>NC_090925.1:4034991-4777491 GCF_040938575.1 Ambystoma mexicanum | reverse complement strand
CAGCGATCATCACCCTCACACCGTGTGTGTGAGGGTGATACTCGCTGCAAAGGATGCCTGGCGGGGGTCAGAGCCACCTGCCTAGGATGCCAGTTAGGCCATACCCCACTGAGGCCACGCTCAACAGAGAGCCACCTCTCAATTAATTTCGGGTGCCAGTTAAAGCACTGCCTGTACTCCCCAGCAGCTCTGAGTACCCCAAACCTCTGAGTAGACATTGGCACTGGAGGACAGCGGCACGCCCACCACAACCCTGTGGCAGCTTCCTGGGTGGCGGCTTCCTGGGTGGCGGCTTCCTGGGTGGGGGCTTGGCGGCTTCCTGGGTGGGGGCTTCCTGGGTTGGGGCTTCCTGGGTGGGGGCCTCCTGGGTGGGGACTTCCTGGGTGGGTGCTTCCTGGGTGGGGGCCTCCTGGGTGGGGGCTTCCTGGGTGGGGAGATTCCTGGGTGGGGGCTTCCTGGGTTGGGGCTTCCTGGGTGGGGGCTTGGCGGCTTCCTGGGTGGGGGCCTCCTGGGTGGGGGCTTCCTGGGTGGGGGCTTCCTGGGTTGGGGCTTCCTGGGTGGGGGCTTCCTGGGTTGGGGCTTCCTGGGTGGGGGCTTGGCGGCTTCCTGGGTGGGGGCTTGCTGGGTGGTGGCTTCCTGGGTGGGGGCCTCCTGGGTGGGGGCTTGGCAGCTTCCTGGGTGGGGGCTTCCTGGGTTGAGGCTTCCTGGGTGGGGGCTTCCTGGGTGGCAGCTTCCTGGGTGGCGGCTTCCTGGTTGGTGGCTTGGCGGCTTCCTGGGTGGGGGCTTCCTGGGTGTGGGCTTCCTGGGTGGGGGCTTGGCGGCTTCCTGGGTGGGGGCTTCCTGGGTGGGGGCTTGCTGGGTGGGGGCTTCCTGGGAGGTGGCTTTCTGGGTGGGGGCTTGGCGGCTTCCTGGGTGGGGGCTTGCTGGGTGGGGGCTTCCTGGGTGTGGGCTTCCTGGGTGGGGGCTTGGCGGCTTCCTGGGTGGGGGCTTCCTGGGTGGGGGCTTGCTGGGTGGGGGCTTCCTGGGAGGTGGCTTCCTAGGTGGGGGCTTGGCGGCTTCCTGGGTGGGGGCTTGCTGGGTGGTGGCTTCCTGGGTTGGGGCTTCCTGGGTGGGGGCTTGGCGGCTTCCTGGGTGGCAGCTTCCTGGGTGGGGGCTTCCTGGGTGGCGGCTTCCTGGGTGGGGGCTTCCTGGTTGGGGGCTTCCTGGGTGGCAGCTTCCTGGGTGGCGGCTTCCTGTTTGGGGGCTTGGCGGCTTCCTGGGTGGGGGCTTCCTGGGTGGGGGCTTGCTGGGTGGGGGCTTGCTGGGTGGGGGCTTCCTGGGTGGGGGCTTCCTGGGTGGCGGCTTCCTGGGTGGGGGCTTCCTGGCTGGGGGTTTCTTGGGTGGCGGCTTCCTGGGTGGGGGCTTCCTGGGTGGTGGCTTCCTGGCTGGGGGCTTCCTGGGTGGCAGTTTGCTGAGTGGGGGCTTCCTGGGTGGGGGCTTCCTGTGTGGTGGCTTCCTGGGTGGGGGCTTCCTGGGTGGCGGCTTCCTGGGTGGGGGCTTCCTGGGTGGCGGCTTCCTGGGTGGGGGCTTCCTGGGTGGGGGCTTCCTGGGTGGGTGCTTCCTGGGTGGGTGCTTCCTGGGTGGCGGCTTCCTGGCTGGGGGCTTCCTGGGTGGCGGCTTCCTGGTTGGGGGCTTCCTGGGTGGCGGCTTCCTGGGTTGGGGCTTCCTTGTTGGGGGCTTCCTGGGTGGGGGCTTCCTGGGTGGTGGCTTCCTGGTTGGGGGCTTCCTGGGTGACGGCTTCCTGGGTTGGGGCTTCCTGGTTGGGGGCTTGCTGGGTGGGGGCTTCCTGGGTGGGGGCTTGGCAGCTTCCTGGGTGGCGGCTTCTTGGGTGGGGGCCTCCTGGGTGGGGGCTTCCTGGTTGAGGGCTTGGCGGCTTCCTGGGTGGGGGCTTTCTGGGTGGGGGCTTCCTGGGTGGGGGCTTCCTGGGTGGCAGCTTCCTGGGGGGCGGCTTCCTGGTTGGGGGCTTGGCAGCTTCCTGGGTGGGGGCTTCCTGGGTGGCGGCTTCCTGGGTGGGGGCTTGGCGGCTTCCTGGGTGGGGGCTTCCTGGATGGGGGCTTGCTGGGTGGGGGCTTCCTGGGAGGCGGCTTTCTGGGTGGGGGCTTGGCGGCTTCCTGGGTGGGGGCTTCCTGGGTTGGGGCTTCCTGGGTGGGGGCCTCCTGGGTGGGGGCTTCCTGGGTGGGTGCTTCCTGGGTGGGGGCCTCCTGGGTGGGGGTTTCCTGGGTGGGGAGATTCCTGGGTGGGGGCTTCCTGGGTTGGGGCTTCCTGGGTGGGGGCTTGGCGGCTTCCTGGGTGGGGGCCTCCTGGGTGGGGGCTTCCTGGGTGGGGGCTTCCTGGGTTGGGGCTTCCTGGGTGGGGGCTTGGCGGCTTCCTGGGTGGGGGCTTGCTGGGTGACGGCTTCCTGGGTTGGGGCTTCCTTGGTGGAGGCTTCCTGGGTGGGGGCTTCCTGGGTGGGGGCTTCCTGGGTGGTGGCTTCCTGGTTGGGGGCTTGCTGGGTGGGGGCTTCCTGGGTGGGGGCTTGGCAGCTTCCTGGGTGGCGGCTTCCTGGGTGGGGGCCTCCTGGGTGGGGGCTTCCTGGTTGAGGGCTTGGCGGCTTCCTGGGTGGGGGCTTCCTGGGTGGGGGCTTCCTGGGTGGGGGCTTCCTGGGTTGGGGCCTCCTGGGTGGGGGCTTCCTGGGTGGCAGCTTCCTGGGGGGTGGCTTCCTGGTTGGGGGCTTGGCAGCTTCCTGGGTGGGGGCTTCCTGGGTGGCGGCTTCCTGGGTGGCGGCTTCCTGGGTGGGGGCTGGGCGGCTTCCTGGGTGGGGGCTTCCTGGATGGGGGCTTGCTGGGTGGGGGCTTCTTGGGAGGCGGCTTTCTGGGTGGGGGCTTGGCGGCTTCCTGGGTGGGGGCTTCCTGGGTTGGGGCTTCCTGGGTGGGGGCCTCCTGGGTGGGGGCTTCCTGGGTGGGTGCTTCCTGGGTGGGGGCCTCCTGGGTGGGGGTTTCCTGGGTGGGGAGATTCCTGGGTGGGGGCTTCCTGGGTTGGGGCTTCCTGGGTGGGGGCTTGGCGGCTTCCTGGGTGGGGGCCTCCTGGGTGGGGGCTTCCTGGGTGGGGGCTTCCTGGGTTGGGGCTTCCTGGGTGGGGGCTTGGCGGCTTCCTGGGTGGGGGCTTGCTGGGTGGTGGCTTCCTGGGTGGGGGCCTCCTGGGTGGGGGCTTCCTGGGTTGGGGCTTCCTAGGTGGGGGCTTGGCGGCTTCCTGGGTGGGGGCTTGCTGGGTGGTGGCTTCCTGGGTTGGGGCTTCCTGGGTGGGGGCTTGGCGGCTTCCTGGGTGGCAGCTTCCTGGGTGGGGGCTTCCTGGGTGGCGGCTTCCTGGGTGGGGGCTTCCTGGGTGGGGGCTTCCTGGGTGGCAGCTTCCTGGGTGGCGGCTTCCTGGTTGGGGGCTCGGCGGCTTCCTGGGTGGGGGCTTCCTGGGTGGCGGCTTCCTGGGTGGGGGCTTGGCGGCTTCCTGGGTGGGGACTTCCTGGGTGGGGGCTTGCTGGGTGGGGGCTTCCTGGGAGGCGGCTTTCTGGGTGGGGGCTTCCTGGGTTGGGGCTTCCTGGGTGGGGGCCTCCTGGGTGGGGGCTTCCTGGGTGGGGGCTTCTTGGGTTGGGGCTTCCTGGGTGGGGGCTTGGCGGCTTCCTGGGTGGGGGCCTCCTGGGTGGGGGCTTCCTGGGTGGGGGCTTCCTGGGTGGGTGCTTCCTGGGTTGGGGCTTCCTGGGTGGGGGCTTGGCGGCTTCCTGGGTGGGGGCTTGCTGGGTGGTGGCTTCCTGGGTGGGGGCCTCCTGGGTGGGGGCTTGGCAGCTTCCTGGGTGGGGGCTTCCTGGGTTGAGGCTTCCTGGGTGGGGGCTTCCTGGGTGGCAGCTTCCTGGGTGGCGGCTTCCTGGTTGGTGGCTTGGCGGCTTCCTGGGTGGGGGCTTCCTGGGTGTGGGCTTCCTGGGTGGGGGCTTGGCGGCTTCCTGGGTGGGGGCTTCCTGGGTGGGGGCTTGCTGGGTGGGGGCTTCCTGGGAGGTGGCTTTCTGGGTGGGGGCTTGGCGGCTTCCTGGGTGGGGGCTTCCTGGGTTGGGGCTTCCTGGGTGGGGGCCTCCTGGGTGGGGGCTTCCTGGGTGGGGGCTTCCTGGGTTGGGGCTTCCTGGGTGGGGGCTTGGCGGCTTCCTGGGTGGGGGCCTCCTGGGTGGAGGCCTCCTGGGTGGGGGCTTCCTGGGTGGCGGCTTCCTGGGTGAGGGCTTCCTGGGTTGGGGCTTCCTGGGTGGGGGCTTCCTGGATGGGGGCTTCCTGGGTTGGGGCTTCCTGGGTGGGGGCTTGCTGGGTGGTGGCTTCCTGGGTGGCGGCTTCCTGGGTGGGGGCTTCCTGGGTGGCTGCTTCCTGGGTGAGGGCTTGGCGGCTTCCTGGGTGGGGGCTTCCTGAGTGGGGGCCTCCTGGGTGGGAGCCTCCTGGGTGGGGGCTTCCTGGGGGCGGGGGCCTCCAGGGTGGGGGCTTCCTTGGTGGGGGATTCCTGGGTGGGGGCCTCCTGGGTGGGGGCTTCCTGGGTGGGGGCCTCCTGGGTAGGGGCTTGGAGTGCTCCTTTCTTACCAGGAAGCTGCTAGGGGTGTGTGGCTTCACTTTTACTGGGGGTGTGGGAGGGGGGAGCGGGAGGGGGCTGTTCTTTATTTTAGGGTTTCGAGTCATATATGGTGTCCGGTTTGAAGAGGATCGCTGCGCACATCGCCACTTTCCGGTGTGCCCCCCCCCTCCCCCCTCTCCCCTTAGCTACATTGGGATGATGGCGCTTTTTGGGGTCACACTTCGATGTTTACTAGTCCCAGTGGGACGAGCACATGACTGGGGGTAGGAAGAGTCGCCCCCCCCCGCGCACCATCCGCTCCCCTCCCTTTCTGCCATATCCCACTCCAGCCCCCCCCCCCCCCACTCATAATCCCCTCTTCCTCTCCTGGATCAGGTTCCCACAGCTGTGTTGTCTTCCTCTTTGCTGCTTAGTCACCCATCAGGCATTTCATTCTAAATATAGCCCCCCCCCCTGCCCTCACCTCCCAACCCAAGGGAGTACCTGTGCTGTCAGCGCTCGGAACTTGGAGACAGCGCCCCCTGCTGTCGGTGCTGTCACAATCCAGAGACCACCCCATTTAGAGAACAATGTGCTGCCATTGCCCCCCCTCCGCCCCCTCAGCACCCCTAGAAAGCAAAGCTCTCTGTCCCCACCTTATTTCGGCATGTGGTTATGTGTCCCACTCCCCGAGGATCCGAGCATACGAAGAGTGCCCCCTACTGGAAGGTTTTCAACCCACAGAGACCGCCTCCCAGGTGTACTTTGAACCCATAGGAGGATAGTATGTTACGAGGCAGCCCCCCAACTCCCGAATGTGAAGCTTCCTCGATCGCACTGTCCCCCATAGAGTACACTCTGACGTCAGTGCTCCCAGCCTGAATAGAGTACCCCCTCATTTTGAGTTCTCCCATCCTGCAGAGAGCACCCCCTCTTCTGCCAGTTCTCCCAGCCTGCAGAGTGCACCCCCTCTTCTTGAGTTCTCCCATCCGGCAGAAAGCACCCACTCTTCTGCCAGTTCTCCCAGCCTGCAGAGAGCACCCCCCCTGCTGTGAGTTCTTCCAGCCTGATGATAGCACACCCTTGTGCTGTCAGTTTTCCCATCCTGCAGATAGCACCCACCTCTCGCGAGGTCCCCCAACCTGCTGTGAGTTCTCACAACCATCAGAGAGCGCCCCCTCCTCCATAATGTGTGTTTGATTAGTAGTGGTAGTAATAAAGAGCATTTGTTTACGCAATGGCACTACTCGTAGCCCCTCCATCCTCCGCTAGCGTCCCCTCTCTTATTCCACCCTGGGCCCCGGTTTCCACCCCTAATTAAGCTTTCAGCCGCCTATCTCTGCTCCTGCTTTCGCCATCCTCTCTCTGCTTCTGCTTTCGGCACCCTCTCTCTTCTTCCGCTTTTGCTATCCTCTCTCTGCTTCCGCTTTTGTCATCCTCTTTCTGCTTCCGCTTTTGTCATCCTCTCTCTGCTTCTGCTTTCGCCACCCTCTCTCTGCTTCTGCTTTTGCCACCCTCTCTCTTCTTCTGCTTTTGTCATCCCCCTCTGCTTCTGCTTTCGCCACCCTCTCTCTGCTTCTGCTTTTTCTATCCTCTCTCTGCTTCCGCTTTTGTCATCCTCTTTCTGCTTCCGCTTTTGTCATCCTCTCTCTGCTTCTGCTTTCGCCACCCTCTCTCTGCTTCTGCTTTTGCCACCCTCTCTCTTCTTCTGCTTTTGTCTTCCGCTTTTGTCATCCTCTCTCTGCTTCTGCTTTCGCCACCCTCTCTCTGCTTCTGCTTTTGCCACCCTCTCTCTTCTTCTGCTTTTGTCATCCCCCTCTGCTTCTGCTTTCGCCACCCTCTCTCTGGTTCTGCTTTTGCTATCCTCTCTCTGCTTCTGCTTTTGCTATCCTCTCTCTGCTTCTGCTTTTGTCATCCTCTCTCTTCTTCTGCTTTCACCACCCTCTCTCTTCTTCCGCCTTTGTCATCCTCCCTCTGCTTCTGCTTTCGCCACCCTCTCTCTGCTTCTGCTTTCGTCATCCTCTCTCTTCTTCCGCTTTTGCTATCCTCTCTCTGCTTTTGTCATCCTCTCTCTTCTTCTGCTTTCACCACCCTCTCTCTTCTTCTGCTTTCGCCATCCTCTCTCTTCTTCCGCCTTTGTTATCCTCCCTCTGCTTCTGCTTTCGCCACCCTCTCTCTGCTTCTGCTTTTGCCACCCTCTCTCTGCTTCTGCTTTTGTCATCCTCTCTCTGCTCCTGCTTTCACCACCCTCTCTCTTCTAACGATTTTGTCATCCTCTCTGCTTCCGCTTTCGCCACCCTCTCTCTGCTTCTGCTTTTGCCACCCTCTCTCTGCTTCTGCTTTCGCCACCCTCTCTCTTCTTCCGCTTTTGTCATCCTCTCTCTGCTTCTGCCACCCTCTCTCTTCTTCTGCTTTCGGCACCCTCTCTCTTCTTCTGCTTTCGTCATCCTCTCTCTGCTTCTGCTTTCATCACACTCTCTCTTCTTCCGCTTTTGTCATCCTCTCTCTGCTTCTGCTTTCGGCACCCTCTCTATGCTTCTGCTTTCGACACCCTCTCTCTTCTTCTGCTTTCGTCATCCTCTCTCTGCTTCTGCTTTCACCACCCTCTCTCTTCTTCCGCTTTTGTCATCCTCTCTCTGCTTCTGCTTTCGGCACCATCTCTCTGCTTCCGCTTTCGACACCCTCTCTCTTCTTCTGCTTTCGGCATCCTCTCTCTGCTTCTGCTTTTGTCATCCTCTCTCTGCTTCCGCTTTTGTCATCCTCTCTCTGCTTCTGCTTTCACCACCCTCTCTCTTCTTCCGCTTTTGTCATCCTCTCTCTGCTTCTGCTTTCGGCACCCTCTCTCTTCTTCTGCTTTCGGCACCCTCTCTCTTCTTCTGCTTTCGTCATCCTCTCTCTGCTTCTGCTTTCACCACCCTCTCTCTTCTTCCGCTTTTGTCATCCTCTCTCTGCTTCTGCTTTCGGCACCCTCTCTCTTCTTCTGCTTTCGGCACCCTCTCTCTTCTTCTGCTTTCGTCATCCTCTCTCTGCTTCTGCTTTCACCACCCTCTCTCTTCTTCCGCTTTTGTCATCCTCTCTCTGCTTCTGCTTTCGGCACCCTCTCTCTTCTTCTGCTTTCGGCACCCTCTCTCTTCTTCTGCTTTCGTCATCCTCTCTCTGCTTCTGCTTTCGCCACCCTCTCTCTTCTTCTGCTTTTGTCATCCTCTCTCTGCTTCTGCTTTCGGCACCTTCTCTCGTCTTCTGCTTTCGGCACCCTCTCTCTTCTTCTGCTTTCGGCACCCTCTCTCTTCTTCTGCTTTCGGCACCCTCTCTCTTCTTCTGCTTTCGTCATCCTCTCTCTGCTTCTGCTTTCGTCATCCTCTCTCTCCTTCTGCTTTCACCACCCTCTCTCTGCTTCTGCTTTCACCACCCTCTCTCTTCTTCCGCTTTTGCTATCCTCTCTCTGCTTCCGCTTTTGTCATCCTCTTTCTGCTTCCGCTTTTGTCATCCTCTCTCTGCTTCTGCTTTTGCCACCCTCTCTCTGCTTCTGCTTTTGCCACCCTCTCTCTTCTTCTGCTTTTGTAATCCCCCTCTGCTTCTGCTTTCGCCACCCTCTCTCTGCTTCTGCTTTTGCTATCCTCTCTCTGCTTCTGCTTTTGCTATCCTCTCTCTGCTTCTGCTTTTGTCATCCTCTCTCTTCTTCTGCTTTCACCACCCTCTCTCTTCTTCCACCTTTGTCATCCTCCCTCTACTTCTGCTTTCGCCACCCTCTCTCTGCTTCTGCTTTCGTCATCCTCTCTCTTCTTCCGCTTTTGCTATCCTCTCTCTGCTTTTGTCATCCTCTCTCTTCTTCTGCTTTCACCACCCTCTCTCTTCTTCTGCTTTCGCCATCCTCTCTCTTCTTCCGCCTTTGTCATCCTCCCTCTGCTTCTGCTTTCGCCACCCTCTCTCTGCTTCTGCTTTTGCCACCCTCTCTCTGCTTCTGCTTTTGTCATCCTCTCTCTGCTCCTGCTTTCACCACCCTCTCTCTTCTAACGCTTTTGTCATCCTCTCTGCTTCCGCTTTCGCCACCCTCTCTCTGCTTCTGCTTTTGCCACCCTCTCTCTGCTTCTGCTTTTGTCATCCTCTCTCTGCTCCTGCTTTCGCCACCCTCTCTCTTCTTCCACTTTTGTCATCCTCTCTGCTTCCGCTTTCGCCACCCTCTCTCTGCTTCTGCTTTTGCCACCCTCTCTCTGCTTCTGCTTTCACCACCCTCTCTCTTCTTCCGCTTTTGTCATCCTCTCTCTGCTTCCGCTTTCGCCACCCTCTCTCTTCTTCTGCTTTCGGCACCCTCTCTCTTCTTCTGCTTTCGGCACCCTCTCTCTGCTTCTACTTTCACCACACTCTCTCTTCTTCCGCTTTTGTCATCCTCTCTCTGCTTCTGCTTTCAGCACCCTCTCTCTGCTTCTGCATTCGGCACCCTCTCTCTTCTTCTGCTTCCGTCATCCTCTCTCTGCTTCTGCTTTCACCACCCTCTCTCTTCTTCCGCTTTTGTCATCCTCTCTCTGCTTCTGCTTTCGGCACCCTCTCTCTGCTTCCGCTTTCGGCACCCTCTCTCTTCTTCTGCTTTCGGCATCCTCTCTCTGCTTCTGCTTTTGTCATCCTCTCTCTGCTTCCGCTTTTGTCATCCTCTCTATGCTCCTGCTTTCACCACCCTCTCTCTTCTTCCGCTTTTGTCATCCTCTCTCTGCTTCTGCTTTCGGCACCCTCTCTCTTCTTCTGCTTTCGGCACCCTCTCCCTTCTTCTGCTTTCGTCATCCTCTCTCTGCTTCTGCTTTCGCCACCCTCTCTCTTCTTCTGCTTTTGTCATCCTCTCTCTGCTTCTGCTTTCGGCACCTTCTCTCTCTGCTTCTGCTTTCGGCACCCTCTCTCTTCTTCTGCGTTCGCCATCCTCTCTCTGCTTCTGCTTTCGCCACCCTCTCTCTTCTTCCGCTTTTGTCATCCTCTCTCTGCTTCTGCTTTCGGCACCTTCTCTCTTCTTCTGCTTTCGGCACCCTCTCTCTTCTTCTGCTTTCGCCACCCACTGTCTGCTTCTGCTTTTGCCAACCTCTCTCTTCTTCCGCTTTTGTCATCCTCTCTCTGCTTCTGCTTTCGCCACCCTCTCTCTTCTTCTGCTTTCACCACCCTCTCTCTTCTTCCACTTTTGTCATCCTCTCTCTGCTTCTGCTTTTGCCACACTCTCTCTGCTTCTGCTTTCGCCACCCTCTCCCTTCTTCTGCTTTTGCCACCCTCTCTCTTCTTCTGCTTTCGCCACCCTCTCTCTTCTTCTGCTTTCACCACCCTCTCTCTTCTTCTGCTTTCGGCACCCTCTCTCTTCTTCTGCTTTCGTCATCCTCTCTCTGCTTCTGCTTTCACCACCCTCTCTCTTCTTCCGCTTTTGTCATCCTCTCTCTGCTTCTGCTTTCAGCACCCTCTCTCTGCTTCTGCTTTCTGCACCCTCTCTCTTCTTCTGCTTTCGGCATCCTCTCTCTGCTTCTGCTTTTGTCATCCTCTCTCTGCTTCTGCTTTTGTCATCCTCTCTCTGCTTCTGCTTTCGTCATCCTCTCTCTGCTCCTGCTTTCACCACCCTCTCTCTTCTTCCGCTTTTGTCATCCTCTCTCTGCTTCTGCTTTCGGCACCCTCTCTCTTCTTCTGCTTTCGGCACCCTCTCTCTTCTTCTGCTTTCGTCATCCTCTTTCTGCTTCTGCTTTCACCACCCTCTTCTTCTGCTTTTGTCATCCTCTCTCTGCTTCTGCTTTCGGCACCTTCTCTCTTCTTCTGCTTTCGGTACCCTCTCTCTTCTTCTGCTTTCGCCACCCTCTCTCTTCTTCTGCTTTCGCCACCCTCTCTCTGCTTCTGCTTTTGCCACCCTCTCTCTTCTTCCGCTTTTGTCATCCTCTCTCTGCTTCTGCTTTCGCCACCCTCTCTCTTCTTCTGCTTTCACCACCCTCTCTCTTCTTCCGCTTTTGTCATCCTCTCTCTGCTTCTGCTTTTGCCACCTTCTCTCTGCTTCTGCTTTCGCCACCCTCTCTCTTCTTCTGCTTTTGCCACCCTCTCTCTTCTTCTGCTTTCGCCACCCTCTCTATTCTTCTGCTTTCACCACCCTCTCTCTGCTTCTGCTTTCGGCACCCTCTCTCTTCTTCTGCTTTTGCTATCCTCTCTCTGCTTCTGCTTTTGCACCCTCTCTCTGCTTCTGCTTTTTCCACCCTCTCCCTTCTTCCGCTTTTGTCATCCTCTCTCTGCTTCTCCTTTCGCCACCCTCTCTCTTCTTCTGCTTTCACCGCCCTCTCTCTGCTTCTGCTTTCGGCACCCTCTCTCTTCTTCCGCTTTTGTCATCCTCTCTCTGCTTCTGCTTTCGCCAACCTCTCTCTTCTTCTGCTTTCGCCAACCTCTCTCTTCTTCTGCTTTCGCCACCCTCTCTCTTCTTCCGCTTTTGCTATCCTCTCTCTGCTTCTGCTTTCGTCATCCTCTCTCTGCTTCTGCTTTCGCCACCCTCTCTTTGCTTCTGCTTTCGCCACCCTCTCTCTTCTTCTGCTTTCACCACCCTCTCTCTGCTTCTGCTTTCGGCACCCCCTCTCTTCTTCTGCTTTCACCACCCTCTCTCTGCTTCTGCTTTCACCACCCTCTCTCTTCTTCTGCTTTCGCCACCCTCTCTCTTCTTCTGCTTTCGCCACCCTCTCTCTTCTTCCACTTTTGCTATCCTCTCTCTGCTTCTGCTTTCGTCATCCTCTCTCTGCTCATGCTTTCGCCACCCTCTCTTTGCTTCTGCTTTCGCCACCCTCTCTCTTCTTCTGCTTTCACCACCCTCTCTCTGCTTCTGCTTTCGGCACCCTCTTTCTTCTTCTGCTTTTGTCATCCTCTCTCTGCTTCTGCTTTCGCCACCCTCTCCCTGCTTTCTGCTTTTGCCACCCTCTCTCTGCTTCTGCTTTCGCCACCCCTCTCTTCTTCTGCTTTCGCCACCATCTCTCTTCTTCTGCTTTCGCCACCCTCTCTCCTCTTCTGCTTTCGCCATCCTCTCTCTGCTTCTGCTTTTGCCACCCTCTCTCTTCTTCTGCTTTGGCTATCCTCTCTCTGCTTCTGCTTTTGCCACCCTCTCTCTGCTTCTGCTTTTGTCATCCTCTCTCTGCTCCTGCTTTCACCACCCTCTCTCTTCTAACGCTTTTGTCATCCTCTCTGCTTCCGCTTTCGCCACCCTCTCTCTGCTTCTGCTTTTGCCACCCTCTCTCTGCTTCTGCTTTTGTCATCCTCTCTCTGCTCCTGCTTTCGCCACCCTCTCTCTTCTTCCACTTTTGTCATCCTCTCTGCTTCCGCTTTCGCCACCCTCTCTCTGCTTCTGCTTTTGCCACCCTCTCTCTGCTTCTGCTTTCGCCACCCTCTCTCTTCTTCCGCTTTTGTCATCCTCTCTCTGCTTCCGCTTTCGCCACCCTCTCTCTTCTTCTGCTTTCGGCACCCTCTCTCTTCTTCTGCTTTCGGCACCCTCTCTCTGCTTCTACTTTCACCACACTCTCTCTTCTTCCGCTTTTGTCATCCTCTCTCTGCTTCTGCTTTCGGCACCCTCTCTCTGCTTCTGCATTCGGCACCCTCTCTCTTCTTCTGCTTTCGTCATCCTCTCTCTGCTTCTGCTTTCACCACCCTCTCTCTTCTTCCGCTTTTGTCATCCTCTCTCTGCTTCTGCTTTCGGCACCCTCTCTCTGCTTCCGCTTTCGGCACCCTCTCTCTTCTTCTGCTTTCGGCATCCTCTCTCTGCTTCTGCTTTTGTCATCCTCTCTCTGCTTCCGCTTTTGTCATCCTCTCTATGCTCCTGCTTTCACCACCCTCTCTCTTCTTCCGCTTTTGTCATCCTCTCTCTGCTTCTGCTTTCGGCACCCTCTCTCTTCTTCTGCTTTCGGCACCCTCTCCCTTCTTCTGCTTTCGTCATCCTCTCTCTGCTTCTGCTTTCGCCACCCTCTCTCTTCTTCTGCTTTTGTCATCCTCTCTCTGCTTCTGCTTTCGGCACCTTCTCTCTTCTTCTGCTTTCGGCACCCTCTCTCTTCTTCTGCGTTCGCCATCCTCTCTCTGCTTCTGCTTTCGCCACCCTCTCTCTTCTTCCGCTTTTGTCATCCTCTCTCTGCTTCTGCTTTCGGCACCTTCTCTCTTCTTCTGCTTTCGGCACCCTCTCTCTTCTTCTGCTTTCGCCACCCTCTCTCTTCTTCTGCTTTCACCACCCTCTCTCTTCTTCCACTTTTGTCATCCTCTCTCTGCTTCTGCTTTTGTCATCCTCTCTCTGCTTCTGCTTTCGCCACCCTCTCTCTTCTTCTGCTTTCACCACCCTCTCTCTTCTTCCACTTTTGTCATCCTCTCTCTGCTTCTGCTTTTGCCACACTCTCTCTGCTTCTGCTTTCGCCACCCTCTCCCTTCTTCTGCTTTTGCCACCCTCTCTCTTCTTCTGCTTTCACCACCCTCTCTCTTCTTCTGCTTTCGGCACCCTCTCTCTTCTTCTGCTTTCGTCATCCTCTCTCTGCTTCTGCTTTCACCACCCTCTCTCTTCTTCCGCTTTTGTCATCCTCTCTCTGCTTCTGCTTTCAGCACCCTCTCTCTGCTTCTGCTTTCTGCACCCTCTCTCTTCTTCTGCTTTCGGCATCCTCTCTCTGCTTCTGCTTTTGTCATCCTCTCTCTGCTTCTGCTTTTGTCATCCTCTCTCTGCTTCTGCTTTCGTCATCCTCTCTCTGCTCCTGCTTTCACCACCCTCTCTCTTCTTCCGCTTTTGTCATCCTCTCTCTGCTTCTGCTTTCGGCACCCTCTCTCTTCTTCTGCTTTCGGCACCCTCTCTCTTCTTCTGCTTTCGTCATCCTCTTTCTGCTTCTGCTTTCACCACCCTCTTCTTCTGCTTTTGTCATCCTCTCTCTGCTTCTGCTTTCGGCACCTTCTCTCTTCTTCTGCTTTCGGTACCCTCTCTCTTCTTCTGCTTTCGCCACCCTCTCTCTTCTTCTGCTTTCGCCACCCTCTCTCTGCTTCTGCTTTTGCCACCCTCTCTCTTCTTCCGCTTTTGTCATCCTCTCTCTGCTTCTGCTTTCGCCACCTTCTCTCTTCTTCTGCTTTCACCACCCTCTCTCTTCTTCCGCTTTTGTCATCCTCTCTCTGCTTCTGCTTTTGCCACCTTCTCTCTGCTTCTGCTTTCGCCACCCTCTCTCTTCTTCCGCTTTTGTCATCCTCTCTCTGCTTCTGCTTTTGCCACCTTCTCTCTGCTTCTGCTTTCGCCACCCTCTCTCTTCTTCTGCTTTCGCCACCCTCTCTATTCTTCTGCTTTCACCACCCTCTCTCTGCTTCTGCTTTCGGCACCCTCTCTCTTCTTCTGCTTTTGCTATCCTCTCTCTGCTTCTGCTTTTGCACCCTCTCTCTGCTTCTGCTTTTTCCACCCTCTCCCTTCTTCCGCTTTTGTCATCCTCTCTCTGCTTCTCCTTTCGCCACCCTCTCTCTTCTTCTGCTTTCACCGCCCTCTTTCTGCTTCTGCTTTCGGCACCCTCTCTCTTCTTCCGCTTTTGTCATCCTCTCTCTGCTTCTGCTTTCGCCAACCTCTCTCTTCTTCTGCTTTCGCCAACCTCTCTCTTCTTCTGCTTTCGCCACCCTCTCTCTTCTTCCGCTTTTGCTATCCTCTCTCTGCTTCTGCTTTCGTCATCCTCTCTCTGCTTCTGCTTTCGCCACCCTCTCTTTGCTTCTGCTTTCGCCACCCTCTCTCTTCTTCTGCTTTCACCACCCTCTCTCTGCTTCTGCTTTCGGCACCCCCTCTCTTCTTCTGCTTTCACCACCCTCTCTCTGCTTCTGCTTTCACCACCCTCTCTCTTCTTCTGCTTTCGCCACCCTCTCTCTTCTTCTGCTTTCGCCACCCTCTCTCTTCTTCCGCTTTTGCTATCCTCTCTCTGCTTCTGCTTTCGTCATCCTCTCTCTGCTTATGCTTTCGCCACCCTCTCTTTGCTTCTGCTTTCGCCACCCTCTCTCTTCTTCTGCTTTCACCACCCTCTCTCTGCTTCTGCTTTCGGCACCCTCTTTCTTCTTCTGCTTTTGTCATCCTCTCTCTGCTTCTGCTTTCGCCACCCTCTCCCTGCTTTCTGCTTTTGCCACCCTCTCTCTGCTTCTGCTTTCGCCACCCCTCTCTTCTTCTGCTTTCGCCACCATCTCTCTTCTTCTGCTTTCGCCACCCTCTCTCCTCTTCTGCTTTCACCACCCTCTCTCTGCTTCTGCTTTTGCCACCCTCTCTCTTCTTCTGCTTTGGCTATCCTCTCTCTGCTTCTGCTTTTGTCATCCTCTCTCTGCTCCTGCTTTCAACACCCTCTCTCTTCTTCCGCTTTTGTCATCCTCTCTCTGCTTCTGCTTTTGCCACCCTCTCTTTGCTTCTTCTTTCGCCACCCTATCTCTGCTTCTGCTTTTGCCACCCTCTCTCTTCTTCTGCTTTCGCCACCCTCTCTCTTCTTCTGCTTTCGACACCCTCTCTCTTCTTCTGCTTTTGTTATCCTCTCTCTGCTTCTGCTTTCACCACCCTCTCTCTTCTTCCGCTTTTGTCATCCTCTCTCTGCTTCTGCTTTCATCATCCTCTCTATGCTTCTGATTTTGTCATCCTCTCTCTTCTACTGCTTTTGCCACCCTCTCTCTGCTTCTGCTTTCATCATCCTCTCTCTGCTTCTGATTTTGTCATCCTCTCTCTGCTTCTGCTTTCGCCACCCTCTCTCTGCTTCTGCTTTCGTCATCCTCTCTCTGCTTCTGCTTTTGCCACCCTCTCTCTTCTTCTGCTTTCGCCACCCTCTCTCTTCTTCTGCTTTCGCCACACTCTCTCTTCTTCCGCTTTTGCTATCCTCTCTCTGCTTCTGCTTTCGTCATCCTCTCTCTGCATCTGCTTTCGCCACCCTCTCTCTGCTTCTGCTTTCGCCACCCTCTCTCTTCTTCTGCTTTCACCACCCTCTCTCTGCTTTTGCTTTCGGCACCCTCTCTCTTCTTCTGCTTTTGTTATCCTCTCTCTGCTTCTGCTTTTGCCACCCTCTCCCTGCTTTCTGCTTTTGCCACCCTCTCTCTGCTTCTGCTTTCGCCACCCCCTCTCTTCTTCTGCTTTCGCCACCATCTCTCTTCTTCTGCTTTCGCCACCCTCTCTCCTCTTCTGCTTTCACCACCCTCTCTCTGCTTCTGCTTTCGCCACCCTCTCTCTTCTTCTGCTTTTGCCATCCTCTCTCTGCTTCTGCTTTTTTCATCCTCTCTCTGCTCCTGCTTTTGCTATCCTCTCTCTGCTTCTGCTTTTGTCATCCTCTCTCTGCTCCTGCTTTCAATACCCTCTCTCTTCTTCCGCTTTTGTCATCCTCTCTCTGCTTCTGCTTTCGCCACCCTCTCTTTGCTTCTGCTTTCGCCACCCTCTCTCTTCTTCTGCTTTTGCCACCCTCTCTCTTCTTCTGCTTTTGCTATCCTCTCTCTGCTTCTGCTTTCACCACCCTCTCTCTTCTTCTGCTTTCACCACCCTCTCTCTTCTTCCGCTTTTTTCATCCTCTCTCTTTTTCTGCTTTCGTCATCCTCTCTCTGCTTCTGATTTTGTCATCCTCTCTCTTCTACTGCTTTCGCCACCTTCTCTCTTCTTCCGCTTTTGTCACCCTCTCTCTTCTTCCGCTTTTGTCATCCTCTCTCTGCTTCTGCTTTCGTCACCCTCTCTCTTCTTCTGCTTTTGTCCCCCTCTCTCTTCTTCCGCTTTTGTCATCCTCTCTCTGCTTCTGCTTTCGTCATCCTCTCTCTGCTTCTGATTTTGTCATCCTCTCTCTGCTTCTGCTTTCGTCAATCTCTCTGCTTCTTCCATTCTCTCTCTGCTTCTGCTTTCCCCACCCTCTCTCTGCTTCTGCTTTCTTCATCCTCTCTCTGCTTCTGCTTTTGCCACCCTCTGTATGCTTCTGCTTTTGCCACCCTCTCTCTTCTTCTGCTTTTGCCACCCTCTCTCTTCTTCCGCTTTTGCTATCCTCTCTCTGCTCCTGCTTTCACCACCCTCTCTCTTCTTCCGCTTTTGTCATCCTCTCTCTGCTTCTGCTTTCGGCACCCTCTCTCTTCTTCTGCTTTCGGCACCCTCTCTCTTCTTCTGCTTTCATCATCCTCTCTCTGCTTCTGCTTTCACCACCCTCTCTCTTCTTCCGCTTTTGTCATCCTCTCTTTGCTTCTGCTTTCGGCACCCTCTCTCTTCTTCTGCTTTCAGCACCCTCTCTCTTCTTCTGCTTTCGGCATCCTCTCTCTGCTTCTGCTTTTGTCATCCTCTCTCTGCTCCTGCTTTCACTCTCTTCTTCCGCTTTTGTCATCCTCTCTCTGCTTCTGCTTTTGGCACCCTCTCTCTTCTTCTGCTTTCGGCACCCTCTCTCTTCTTCTGCTTTCGTCATCCTCTCTCTGCTGCTGCTTTCACCACCCTCTCTCTTCTTTCGCTTTTGTCATCCTCTCTCTGCTTCTGCTTTCGGCACCTTCTCTCTTCTTCTGCTTTCGGCACCCTCTCTCTTCTTCTGCTTTCGCCACCCTCTCTCTTCTTCTGCTTTTGCCACCCTCTGTCACGATATGTCTCCGCCTTCCCCAACTCCTCCTCACCTGTGTTCTCCTGTACTTCTTCCGTCCTAATTACAGCCTTCTTTTTCTTGACCTTTTCTCCTTCGGCTGGCTTCTTCTCCTTTTTTTGTCGAAGGTAAGGACGAGGAGCACGCCCTAAAGAAAGGGTAAAAAAGCCTCCTGGCAAAAAAAACCTATCAGTATTCAGGTATCCGTGGAATACTGATGTCCGGCAGTTATATGGAGATTCCTGCAGCAGCGGAGCTCCAGACACGTAGGAGGAACGTTCACACCTTGCTCAACTCGTTCCCTGAGAAAGGTGGTGAGACCCGGATATTGCCTCCAGTGTTATGCGGTCTCGGTGTCTTCTGGGCTGAGTTGCAATTGAAGGGAGGCCTCGGTCCGTCGGAACACCGGAGAGGCATTACGAACGGAACAACAGAAGAAAGGAAGGCGGAAGGAAAAGAGGTAAGGAAACGGACAGAAAAGTATGAACAGCCGAAAACGCTCATAGCAAAATGCTAACGCTGAAGCACCGACTGCGTGAAGAAGACGGGAAAAATACTTACAAGGAAAACGCTTGGTAGTACGCGTCGTGTAAGAAAGAACAGAAGATAAGACCCTAATCACCTTACCTGAAAACCTGAAAACACCACTAGTGCAGGGAAAGTAGCTAGGTAAGCAAAGGACCTGAACGAAAAGGCAATGATGGAAAGCTAGACGCTGAGAGAGACTGGCTGGGCACGTAACGAAAATGATACAACGCGCTGAGCGTTGCTATGGCCTGCTGGTTATAGATTACGTCGGCCATGTTGGAATAAACTAGACCGATAGAATGTAACAGGCCGCCATCTTAGTAGTATCTCCAACGGCTAGCAAATCTCCAGGGCTGATGCATGACAGTATTCCCCCTTCGATACCTGCCTCCTCCAGGTTTCCCTGGATACAGTCTATGGAATCGCTGTACAATTCTGGGAGCGTGCATATGGGATCTTGGTTCCCAAGTTCTTTCAGCTATGGAGAATCCCTTCCAATGGACCAAATATTGCAGAGTTCCTCTCCTGTAGCGGGAATCTACAATTCTGGCCTCATCATATTCCTCAGGTTCTTCGAGCGGAGTGATCACTGTTCTTCTCAGAGGTCTCTTGTACAGATCTTCTTCATAAGTCTTGAGTAATGAGGAGTGAAAGACAGGGTGTACCCTCCGCAGAGAGTGAGGTAATTTTAGTTTGAAGGCTACAGGATTGATCTGGGACAGGATTGGGTAGGGACCTATGTACCGTGCTGCGAACTTCCCCTTATGAGTCCAGCGAGGTAGATACCGCGTGGACAACCAAACCAAATCTCCTGTCTTCCAAAGAGGAACAGGATTACGTTTGGTATCCGCATAGGTCTTATACTTCTTGCAGCTTTCCTCTAAGGTTTGTAGGGCTTCCTTGTGTGTAAGCTTGAGATCCATCAGCATCCTCTTCAAGGCAGGAGTTGTGATCTGGCTCCTGAAAGATAAGGCTCCTAGATGATGCGGGTTATAACCATAGGTGCACCTGAAAGGACTCATCTTGATAGCCGTATGATAAGTGTTGTTGTAAGAGAACTCTGCCATTGGTAACAGAATAGCCCAGTCATCCTGTTCCCTGTTACAAAAACAGCGAAGATATTGTTCTAAACTTGCGTTCAGTCTTTCGGTCTGTCCGTTGGACTGGGGGTGATATCCCGAGGATAGCGCCTTCTGTATCACCAACTGGTTACATAGCGAGTCCCAAAATTTAGAGGCAAATTGCGTTCCCCTGTCCGAGATAATGGACCGTGGTAACCCGTGTAACCTTACTATCTCACAAAGGAAGACTGTAGAGGTCTCTGAGGCTGAGGGAACTCCTGCGAGAGCTACGAAATAAGCTAACTTGGTGAAAGAATCAATTGTCACTAGAATCACTCTTTTCTCCTGGGAAACTGGGAGTTCTACTATGAAGTCCAATGAGAGGTCCTCCCAGGGGCATGTAGGAGCCTTGGCTTGATGTAGGAGCCGGAGAGGTCTGTGACGAGGGGTCTTATTGATGGCACAGATGGGACAAGTCGACACATAAGAGGTGATGTCTCTTCGCATCGACGGCCACCAGAAACTCCTGGATACCAGCTCAAATGTTGCCTTCTCCCCCTTATGTCCAGCCAAGGGAAGATCATGACGAAAGCTGATGGCCTGTCTGCGAAGATCAGTTGTGGGTAAGAACAATGCTGAATGATGAAACCACAATCCTTCGCATTCCTGCAATTTGCAGGACTGCTTCTCTTCCTGAGCATAATCTTTGAGTTCACCTTGGACCTTCTCAAGGAACAGGTTAGCAATCGTATGAAAATGGTTGTCAAGTAGAATCTTCTCCTTTTTAACCTCTGATAGATCTCCCACCGACCAACTTCGGGATAAAGCGTCTGCCACACTATTCTGGGATCCTGGTATATAGGTGATCTGGAAATCAAAGCTTGAAAAAAAATAGGCCCAGCGGGCATGCCTGGAATTCCTGCACTCCATTTGTTGGAGAACCTTAAGATTCCTATGATCAGTACGGATGACAAATTGATGAGAGGCTCCCTGTAGCAAATGTCTCCATTCTTGACAGGCTGCCCGTATTGCTAATAATTCTCTTTCCAGAACCGAGTAGTTTCTTTCACTTCCAGTTAGGGTGCGAGAGTAATAGGCGATAGGATGTTCGTCTCCATTGCTTCCTTCCTGTAGCAACACGGCCCCTAAAGCACCCCCCGAGGCATCAGTCTCCAGGATAAATGGTTAATTCAGCTCTGGCTGAGCCAAAACCGGGGCAGTGATGAAACGTTTCTTCAGGGTCTCGAATGCTGCTTGAGCCGCCGAACCCCAATGGAATACTGTACCCTTTTTGAGAAGTGCTGTGATGGGTAATACCAGATCAGCGAATTTGGGTATAAACAGGCGGTAAAAGTTCGCCAAGCCTAGGAAACGTTGGATCTCCTTGACTGACGAGGGTTCTGGCCATCTGTCTATGGCCAACACCTTCTTGGGGTCCATACGGATACCTTTTGCTGACAATATAAATCCCAGGCAAGGTACCTCTGTGGTCTCAAAGAGACACTTCTCGGGCTTGGCGAAAAGTTGATTTTCCAATAACCTACGAAGTACTTCGCACACATGTATCCGGTGTTCCTCCAAGGAAGGAGAGAAAATCAGTATGTCATCGAGGTATACGACTACCGATATGTATAACATATCGGCAAAGATCTTATCGACAAATCTCTGAAATACCGCTGGGGCGTTTACCAGTCCGAATGGCATAACACAATACTCAAAGAACCCCAGCGGCGTCCTGAATGCGGTTTTCCACTCGTCTCCGTTCTTTATCCTTAACAGATGATATGCACCGCAGAGATCGAGCTTGGTGAATACCTTTGAATCTCTGATAGCTTCCAGAATGTCTCTGATAAGCGGCATTGGATACTTGTCTCGGATGGTAATGCTGTTCAAGCCCCTGTAATCGATACAGGGGCGTAGTTCCTTGGAGTCCTTCTTTGATATGAAGAACAATGATGCCCCTCCTGAGGACTTTGATGGTCGAATGAGCCCATTCTTTAAGTTTGAGGTGAGGTACTCCTTCAATGCTTCCTTTTCAGATAAGGATAATGGATACATTCGACCGAAAGGGAGGGAGGCCTCCTCCTTGAGGTCTATGTTACAGTCCTCGTGGCGGTGAGGTGGGAGGAGTCTGGGATTAATGTCTTCAAACACTCTAGCAAAAGCCAGATACGGCCTAGGTATGGAGGATATCGAGAGGTTGCACTGAGTTGTAGAAAGACTGGAATGTATCTCTTTCTGGAATTCCTTAGTACTCATGCAGTGTTCCCGGCAGTATTCAGAGTCGAAGCTTAGCTTGTTATTAGTCCAGTCCATATTGGGGTTGTGTCTTCTTAACCATGAAACACCCAATATTAACGGAAAATGAGCTGCTCTGATAACATCAAATTTGAGGGTTTCGACATGATGATCCATCATTACTGTTATAGGTTCCGTCTCCATGGTAATGAGTCCGGATGAGAGCGGACGGCCATCTACTCCCTCAACTGGTATCGGTCTGTCCTTCTCCCTCAGTGGGATCTGATTTTCCTGAGCCCATGTTACGTCTATAAAGTTTCCTGCTGCTCCGCAGTCAAGCATAGTCAAGACCGATAGGTTCTGTTTCAGTCTGTGGGAAATGGATAGCTGGAATACCATCAGACGATTGTCCTCTATTCCTTCATTAATGGGACTTGTAAGGTTGCCAGGGTTTGTACGGTGGTCCCCATGGCTTCCCTTGCAAAAGCCTGGGGTCTGGCGTTTCCCTGTTTCTTAGAGGGAATGTCTGGACAATCCTTAAGAATGTGATTTGACGAACCACAGTACATACAAAGGTTGAGCTCCTGCCTTCTTCTCCTTTCAGTCTTGGTTAGCGGTCCCCTGGTTGCCCCTATTTGCATAGGTTCCTCCGGCATGGGTCTTTCCTTCCTTCCGGAAGGCGGGCTGTAGCGTGGCGTGGATCCTCTTCCTCTTCTCTTCTCCGCCCGTCTTTCCTGTAGACGGTGGTCGATCTGTAGGACTAGCGTAACCAGCTCTTGGAAGGTGTTGGGACGTACTGCTCTAGCCAGTTCGTCCTTCAGTTCCTCATTAAGCCCTCTCCGGAAAATGGTTTGTTGCGCCGTATCCGGCCATCCAGCGGATACCGCCAGTGCTTGGAATTGCGCAACATAACCCTGTAGATCTTGGTTTCCTTGTCTGACATCAAGATAGGCATCATATTTAGAGTACTGTGCTTCGGAACGCTCAAACCTGTTCTTGAAATCTTGTATAAACTTGGCGTAATCGTTCACCAAAGGGTCTTGGTTGGTTACCAAAGGGGTGGCCCACGCTAGGGCGCTTCCTGTCAAGTTGGCTATGAGTAACCCAACTCAGGCCCTTCCAGACTCGAAGGCCCGAGGTGGGAAGGAAAAATAGACTGCACAAGCATCGAGGAATTCTTTGATAGACCTAGGGTTTCCATTGTATTTACCAAATGTGAATGGCATTGGTGGTAAATCATCCCTACCAGCTTCCCTGGAGGCTGCTTGTTGCCGTAGAAGAAGGTTCTCGGCGTGCAGTGATTGCATGTCGACTCTGAGGCTCTGAATGGCGTTACACATATCTTGAATCTGTTCTGGTGATGCCATTGTGCCTTTTTGGCGTTGTATACTGTCACGATCTGTCTCCGCCTTCCCCAACTCCTCCTCACCTGTGTTCTCCTGTACTTCTTCCATCCTAATTACAGCCTTCTTTTTCTTGACCTTTTCTCCTTCGGCTGGCTTCGTCTCCTTTTTTTGTCGAAGGTAAGGACACGCTCCCTCGGTAGCCTCCGTGATCTGGCTGATAACAGATCTAGGGAATACCCGAGGAGCACGCCCTAAAGAAAGGGGAAAAAAGCCTCCTGGCAAAAAAAACCCTATCAGTATTCAGGTATCCGTGGAATACTGATGTCCGGCAGTTATATGGAGATTCCTGCAGCCGCGGAGCTCTGGACACGTAGGAGGAACGTCCACACCTTGCTCAACTCGTTCCCTGAGAAAGGCGGTGAGACCCGGATACTGCCTCCAGTGTTGTGCGGTCTCGATTTCTTCTGGGCTTAGTTGCAATTGAAGGGAGGTCTCGGTCCGTCGGAACACCGGAGAGGCGTTACGAACGGAACAACAGAAGAAAGGAAGGCGGAAGTAAAAGAGGTAAGGAAACGGACAGAAAAGTATGAACAGCCGAAAACGCTCACAGCGAAATGCTAACGCTGAAGCACCGACTGAGTGAAGAAGACGGGAAAAATACTTACAAGGAAAACGCTTGGTGGTATGCGTCGTGTAAGAAAGAACAGAAGATAAGACCCTAATCACCTTACCTGAAAACCTGAAAACACCACTAGTGCAGGGAAAGTAGGTAGGTAAGCAAAGGACCTGAACGAAAAGACAATGATGGAAAGCTAGACGCTGAGAGCGACTGGCTGGGCATGTAACGAAAACGATACAACGCGCCGAGCGTTGCTATGGCCTGCTGGTTATAGATTACGTCGGCCATGTTGGAATAAACTAGACCGATAGAATGTAACAGGCCGCCATCTTAGTAGTATCTCCAACGGCTAGCAAATCCCCAGGGCTGATGCATGACACCCTCTCTCTTCTTACGCTTTTGTCATCCTCTCTCTGCTTCTGCTTTCGCCGCCCTCTCTCTTCTTCTGCTTTCGCCACCCTCTCTTTTCTTCTGCTTTCACCACCCTCTCTCTTCTTCCGCTTTTGTCATCCTCTCTCTGCTTCTGCTTTCGGCACCCTCTCTCTTCTTCTGCTTTTGTCATCCTCTCTCTGCTTCTGCTTTCACCACCCTCTCTCTGTTTCTGCTTTTGCCACCCTCTCTCTTCTTCTGCTTTCACCACCCTCTCTCAGCTTCTGCTTTCGCCACCCTCTCTCTTCTTCTGCTTTTGCCACCCTCTCTCTGCTTCTGCTTTCGCCACCCTCTCTCTTCTTCTGCTTTCGCCACCCTCTCTTTTTCTGCTTTCGCCACCCTCTCTCTTCTTCTGCTTTCACCACCCTCTCTCTGCTTCTGCTTTCGCCATCCTCTCTCTTCTTCTGCTTTCGCCACCCTCTCTCTTCTTCCACTTTTGCGATCCTCTCTCTGCTTCTGCTTTCGGTACCCTCTCCCTTCTTCTGCTTTCGCCACCCTCTCTCTTCTTCCGCTTTTGTCATCCTCTCTCTGCTTCTGCTTTCGTCATCCTCTCTAAGCTTCTGAGTTTGTCATCCTCTCTCTTCTTCCGCTTTCACCACCCTCTCTCTTCTCCCGCTTTTGTCATCCTCTCTCTGCTTCTGCTTTCGTCACCCTCTCTATGCTTCTGATTTTGTCATTCTCTCTTATTCTGCTTTCACCACCCTCTCTCTGCTTCTGCTTTTGCCATCCTCTCTCTTCTTCTGCTTTTGCCACCCTCTCTCTTCTTCTGCTTTTGCTATCCTCTCTCTGCTTCTGCTTTATTCATCTGCTCTCTGCTTTCACCACCCTCTCTCTTCTTCCGCTTTTGTCATCCTCTCTCTGCTTCTGCTTTTGCCACCCTCTCTCTGCTTCTGCTTTCGCCACCCTCTCTCTTCTTCTGCTTTCGCCACCCTCTCTCTTCTTCCGCTTTTGCTATCCTCTCTCTGCTTCTGCTTTCGGCATCCTCTCTCTGCTTCTGCTTTCGGCATCCTCTCTCTTCTTCTGCTTTCGCCACCCTCTCTCTTCTTCCTCTTTTGTCATCCTCTCTCTGCTTCTGCTTTCGTCATCCTCTCTCTGCTTCTGATTTTGTCATCCTCTCTCTGCTTCTGCTTTTGTCACCCTCTCTCTTCTTCCGCTTTTGTCATCCTCTCTCTGCTTCTGATTTTGTAATCCTCTCTCTTCTTCTGCTTTTGTCATCCTCTCTCTGCTTCTGCTTTCGTCATCCTCTCTATGCTTCTGATTTTGTCATCCTCTCTCTTCTTCTGCTTTCGCCACTCTCTCTCTGCTTCTGCTTTCGCCACCCTCTCTCTTCTTCCGCTTTTGTCACCCTCTCTCTGCTTCTGCTTTTGCCACCCTCTCTCTGCTTCTTCTTTCGCCATCCTCTCTCTTCTTCTGCTTTCGCCACCCTCTCTCTTCTTCTGCTTTCGCCACCTTCTCTCTTCTTCCGCTTTTGTCATCCTCTCTCTGCTTCTGCTTTCGTCATCCTCTCTCTGCTTCCGCTTTTGTCATCCTCTCTCTGCTTCTGCTTTCGTCATCCTCTCTCTGCTTCCGCTTTTGTCATCCTCTCTCTGCTTCTGCTTTCGTCATCCTCTCTCTGCTTCTGCTTTCGCCACCCTCTCTCTGCCTCTGCTTTTGGCACCCTCTCTCTGCTTCTGCATTCACCACCCTCTCTCTTCTTCTGCTTTCGCCACCCTCTCTCTTCTTCTGCTTTCGCCACCCTCTCTCTTCTTCCGCTTTTGCTATCCTCTCTCTGGTTCTGCTTTCAGCACCCTCTCTCTTCTTCTGCTTTCACCACCCTCTCTCTTCTTCCGTTTTTGTCATCCTCTCTCTGCTTCTGATTTTGTCATCCTCTCTCTTCTTCCGCTTTTGTCACCCTCTCTCTGCTTCCGCTTTCGCCACCCTCTCTCTGCTTCTGCTTTCGTCATCCTCTCTCTGCTTCTCCTTTCGTCATCCTCTCTCTGCTTCCGCTTTTGCCACACTCTCTCTGCTTCTGCTTTCACCACCCTCTCTCTGCCTCTCCTTTCGTCATCCTCTCTCTGCTCCTGCTTTCATCACCCTCTCTCTGCTTTCATCATCCTCTCTCTGCTTCTGCTTTCGTCATCCTCTTTCTGCTCCTGCTTTCATCACCCTCTCTCTGCTTCTGCTTTTGTCACCCTCTCTCTTCTTCCGCTTTCATCACCCTCTCTCTGCTTCTGCTTTCGCCGCCCTCTCTCTTCTTCTGCTTTCGCCACCCTCTCTTTTCTTCTGCTTTCACCACCCTCTCTCTTCTTCCGCTTTTGTCATCCTCTCTCTGCTTCTGCTTTCGGCACCCTCTCTCTTCTTCTGCTTTCACCACCCTCTCTCTGCTTCTGCTTTCGCCATCCTCTCTCTTCTTCTGCTTTCGCCACCCTCTCTCTTCTTCCACTTTTGCGATCCTCTCTCTGCTTCTGCTTTCGGTACCCTCTCCCTTCTTCTGCTTTCGCCACCCTCTCTCTTCTTCCGCTTTTGTCATCCTCTCTCTGCTTCTGCTTTCGTCATCCTCTCTATGCTTCTGATTTTGTCATTCTCTCTTATTCTGCTTTCACCACCCTCTCTCTGCTTCTGCTTTTGCCATCCTCTCTCTTCTTCTGCTTTTGCCACCCTCTCTCTTCTTCTGCTTTTGCTATCCTCTCTCTGCTTCTGCTTTATTCATCTGCTCTCTGCTCCTGCTTTCACCACCCTCTCTCTTCTTCCGCTTTTGTCATCCTCTCTCTGCTTCTGCTTTTGCCACCCTCTCTCTGCTTCTGCTTTCGCCACCCTCTCTCTTCTTCTGCTTTCGCCACCCTCTCTCTTCTTCTGCTTTCGCCACCCTCTCTCTTCTTCCGCTTTTGCTATCCTCTCTCTGCTTCTGCTTTCGGCATCCTCTCTCTTCTTCTGCTTTCGCCACCCTCTCTCTTCTTCCTCTTTTGTCATCCTCTCTCTGCTTCTGCTTTCGTCATCCTCTCTCTGCTTCTGATTTTGTCATCCTCTCTCTGCTTCTGCTTTTGTCACCCTCTCTCTTCTTCCGCTTTTGTTATCCTCTCTCTGCTTCTGATTTGGTAATCCTCTCTCTTCTTCTGCTTTTGTCATCCTCTCTCTGCTTCTGCTTTCGTCATCCTCTCTATGCTTCTGATTTTGTCATCCTCTCTCTTCTTCTGCTTTCGCCACTCTCTCTCTGCTTCTGCTTTCGCCACCCTCTCTCTTCTTCCGCTTTTGTCACCCTCTCTCTGCTTCTGCTTTTGCCACCCTCTCTCTGCTTCTTCTTTCGCCATCCTCTCTCTTCTTCTGCTTTCGCCACCCTCTCTCTTCTTCTGCTTTCGCCACCTTCTCTCTTCTTCCGCTTTTGTCATCCTCTCTCTGCTCCTGCTTTCATCACCCTCTCTCTGCTTCTGCTTTCGTCATCCTCTCTCTGCTTCTGCTTTCGTCATCCTCTCTCTGCTTCTGCTTTCGTCATCCTCTTTCTGCTCCTGCTTTCATCACCCTCTCTCTTTTTCCGCTTTCATCACCCTCTCTCTGCTTCCGCCTTTGTCATCTTCTCTTTGGCTGCCTTTGAGATGCGTCAATGGGGTGCAGCTACGGTGGCTCACAAGGAACACTGCAGGTGGCTTCTCCTTGCCCGTCTCTGCCTGGCACCTTCTTCACTTGGCTTTTGTATTGAGTTCAGGCTCTTGTCCTCGATCGGCCCTTCTGTGTTTCTTGCATTTCTGGTGCTCTGCTCTACCTCAGGCCAGAGCTTGTGGTGACCTTGGCCCGTTTCTCTTCGGTGCTCAGAAGGGCTTGGGTGCAGATCGATCAATCTATTGAATTGTTTTCTGTATTTTGTATTTGATGAAATGTTAAGAAATGCTTGTAACTTATTTTTTGTCTTTTTTTAATCAAATGTTTCTTTGCTTGTATGGTCCTTTATTTTCTTTTTGTATATTGTGCTTTTCTTCTTTGTGAAAAGCCTACTTTTGCAGGCTAAAACACAATTAAAAAAAGAAAGAAAAAAAGTTTCAGATTTTTTGGGACCACTCTGCTGTGCACATTGATACTAGGTATTCTGAACCCCTCTGAGAACCCCCCAAAAGCGCAGCGGCGGCTGCTAACCTGTCATGATAGGAATTCAGCAGCGGTCGCATGGTCTCAAGCTTAATTGAGGTTGGGGCTATATCTTCCATGCTAGGTACCCCTTCCCTTCTGCTTAGCCTGTTCCCCCTCCTTGGAGACCTCTTGTTCCTTACTTCCGCACCTGGTGGCCTTGTGGTTTCCAATGCATTTGCTGCACGCGTGCCTGAACTTGCAGTTTGCCCCCACATGCAGTTCCCTTTCTCAAACTTCCAGCAGGTGGTGTCCCTTCCCGATCCGCTGCCTCTGGACTAATCACCACCCCTGCCCCTAAAGGGCCGCCTTCCTCCATCGTTACCCTGGTAGGGTCTGCCCCGCCAGCTCTAGTGTTTCCTCTCCCCTGGTTGCTGCTGCTCCCCCGCTGGCAAGACCTTTCGCCCGTTGCTCGCGATCATCTTATGGATGTACTCTGCCACGTCCTCATCATCCCAGTTCATGCTTGGAAACATCTGCATCTTCAACCTGAACCCTTCATCGTATTCGAGCCAGGTGTCACCCCCATGCTCTTTGTGAGCCTCATGTATATGCTGCTGGTATGTGATGAGCGCGGCAGCGTCCCCTGGGAACTTCTCCACTATGATGGCAGTGTACCTCCTGAAGGCATAGAACCAATGAATGATGTTCCTTTCCTTCCTCTATCTCTTCCTGTGATCCCTCCTGTCGTTCTCTTTCTTGGCCTCCTTTAATATGTCCAGCCCCACCTGCTCCAGCTCAAGCAGGATGAATATTTCTATGAAGACCGTGCGCCAAGCTTTTTCCTTGATTTCCAATGGCACGCGACACACTAAGCCTGCAGCCCAGTTGGTCAATGGCATGCTCCCTGGGCCCCTCCTGACCCCCACTGCTGATGCGCCTATGTCTGCTATTCCTACCGCCCCCTGGAGGCCCCTCTTTTTGAACCCCCATGCTTCCCAGGGGGAGCCCAGTGGGAGGAGACCCGCTCCCTCCCTTCCCTCTGGAGCTCCCCCGCCCGCAATGGCTCCATCGCCTCCCCTTGTTGCAGGCCTGCTTCTCTCCCCCTGTGCTGCGCTCGTGCCACCACCCATGTTTGCCCAGCCTGTAGCCCATAGTTATCCCTGCAAGCATTAACATTCCTGACCCACCAGCTGTCATGCAAGCTTTTCAGCGCTCTCTCTACATGCATCTCACCCAATGAGTCCTGGTCTGCCGTCGCCATTAAGGCCTCTGGTGGCTTCTTATTCCTGGAATTCACCTTCTGCTTCGGTGCTTCCAACTCCCCAGTAGCTTCTGCCATCTTCCACAAGACCTTCCTGGCTCTTTCTGACCTTTTTGCTGCTGGTGGGTCGTTCTCCTCCTCCATGTCTTTCCTTTATAGAGCTGCGTCCCCTCCCGCCGGGGCTTCGGTATTACCCTCCAATGTCTCGCTCTCTAGCTCTCTGGGCTCTGTCCGCCCACTCTCGGGGAAGGTGTCTGGCACGTAGTCCTCACCCTCGGTATCTTCTGACACTACCACTGTCTCTTGTCTCTTTCACCTCCTTTGCTGTTGTGAAGGCAGCCTGCACCCTCCGCCCTGTTATGTCCTAGAGCAGCGAGCCCCTGCGGGCCTGTGCCATGGGCTTCCCTCTGCCTGAGACCCTGATGGCATCATCTTTTGGAGGCAAAGCCGCAGGGGCAGGGCAAATCGTTTGAAGTCACTGCAGTTGAATGGGGCGCTGTAATCAAATGTTACAAGGCTTGGCTGCCACCCACTGAGTTTTGCTTCCAGTGTCCCCAATGGGGTTGTGACGCAGTCAGAGGGCATAGCTCTTCTGACAGGGAACCTGGCATATTACTCATTTCCTACTAGTAGGCAAGATTCATTTGAGGGAGGGGGGCAGAGAACTGGAAAGTAACCTTATGTCAGGCACTTTCTGGCAGCTCAGTAAGTTGTAGTCATTGCGTGCAGTATGTTACCATGCTGTACAGTTTATTTTACTTTACTTTATAACACTTGTATAGCTCAGTACATGGACCCATAGGCATTAGGGTGCTGAAGAGAAGACAAAGTAAGAGTGAGCCTTAGGAAGGAGCAAGGAGAGACCTGAGAGCCATCAGGTGACAGAGTTGATTAAATAAAGAACCATGTTTTCAGGTTCCTTTTAAAGAACTCTAAATTGGGCTGAACTCTGAGAGCTAGGGGAGGTTGTTCCAGGTCGTGGGGCCGAAAGGCAAAAGGCTCCTTTTTCTGCCCTTCTGGTTCTGCTTCTAGGGATCCACAGGAGTTTCTGGTTGCTGGATCTTAAAGAACGACTTTGGATTTTGCCCACATCTAGCTATCAAACCTAGTTTCACACTTTCGTAATCCTTCTTATCCACCTCCCCCAACTCCATTACCACATCAGTCGCAACAGGGGGAAGCCTAGAGAACAACCAGGGAAGTAACTCATTCCCTGTGATGTCCTGGAGCCCATGATTATATTCAAACAGTCTTAACCAATCCAACACATCCAATCTCGGTTCATACATACCCACTAATTCCTTAGGCATCCGGGGTCTTTTGGGACTGGAACTTCTAGAGAAACCAGAGGAGAGAGAAGCATTTTCCACAGACAACTTTTTCATCTCTAACTCATGATTAAGTTCTATTTCTCTGAGCCTTAACTCAGCTTGCTTCTGCTCAGCCTGGGCATTCATCCGTCTGAACTCTAGCTCTTGGTTTCTTTCAGATTGGGCTAAAAACCGTTAGTACTCTAATTCGATCTTCATTTTTTCAAGTTCAAAATAAGCAGGGTTACATGTGGGACCTGGTATGGGCTCCATAGGTACAGTAGGTAAGGCAGACAGAGGCTCAGCGTGGCTAACTTCATTAGGTTCACTTTCCTCTTCTGACTCATTATCAAGACTTTGATTCAGATCAATACCATCACTGTTTTCTACGTTTGCTGGAGAAGTTGGTTCCTCTGAACCAGTACCCAGACTTTGGTTTTCCAGCAATCTTGCTATCAGTTCTACTTTCTTGCCTCTTACAGAAAGATTCTCTTGTCTACAGAGAGCTCTCAAACGCTCCGTATTTTCACCTGACAAGGACTCTTGACTGTAAACTTCCATAGTAGACATGTTTTTGAAAGTTGCTTTTTAGTGCTAAGCTTTGTGGTTAGTTATCCTAAAGTGTTGAAAAGCACTCTAAACTGTATACTCGATACAGTGTTAAGCGGAAACATGTGCAGTTCCCTCTGGGACCACTGCAAAAGATTTAGGCCTACAGGTGTTTGGCAGTAAACCCACTTGGTAGCCGTCTGTACCACACAGATTCACTTGGTAGCTGTGGCTGAGCAGTCAGACTTCCCTCAAGAAGAGTTAGGCAGTATGTGGAGTATACAAAATAGGGTAATCTACACAGTAGAACAAGCAGACACGGAACAGAGCTTGGGTGTAAAGATATATAGTTATTTATTTATAAAAACACATCTATGAAAATCACACTGGCACTAATAAGGCAAACAACTTCAATTACAATTACTATAAGTATCGATCCCCTAACAATATTTCGACAAGTCTAGGTTCACCGGCACCACTTATTTGCAGACAGAGGTGAATGCTTTAACCTAGATGGCACTCTAATATTTGGTAGAACGGGAGAGAAAAGGCAGGGTATGAAACCAACTCGGTACCAACACTTTTACGAAGCAAATGTAAGGCAAGCAAGGCAGGGTCTACTGTAGATCACAAAGTTCAGAGGCCAGGCCCACTCGGAGAGAGGCAAGGCGATATGTCCCAACAAGTATCACAGTGGAAACGCACTTCGAGTCGTGTAGCAAATTGTCACAGAAAGGTTGGACCAGTTTAGAACAGAAAGTTAAGAAGGTCTGGAGGCGACCCAGGGGGAAGGTAGGGATTTAAGACACCCCACGCTACCCATCACAAGGGAAGCCAGGCGGACACGGTACCTTGTAAGTGCAGAGACAGCTCTGGCGGGGGCAGTTGTTCCTTGTGGTGGATGCAAGTCGGGCTTTGCCAAGAGATGAGATGCTCTCGTCGTCGAAGGAAAGTTGAAGATCGTTGCACCACCAGGGAAGAGACCAGCCGCGGAGTGCTCCGTCACAAGGCACCACCTTTTGGTCGTGGTACGGGCTAGTGGCTATCCGGTTGCCGGGGTGCTCAGCACGGGCAATTCGACCACTACGCCTTGAAAGTGAAGAAAAAGCAAAGGGACTGGTTGTTCCCACCAGTCAGGGGAAGAAGACTCTCCAGCGGGGAGATCTCCTATGTCGTTGGGAAGTGGTGAGTCGGTTCAGCAGGGCTCCACCGGAGGTGTCGTCGTTGCAGGTCGGCTCAGCTTTACCCTCGTCGGATTCTTAGGTCCTGTGGCGACTTCTGAAGATCTAGTCCCAAAAGCCCTGCTTTTATGCAGAAAACCCCCATTCATTCAGCCTAGCTGTCAATCAAACCACGCTAAGTGGTGAGCGGGGTGGCTCACCACTTGGGCCAATCACATCAGAGTGCGACTTGAGTTGGCAAGGCAACTCGGTCCAGGGTGCCTAAACCCCCTCCCACGCCCCCTGTGGTACCCAGCCAGAAAGGCACCATTTTGGAGGGTCTCTGTGCAGAAGCCCGCCAAAAGTGGAACAAAGGGCTCAACCTTTGGTTCGGAGTTACAGAGGCGAACACAGACGCCATTTTAAAAACCGAGTTCTGGCAAAAAATACCAACCGGTAGATTTATTTAAGACAAATAAACCGGCGGTATGTTACAGATTAACGGGAAAAAGTATTAGCCTCCAACAATGGGAAGAATCGCATAGCATTATATTCGGGTTCAAATATAACAAGTAGTTTCCACTGCCACCAGCCAAAACTCGACGAGGGGGGACGGGACCGTGCCCCCTCGAACAACAGACCCAGGAGTAATCGAACTACCCCTACCAGTACGTCCATAATAGGATGGTTTGTACTAGTTCTGTTAGTAAATTTAGGTCTAGTAAAGCCAATGGTGACTTTACATGCCCTGGGAGACAGTAGTCAGTCCCAGGGTATGGAGTCTATGGTGGGGATCCTCTAGGACACCCCAGTGTTACGGCACCGAGGGTGCGGTGTAACACACATAGCAAAACATATGAGACCCTATGGAGTAAAAGACCCCATAGCCCATAGAACACATTGACATTCAAAGGAATTAACCACATTCATGTCCAAGAGTGGGAGAGAAGAGTCTCACTCTTGGCAGGATGCAAAAACACAAACTCCAGAAATCCAGCAAAGCTGCTGGGGGACTCACTAGGGTAGGAAATTCAGCCTAAACAGAGAATTCTCCCTAACACCTCTGCTTCCCCAGAAAAAACTCTGCTTTCACGGTTATTCAGAAAGGATGCGATCCATTGTGCTGCTATCGGGGTGAAGTTAGCTACTGCCTCCAGCCTGTCGACCAAGATGGAGTAGTCGACCAGGTCGAAGGCAGCAGAAAGCTCAAGAAGCATTAACATGGAAGCAAGGCCCTTGTCCATCTGCTCCATAAGCCTGGATTTTAATTCTAGTAGTGTGGTTTCAGTGCCAAAACCGATTCCGAAACCTGACTGATGAGGGTTAAGCACAGGAAAGGTGTTGAGGTGTGGTGGAAGCTGTTCATATGCGACCCTGTCCAAGATTTTTAAAAGAAAGGGTGTGTTTGTAATTGGCCTATAGTTGAGGGGATCCTCAGGACAGAGGCCGGGTTTTTTTTATGATGGGGGTGAACCATGCTTGTTTGAGGTTCTTAGGCACAAAACCTTCAGAGAGAAAAGCATTGAAGAATTTACAGATAGCGGTCAATAAAGCCGGCAGAGAGGTTTTGATAATGAAAGCGGAGCATGGATTGCTTTTACAAGAAGTGACTTTGAGGCGTTTCACAATGCCTGACAACTCCTCATCTGAGATTGGGGAAAATACAATTGAGGAATAGAGGAGTTTCTTATAAAGGAATCTGTCCCCTTCTTGTTGGAAATTGTCGGCAGCTCTTTTTTCATGCGAGTCAGGACAGCCCTAATACCTTTCAGTTTGTTCGACATGGCTCCAAGCAGCATCCTTGACAACTTGGTCTCCTGCTCTTTGAGTATTTTAAAGAGTTCTTTGACCTCTGATTGGGCCTTAGAAATCCTAGTATTGAGGGAATTTTAAAGAGTTCTTTGACCTCTGATTGGGCCTTAGAAATCCTAGTATTGAGGGAATGTTTCTATGACTATGATTAATATAATTAATTGACTATGTGGCTAGAGCATAACAACCTTGATACAGATGACAGCACGACATCACAAGTGGCGGAGCCCACAAAGTAGTGGGGCGCAGGACTGGATGCTGCTGGTCCCCTTTGCCAGCCCTTGCGACCTGGATGCTGACGGGGGACGCCGGTGACTGCCCCCTTCATCTTCATTGGAGCTCCTGGATTAAGGCTCTGTAACTAAAGTAGCTATTACACTGGAGCCGGTGATCCGGCCCATCTGAGAACTGAAGGATCCCACCCTAAACAGAATGGAAGGACGACAGGCAGTCCCTGTTGCGACCCTTGGTGGGTGCCAGTCCACTTTGGCCGGCACTCACAGGCCTGAGCAGACCGCATTTGCTGGGCACAGTTGGTACCCCATGTTACCGTGGTTGTTTGTTCTGTATAGTATGTTTTTTTACCCAACCAAAACACAGTTCACAGCGGACAACACCTCACTCTGCTCAGAATGTAAGGAAGTGTGGATGATTCTGTGGCCTGAGGATGGTTTCGCGCGACCTGAGTTATCACATATGTTCCTGGGCAGGCTGAGTACTGGGGCCTTTTACTCTACACGATATGACACAGGTTGACATCATCACATAGAATGTGAGAGGCCTAGGCACATACATGAGGAGAAATAGGGTCACGTCATATCTCCAGTGGAAGAAGATCACAGTTGCAAGAGTCGGTGGTGAAGTACTGGGGGGGGAGCGATATATGGGGCCACCCATTCCAAATTCGCACGGGGGTCCTTACGTGGATTAGTGGGACGCCCCCATTTCAGTATCTTAGCTGTGACAGTGATGTTGATAGCCGGTATGTTATCCTTAGAGGGTATGATGAAGGGGTACAGGTGATCATAGTCAATTCCTATTTCCCAAAGCATGCTATAACATCAAATGTCCAGAGTTTAACAGCTCGGCTAGCACCTCACAGGGATGCCTTTTTCATATGGGGGGGCAATTTCAATTCAATATAAGAGACAAATCTAAGCCACCTAAGTCAGGCAACAACGCAGCGAGAACGGCAAGTAGCACAGAACTGATGGAACTAGCCGTCATAGACGTCTGGCGAGAGATACACCCAGATCGGACTGAATTCTCTGATTATTCCCCCCTGCATAATCTCCATACCCAACTGGATTGTATCTTTGTAGGGGTAGAACTGGTGCTGGGTTTTACTAGTGCAGAGTACATGGGGCGAGTGGTCTCTGACCACTCACCCCTGGTGATGGTTTGGGATCTTGGCATGCATCAGACCCCGGTCTCGATGTGGCACCTGCCCACAGATGCCCTGCAAGACGTGGCATTCCGTGAACAGCTTCGGGAAGTCCTGTCCCTATACCTCGAAGAGAACATTGGAAGTGTGAGCAGGTGGGTGGCGGTCTGGGAGACACCGAAGGTGGTTACTAGGGAGGAGGTTATTACCAGAGCAGGTGGTGTCCGGAGACAGCTCAAACGGGAGTTAAATGTACTTGAAGATAGGATACGGGAATTAGAAGTCAGGCTACCCATAAAACAGATGGTAGAATGCCCACTTCGTGAGGCACGGCTAGAGTGTCAGGCCACTTGGGAACGGCTGTCAAAATTTGATTATGCCACAAAGACCGCGCGTGCACATGCAGAGGGAGATAGATATGGGAAACTTCTGGCGTGGCTATTGTGATGCTGGAAATGCATCAGAGGGACAGGGCCTCCATATCTTTGTCCTTTACTGTTTTTTATCGTGTGTTTTGTCATGTTTTACACGCAGGAGTTCATGTGGTACTCCTGGCGGTGCAGCTCTCTCTTTTGGTTTGGTGTACAGACCCATGAGATACCCTTATGGGCCCCATGGGTCGGGGTACAACCCTGTGCCCCTAGTGTATGTTTTTGGGCACCTGTATGTGGCCCACAGAGCAGGGTATGGGCTGGTGGCAGATCCATGCTGAATTTGACAGGTGCTCTGAGTATCCTCCATTTTGGGATACCCCGTCCCTGTCATTGGAATCAGTTGATTCCTGATAGGAAACAAGATGGCCCCTTTGGCCTCTTGCTTTCTATTGCCTGTTACCTTGTTTTCCCAAAGTCCTGGGAAGCCCTGACTCTGTCCCTTCCCCTTGACCGGCTGTTGGATGTAATTCCATATATGGTGTTGTTGTGAAGTCCAGGCCAGACTGGCTGGAGCCTTCCCAGTGACTGTATGTTGTGGGTACACCCTGTGGGTGGGACCTGGGTGAATGGAGTGTGTGACGAATACGCATTCTGTGTTGTGGGTGTCTAGTATCTGGTATCTGAGACTGAGACAGCCCTGCTCGAAACTGGTATGAATGCAGTGTGGAGTGTTGAATGGCTGGAAACTTGTCCCAATATACAGAACTTGTAGTGAGTGTCTGGAGAGAAGTGAATGGCATGAATGCACTATGCACCTGATTGGCTACCTGCCTGCATGAATGCCCTTCTGACCGATTGGTTGCCTGAGTGTGACCCAGCAGAATAAATGGGAGATCAACTAGAATATCTGGGGGCCTCTCACTGCTAGAATTCGGTTTAAGAAGCTGAAGAGTAACTGGAGTGAAACTGAAGCTTAACCTTGAAGCCGTGCTGGAAGAGAAGAATTGCTGTTGCTCTCCTTCACAATCTGAAAGCTGCTGTGTCTCCAAGAACTGACCCAGAGAGGACCTGGTAGGGCGCCCTCTTCCACGAGCTACGAGGGACCATTGTGCACCAGCTGATCTTTGCCAAAGCTCCGTGGTAGACAGACCTACGACAGGCTGCCAACCGGGGATGGGGACTGCCGTGGAATCCCAAAGAGAAGCGCCCGGACTGTTGTCCGCCACTATCGATGACTGCCGTCGCCGACTGGAGCCGCCGTGCTCCCGTTTGCCAAAGAACTTCATTTGATCCGAGGACGCCCTTGTCTGCATCGCCGCCTGCTTTATCCCGCTGGAGAAAGCCCAGCCATCGATGCGCTGAGGAGCATCCGCCGGTGGGTTTCCCGCCACCTAAAGACCACAGAGACGCCGACGACTCAACGCCCTTGTTGGGCCACAGTTCTTCATCATCTCTTTGCGGTCCAGAACTATCGTCACTGAGGTTCCCCACACGCCTTGTCCTTGCAGGACGCCAACACTCTGTCGTTGACGAGCAACACTAGGATCAAAGCTGCCACTTCACTGCCATAGTTCACCCTGTTCTCCGTCGGACGTTCAACGACCCGTGACTCCTGCCTTAAAGGGAGGGCACTCAGGAAGGGCTGTCGATTTCCCATCGACGAACGCTACAATTCCAGGTACATTGGGGCTGTAGAACTATTGTAGAGGGAAATTAGACTCATAGAACAATACATGGACTGGGCTTGTGATACATCTTTGCTTTACAGGTTGCCCAGTGTTAGGAAAGATTTCATATTCAAATGTAATTTTCCCTCCATGTGTCAACCCCCAAACTTTTTGCTGCTGTCTACACCCTGATCTAACCTTTGCCAGAGAACCGCAGCCCTCAGCCGCACGCCTCTGGGCTTTCGCTCACTTCTTATGGGGAAACTGACATGCCCTTAAGACAGTCACTACTGGGAGACTTTGTTTCCATTAGTCCTTTCCTCATGTTGCAGCTTTTGTGCAACATGTAACAAGAGTGCAATGTAACTTACTTTACCGCACCCGTGGGTCTCTAGTCATTCCAAAGGCCCTAGAAACTCTCGCTGGACTTTTTATGAACTGTGCAGATGTGTCACGGACAGGACTGGTGGCAGCTATCGTTTATCTTATGTTTTGAACCCTTTCTTGCCATGTTATCCGCACTTACCGCATTTGGCACGAATGGGTGGCGTGGCTCCAAAATGGCCATGCCACAATGTTCTTCGTCCTGTCTGTTAGCCATCTTGTCCCTTCACCCTCCCCAGGTTGAGCCGACCCAGGTCAGTCCTTATTTGGTCATGCACTTTCCCGCTAAACCCCAAAGCTTTTGCGGGCTCCTGCATGCCTTGTGTGTTCCTCCAGGATGTGGGCTTGGATGTCTGTTCCCAATACACATCCTGGGTGCCAGAGAGTCTGGAGTGTCCTGAATGCCTGGGACCACCGTGGTCCAGGATTGGTCCACGTATGGAGTGAGTGTTTGAGAGAAGATCTCCCATTGGGTCCTCTCCGTTTTGGCGCGAAGGGAACTTTGGATAAGAGGAGGCCGAGAACACCACTACCATGTCGATCTCCTGAGTTTACACGAACAAAGGATAAGGAGCCAAGTATCCTGCAACAAGAAGTGAGTCGAGGAACCGCTGGTGACCCGCTGGAAGATTTGGCACCCTGAGCCCGCTGTCGTCATACAAGACCCCTCTGCATCTGATCGTCCTAGAAGCTCTGCGAAGGCACTTCGACCCATTGGAATAGTGGGCCCAACTATTCTCGGCACCTTCATCAAACCCTGCAAGTAAGCCTCTTCGGAAGTGTCCCTGGGCCAACCAGTGGGCTGACCAGTTTACGCAGGACGTTTGCTCTGTCATCGCCGTGGTTTCAAGGAAGCCCTCGAAACTTGGTATACTGCTTGCTCTGTGTCCATGGCACCCTCACACCGGATTTCGTACACTTAGCTTTCCCAGGTCTGAAGTGAGACGAGTGCGCCCGGACCGGAGTAAACGTGGTTACCGTGTTGCCCTGCTGTGGCAACGACCTGTGCAAGTTCGCTGCACATGTGACCCTCTAGACCCTGAAGCCTGCTACTGCGGAAACTACACAGTGTCGAGACGTCCTGGTTGTTGCATCCGAACCTGCCGGAAAAATTGGACTGAACTAGCGAAGCCTGGGTCTGCCTGCGTTGGGACCGGTGAGTAGTCCATACCCCAACCGGTGGCCCCTCGTGCAGGAGCCCATTTATTTTCAGCCGCTGTTTTGAAATAGCGACTCTATCCCTCACTCTCAACCTGCCTCTGCCCGCAAGTGGAGGTCCTGCTTGAATAATGGGGACTTGTTCTTCATCGACCTTATCTGCCTTCCTGAGCTGCTATTGACCATTGAAGAGACCCTATTTTGTCCTGTGGCACAAGCGTGTGCATGTACTATTGAGCATAAGGCTTCTCTCTTCGTAGGGCTTGGACTGCCTCTTAGTTAGGTGTATTCTTGATGTGGAACTGGGTCTAAAGATTACTTGCAGAGTCTGTTTTCCTCCCCCTCTAGGTGGTCTACATATTTCGTGCTTCTTAATCCGTTAGACCCTTCTGGTCTTGTATATATATCGTGTTGATTGAGATGTGTTGGTTTACTTTAGTATTATTGTGATTCTTTGCTATGGTCTATATTACAAAGGCCTTGTAATAAATGTGTCTATATTTTTAATATAACACCTATCTGGAGTAATTTGTAAGTGTCCTTGCTTTGTGTGCTCATTCAGCCACTCTCACCCCTCTTGAGACTTAGTGTGGACCGCCTGCCATAGCTACCCTGATTGGTCTGGCTTGTCCAGAGGTTACCCTGTTCCAAGAAACTAGGTTGGCCTTCTGAACCTCTGCCCCTCCAGGTCAGAGTACAGAAATCCATCTTAACACCCCGGGGGGGGATCTCCACTCAGAATTGTGCCTAGGTGGTAGAGGCCAGTACTCTGCCAATTGTGTCAACCATCTTGCTTTCCTTCCTCTCTCTACTGCTGGTTTCCTCTTTATTGATCTGTGTGACATTTTGACAGTTTAGTTTATGCACTTTAATGAGACCTGATCATATTTGTGGTACCACTGTAGAACTGTATATATTTACCATTGTTGATTTTCTGAGCACAAAGTGAGTTATTGTGATAGTGTACATAACCTTGAATATTAATTATATAAAGACTGTGGGCCTCATTACACGGTAGGCGGTAAGGGTTTACCGGTACCAGTATTTTACCGGTACCGGTAAATCCTTACCGCCTTACTACGAGGTCCCTTTGCGGGTTGGGGAATTTAACGCCTGCTTTTTGCAGGCGTTAAAAACCAACCCGCAAAGGGACCAGTGGAGCTAATTACGGTAATGCAATTTGCGGTGCCGTAATTAGCGCCTTCCCCATTGCCATTATGCTCTATGGGGCAAAAATGGGAATGGGGAAGGGCAACGGAGGAAAGAGGAATTACCGCCCCGCCAACCTTGGAATAGGGCGGTAATTCCCCTTTCCTCCAAGGCGATACCAGTAAATTACTGGCATGAACCATGGCGCTAATAGCGCCATGGTTTACCGCCTACCGTGTAATGAGGCCCTGTGTTTTAACTGATACAGTGTGTGGACATTCCTTTGTGGGGGTTCGGGGACTACACTGCACTTAAGAACCAGCCTGCATCACCTCCCGAGAAGCTAGGCCTTGATTGCTCGACCATAGCTACCGAATAGACAATCTTGGCTGGGGTCTTCTGTGCCTCTCCTCTACCATATAGAGAGCAGAAGTACAGACACACCCCTCCAGTCTTTACAGCTATACCGGAGCGAACATCCCAAGGCGCTGATCTCGCTTCTCAAAGATGAATGTGGAGAACCCTGGAGAGCACAATCCACTATTAATGACATATTTACTACTTATTATACCAAGCTCTATAGTCATGGCACACGTATTTCAGCAGCAGCGTTAACAGATGTTTTCACTGAAATCACACGCCCCACTCTTAACAGTGACCAACGCGACCTCCTAGACTGACCGTTTACTGTGCGGGACCTGGAGGAAGCAATGGCTGCAACTGCTGCAGGCAAAAAACGCCGGGAGGTGCTGGTCTCCCGGCCGAGTTTTATAAGACTTATAGAGAGGAATTGGCGCCGACACTCCTGAAGGTCTTTGAAGAAACCTTTGAAACTGGGATACTCCCGGACTCTATGCGGGAAACGTGGGTAGTTCCAATTCTCAAACCTGGAAAGACAGCAGACTCATGTGACTTGTATAAACCCCTGGCTATGTTAAATGCTGACGTCAAGCTATTGACAATGATGCTGGCGTCTCGTCTTCGAAGTTACATCGCGGCACTGATACACCCAGACCAAACAGGCTTTGTGCCTGGTCGTTGCACTACCTTACACTTGCGCAGACTGCAGCACATTATTGAACAGACGAATGATGGTTCAGGGCAATATGTAGTGGCCTCACTAGATGCAGTGAAGGCTTTCGATTCAGTCAGAATTCTTCACACCTCTCCTACCGCTAGGGTTAAGATGGGGAAACACATATCCACGCTGTGGGATATACAGAGGGGGGACACGACAGGGGTGGCCCCTCTCGCCGATGCTATACATCCTAGCACTCAAGCCCATTGCAGTGTACCTCAGGCAGGAGTATCTAGAAGCCGCGATACGTATTGGTGATACTACTCATTTACTTTCATTATGCGCAGATGACATATTACTCTATCTTTGCCAACCACAACACAATTTGCCCCTCATATTGGAAATACTAGATCACTTTGCCAATCTGTCGGGGATCACATTTAATAAACAAAAGTCATGTCTCTTCCCTCTTGCAGAACTAAATGATGTACGACTGACTTCCACGCTAGATTTGGGGTTGGAATGAAAGCATGCTTGCTTAAAGTATCTAGGATTACAGGTAGCACACACACCAGAACGGATGCACATGCTGAATACACTGCAGAAAGTGGAGGGAGTGAAAAGATCCATGGCGTTCTGGTCGCGCCTCCCCCTTACGCTTATGGGCAGAGTTGCTATCACGAAAATGATTATACTGCCACGGCTGCTATACGGTTTCACTAATGTCACTTATTACATCAAAGTCCCCTTTTTCCGGGAGTTGGAAACAGTAATCAGAGAATTTTTATGGGGCCCCACAAGGCATAGATTACCCGTTAACACAAGGTCACTTCCATTTGAACATGGCGGGGTACAACTGCCTAGGCTAGAATTTTACTATTTAGCGGCACACCTCAGTGTTCTTGCCAAATAGATGACGGATGATCAGAACACGGAGAACACCCTACTTGGATCCTTGATACACCCAGTGCGGCTGTGGGAAACACTATGCCACCCGCTGGCGCCCTATATGCACAGCCTTTGTTACTATCTGTAGGTAGGAAGATCTGGCAGAGGACATGGAAAATCTTGAAGGCCCCTCACCCCCACTCGCCGCATAGACCCACATTTTATACTTCATTAGTATGGAAGGTATGTCACTTCTAGGTACAGTAAACAATTCAGTCTTTCAGTTGCAAACAGAATTAGGCACACACAACCTCTCTTTGAAGTAGATTTCAAGGTTTAATGATGAATAGAGTATTGTAATCCCATAAAGGTCAAGGGGTAAACTTCTGACTTCCTTTGGGAATCACAATTAGGCATGCAAAACCTCTTTTCAGACTTTATAAATTGTAATTCATTTATTGCCAAGGTTAGGTATTCGGCAATGGCATGAATAGTGTCCCCTCTGCTTAATTAGGGACACACAACCACTCTGTTAAACAGCAATAGTCTTTAAATAAGAAAACAATGGATTTCAGCAACTTCAGCTTCTCACGTGAGTAATGGGTCTTTTATGGGATATGCGAGTGCTTCATTTCCATTTTTCACAACACTTTGGAGACAACAAACAGCTTTCACTCACATAAAGCTGTACATGATTTAACAAAGATACAGTTACTGTCAAGGCTCGTTCAATGTGTTAGAAGGCTGTGCTTCACTCACCAGCTTCTTAGACACTTGCTTTCGCTGGTTGCACTGCTTTTCCGACTTCCACTACAACTTCTACTGCTTCTGGCTTGCTGACGACCCACACCCTTTTCTTTAACAGGGGTCTGTGCTCTGCCACACAAGTTCCTTCTGCTCCTGAGACCCTCGGCTTGCCTCTTGCTTCTTGCATTACTCTCCTACAAGTCCACAGCTCGGCAACCACAGCAATCAGGCTCTGATGGGGAAAACTGCCTCTCCTGCACGTCTTCCGCTGTGCAGCCTCTGTACTTCAGAGTTTGGGGGAACAGGACCCTCTCAGAACATGCAGGTGAAATCTGCTATTTCCACATTCCGGCATCCCTCTTGTTCTCCTACTTCTGCGTGGTTTGCCAGCCTCGTGACCTCTGCCTGCTTCCACTACTACAGCCTGCATTCCAGCTACCGTTCCTGCTCCTTCCACATGCTTGCACTTAAGGGGGACTATTATGCCTCCCAGGCTCCAACAGGTGTGGGCTTTTAAGCCCAATTGTCTGATTACTACAATGGCTGTTAGGCTTAATTGCCTGACTACTGCATCTGCATGCCTCTGCAAACCTCTTCCTCATCTCAGTACCTCTTGGATTCTGGGACTTGTAGTTTCTTCCAATACAGTTAGCTTTTTCAACATCTGAATTACTTACAAGGGTAGATTTACTACCATTAAAGTTCTTACAAGAGGGGCTAATGGAATGAGCTGTTACAGAAGAAGACGGTTTAGTGAAGCACATTCCTCCACCCTTGGGATTGTGGAAGGTGTCTAGTTTAGAATAACAAAAAGGACCTTTATTTTGTTACAGTTTGCTCAGATTTTATCACCTTACGGTTAACAACCCTAAATCTAATATGAAGTTTAGAGACATTAAAATGACAATAAAACCTTTCCTCTTTAGGTATATTGGGCAGAGTATTCCTGTCACAGGAAAAATACTGTGTCGCTTCCCACGGAATCTCCTCACCACCCGCACCTTGTCTCCTCCCAGGTGATCCTCCTGCAGTAGACCACTCCCCAGGTTGGGATCAGGATGCGTTTGCCTTCCCCTGGCCACCTGGGAGGAGACTTTAGGCAGGGTTTCAGTGAGCGATACGCAGGATTCTTCACAATGCACAGAACTGAACCCCTCACCTTTTCCTGGGGTCTCTTGATTGGGCCTCCCAGCAACCCAGAAGACCGAAATTAGCTTGGAATCATCTTTTTATGAATATTACTATGGTATTTATTGAGTGCTGACCTAGTTTCTAGAAGCATCTGAGTACTTTAAAGAGGTATACAACAGTACAGATACACAACGGAATGCTTTACAGCTGTACAGATGCATAACGGAGCGCTAGTCAGAGAAAACAACAGAACTGATATACAGTGGGGGGTGGGATATAGAGGGGAACAGAGGAGGGGTACAGCTGTGCAGGGTGGTGAGGAGGAGAAGGGTGAATGGCATCTAGCGAGAAGGTGGTGCAGGGGCAATATGATGGACTAGGTGTTGAGCAAGAGAGACTCCTTAAAGAGGTGGGTCTTTCGTTTTTTTCCGAATTCTGAATTATTTCGTCCCCTCGATGCACCTTCGAGTCGGATCAACCATGCTCGATGCACTTCGAGTTGACACAGGATCTGCCGTACTACTTTTGGTATGCCATGCAACTTCAAACCTCTTACTGCTCCCAGAGTCACCCAAATGCTGGCTCAACCCACTGAAGCAGACCGACTCAATCGTGTGCTCGACATCATGGGAGCAACTGACTTGAGCGCGACTCGACTGCTGGAAGCAACTGACTCGCTGACTCAACCCAGCAGAGCCATCATTTCACTGCTGACTGGAAAGTTGCCTTGAACCGCTGGAAGCCATCTTCTTGCCTTTCTCATATGCCATCTCGACACAATAAGAGTCTGCACCTTCAAACTGACTAGACACGACGCATTGACTTGAACGTCTAGAGATAGGTTCAACTGCAGCAAAAGTGCCTAGAAGCAAGGCTTGACACTGCCGAGCAGTAAAGACAAGACTGAAAGGTACTGTGAGGAAGCCCTGTTCCCATGGTCCACTTTCTGGATCATAGTGACTTTTCAGCCCCCTTTTCTACCTTTCTTCTACAAGAACATATCTTGAACAGTGACATTTGCAGAAATGGTTGCCTGGAACCGCTGCTTATCAATCCCGAGTGCCCTTTCACACCAAGTTCTGCATTCTATGAGTTTCATTCACACGGATGGGTTGTTCATGTTTTTAATTAGTTTGTTTGCATTTAATGTTTTATTAAAGTACCTATAATTGTATTGAACCTTGATTGGACATTCTTTTATTTTGGAATCATTGTGCTAACAGTGGAATCCCACGGACCCCTCACTGTGCCCCTGCCTAAAGTCTCCTCCCAGGTGGCCTGGGGAAGGCAGACGCTTCCTGATCCTGACCTTGGGGGTGGTGCACTGCGAGAGGATCACCTGGGAGGAGACAAGGCCCAGGGTGGTGAGGAGATCCCGGGGGATGAGACACAGTATTTGTCTTTTGAAATTAAGTACCTTTCTGCCTCCAAAACAGGTAATGGCATATTGTCATTATAATGTCCCTGACCCACATATCAAATCAATGACCCTGGGCGCAAGTCCTGTAAAATCTGAGTAATCCTTGTCAATAGAAAGATCTTTTAAGAAGAAACACCCTCCTTACTCCAAAAGTTATAATGTGAAACGATCTAGCAAAAGTGTATTAAATCGAATGTCTTCCTCTGTAACACGCAATTCTAACGGTTCTTCTTTTAGCAAGTTTAAGGGAAATAAATCTACCCTTAAAACTTACTCAATTTGTAAAGGAAACAACTTTGTTGAAGGGGACTACAAGTCCCAGAATCCCATGAGTACTCGGACAAGGAAGAGGTCTGAAGAGGCATGCAGTTGCAGTAGTCAGGCAATTAAGCCTAACAGCCCACACCTGAAGGGACCTGTGAGGCATAAAAGGTACCCTCAGGTGCAGGCAATTGGAAGAAGTTGGGGCTGTGACTGGAATGCGAGCTGTAGCAGTAGTTGCAAAAGGAAGAAAGCAAGAGGCTGGCAAACTAAGCAGAAGTGGGAGAACAAGCGGGACGCTGGAACATGGATACAGCAGAGTTCATCTGCTTGTTCTGAGGGGGTCCTGTTCCCCCAAACTCTGTAGTGCAGACGCTGCACAGCAGAAGGCATGCAGGAGAGCTGTCTTTCCCCATGTGAGCCTGATTGCTGTGGTTGCCGATCAGAGAACGTATCGGAGACCAAGGCAAGGAGCAGTTGTCAAGTTGTGGGTCTCAGGAGCGAGAGGGGCTCCATAAATGTGTGGCCGGACCAGAGACACCTTCACAGAGGAAGGCTGTGTGGGTCACTAAGAAGCTAGAAGCAGTAGAAGTTGTGGCAAAAGTCGTGTAAGTGGTGCGACTTGCAGAGCAAGTGTTAAAGAAGCCAGTGAGTGAAGTACAGGGTTCTATTACCTTGCACAAGCATTGCCAGCAACAGTATCCAGTTCCTGATTCACTTGTGTCTGGTTTGAAGCAAGCTGAAGTTGTTTGTTGAAGCTGTAATACTTGAACAATGGAAAAGTAGCAATCGTGTATATTAGGAAAGTCCTTGTACTCGTGTGAAAAGCAAATGCTGCTTTAATACCATTGTTAAACCCTTAAGAGACTGCAACTATCTGAAGGAGTGGTTGCATGTCACAAATTAAAAAGAGTGAACATTGCGAAGGCCATTACTGAAAAACTAACATTGATAAAACAATTGTTGAAATGTTTAACTTGTGAAAACTACATCAAGGAGTGGTCGTGTGTGTCTAATTGTGATTCCCAAAGGAGGACTGAACTCTTTTCTTTACTTTAACATGACATACCTTTCCTGCACAAGAAGTTAAATAGTTTAACAGTGTATCTACTTTTGAAGAGGAGAGCAAGCATTGCCCAACCCAAGATTCTCCCCATATTAGTTGTGACAGCAGCCTTTCTCAGAGTTAAACAGCGAACTAACTGTTATTGTGAATCTAATAACAGTTCAACTAGTCCAAGGTACAAGTGTGCAAGCATTACCTGAAGCTAAGAGAGTGGCACCAAAGATGTTGGGTAATCACTTGGGCTGATAGCTGGCAGAAGGTGCAGGTAAAGTTGGGAAGGGAAACTGGCTGCTTTTAAAGTCTATTTTGAAGTTGACACACCCTGTATTGCCAGAGACTATGGAAGACAGAGAGAAGTGAGTCTTAACCCCTTAAGTGCTAAGGATGAGTATGCTCGTCCTTTTCGCATAGACTTGCGTAAAACTCAGCAGTTAAGGGGTTAAAGGCATACCAAGGTTATTATTGTGGCAAACAGACAAGAAAAGCAAAGAGGCTGCCCCTTTGGAAGAGAGATAATCAGTGGAAGAGTGTTTGGCCTATGTGAAGGTATTGAAGTACTTTAACGTGAGTCTTGTCGAAGCCTGTTTAGAAGTACTAATCACTGAAGCTGTACTAGTAGTCGTCCAAAGTAGTGAAGCTGTGATGGCATACCTGGTTGTCAGTGGATGCAACATTGTACTAAACAAAGGTGACTGTTCACATGGTGAATGAAGCAGAATGTGAAATTGTTGAAGTGGAAGCAGCAGCACTGTGAGGTCATCCTGACAAATATACCATTGTGAATTCTAAAACTGTAACTAAGGAAATACTAACTGTTTACCAAGAATGGTATCTTGCTGACAGTTGCAGATATTGGAAAGTCTTTCTGAAGAGGTGACAAAGCATTGTGGCTGGGAGTGCCATTGGTGCTATTTGATGGACGGAAAGTGGATATTTTACCAAGGAGATAATATATGCTATGATTGGAACTTTGGTTAACATACCCTGACTTTGAAAACATCAAGAACTGATGTGAGACGTTTCTTTCTTTGTTAGAACATTAGCAGAACTGTCCTTGAATCCTGGGGAAGGGTTTCCCCAGGACATTAGAAGGTTGTTAAGAAACTGTGAATGTTGTTTATGTCATGTTGTATTGCCATACTTTCTTTCTGTATTTATTGCTTAGTGTGCAGCCCAGATATCCTGTGCTAAACTGTTTCTCCTTAGCTTTGGTTAGGCAGGGAAGTCCACAGCTCCTCTGATGGCTTATCTGGTGGCTCCTCTTTTGGCTTCTCTGGTGGCTCCTCTTGTGGCTCCTCTGGTGGCTTTTCTAGTGGCTCCTTTGGTGGCTTCTCTGGTGGCTTTTCTGGTGGCTTCACTGGTGGCTCCTCCGGTGGATTTTCTGGTGGCTTCTTTTTTGGCTCCTCTGGTGGCTTCTCTGGTGGCTGTTCTCGTGGCTGTTCTCGTGGCTTCTCTGGTGGCTTTTCTGGTGTCTTCTCTGGTGGCTCCTACGGTGGCTTATTTGGTGGCTCCTCTGGTGGCTTCTCTGGTGGCTTTTCTGGTGGCTTCTCTGGTGGCTCCTCTGGTGGCTTTTCTGGTGGCTTTTCTGCTGGCTTCTCTGCTGGCTTCTCTGGTGGCTTTTCTAGTGGCTCCTCTGGTGGACTCTCTGGTGGCTCCTCTGGTGACTTTTCTGGTGGCTTCTCTGATGGCTTTTCTGGTGGCTTCTCTGGTGGCTTTCTCTGGTGGCTTTTCTGGTGGCTTTTCTGGTGACTTCTCTGGTGGCTTTTCTGGTGGCTTCTCTGGTGGATTCTCTGGTGGCTTCTCTGGTGGCTTTTTCTGGTGACTTTTCTGGTGGCTTATCTGGTGGATTCTCTAGTGGCTCCTCTGGTGGCTTCTCTGATGGTTCCTCTGGTGGCTTTTCTGGTGGCTTCTCTGGTGGCTTTCTCTGTTTGCTTTTCTGGTGACTTCTCTGGTCACTCCTCTGGTGGCTTCTGTGGTGGCTCCTCTGGTGGCTTCTGTGGTGGCACCACTGGTGGCTTCTGTGGTGGCACCCCTGGTGGCTTTTCTGGTGGCTCCTCTGGTGGCTTTTCTGGTGGCTCCTCTGATGGCTTTTCTGGTGGCTTCTCTGATGGCTCGTATGGTAGCTTTTCTGGTGGCTCCTCTGGTGGCTTCTCTGGTGGCTCCTCCGGTGGCTTCTCTGGTGGCATACACATATCTTGCTGGTCTCTGCTGATTAGATTAATTGTTCAAGGATCAGGCAAAGGTGTCCTTGTCTTGTTTGAATTTGAAAACGCTGACTTATTCTCGCAAACTATGGGGAAATCACTGTTCTGAATGTCTCTGTATGTGCGACAGTGCGGAGGAAACTTGTCTCTCGGTCTCTACTAGGTCACGACAGACTCTGTCCCCCCTCAGCTTCTTGCTTGAGCCGTGTTGCGCACTCTCTATTTCCAGCTTGTGGTCACTCTTTCTGTATGTGGGTATTATTTGCTTGTGCTTCTGGGTTTTTACTAAAGTTAGGTATTCTGAAATGCTAAGGTTTTCTCCCAATGAGTTGAGCATTCCAGCCACCTGTGCTGTCCTAGTTCTGCACTTCAGTACATGTGTATTGTGCCTTTAGGGCCTGGACAAAGTCCTTGACCAGTTTCTCCTCCTGTGTTTGGTGTCTTTGCTGGGACACTGCTGCCGACTGGGCATAATTCTGTAATTTATTGATCAAGGGATTCTTTTCGAGTGTTTTGCTGTTTGTTCTTGTAGCACCTGGCATTGGAGGGTGTTTTAGCACCTGCATTTGTGAATGTGCTTTTGGATGTTGAGCAGCTGGGGGCATCTTCCAATTTCTGCTCTGCACCCAGGATTTGGGCTGTTTCTTTGCATACTAAGTACCTGTTTGCAGAACCAGGTGTCAGGATTTCAGTGAAAGGTGTGCCCCATTATACAGACTCTTTTTTTTATTACTTTTCTGTTTTAGTGCTGGACCCCACTTCTTACTCCTGTGAAGTAGGATTTTATTTCTGTGCCATTCAGTCCCAGTCCATTGATCTAGGATTCCGCTAGTGAAGCAGGAGGGGTTCACTGATATAGAGATTGAACAGGGCTGGGCTGAGGTGGCACCTTTGTCTCTCCCCTCCTGCCTGTTTAAAGGCCCCAGTTTGCTGTTGTTAATCTTCGCTTTGCAGCAGACTTAGTGTGCCTTGACTTTACGATGTCGTAAGTCTTCCCCCTTGTTCCGACCAGCAGAAATGATCGAGTCTTCTTGTGATTCATGTGGGTTGCGGCCCGTCGCTGACTTGCTGGGACGAAGAGAACACAAAAGATGTCATCTCTTCAGCTCGCATAGGAACCGCTCAGCCAGTTTCATACGCCTACATATCCATGCAAGCCACCATTTGCAGTTTGGAAGCTCCCTTCACAACGCTGCTTGTATCCTCACTCCTACTCCCCTTGGATCCTCTTCTCAGATGGCCAGCGAAAGGTCATCACTTTTGGATCCTGACTCTAGGGGCGGAGAAAAGAGGGAGGATCACCTGGGTGAACGATCCTTGGGGATTGGGAGTGGGATACCAACAGGCAAGACATGGTATCCCCCTTTCCCTATTAAAAGCCAACCTAACCCTCCCCCAGCCTGCACACTAGCAGGTGGAGCTCCAGCACAATGAGTAGCTCCTATGCATGTGCTGCACACCTCCTCACCAGCAGTTGGAGCACCAGCACAATGAGTAGCTCCTATGCATGTGCTGCACATCTCCTCACCAGCAGGTGGGGCTCCAGCACTATGTGAAGCTCCTATGCATGTGCTGCACACATCCTCACCAGCAGGTGGAGCCCCTGTGCTATGTGTAGCTCCTATGAATGTGCTGCACATCTCCTCAGCAGCAGGTGGGGCTCCAGTGCTGTATGAGTAGCTCCTATGTATGTGCTGCACACCTCCTCACCAGCAGGTGGAGCTCCTGCACTATGAGTAGCTCTACCTACTCACCGCCCGCCCAGCCACAGGATACACCAACCCAACGTACTTCCAGGTCATCGCATCTAACAAACTACAGCTCGAATCCAGACACGTCGGCATCCACCAAAGTTCCCCACCCTTGTTTTAGCTGTGTTGTTTTGTCCCTCCCGGCAGCTTGCAGCACAAATCACATGAACTATGGTGAAGGCGACTGATTCCTGTTTTCAGATCTTTTCTGAACGATTGGGGGTTTAACAGTTTTATGGTTGGGGGTCTGGGACTGACTGGTATCTTGGAATGCTGGGGGTCTTGGGACTGGGGCTTTCAGGTGCTATTATTTAGACCTGGGAAAGGAAGGGTCGGAGGCTCGTGCCCTCCTTATCGTTGGATAGCTTTTTACAGTGAGCTCTCAACCCCTTTGTGGCCTTGCAGGGCACATACCTTCTAGGATACGAAATGTTAGCAACATGATACAATGGTCTATGAATCTCTGCAGCTCTGGCCTTCCTCACTGGTGCCCCAGCTACAACCTATTCCCGCCTGCATACATTTTATTCCTGCGGCCTTGGCTTCAGCGTAAAGCTAGGCCTTGATTCCAATATGGCTGCTACTATCACATGGGCTGCAATGTCAGCCATGCCTAAATGACCCTCACGCCAAGTGACAAGCGCCGAGGTGCTGTCGCATCACTGGAGCCATGCCGGAAGGGGCTCTGTGGCCATAGTAGTGCTCCAAAATGGCCTGTGCTAAAAGGCTTGTGCTGAAACCTGTTGTACCAGCTTGCCAGCACATGGAGCTCTGCACTATGTGCAGCTCCTATGCATGTGCTGCAGCTCCTATGCATGTGCTGCACACCTCATCACCAGCAGGTGGAGCTCCAGCAGTGTGAGCAGCTCCTGTGCACGTGCTGCACACCTCATCACCAGCAGGTGGAGCTCCAGCACTGTGAGCAGCTCCTGTGCGGGGGCTGCACACCTCGTCACCAGCAGGTGGAGCTCCAGCAGTGTGAGCAGCTCCTGTGCACGTGCTGCACACCTCATCACCAGCAGGTGGAGCTCCAGCACTGTGAGTAGCTCCTATGCATGTGCTGCACACATCCTCCCCAGCAGGTGGAGCTCCAGCACTGTGAGCAGCTCCTATGCATGTGCTTCACTCCTCATCACCAGCAGGTGGAGCTCCAGCAGTGTGAGCAGCTCCTGTGCATGGACTGCACACCTCATCATCAGCAGATGGAGCTCCAGCACTATGAGCAGCTCCTATGCATGTGCTTCACACCTCATCACCAGCAGGTGGAGCTCCAGCACTGTGAGCTTCTCCTATGCATGTGCTTCACACCTCATCGCCAGCAGGTGGAGCTCCAGCACTGTGAGCAGCTCCCATGCATGTGCTTCACATCTCTTAACCAGCAGGTGAAGCTCCAGCACTGTGAGCAGCTCCTGTGCATGGACCGCACACCTCATCACCAGCAGATGGAGCTCCAGCACCGTGAGCAGCTCCTATGCATGTGCTTCACACCTCATCACCAGCAGGTGGAGCTCCAGCACTGTGAGCAGCTCCTATGCATGTGCTCCACACCTCTTAACCAGCAGGTGAAGCTTGCTGGGCCTAGAGACCCAAGCTACTCCTCACTGATGATACCCAACAAGGCCGAAACATGTTTGGGGATGCTTGTAGTCTTGTGCAGAAGGGATGTGATCAAGCAGTTGGGCTGGACTAACCCTTTTGGGGTGGGGCCCAGCCTGATTTGCATATGGTCTTTCCCCTTCTGTAATGGCTTTGCAGGCGAAGAACGATGGTCTGGAGGGTTGCCCAGAACAATGCCAGTGGGTAAGAATAATTCAAAACCTTCCAGCCATCACCTCTTTTGTTTTGCTCTGTTTTATGAGCGCCCCTAGGAAAGTGCTTCACACCTTATGAGCAAGCACAGCTCTCAACCTTTCATGGCTCCTGGGCGGGTGAAAACACATGATTTTGTATTTGGCGGGTGAAAGCCCATGGATTCGTATGGGTGTGTAGGGAAGTTGATGGGTGAGAGAGCTGCCTAAGTGCCGGGTGACACCACAGCCATCTTAACCGTTTCTAGGGACCGGGGCACAGACAGCCTTGGGGACCCCCTGAAACCCATGCCTTCTCCCAATCCGCAAAACGAAGGGATTACATACCTTGAGTGAAATTCAACAGAAACTCACCTAGGCTTTAAATTAATTATTTAGTTATTAAGAAAATATAAGCATTACACATCTCTGTGACCTATTTCCGAAGAGGGTGCTATATTAAAGACATTTTCACTTTGTTTTTTATATAATAAATTAATTTTTAAAGAAAATAATGGACAATTATTTTTAAGCAAGTATTTATTTCATAAAATGATAACCCACCAGTTCAGCCTGACCATTTCTTTCTGTTTGGATGTGTCGAAAGCACACGCCCTTGGATAAATATGACATGAGGAGGCAGTGGAGAAAACGAAAAGGCATGTAACAGACATCAAAGTTCACGTAGCATTTCAGGTCAGGCCACAAAGCAGACACATGCAAGTAATCCTAGAAAGAATGAAATGAAAAGCACACGGTGGGTATAAGCTTTCTGCCACCCAAGGCTGGCGAGCCTGAAACACGGTTACAATTAAACTATATGTTTCCATCTAGATTTGCATATTGAAAAATCATTATTATTATTATTATTGGGTATTTATATTGCACCTGTACAGCAAAAAGTGTTCCAAGGTGCAAATAAATCATTAATGATGTCAGAAGTTTCTACGTCTTGAGCCATTCCAGACTCAATGCTTAACAGAGCCAAAGAAATCAATCTGGCTTCAATCATAACGGTTGCCTAAGCAGTCTCCAGGGCCCAAGTGCACCGAGGGGGCAGTTCAGGGTCCACAGTTTTGAGGAATTCGATCGTCTGCACGGGGAGTGTGCACTCGCCTTGGCTTTTTCTAAAATTTTAAATGAAATTGAATGATGGTAGATCAACCTGTGGAAAATGTGTGGGGCTAATCTGCACACATTTTCCTATGCTCACTGCATGACATGCACATAGACCCGTGTACTCTGGGTGCACACAGCCTACCAGCACCATCCCCCCTGTAATGTTTAGTTGGAATATGACAGCCAAGAGTACATCAAGGCATCTCAGAAGGGGGAGGGCAACACCTTCCTCCTGCCATGGTCAGCCTAATTAACTAATAAAGGCTCCATGGATCTGCCCCTGTCATTTGCTGGCTCTGCTCATGGCAGCTATGCATACTAATCAGAGTTAATTCAAGCAGGCCCACGGGAGGCCTGGTCGCAGGACTAACAAAGGACAGGAAAACCCCAACACCTTTGATTTACACTGTGTCAACCTGAAGCCAGCTCCCCCTCTCAGTATCAAGGTCAGTGATACTGTCTTGGGGGGATAGCCCAGCGACTACGCGCTCACCTTGGAAGCAAGACGACACAGAGCAACACAGGTTTGATCCCTGGGTTCACGCTTAGCAGGGGAGTTGCTGTCATGATGCCTACCCCGGGCATCCAGACCAAGTCCAGCAACCCGGAAGCAGGCATCATGTTAACCAGAGAAAGCCCAGCAACCCTTGTTAGAGGCTCATATGGGGGAACAGTCCTGGTGCCATAGACGCCAGGCTCATATGTTAAAACGTACCTGATGCAGACCATGCTGCAAGAGATCCAAGCCCATGTGAGGCTTGGAAGGAACTACTTTACCTAGGGACTATTTTGTTACTCGAGTGTGGTGTGGAGGAATACTTACCTGGGACTACTTTGGTGCTATTTAAACCACGCCCGAAGGGGAGCACACGCTTCGTGTTATTCTGCATCCTGCAGCGTAACGCTCAGCCTTGTGCCACGCCCGCCTCGAGTCCAGAGCGCCTAGAAAGAAGGGGAAAGAAGAAGAAAGGTTAGAACAAGAACATTGGATTTCTTACTTGATTCCGGATTCATCGCACCTTTGAACAAGAAAAAGACTTTATTTAAACACGTTGCATCGCCAGCAGCAGCGCCGCGCCATACTCACTGTTCCTCGCAGCATCTCTACGATCCGGCGCTGCCTCCATCATTATGTTGCCGCATTCCAGCACCTAGGGGGGACAAGAAAACAACAAGGTGAGACAAGGGGAAGCAAACAAGGACAATCTCTTGCCACCATATACTTACCTGATTTTACCGCCAGAGGTATTATTCACCAGCACGCCAAATCTTCTTACGCCACACCTGTAAGGAAGGAGAAAGCAGCAAGTTAAACTTTGGCATCATTTAACGGACAGTGTGGGATAGCACAGACTCTTACCTGAATGCTTTAGCTGCCACAGAACTATCTTCTTTTGGGTCTAAGCTGCAAGATAAACAAAGGAATTGGACAAGAGTGATTATTCAGACATTTTTGAACTCTTAAGAACTATATGCTTACGGTCCTTCGCTAGGAGTTTTAGAGCCAAGATTTGTCTAGAACTCTTCCAATATCCTCAAGCCAGTGAAGTAACTGGCCATCAACGCGCCGCTGCGTTCCTCGCAGGATGGAGAGCTCATCATTCAATACTATAAGGTGATCCTTGTGAACGGGAATATCAGAGGTGATAAATGGGGATGCACTGAGGGGCTATTACTCAAATCCACGGGTGGCTAATTCCCTTTCTCCGCCTTTAGGAGACTACTTCTACGGGTCAAGCAGACAAAGCTAGGTGGGCCAGTCCAGTCAGTCATCTCTGCACTACGCATCACGTTGGTGGAGACCGTGGCTGTCCAGTTCAGCCCGACACCCCTGTGGGAACCAGGTGTGCGTAACAGTTGCTAGGTCTGGAAAAGTCCCGGGGCTACGCTGATGTCGGAACTGTTGGGACTGGGGGCTAGCTAGCCTTTTGGCTGCAGCTCCTGAGATTCAATCTGGGGCTACAACCAAAAGATCAGGGGCTATAGCCCCCTTAGCCCCCCCTAGCAATGCCCCTGACGCTTAGAAACCTCTTGGTATTAAGCGCGTTATAAATAACCTATCATATCATATCATGTCTGGGATTATGTATTTACAGTAGTCATCCCCACAGAGGGACCACATTGGCGGCAACAAAAAGTCTGGTCTGGCCACAGCTTCAAGGGAGACCTGCCGCTTTAATCAGGAACCACAGAGAGCTCAATTAACCAGAGAGACCCTTTGATCCACAACAGACAGGAAGATGGGTGGGACTTAGTATTACATGTTTTCACAAAGGAGACAGGAAACCCCAACACCCCTTTCGTATGCACTGCATCAACCTGAAGCCAGCTCCCGTCCTAAAGTATCAATGAAAGTGAGCTGTCATGTCTGGGACTAGGTGCTTACAGTAAGCAATCCCCACAGGAGACCCCCATTCAGAAAGTATGAGAATGTGGTTTGCAGGAGACAGAGGTCTGTTCTCGCTGCAGCTTCAAGGGAGACCTGCACCTTGATCAGGAATGACAGAAAGCTCAATTAACCAGAGCAATTACGTGAAGCAGCCGGCCCCCTCCTTTCTCTTGTCATTCCCAGTGGCTATTCCGTCCTACGAGTCGACCATCAAGACGGCCTAGGAGGTGGAGTTGCCTTCATCCACAAATCAACCCTCCCTATCAAAGCCTCCCCTCTGCAGCATCTGCCAGGTTATGAAATCCTATTGGCCAAACTGAAATCCTCCCTCACACCACTACTCCTCCTCTGCCGCCAGCCCTTCTACACTGGCAACCCTGATACCGCCCCCCACCCCCTCCTCATCACCCTGCTCCTCAAGCCCAATACTAAATTCATCCTCTTAGGAGACTTCAATCTAGGCTACAAAGACCCCTCCGACCACAAGGCCTCCGCCCTCAAAGTCACCCTTGAAGAAATGAAGTTCAGTCCATTGGTTCTCTCACCTACCCACAAAAAAGGCAGAACACTTGACTGGATTCTACCTTGCAACACCTTACACCAGATAGCCTCAGTTCTCCACCTCCCCTGGTCAGATCACTCCCTGGTCCTACTCTCCTTTACCTCCACCACCAAAAACACACCTACTATCAGCGAACCTCTTCCCATCACTGCCAGACACACCCGCAAGCTGACAGCCAAGCTTCTGACCCCTACCATCCTAGCTGCACTCAAATCAGCCCCTGACACTTCCTCCCCCGAAGTCCTACTAGCATCCTACAACTCTGCATTGCTCACTACACTGGACAAACATGCCCCCCTTAAAACCACCTCCCATAAAAAAAGGAACCCCCAAAACAGGTACACTGATGATTTAGCCTCTCTCCGGAAAAAGAAACGTGCCTTCAAACATCTCTGGAGAATAAAACCACACCCAGTAACAAAACAGCATTCCTGTTTTCAGCTCACACTTATAAAACAGCTATCATTGCTACCAAAGCTAATATCTTCAATACTCGAATCTCTGACGCCAGCTCAAATACCAAAGAGCTCTGCAAAATTCTTAGCGAGCACGAAAACCGACCCCACCATTCAACCAAAGGAAAAAACATGCACACTCACCCAATCCTCCCTGGATTCCAAAACACGGAAGTTAAGGGACAAAGCCATGTTTAAAAAATCCCTACTTCCACTCTTGCCACCTACACCCCTGACCAACACCTCCATGACCGTCACCCATCCTCCCCAGTTCTTACACACAACTTCAATTACACCTTGAAAACTACAACTTACTAGGTACCCGCCAATCTGGCTTCAGATCCAAACATAACACAGAATCTGCCCTCCTTGACCTCAAGATCCAGCTTGACCACGTTAGGGATAACGGTGACCTCTCTGCAGCCTTCGACTTAGTAGATAATGAAATCCCATGCAAACACCTCACTTCAACTTTCCACCTCACCCCAGAAGCCGCCTCATGGATCTAATCCTTCCTATCTGGCCGGGCTGCTGGGGGCTTCGCAGGACCTGAATCAACTGACCCCATACCTCTTTCCTACGGTGCCCCACAAGGATCCTGCCTCTCCCCTACCCTCTATAACATGTATACCAAACCTCCCTTCGACCACCATGACAGCCTTAACATACCGTACACTAACTTCACCGACAACACGCAAGTCCTCCTCAAAATCACTGCAAACCACGAACTTGACTCCACCAACATTAACCGCGTCTTCAGTATAATACAGACGTGGATGGTATCTCATCATCTTTGTTTGAATGATAAAAAAAAAGCTCCTATCATGTTTTCCCCACACCACCTCAAACACCTTAGTCCTGACTTCTCTTCCTTTTGCATCGACGGCAACACCATCCCAGTCTCTGCCCATGTCAAAACACTTGCCGTTTACCTGGACGCTGAACTCATCATGCAAAAACATTGCCTCCTCTGCAGCCTATTCCACCAAATTAATAAACCTCTCCAGAATATTCCTTACTCCCAACAACTGCCTCACCATAGCTAGAGCCTTCATAGGCAGCAAACTGGACTATTGCAATGCCGTCCTAGCAGGGACCCCTTACCAATAACATCAATAAACTCCAACTGCTTCAACATAATGCTCTTAGAGCTGTCTGGGGTCTGAAACGCTCCGACCACATCTCCCCATCAAAACTCGCATTGACTTCAAACTCCTAAACCTCGCTTACCGCTGCCCTCTCCCTCAAGAACCATATCACCAAGAAACATAAGACATGCAATCTCCGTTCCTCCACCACATCTGCCCTGCACATACCTCGATTTACCAGACAGAGAGCTGGGGTCCTGCTTTACCACCATCACTCCCACACTCTGGAATTCACTCCCTCAGCACATCCAAAACGAACCACCCTACGCACTCTTTCGTAAGAAAGTGAAAATGCTACTATTCAACAAATATGTGTAACTCTTACAGCCTACTATCTATGCTTGAATATGACTACGTTTGATGTAGGTTACCTTACTGTTCCTATCCTTCTGCAACGCACAATATACTGTCTTCTTAGTGCCATGATAACTCTGGGTCTGAGAGCTACCAAAAAATGCAATGAATAAATAAATAAACAGAGAGTCCCTGTGATCCACAACAGACAGGAAGATGGGTGGGACATGTTTTCACCCCTTTACCTTTTCTGTTGCAAAGCACTCTGGTTATGACTCCATGAATACAGTAGATTGTTGGTGGGGACCCAGGATTGGTTCATTAAGGTAGGCTTAGCCTACACTAATCACTGGGGCCCATTTGTTTTTGAAAGAGGGTTGAGCCCATCGTTTGGGCAGATCATCTGAAGACTTTTAAAGAAGGACTTTGTAAGAAGAAGGACTCATTTGGACCCTGGCTGACGGTACAGTCTGCCTTACAGCTTATGCAAGTGAAGCAAGGGCAGTATCCCTCCCCTAAACATCTCCCTGGGAACAGAGGGAGATTCTGAATCCAGAGAATCCTCCAGCAGCTCCATAGCTGGTACCCAGCCAGCCCACAGCATGCCCTGCTAGGTTCTGTAAGCAAGGTTCCTAGGTGGGAAGTGCCAGAGAGTCTCTGAACCAAACCAAGGACAAGGCTGTCGCCTGCAATACTCTCCTCAGCTTGGGCCGTCCACCTTAAAGGATGACACAAGCCCAGTGAAGGAGCTATGAGGAGTGCATCGACAAACAGACACCAGTGTCCACCTTAAAGGACATTTTCAAGCCAGTTGAGGTCCTCGAGCTGTAACTGACTGCACCACTGACTGTTGTCACGCCACAGTCGCCAACTTTGTCCGAGATGCCTCGACCAGTGCTTCAGACCCACCAACTAGCACTGAGACAACGATTCCTTTCCCCGAGCCACCATGTAGGCCAGCCTGCAATCATCCATCCAGCCTCGCTTGCTGAACTGCCTGCTGCCTGATACCCGCAGCTGTCTCCCGTCTTGACATCTGTCACAGAAGCTTCAATGCACCCTGAGAACAACTCTACACTGCACCAATAACTTCTACAAGCACAAGGTACATTGTGGTTCTGTTCCCCTGTGTCAGGCTTCGCCCATGGAAACTGTGGCAAGCTTGGAAACATTAGGGACTTCAACCAGAACTGGAGTATGCGGTCTAGTCCTCTACCAAGATGGCCACCGTTAGTATAACTTTGTGCCACTCCCCCTGAACAGCGCGTTGTATCCGTCCATTCACTTTTACACAGTTTTCTCTCTTCGTTTCCTCTTGTTCTCCCCTGCCTGCTTGCCATCGGGTTTTCCCACTCCAGTTTCTATCCTAGCAGCCTAGCGGCACTCTCCCTCCACTTGTGCCGCTTCCTAGCTTCTGATCTCTCTTTCTCTCTGTGGTTATGCATGGCTTCTTACCGTTGCATTCCACTTTCCTTACCTACTTTCCTGTTCATTCTATCCCACGTTCTAGTGTTTTACTCTGCCGCCGTTACTGATGCTGACTCTTTACACTTTCCTTACCTGCCTTTCTGTTCATTGTATTTCTGCGTTCTTGCGTTCCACTGTGCTGCCGCTACCGCTACCGGTACTGACACTTCCATTTCTTCCTTTGTTTGAGCTACAATTCTGAACCAGTTACGGACAGCATATTCTTCCCTCTCTGGCTATTGTGCAGTCCTCCTTCTCTGCACTCCCTGATTTGCCCAATCTGGTGTGGATGTTTGTTAACCCTACAAGCCACAAGTTGGATCCTACTATTGGATAATGTAGACGCTGGGTACCATCTTAAGACTCCTTCATATACTACATATCCCAGCATCCCGTGGTCTACCTCAACGGAGCACGAACGTTCCACCCTGGAAGAACTTACCTTCTATGAGTTGCTAACCCTCCTCAACTATAAGACACATCTCAATTCGATCAACTACCAGGGTTTTTTGTTACCTTCCAGCTTTTTCCCTGGTCTGGAGTTTGGCTCCTTGGAGTTCCCTGGCAGCAGGCACCTATCCTGCCACGGTGGCCTCTGAGGGAGCCAGACCCCACTGGCATGAAAAGAAAGAAGGAAAGCTAAAGGAAAGGAAGGAACCAGGCACCAGGAAGACACGCAGAAAGAAGCCATCAGATCCCAAGGACAGCTCCTCTGAAGATCGAGGTGAGGAGGAGGGTAGGATACAGTCGGACACCCTGGTCCTTCTCTGAAGGCCCTCAGTGACATTTTATGACCCATTACTCCCTTTGTGCTGAAACCAAGTATCCTTGAACTATTGCGATTAATTACTTTACCGACTACCCTCATGTCAGTATCCAGAGTGCATCCATTTTCCTTCTTTGAAACTGTCTGTCCTCTGCATTCCTTTACAGGGTGGGTTGTATTTTGTGGTGTGCTAGAACTGTCTGTTCTGATAATAATAAAGTCAATATTTTTATGCAACCTTGACCTGACAGTCCCTTTTATCATTGGGTAATGATTGTATTTTTGCTCTGTTGCAACTAACCAACAATCCACGACCTTGCATCGAGAAGCCTGCTGTTCCGTCCACATTACCAAAATTGGACAAGTAGGCTTATAATTTGCTTGTGTTCCCTATATATTCGGATCCCTTCTGGTGTACTAGAGGTGTGGGGCTGATTGAAGGTTCAAAAAACAATTTTCATCCCTGGATGACTGGTGCTCCCCAGTTTATTGGTCACAACAGTACCTGAATTCAGTTCCTGGTGGGCACCGAGTAGGGGTGAATGTGGTTGCTCTGTGCAGCAGAAGGTGTGCTCTCAATGATGCAGGCCAGAGCAGTCCCAGGATTGCTTCGCAGTTGTGGCAGTTGGAGTCAGGCTTTAGCCGCTGGAAGTGGTTGATGAGTCAGAGGGCAATGGTCGTTGAAGTAGTGACTTTTGGGGTGTTGATGTGCAGGTCGATGAGGCGGCCATTCAAGGGCTAGCTGGGCTGAACCATAGTTGGAACTCCTGGTCAGAGTCGGTGTGTGACTCGCCAGTGATTTTGATCGGGTGCCAGCGTCGAGCAGTGTATTTGGGGCCTAGAAGGTGATGGGATTGGGTAGGGCATGAGGCAGCATTAAGCTGGTTCGAAGTGCAGGCAATAGTTTGACTTGGTAGAGAAGCACAAAAGCCTGTGCCAGCACTTTCCCTCTTGTTCATGGTGCAATAAACACAGAGCAATCGGTTCAACAGAACAAAGCACTTCAGCTGGTCTGGCCCTCCAGCTGCTGTGAATCCTGCTCAGGTGGACTCAAGTACAGGATGGTTCCATTCAGGGTCTGCTCTCCCAGCTTCAGGATATTTTGGCGCTGAGTGGTAGGTCGGGTCCACCGCAAAGATCACTCCTGATGTGCCCTGGGAGTGGGCAGGGAGCAGACCTTCCCTCTGCCTTGGATGGCTCCTTCCTCACCTCAGGCTGAGGGCTTTGGAACACACAACCTTCACAAAGGATGTCCATTGAGTTCTTCCCAGGGAAAACCTTGTGTCTTGGGAGGATCTGAGAGGATCTGAGAGAATTTAAATAAGGGTTGGTAGACCCCTTCTTTTAAAGGCAAACATCACAATGTGATTTGACTAAAGCTAGCCTGCCTTAGTGGTCCAATCCCTGTTCTTGAATAAAGTAGACTTTGCCCATCTGATGTCACACCCAAAGTGCTTTGCTCCAGAGGAAGTGGAGGAGACAGAAAAGAGAGACAGAGAAACAAGATGGTGGAAGTCTCCTTCGATTGGCCAGGGCCTCCTGCCTACTCTAATCATGTCCCCTTCCGTGCCCTCTAAGAACAAGAGATGCAGCACCCTGGTGTGAAGCTATTCCTTTTGAATGGGTGTGCTCCTCTGATGTCTGGGCCCAGGACAGCTGCATCTGGTGGTGGGTGTTACCTGCCCTCACAAAGAGATGAAAGAAGAGACTGGGTCCTCTCGGTTCCTGTCCTGCCATTTGGCAGTCTCCACCTGGCTGGCCAGAGCACACATCACCTCCCACAGCAGAGCTGACTCACAGAAGCGGACACATGTTTGATATCCATTGGGATGTGGTGGCCGTGACCATCTGTAGTGCCACGCATCACGCCTTATCTCAGGCATCGCTTTATCTAGATTCTGGCAGCAGATGACCCTTTGGAGACGGAATTACCTCCATCATTTTATGTAATAACAACAATCCTAAAGGCCAGGGCTTTGCACGCTTCCAGATGGCAATTCTTCACACTGTGCACATTCTAAAATGTCACATACGTCGTGCCCAGAAACGGATCAAAAAACAAGACATTGATCAAAGGGGACCCATAATATGAGAGATAAGTTTTAGAGAAAGCAAGAAAATCACTTTCTATTGCACGTTTTGCATAACCCAATAGATGGGGACACTGAGAAATGTAGCAGTTATCATTTACCTTGCAATGCTGCTTTTGATATAAAAAATTAAAAAATATTGGTTTGAGGAAAGACACGCACCACCACTACCTAGACCAGCACCATAATTAGGCTAGTTGTTTTTTTGTAGGTGTGTTGTTTAGTAGTGCAGCAAGTGCTCCTATCAACAGCATGTATATACACAAATATGAACCCCAGCACACAAACACAGATCCCTGCAATAAGTGCTCAACTCACAGAGCTATCTTCTTCACCATGGTGGAACTCAAACTTATTAACATTCATTTCAACGTTGATGATTGCATTTTATTAAGATATTCTCCAAAGAAAGATTTAATCACCACAAAGGTTGTGCTGTTGTGTATGCACAAACTGGGCATTAAGAGGTTCCGTTGATCTGATCTGAACTTGCTTGCAATACCTCATCAGCTGTGAAGGCATCATGAAGTAGACACAGGCAACACAGTTAAAGTTTGGGCTATAAACTATTTTTCAAAAGAAGACAAGGTTCAGAAAAGGCCTAGCCTGCCCTATGCTAAGGTGGGATTTCCCAACCTAAATAAAGTTGAGGATAGTATGTGTCAGGAAGTCCCAAGCAAATGTCTGTCTGTGTCCAAAACCTATACTTGCCCTCCCCTCTATTTGTATACAATATTTAGGGATGTCAGCCTCAACATGATGTGTTCAAATAAAAGTTTAGAGCTTTGTCCAGCTCTTGGTATTCAAAGGATTTCGATTCCCCAAGGTTTCAATAGTTCACATTGCGAAAAGTGGTTCCTTTCTCCACATATTCAAGTCTTTCAACAGTTTCAACACAACACAATTCCTTAGGATACTTCCCAGCTCTTGGGGTCTGGTTACCTTTCATCAATTTCACAGAGTTCAACTCCTTAATTTCAAATCACACAAGATTTCCTTTGGAATCAATCACAAGCTTCTTTATGGATACTTTCATTGGCTTTGACATACAGGGGGCACTTGGTCTAGGCACAGTTGTTGGAGGTCATGCAACGACACACCTTGTTTGTTCCTTCTTCGTTTACACGCTGCCACTGTGTCATCTCTACACATGGTTGGTTCATTCTCATTTCACATCCTATTATTAATGCTTTACTGGTGCTTGTTTTGCCACCATTCACTTGTTGCCCTTTCAGAAACTCTCATGGCTCTTGCCAATGCTTGTTCTCTCAAGCTACACAGTTCCTTTATGTTTCTTGCCAATGCTTGTTCTCTCAAGCTACACAGTTGCTTTATGGAACTTGCCATTGCTTGTTCTCTCAAGCTACGCAGTTCCTTTATGGCTCTTGCCAATGCTTGTTCTCTCAAGCTACGCAGTTGCTTTATGGCACTTGCCAATGCTTGTTCTCTCAAGCTACGCAGTTGCTTTATGGCACTTGCCAATGCTTGTTCTCTCAAGCTACGCAGTTCCTTTATGGCTCTTGCCAATGCTTGTTCTCTCAAGCTACGCAGTTCCTTTATGGCACTTGCCAATGCTTGTTCTCTCAAGCTACGCAGTTCCTTTATGGCACTTGCCATTGCTTGTTCTCTCAAGCTACGCAGTTGCTTTATGGCACTTGCCAATGCTTGTTCTCTCAAGCTACGCAGTTCCTTTATGGCTCTTGCCAATGCTTGTTCTCTCAAGCTACGCAGTTCCTTTATGGCGCTTGCCAATGCTTGTTATCTCAAGCTACGCAGTTGCTTTATGGCGCTTGCCAATGCTTGTTCTCTCAAGCTACGCAGTTCCTTTATGACGCTTGCCAATGCTTGTTCTCTCAAGCTACGCAGTTCCTTTATGGCGCTTGCCAATGCTTGTTCTCTCAAGCTACGCAGTTCCTTTATGGCTCTTGCCATTGCTTGTTCTCTCAAGCTACGCAGTTGCTTTATGGCGCTTGCCAATGCTTGTTCTCTCAAGCTACGCAGTTCCTTTATGGCGCTTGCCATTGCTTGTTCTCTCAAGCTACGCAGTTCCTTTATGGCGCTTGCCAATGCTTGTTCTCTCAAGCTACGCAGTTCCTTTATGGCTCTTGCCAATGCTTGTTCTCTCAAGCTACGCAGTTCCTTTATGGATCTTGCCAATGCTTGTTCTCTCAAGCTACGCAGTTGCTTTATGGCTCTTGCCATTGCTTGTTCTCTCAAGCTACGCAGTTCCTTCATGGCTCTTGCCAATGCTTGTTCTCTCAAGCTACGCAGTTTCTTCATGGCTCTTGCCATTGCTTGTTCTCTCAAGCTACGCAGTTCCTTTATGGCTCTTGCCATTGCTTGTTCTCTCAAGCTACGCAGTTCCTTTATGGCTCTTGCCAATGCTTGTTCTCTCAAGCTGCGCAGTTCCTTTATGGCGCTTGCCAATGCTTGTTCTCTCAAGCTGCGCAGTTCCTTTATGGCGCTTGCCAATGCTTGTTCTCTCAAGCTGCGCAGTTCCTTTATGGCGCTTGCCAATGCTTGTTCTCTCAAGCTGCGCAGTTCCTTTATGGCACTTGCCAATGCTTGTTCTCTCAAGCTACGCAGTTCCTTTATGGCACTTGTCAATGCTTGTTCTCTCAAGCTACGCAGTTCCTTTAAGCTGCGCAGTTCCTTTATGGCTCTTGCCAATGCTTGTTCTCTCAAGCTGCGCAGTAACTTCATGGCTCTTGCCAATGCTTGTTCTCTCAAGCTACGCAGTTTCTTTATGGCTCTTGCCATTGCTTGTTCTCTCAAGCTACGCAGTTCCTTTATGGCTCTTGCCATTGCTTGTTCTCTCAAACTACGCAGTTCCTTTATGGCTCTTGCCATTGCTTGTTCTCTCAAGCTACGCAGTTCCTTTATGGCACTTGCCAATGCTTGTTCTCTCAAGCTACGCAGTTCCTTTATGGCTCTTGCCATTGCTTGTTCTCTCAAGCTACGCAGTTGCTTTATGGCACTTGCCAATGCTTGTTCTCTCAAGCTGCGCAGTTCCTTTATGGCTCTTGCCATTGCTTGTTCTCTCAAGCTGCGCAGTTCCTTTATGGCTCTTGCCAACGCTTGTTCTCTCAAGCTGCGCAGTTCCTTTATGGCGCTTGCCAATGCTTGTTCTCTCAAGCTGCGCAGTTCCTTTATGGCGCTTGCCAATGCTTGTTCTCTCAAGCTGCGCAGTTCCTTTATGGCGCTTGCCAATGCTTGTTCTCTCAAGCTGCGCAGTTCCTTTATGGCGCTTGCCAATGCTTGTTCTATCAAGCTGCGCAGTTCCTTTATGGCGCTTTCCAATGCTTGTTCTCTCAAGCTGCGCAGTTCCTTTATGGCGCTTGCCAATGCTTGTTCTCTCAAGCTACGCAGTTCCTTTATGGCGCTTGCCAATGCTTGTTCTCTCAAGCTACGCAGTTCTTTTATGGCGCTTGCCATTGCTTGTTCTCTCAAGCCACGCAGTTGCTTTATGGCGCTTGCCATTGCTTGTTCTCTCAAGCCACGCAGTTGCTTTATGGCGCTTGCCAATGCTTGTTCTCTCAAGCCACGGAGTTCCTTTATGGCGCTTGCCAATGCTTGTTCTCTCAAGCTACGCAGTTCCTTTATGGCACTTGCCAATGCTTGTTCTCTCAAGCTACGCAGTTCCTTTATGGGACTTGCCAATGCTTGTTCTCTCAAGCTACGCAGTTCCTTTATGGCACTTGCCAATGCTTGTTCTCTCAAGCTACGCAGTTCCTTTATGGCTCTTGCCATTGCTTGTTCTCTCAAGCTACGCAGTTGCTTTATGGCACTTGCCAATGCTTGTTCTCTCAAGCTACGCAGTTCCTTTATGGCTCTTGCCATTGCTTGTTCTCTCAAGCTACGCAGTTCCTTTATGGCTCTTGCCATTGCTTGTTCTCTCAAGCTACGCAGTTCCTTTATGCCACTTGCCAATGCTTGTTCTCTCAAGCTGCGCAGTTTCTTTATGGCTCTTGCCATTGCTTGTTCTCTCAAGCTGCGCAGTTTCTTTATGGCTCTTGCCATTGCTTGTTCTCTCAAGCTGCGCAGTTTCTTTATGGCTCTTGCCATTGCTTGTTCTCTCAAGCTACGCAGTTCCTTTATGGCTCTTGCCATTGCTTGTTCTCTCAAGCTACGCAGTTCCTTTATGGCACTTGCCAATGCCTGTTCTCTCAAGCTGCGCAGTTTCTTTATGGCTCTTGCCATTGCTTGTTCTCTCAAGCTACGCAGTTCCTTTATGGCTCTTGCCATTGCTTGTTCTCTCAAGCTGCGCAGTTCCTTTATGGCTCTTGCCATTGCTTGTTCTCTCCAGCTGCGCAGTTCCTTTATGGCTCTTGCATTGCTTGTTCTCTCAAGCTACGCAGTTGCTTTATGGCTCTTGCCAATGCTTGTTCTCTCAAGCTGCGCAGTTCCTTTATGGCACTTGCCAATGCTTGTTCTCTCAAGCTGCGCAGTTCCTTTATGGCTCTTGCCATTGCTTGTTCTCTCAAGCTGCGCAGTTCCTCTATGGCTCTTGCCATTGCTTGTTCTCTCAAGCTACGCAGTTGCTTCCTTTATGGCACTTGCCAATGCTTGTTCTCTCAAGTTGCGCAGTTCCTTTATGGCTCTTGCCAATGCTTGTTCTCTCAAGCTGCGCAGTTCCTCTATGGCTCTTGCCAATGCTTGTTCTCTCAAGCTGCGCAGTTCCTCTATGGCTCTTGCCAATGCTTGTTCTCTCAAGCTGCGCAGTTCCTCTATGGCGCTTGCCAATGCTTGTTCTCTCAAGCTGCGCAGTTCCTTTATGGCTCTTGCCAATGCTTGTTCTCTCAAGCTGCGCAGTTCCTTTATGGCACTTGCCAATGCTTGTTCTCTCAAGCTGCGCAGTTCCTTTATGGCACTTGCCAATGCTTGTTCTCTCAAGCTGCGCATTTCCTTTATGGCTCTTGCCATTGCTTGTTCTCTCCAGCTGCGCAGTTCCTCTATGGCTCTTGCCATTGCTTGTTCTCTCAAGCTGCGCAGTTGCTTTATGGCTCTTGCCAATGCTTGTTCTCTCAAGCTGCGCAGTTCCTTTATGGCTCTTGCCAATGCTTGTTCTCTCAAGCTGCGCAGTTCCTTTATGGCTCTTGCCAATGCTTGTTCTCTCAAGCTGCGCAGTTCCTTTATGGCACTTGCCAATGCTTGTTCTCTCAAGCTGCGCAGTTCCTTTATGGCACTTGCCAATGCTTGTTCTCTCAAGCTGCGCAGTTCCTTTATGGCTCTTGCCATTGCTTGTTCTCTCAAGTTGCGCAGTTCCTCTATGGCTCTTGCCATTGCTTGTTCTCTCAAGCTGCGCAGTTCCTTTATGGCACTTGCCAATGCTTGTTCTCTCAAGCTGCGCAGTTCCTTTATGGCTCTTGCCAATGCTTGTTCTCTCAAGCTGCGCAGTTCCTTTATGGCGCTTGCCAATGCTTGTTCTCTCAAGCTGCGCAGTTCCTTTATGGCACTTGCCATTGCTTGTTCTCTCAAGCCGCGCAGTTGCTTTATGGCACTTGCCATTGCTTGTTCTCTCAAGCCGCGCAGTTGCTTTATGGCACTTGCCAATGCTTGTTCTCTCAAGCCGCGCAGTTCCTTTATGGCACTTGCCAATGCTTGTTCTCTCAAGCCGCGCAGTTCCTTTATGGCTCTTGCCATTGCTTGTTCTCTCAAGCCGCGCAGTTGCTTTATGGCGCTTGCCAATGCTTGTTCTCTCAAGCCGCGCAGTTCCTTTATGGCGCTTGCCATTGCTTGTTCTCTCAAGCCGCGCAGTTCCTTTATGGCGCTTGCCAATGCTTGTTCTCTCAAGCCGCGCAGTTCCTTTATGGCTCTTGCCATTGCTTGTTCTCTCAAGCCGCGCAGTTGCTTTATGGCACTTGCCATTGCTTGTTCTCTCAAGCCGCGCAGTTGCTTTATGGCTCTTGCCAATGCTTGTTCTCTCAAGCCGCGCAGTTCCTTTATGGCTCTTGCCATTGCTTGTTCTCTCAAGCCGCGCAGTTGCTTTATGGCACTTGCCATTGCTTGTTCTCTCAAGCCGCGCAGTTGCTTTATGGCTCTTGCCAATGCTTGTTCTCTCAAGCTGCGCAGTTCCTTTATGGCTCTTGCCAATGCTTGTTCTCTCAAGCTAAGCAGTTCCTTTATGGCACTTGCCAATGCTTGTTCTCTCAAGCTACGCAGTTCCTTCATGGCTCTTGCCAATGCTTGTTCTCTCAAGCTACGCAGTTCCTTTATGGCTCTTGCCAATGCTTGCTTTCCTTTAGATCGCCATTCATTAACTTTCTTAGTCTTACATGCTCGCCTGCCATCCCGGTACCCCCCTTCCTAGGCTGACTCACCGGTCAGTGCTTTCGGTGTTCCAGTGAGGCTTCCGGCTGCCACAAGCTCTCTCTTTCTCGTGCAGCACCTCACTCCATCTCCACAGCGGCTCTCTGTGGCTTCGCTCCCACCACTAACGCGTCTCTCGCAGCTCGGGCCTCACTCAGCAGGTTCACCTGGTCATGCCGGTTCCTTCTCAGTATTCTGCCACAGACCTCCAGCGGTCTTTAGCCTGCTTCCCACTGCATTCACTCTGCATCGTTCTGGGTTCCTTGAGCACTCTGTCTGCCAGGCCGTCTTCCTGGAGAGGTCTGCTCTCGTCCAGCAGTCCATAGACCTGCTTCCAAAGCTGACTTTATTCTCACTGTTCTTGCTGCTTTCAAACTTCCCGCCAGGTTGATTGGCCAAAAAGGACTAGCCCACTCATTGCCGACTTGGAAGTTCTCCATTGCGCTTGCTGGCCTCCTCCTTGTCCCTGACATAACCAGTGTCTATGTGTGTGAGAGTCAATAAAGAGAGAATGTATGGCTCTGGTTTGTCGCTCCTTCATCCCAGTACTTGATTGGTGTTTACTGGGAGATGATCTAATGAAGAAATAGGGAAGGGACTGGCAATAGCCTTAATGGCCTGGGGGATACCGTGCCTCATCCCCACTCCCCAAGTCTCCTCTACCCAGGTGACCCTCCCTCGCATATCCACCCCCAGGGACAGGATCCGATAGCGATAGCCTTTCTCTGGCCGCCTGAGAGGAGGATACATTGGGGAAGGAAGTGAGGACGCCCTCAGGCACATCACACATCTCACAGTGCATTATCATGATGTGTTTAAGTCTTTAAAAAAAGTGTAACAACTTCTTTGACAGGCAGCCGGGTGGAGACCATTAATAGATCACTCCTGTCCTGCCTGTTAGCACTCTCCTTTTGTTGTCAGCCATCACCTTAGCTGGGCGCTGATTGAGATTTAAAAGGTGCTAATGGCTAGGGTGTGGATGCCAGCCCTGCACCAAGGATTAATTGTGACAGGCGTGCTGCAAAGGACACACTTGCAGGGAAGTCAGCATGTCAGTGTTTTTTGTTTTTCAAAATGATTGCAACCGATGTCTGTTTATTCTAATTTGTACAGCTCCTCCTACAACAGTATGACACGTACATAATTGTGACAGAAAATATTCTCAACTAAAGCCCTCAAACACCAAAAAACATTTATTATGCATTGGGTCAACATAATTTCCATTACCATTATTTTCCTTTTAAAACTGGGCACGCTGCTTAGCTGTCACCTGCTTTTGTTTTCTCCTGGAGACACAGGCTCCAGCGAGGTCACCTCAGCCAACAACGACTGTGAATCAAATGTGCCCTGGCCTAGAAGTGGCCCAGTATCTGAATGAGGGAGCATTTTCTCAGCCTATGTGTGGTACAAGGTGATATACAAACAATTTTTTTTTTTTTTTTTTTTTTTTTATTATTTAAAGTGTAGTATTTTTAGTTTCATTTGAAACTTTTATCACACTTTCCAAATCACTTCAATCCGTCTCCTTTCCTTTCTTTTCACCGTGATTGTTTTTTTTTTGCATCCATCTTCTCCTACGTTTTTTTTTTTTTTTTTTTTCCTTTTTTTTTTTTTCCTCATTTGATGAAACCGGATGTATTACGGCTTTCCTCTGCTAGTTCATTATCTTTATCTTTGAGGATTTTGTCCAGAAAGTTTATACCCGCACATGAGAATCGTGGATTGTGTCCTTGGATAAAATAGTCCCATCGTTCCTCGTCGTTGCATTGGGTTGTTGTTGACATATACTTTGATAACAAACGCTTTCTGACCATTGAAACGGCGGTGCAGTTCATCAAGAGATGTATCGGAGTCTCTTGTTGCGACTCTATTTGGCAGAACCTGCAGCGCCCCTCATTAATGCCTCTTCCTCCAGTTCTGTTTTTATATTCGTTTGTTGGGTAGACTCCCAACCGGATTTTTAGTAGTGTTGCTCTATGTATTTTTGATGGAAATTTTACTAGGTACTCTGGAAGCATATTTCTTTTTCTATGTTCAACTGCCATGGAGTTTACATTCGATAGCTTCATTTTGGCCTCTCTTGTTGCAATCCAGTCCTGTCTCATGAGCTTTTCTTTTACTTTGCTGGGATTGGTAATCAGTTCTTCTTTCGATGAGTCCAATTTTGTTAGTATTTGAGACCATTCTCTTTTCCAATGGTTAAGGTAGATTGAGCTTTTGTCTACTCCTTTCGTTGCCAATAGTTTATAGCTATCGGCCGGACTGGTTTCACATATTTTCCTCAATAAGCATAATGATTTCCATTTCATTGTAGCTTCGAGTGACTCGAGGCCCAGCTCCGCTCTAATAGCCACTATCGGAGTACACCTTGGAAGCTTCAATACTGGTTTCCAAAACCCACTTTCCAGTTTCGACCATAATTTATGTGATAGATTCAGACCGGCTTCACTTCCGTATGCTAAGGATGGCAGAACTTTTTGAACATAGAACAATCTTACTGGTACCAGTGAAAATTTTCCATATTTGCCATCCAAAACCCTTCCTTGTGCGCTTAGATTTCTGACTTTTACTTGCAGAGTATCTACCCAACTCTTTTCCACTGTCGAGGAGTTGAGTCCGATTCCTAAGTATTTTATCATCTGTATTTGTTCAAGAGGTTCTCCTGCTATATGCCATTTAAATTTTTTTCTTATGGCGTTGTTCTTGCCGTTTATAGTCAGGATCTTTGATTTTCCCACATTGATTGTCAAATCATTTTTTTGCATGTAGGTTTGTAGGTTGTTTATGAGTCGTTGCAGCCCTATTCTTGTTTCATCTAATAATACTATGTCGTCTGCATAGCATATTATCGCCACTTCCTGGTTGTTAATTTTTGGACTGAAGTGTCTTGTGCCTGAAGTAATTTCTGGAATATCGGCTATGAACAATTTGAACAGTGTTGCTGCAAGCGGACAACCTTGCTTCACTCCCTTGTTGATACTGATGTTGGCCGTCAGATCCCCTCGGTCGTTTACTCTGATTTGGGTAGTCGTGCTTTGATGTAACGCCCTTATTGGGTTCAGTAAGTCCGCAGGACAAGACCAGGATTTTAGCTTTTCCCATAGCTTTCTTCTGTTTACAGAGTCAAATGCTTGACTTAGATCAATAAAAGCCAAGTGTAGTTCTTTTTTAAATTCTATTGCGTTGGTTTTTAGCATGGATATGATAAACAGGTTTAAATCCGTTCCTGTACGCTTTGTGAACCCTGTTTGGCGCGGGTCAATAATGTTATTCGTCTCTGCCCATTTTGTCAGACTTTTCTGTAAATCTGCTGCAAACAGTTTTCCTGTTGTTGCTAATAGCGAGATAGGTCGGTAGTTTGAAGGCAAATCACGTTGACCCTTTTTATATATAGGCACTGTTATACTTTTTGTCCAAGTTTCTGGAATCTTTCTTTGTTGTACAATGCTAGTGAATAAGATGTTTATTATCACTGCCCATGATTTTGGATCTTTCTTCAGATGGATATTCGTCAGCCCGTCAGGGCCTGCAGCGGAGGAATCTTTTAATTTCCGAATTGCAATTTCAATTTCCCCCTCATCCATCATGTTCCTCCAAGGAAGTGTTGATATCTCGTCGGGTAAATCTACGTCGTCAGCATCAGCAGAGAAGACTTCTGTATAATGTTTAATCCAATCTTTCTCAGCAACCCCACATATAAGTCTACTTCTGTGATTCAGGGTACAATTATTTATTAGGTCCCATGTTTCTCTGGTGTTAGACTTTTGTAGGGTGTTTACCATTAATTCCCCTTGTTCTTGGAGTCGTCTTGTTCTAAAGTCTGTAAGCCAATTTTTGTATTTCTTTCGGTGTACTTTGATGTTCCTTTGCTTGTCTATTTTTGAATCTTTTTTGCTTTTTATGCTAGCTCTTATTTCCTTTCTTAGTTGTTTCCTCCTTTCCACTAATTCTCTACTGTAATTATGCTTATGTGTTAATGCATCGGATTTGAGTCCTGACCTTGTTATTTTAAAGGCTTCTAGTAGTATTTCGTAGTTGAGATGTTCTGTCAGATTGTTTTCAGCTTCTACGAAGACCTCTTTCAGCATTAGAATATTTTTCGTTGTTAGCTTTATTCGATTTGCCGATGGATTTAAGTCTAGACTTGTGCTGCTCCCACTGGACAATACAAACAATTAGAAGTCAAAGACCTAATTTGGCTCATACAGCATGCTGTGCGAAAACTATACTCAGTTGCTTTCCGAATTGTTGCCCTCTCAGGCTATACATACCTGCTTTCTGAAACTGTAGACTTATTTACAGACCCTGTGGATGGAGTAACCCCCTCACACTAAAGTGAGGACCTGCAAATGCCCTCCTCATGCTCCCTCTCCCAATGTGGTGACCACATTTCTTCCTCAGACAAGCATTTTTTAAATCTATGACTCATGTTATTTTGGGCTCTTTAAACTAGTCTGGCGCTTAAGTAATCAGGGGTCTCAATGCTCAGCTAAATGGTGCTCATTTTATCCACCTATGAAAGGATGAAAGGCTGAGTCAGCACTGATGGGGTTCAGAAACACTGTCCTGCAGGTTACAGAGCTCAACACCGCATTGTGTATATTTTTGTACTCTGAACACGTTATAAATCCAACATAATGTAAAAGATTAACTGTTACTGCACATCTCCCGTATCCTGCCGGATAAAAGCTGATATTTGACATAGATGGTCCCCCTCAAACATGTGCTACCCCACGCATAATAATTTGGCCTTTTGGGGTGTGGAGGCCAAATTATAGAATCCTAAAAGTGATGGGAGGATATTAGCACACAACAGCACAGCAGCTGGCAGCTACAGTTTCACATCACAATCCACATAATTGCACTTTTAGACACAGGGAGATGCAGAGCTGGGCCCAGAATAACACTGTACTGGTCAGGCACTGAGGCTAGGATTTAAATTGAAGTGTCTGCCTGCTAAACTCAGTACTGTGAACACTAAACCACATAGCCCAATTCTTTGTCACTGGGACTTGGCCGCAGATGCCAAAGTGCTATGATAATGATAACCTACAACACAACACATGAGGAACCCACACCCAGCGAGGCCACCCTGCCAGGTGGAGCTCCAGCGCTATATGAGTAACTCCTATGAATGTGCTGCACACCTCCTCACCAGCAGGTGGAGCTCCAGCGCTATCAGTAGCTTCTATGAATGTGCTGGACATCTCCTCACCAGCAGGTGGAGCTCCAGCGCAGTGTGGCTCCTATGAATGTGCTACACATCTCCTCACCAGCAGGTGGAGCTCCAGCGCTATGAGTAGCTCCTATGAATGTGCTGCACATCTCCTCACCAGCAGGTGGAGCTCCAGCGCAGTGTGGCTCCTATGAATGTGCTACACATCTCCTCACCAGCAGGTGGAGCTCCAGCGCTATGAGTAGCTCCTATGAATGTGCTGCACATCTCCTCACCAGCAGGTGGAACCCCTGTGCTATGAGCAGCTCATATGAATGTGCTCCACACCTCCTCACCAGCAGGTGGAGCCCCTGTGCTATGAGCAGCTCATATGAATGTGCTGCACATCTCCTCACCAGCAGGTTGATCCCCTGTGCTATGAGCAGCTCATATGAATGTGTTGCACATCTCCTCACCAGCAGGTGGAGCCCCTGTGCTGTGAGCAGCTTCTATGAATGTGCTGCACAATGTGTATTCATGGAATTGACAGCGCAAAATAAAACCGGGTCCCACATAAGCAGGCCTGTGACTCGGGGACCCTGCATGGGGACCCTGTAACTGTATCCGGCACCCTGGTAACATGGGTACATGAAATCGTAACTCAGCAATAACTCGGGGAATCTGTGTGCAAACCCACGTAAAACGTTCCTGCACCCTGTTACAATGCTCACACGCACCCCTAACTTACATTGTAACCCCAATTGAGTACACGCACCCCGAAATCCGACATGTGAGCCCAACTGCGTGCTGAAAAAGCTACACGCAAGTGTACTTACGCCTGCCTTTCGACTGGTGGATCATATGAAGGACTTGCGTGGCAATTTCCCAGCCGAGAAGTTGCGCAATCGAATCCATGAATACGTCTCGTGCCGTGCAATTGTGGGTGTGTGAGGGACTGCCTGCAGGCCGTCCCTGGGAATGCCCACTTGTTTGCAAGTTCTTCCCCATTTTTGGTGGTCTGCCCCCTTCTCAGCCCCATGCCCATGCTCTGCTTGGAGTCTCGTGCAAGGCCCTTGATGGCTTGCACAGACGTGCCGAGCCAGTGCGAACTCCACACAAGTACAGGAAAAGTACAGCACATTCGATTCCATGAATGGACGAAGGGGGATTTGCGTGCAGTGGCAGGCGCAAGTACCCTATTTTCTGTGCCGATAATTCCCTGAATCGGCCCCACATAGTTTTCCATTTGGCGTCTTGGACGCAGCTTTGACTCCCTCGGCCCCGACTTCTTCTGTGTTTCCGGGTGCCTCGCGTACTCCTTTCAGAGGCTTCTCACACGGAGCCACAGCTTCGAGTGCTTTCTTCATTAGGCGACAGGAAGGCCCTGAGGAAGGATCGCGGACTGTCCGGCATTCACAGGCCACATGATCTGTTTTCCTCTGTTTGCGCTGTTGTTTGGCACCAATGAGCATTACATTGCGTGCCCATGTGCTTGATTAGAGCTGCCTCTGAACCTGAGCACACAGCATTGCAGCCACCCTGCTCTCAGTTTCTTTACACTCTGGTGTAACCCAGCGGCACCACTGGGGACTCTGCAGCGCTCCTTACACATTGCATGCACTTACTCTCTATAAATCTTACTCTTAACTAGTTGTTATCTGGTGGTGCAGCTGCCCACCCACACTTGCTTCCTGTTCTCACTAGTTGCAGTGGCGCAGTGTATATAGTGCCTGCAACACGCTGAATTGCGTCTCAGCTCACTCACAGGGCCCTCTCTCCACTTAGATAAGGGAGCTGTATGACACTACACTGTTTATGGGGTGCGAGGAGCGTGGACAGTCCCAACGTGAGTTCTGAGCAGGAGTATGGGGCTCGAGAACTGCCCCGCGAGTGACCCCTTTAAATGTCTGCTGGCCCGGGAGTAGTTGCGGGTCACTCATAGAGGGAATGAATGGTCCCAAACGTCACTTCCGTTCTGCATCAAGACTTACTTGCCCTGAGCGTGAGGTCAGTGTTGATTGTGGCTGAGAAATAGAACACGTCTGCTTCTAGCGCCGTTGCGCCCCCTTGCTGGAAAAAAGATAAATGGCAAGGACCAGATATAGTAAAAAATACCTTTTCTATTTCTATCATGGGGGGCTGCTGGAAATAGGAAAAACATTTATTTTCTGTTTCTTGCCAACCAAAACAAAGAGGTGATGGCTGGAAGGTTTAGAATTAATCTTAACCTCTGGCATTGCTCTGGGCAACTCCCCAGACCATCCTTCTTCGCCTGCCAAGCCATTACAGAAGAGGAAAGACATTATGCAAATCAGGCTTGGTCCCACCCCAAAAGGGGCAATCCAGCCGGAAGTGCTCAGTCACATCCCTTCTGCAGGAGACCACAAGCAACCCCTGACTGATTTGCATATAGCTGGACGCCATTTGCAATGGGGCAGATGGGCTAACAAACGGTGGTGTGGAAGGTTGCCCAGAGCAGTGCCAGTGGTTCGGGTTAATTGAAAACCTTCCACCCATCACTTTGTTGTGTTGGTTATAGTTTCTATTTCCTGTGCTAGCGGCCCACTCATTCTGGGAATTCTGGCGCAGGTGGATGCTTGCTCCTGAAACAGAAACATGTTTTATTCTTTTTCTAGCGTGAGAGTGGCTGCTCTTGCCCTAGACAGGAAAAGTATGTTTTCTATTTCTAGCATGTGCAGAAACTCGAAGGTCCTGTGGCGGATGCCACCCCGCCGCCTGTGCAGGACCCTTGTCTGCTTTGAACCCTTGAATTTTGTCCATACATTTCTGAAAAAGTTTGAGAAAGGTATGTTGGGAACTTGCAAGCAGCTGAAATTCGAGAGGTTTGAGTTTACGCATGAATAATTCTGACTCACTCGTAGGAGCTATGAAGGACCAGAGACCACAGTAGGAATTGAATTGATTTCTTGTTTATATAGTGCCTATATACAATGTGTTTGAAAGCGCTTCAAGGCAGGAAGGGAACAAGTGAGAATACAGTGACATTCTTACAAGTCCTTGATACATTCAGAATGTGAGATTAACTATCGTAATCAGCCTGGTGACATTTCACATAGTACAGTCACTAATCGCTAACACATGTGACAGGGGCAGACTTTGCTTTCGTTTTCAGTTTCGGACACCCCATTGCTTATTCATAAATCTCACAATCAGAACCCCCCCCCAATATTTCCAAGCAAGATAAACCCCTATTTAACCCATATGTTTGACCTCTATTCTTTTCCACTCTTGCGCAGTCCAGTCACGCCTGACTGGGGCCACTTTGCAACAACGCAAATAAGGTCCCACACCCAACACTACATGAACAAACCCTAACAAATCAGAATTAGCAACAGACAGAAAGAGAAAGTAAATGACTGAACACACTAAAGACAGCCTGAGCAAAATAAGGGTTGTGAAACACACCTGCACTGCAGCACTCTCCAGATCGCTGCCAACCAAGTACTTTGCACTGGTAAACATACTTATGTAACCCATTACCTGCACGTCCACTCTTCCTCCTGCCAGTACTTACCTCATGAGTTCCCTGCCCCCGATGCAGGACCTTCTTTTATTTCTTTTACTGCCTATAATTCCTCCCCTTAAGCCACATCACCAGTTTAATTTTTCCTGCCTCCAGCAGATTGGACTGTTCCCGGTGCAGGGCTCCGGGGAATGACGATTGCCGGCCCCCTGGTGGGGCTGTGTGGTGGGGCCTTAGGCTCCCTCAGGTGTGCCGTGCTCCCAGGCGGCCTGTGGGGCCTGGGGTCCCGGTTGCGCAGGAAGCTTTGCCCGTTTTCTTGTCTGGCTCTAGGCCGGTGTGACAGCCTTACGGCCCGGATCATGCAGGGCCTGGGTGCGGTAAGGAGGTGGGGGGCTTTATATGTTTTTAAATGCCTTTTCTCCTGCCTATGGGGCCGAGCGTTCCATTTGGGTACGGCATGACAGCTCTTTGATGTACCTTCCGGAGGCGGGTGGGCTACGCCTCCGGAGGGGAGGTGCGCTATGGAAGAAACGGGCCATTCCCAGGGGGATACATTGTTTGGTCTCCCCCATTGGTGGGGTTTTCTCCTGGCCTAACATTGAAATGTGTACTCAGCAGGTTCGTTTTCCGTTTGTTGTCTATGCATGCCATGGGTAAACACTCTGCAAAGCTCAGGCACCTTGTCCTGTCTTCTTCCTCGTCTTCCTCTTCACCTGAACTGCGCATGAGGAAACGGAAGAAGTCAAAGCATTATTCCCTAACCAGGAAAGAATTGAAGAAGTTGCTAAAGCGTCATGCTGGAGGGAGTCACAGCCATGCGCATGGGCACAAGCGCCGGCGTCTGTCTTCCTCTTCATCCTCATCTTCTGGCTCTGAGTCCTCTGCCTCTTCCTGTTCCTCATCGGCTGATACAGAAGGGAAATATCTGGACAGGGAATGGGTGGAGGAGGTGCTTGCTCAAGTTTGGGACTCCATGCGGTTCTCAGAGCCCCTGGTTCTAGTGGAGGGGGCTGCCCCTCCTATTCACCAGTATAGGCATACCCCAAGGATGGGGTTGCCATTGGTATCTGATATCCGGGATTAAAACCCTTCGGAATGGCGTGACCCAGAGAAGATTGCAATGCCCCGCTTTATGGACAAGCTCTACCCATTGAAAGGGGGTGAGACTGGGCTCTCGTATCCAGTTGAGGTGGATGATATCCTCTCCTGCCTGGTGGGTCACTCTTCTATATCAGCCGAGGATGCAGCTGTCCGGGACCCGGTGAACCGTAGGGTGAATTCCAGCCTTAAGAACATTCATTCTGGGGCACATCTGGCCCTCAGGGCGAATATCTACGGTTCCTACACAGCGGAAACTGTGCAAAAAGATTTCAGGAAATCGAAAAAGGTTGTGGATTGGGGTTCTGACTGTGCCCCTTTGCTATCAGAGATGCAGAGACAGGTTGAACATTTGTCCGATCTGGCTTTTGATGGGGTGCTTGGGTCGGCCATGGCCATGGGTGCTGGTGTGTCGGCCCAAACGCAGGTGCATCTGCGGGATCCACCTGGTATCCACGGGGACGCCACCCAGCCCTGGTTGGATGATTTGCACTCTCGAACCCTCTCCCGGTACCTTGGTAAGGCCTCTGGTTAAAGATGGGTCTGCAATATAGGAGAGCTGGATTCAATACCAGATTGTCTTTATGTTTTCCCACCTCCCTTGGCCTCAACTCCTTCCTCCCCCCTTGGGCCTTCTCCTCACCTTAATATTGTAAACGGTGGATTATCTGTCCTGCTCCTCGTGGCAGGGGCACGTAGATGTGGGGGGCGAGTAGCGACCAAGTTACTTCACTGGTGCAAGCCCCCCCCCCGTGGGAATCCAGGCCTGCTGCGAGTCAATAGGTTTGCTGCTTTACAGTCTTTATATGCAGTTCTTATGTTCCTCTTAGTTCAAATAATAATGTCTTGATTCTTTCCGTTTAGGTTTGGAAAGGTATTTTGGTGTTGTCATGCAGTTTGAAGATGAGCATGGGCCGGTAGGTGAAAGCGCGGTGTGTGCGATGCTGTCCGGTGAGTAATGCACGATGCGCGACGCTGTTTCGCCGTTTATATTGCTAACCTGTGTCTTTTCTCTCCTTGCAGGTTGCGATGTTCCTCACCGAGCGCCGTAATGTTCCAGCAATGATACTGACCAAGAGATGACTATCCAGGTAAGAATTGTGTGGCTTTCTTCATTCAGGAGGAAACGTGAGTAAACGCTTACATATGCTGTCTTTCTTTCTCCTCCTGAGGAGAGAGGGAACACCAAGGCACACCTGTTTTAGGTAGAAATTGGGATTTTTATATATATAGAACCTACCAAGGTTTGGAGAAAATTCAAAGGATTTTGAGGTGCGGGTGAGAAAGGCTCAACCTTGGCATCTAGGTTGGGTATCAGAGGGAAAAGGGTGGTTGTTCCTAAAGGGTTTTTAGGAACTCCCGTCCCCTGCACACTATCTATTATCTGTAAACAGATCAGTCATTTAGTAAAGTAATCTAGGGTTCATATAACCTGTTTAGTACAAGTACTTAGTGATCAAAAAATGCAATACAACAATTTTGTAGAACATAACAATCATAGTTTTTATTGTACAATGTTTAAGCCCAACGCGTTTTCGTGTTTGCACTCTTCTTCAGGGGCAATATCACAATTCTTTAAATTTTCTAGAAAAAATATAAACAGGTACATTTTAGCATGTTTTTGTTAATTGTACTTCCATAACCAAGAAAGCATAATTTCAAATGAATATGATAAACTATCTAAATGATATTTCATTTGAAATCAACACATCCATTTGACAATTTTGACCATTTTTAAACAATTTTGAAGAAAGTAAGAGAGCTAATTCAACTTCATGCATCCAGTAGTCATCATTACTTCTAGTAATTATCAAACCTTTTCAAAATCAGAGATCTAGGTGGAGTCAAGATCTGAAAACCCAGAAACAGCAATTTATATATATACATATATATATAGTTTGCAGGATGAAAGCCAACAAGAAAATGTAAGAGAATGTAAAAAACAACCATTAAAAGGAAAATAGCAATAATAATCAACAGCAATAATACAAACCCTTTTCAGACTGAAAACTGAAAACTAAGGTCTCAGGTAAGAACATCACTTAACACAAAAGCTGAAAGAATATGAGAAAATATATGTGTAAGTGGTAAATCTGCACGTTTCTAGGGCTATCGGTCCGAGAACCGGTAGAGAGTTGAGCTAACAATAAGAGAAAGTACCAACAGTAAATAAAATGTACTATGGTATTAAGTAAAGTAATAGAAAAATGTTAGTCTACACTTACAACTAAGTCAATCAGTGTCACACTGAGATAGACCCAGGAAACAAAATTCAATTGCAGGAAATCTCCTTCCAGCGCTCAAACTGCAAGTTAGAGTACAAAAGATAGTGTAAGCTCGATTTAGAGGAGCAAAATTCAAGATAAGCCGGCGAACGGCTCTCAAATACTTACATTGAGACGATAAGAGTGAAGGAGCCATGGTGGAGCTCCTCCCGCCAGAGGAGGATGTGTTCCAATCATGGGAAGGCCCTCTTTTATACCTCAGAAAGTGATGCACGTAAATGCGCGACAGCCTAGTGCTGCGCACACATGCGTTTAACCAATTTTGATCACCGTCATAGCTATGACGACAACCCCGTACATGCGCGGTAGTGTCATACGAAAAAATGTAAACACATAGCTTGGCAATGTAAAGGCGCGATAACCGAAGCAAGATCTTAAAGTAGTTCCAAGTCCTGCATGTTTTAGGACCAAGGAAAAAGAGATAATGATGGGAAAAGGCTAGAGGGAAGTACCTAAATAAGCTCCAATGACGCTCGCGCATGCCTGTGACGTCAAGGAGCTGTCAATAAAAATGATGACATCACCGTGCAAGCGCGGAGGTGTTGCGGAGTAAAAGAAATAAATATAGCATAAAAGTAATGCATCAGAGCTGGTGTAAATCCAGGTTTTCTGAAACTCAGGACCCACCAAGAGGGAGAGGTAATATAGCTATTGGTTAATTGAAGAAGAAGTGGAAAATAAAAGGAATGGGTAAAAAAAATAAGAGGCCTTTATTTACGAAAAAGTCAGTAAAAGTCACTCTAAATCAAGCGAGTCTAGTAGTCATGAGTTGAGGTATCCATAAGCCCGTATTATCCTGTCCCCTTAGGGATTTACAGTCTTTTAACCCATTGAATGTGAGTCACCAGGGACCTTACTCAAAGATCCGAAAGACCAGAAAGAGCAACATATATATAGTTTGCAGGATGAAAGCCAACAGGAAAATGTAAGAGAATGTAAAAAATAACCATTAAAAGGAAAATAGCAATAATAAACAATAGCAATAATACAAACAAGTCTAGACATTCATCTCATGTAATGGTTCATGCCCCATGATTAAGATTTATGAAAAACTAAAGCCAGTTTGTATGTTTCATAAGTACGGACCCAGGTAATAATCCTCATTCATACCTCGGGGGAGAGTGAATCAAGGCAGTGAATCCAAAAGAGTTCTCTCTGGGATAGTAATTTCTGTAGATCTCCTCCTCCAGGGAGTGGATTTATAACCTCCAGTATTACCATTCTCATTTGTGCCACTGTGTGTTGATGGTCTCTGAAATGTCTATATACTGGTGATTTTGTATTTTTTGTACAGATGTTTGATTTGTGCTCCGTCCATCTTTCCTTAGCTTTTCTGGTAGATTTTCCGACATAATATTTTCCGCAAGGGCAGCGTAGAGCATATTTCACATTTTTAGAATAGCAAGTAGCAAATTGTTTCAGTGGGATCTTCTTGCCAGTATTTCCATGTCGGATATGATCACCTTTTATCACGTTGGAGCAATGTTGGTAGTTCCGACATGGGTAAGTACCATTCTTTGGTTTATTCAGAACAGTTTGATTAGTGGTTTTGTGTTTTTCCGCTTTGATCAGTCTGTCATGAAAGTTTTTGCCCCTCATATATACTAGAATTGGTGGTTCGGGAAAAAGGTGGTTCAATTGAGGGTCTGTTTTGATGATATCCCAGTTTTTGTGAATTATCCTCTCTATCTATCGCCCTTTAATAAACCTATTCAAAACCAAGACAACTAGAGCTCTAAAATGCCTCAAATACACCACCTCAAGCAAACAGAATATCAAGAAACATCAGCTGAAAATGATTAAAGATCTAGCTGAGGATAATAGCATCACCATCAAAAAAGCTGATAAAGGTGGGGCTCTGGTAATTATGGATACCTCATTTTACAATGAAGGCTGCCTGAAATTACTACAGATCAGGACACCTACCTCAGATTGAACTGTGACCCTGTTAACAAAATCAAAGAAACTATCAAAAGAAACTATTGATAAAGCTGAAAGTTTGGATTGGATATCAGAAAACACAAGCAATTTTTTGATCAACAAAAATACGGTGACTCCAGTGTTCTATGGTCTCCCTAAAATCCATAAGAATAGAACATCCCCACCACTGAGGCCGATAGTTGCAGGAACAGAGAGTATTTTCCATCCCCTCGCTATATACCTCGATACAGCACTGCAATCACTGATTCAAAAAACAGAGACCTATCTGAAAGACACCACTCATTTTTTACAGAACATCAAAAAATGTAATATGGAAGAACCCAACTTACTACTCTTTATAATGGATGTGAGTAGCTTATATACTTCAATCCCACACAACCAAGGAATTGACGCTCTTGAATGGTTCCTCTTAAAACATGGAGAAGTCAATATACACAAAGTTTTTGCAATAGAACTCATCAATATTATCCTTTTTAACAACTACTTCAGATTTAATGGGCACATTTTTTCTGCAAACCTCAGGTACCTCCATGGGGTCATCAGTGGCATCCTCTTATGCGAATATATTTATGTATTCCTTTGAACGCACTCATGTCTTGGACAACATTATGTGGAAAGATAAAATCAAAAGTTGGTTTAGATACATTGACAACGTGTTTGGCATATGGAAAGGGACTGAATCAGAACTCCTGCTATTTTGGGAATATCTTAACAAATGCAACGACAGAATCAAGTTCACAATAGACAGTTTTTCATAAATCTTAATCATGGGGTATGAAACATTACATGAGATGAATGTCTAGACTTGTTTGTATTATTGCTATTGTTTATTATTGCTATTTTCCTTTTAATGGTTGTTTTTTACATTCTCTTATATTTTCCTGTTGATTTCATCCTGCAAACTATATATACATATACATATTTCTGTTTCCGGTCTTTCAGATCTTGACTCCACCTAGATCTCTTATTTTGAAAAGGTTTGATAATTAATAGAAGTAATGATGACTACTGGATGCATGAAGTTGAATTAGCTCTCTTACTTTGTTCAAAATTGTTCAAAAATGGTAAAAACTGTCAAATGGATGTGTTGATTTCAAAGGAAATATCATTTAAATAGTTTATCATATTAATTTGAAATTATGCTTTCTTGGTTATGGAAGTACAATTAACAAAAACATGCTAAGATGTACCTGTTTCTATTTTTTCTAGAAAATCTAAAAAATTGTGATATTGCCCCTGAAGAAGAGTGCAAACTCGAAACTCGTTGGGCTTAAACATTGTACAATAAAAAACTACCATTGTTATGTTCTACAAAATTGTTGTATTTAATTTTTTGATCACTAAGTACTTGTACTAAACAGGTTATATGAACCCTAGATTACTTTACTAAATGACTGATCTGTTTACAGGTAATAGATAGTGTGCAGGGGACGGGAGTTCCTAAAAACCCTTTAGGAACAACCACACTTTTTTCTTTCTACTCTTTCCAGGTTATGGTATTCCAGGATGCATGCGGTGCCAGATGATGGAGTTCGTACCTTCAGGTGAGTGGAACTGAAGTCAGTGATGGATTGAAGACAGGATACTGGTCCAGGTAAGTTTCATAGGGTGCTTTCTCTCTCTGCAGTTCCTTGGTTTCAGGTAAGCTGGCATCAAAGAACTGGACACGGTGAGCGTTACGCTGCCCACAGCAGAATAACGCAAAGCATGTTCTGCTGTTTGGGTGCAGTTTAAATAGTCTCAGGTAAAGTAGTCCAGGTAAATTAGTCCCAGGCCTACCACACACAAAGTAGTCCAGGTAAAGTAGTCCCAGGCCTGCCACACCCAAAAGACTAGACCGCATAGCTCAGTTCCTTGTAACTGAGCTATGTGTGTGCCTCCATGTTGGCTGAACGCCCCAAGTTAAATAGTCCCAAGTAAATAGTCCCATTCTAATATTGGTCTTCATGATGGTTATGAGCCTGGCACCAACGGCGCCAGGACTGACTCCAAGAGAGCCTTGGATGAGGTTTTAAGGCCTTTGCCCTGGCCCTAACTCGAAGGCTGACTTGCCATTGAGGGCCAGGGGCAAGGGTCATGACAGCACTCCCCCCAAGACCCCTCTCACGGTCGCACTTCTGCCTGGTCCTGGTTTGGCTGGGTAATTCTGATGGAATTTTTTAATTAAGCAAGGTGCATGGATGTATTCACTAGGTTCCCATGATCTGTCTTGAGGGCCGTATCCCTTCCAATCAACTAAGTAGTATAGTTTGGATCTGGTGTATTTTGAGTCAAGGATATCCTTCACTTCAAACTCTGATTCTCTGTCAACTAATAGTGGTTTTGGTGGTGTTGCAACCCGAGTACCGGGTTGTACCGGTTTCAGGAGTGATACGTAAAACACAGGACGAATCTGCAGAGTGGGTGGTAGGGCTAATTTAACTGCCACTGGATTTATTATGGATTCAATAGAATAAGGTCCCAGATATCGGGGACGAAAGGTCCAAGTCTCTTTTATGGGCACATATTTTGATGCTAACTAGACCTTGTCTCCAATTTGATAGTCGGGGGCTTTACTACGATGTTGGTCAGTGAATTTCTTTTGTCTGTTCTTGGCTTGGAGTAAATGTTCTGATTCTTCTTTCAAGACCTGGGAAACAGTCATATGTAGGGTTTTAACCATTGGCATTTCCAAAGGGGTTGGGAGATCCAATTCTGAAGTACGTGGATGTCTACCATATATAGTGTAGAAAGGGGTTTGTCCAGTGCTGGTGTGTAATTAATTATTATAGGTATATTCAGCTATCCATAACAAGTCCTTCCAATTTCTTTCCACTTGATGTAACATGCAACTTAAGTATTGCTCGAGGGGTTGGTTTGTTCTTTCTGTTTGGCCATCTGTTGGAGGATGGTGACTTGTGGATAGTCGAATGTCAATTTGGGCAATTGAACAGCCTTTCCTCCAGAAGTTGGATACGAACTGACTACCTCGATCTGAGATCAAGACCGATGGAAAGCCATGTAGCCGTACGATTTCCTCCAGGAATACTTTTGCTAAATTGGATGCATTTGGAAGACCCTTAAAAGGGATAAAGTGTGCCATTTTAGAGAACAAGTCTACAACTACTAAGATGGTGTTGAATCCTTGACTGGGAGGTAGATCTGTAATGAAATCAAGGGACAGTATGTACCATGGTGCGGGAGGAATTTCCAATGGTTGGAGAAGACTAGCTGGTTTCTGCTTTTGGGACTTGTTTTGTGCACACACACCACAAGATTGGATACATTGTATGATGACTTTACACCATGTAGGCCACCAATAGTTTTGTTTTACTTTAGCTAGAGCTTTGGCAATTCCAGGATGACCTTCAATCAGGGAGTCGGGATAACCTGAAATAACCTGCTCTTCTAAATCTTTACTTGGCAAGTATAGACGGTTCCTAAAATATGGTAACTGGTCTTTAATGGTGTAATGTTCTCCTTGAAAACACCACTTCTGTGAGAAAGTAGGATTCATTAAGAGTTGGATCTTGTTTTGGTGTTCTTCCTGTGTAAATGTCGTAAGACCAAGGAGTTTGTCTTCTGGAGTGATGGCTACTGGATCTGGAGTTATGTATACCCTTTCATCAACACCCATGCAGGACAAGGCGTCAGCCTTTCCGCTTCGGATTTCCGGCCGGTAGGTGATCACATAGTCACATTCAGCGAAGAAAAGAGCCCACCGCAGTTGACGGGAGGATTGGGTCTTTGCTGTTTTTAGGTATTGCAGGTTTTGATGATCAGTTATGACCGTGACAGTATGTCTAGCACCAAGGAGATAGTGTCGCCATGCCTTGAAAGCTGATTTTATAGCCAAGAGTTCTTTGTCTATGATAGCATAGTTGAGTTCGGGAGGTGAGAATTTTCGTGACCAGAAGGCCACAGGGTGTAACTGGCCAGTTCCTGCGTCCCTTTGTGAGAGAGCAGCTCCCATAGCCATGCTAGAGGCATCTGTTTGAACTATATAAGGGAGATCTGGGCGAGGATGCCGTAGAACTGGAGCAGAAGTGAATTTTTTCTTAAGTTCTTGAAAGGCCTTCTCTGCTTCTTCAGTCCAATGGAACTTTTTATTGTTTTTTCTCAATAGTGATGTAATTGGATGCACTATTTGGGAAAAATCTGGGATGAATCGGCAGTAAAAGTTTGCAAAGCCCAACATACTCTGGATTCCTTTAAATGAAGTTGGTGACGGCCAGTTAAGAATGGCATCTACCCTGTGCCTATCCATTCTGATACCTTTTGTTGTGAGGATGAAACCGAGGAACTCCACTTCGGTGACATGAAAAGAGCATTTTTCGAGTTTAGCATACAGTTTATGTTGGCAGAGTTTAGTAAGGACGGAGCGGACATGCCTGAAATGGTCTTTTTTTGTAGCAGAATACACTAAGATGTCATCAATGTAAACCAGGGCGCAAACGTCGATTAACTCCCGCAAAACATCATTTATAAAGTACTGGAATGCAGCAGGAGCGTTGCAAAGTCCAAAAGGCATTACCTGGTATTCATACAAGCCGTATTTGGTACGAAAGGAGGTTTTCCATTTGTCTCCTTTCTTCACTCGAACAAGATGGTACGCCACCTAAGGTCCAGTTTCGTATAGATTTGGGCGTCTTTGTCTTGATCCAATTCGGGAATAAGGGGCAGTGGATAACGTTTTTTTACTGCGATCTGGTTTAATGCGCGATAGTCGATGCAAGTCCTCAAATCTCCTTCCTTCTTTGGTACGAAGAATAAGGGACTGGCTGCCGGTGATTTAGATGGGCGGATAAATCCACTTGCCAGGTACTGATCAAGATAAGATTTCAAATTGAGGTTTTCTGGTTCAGTAACTGCATAGATTCGGCCACAAGGGATTTGCGCACCAGGTATGAGGTCAATCTGACAATCGTAGGGCCTGTGCGGTGGTAGAGTATTGGCTTGTTCTTTCTGGAACACGTCTTGAAAATCTTGGTATTCATTTGGTAGAGTACTAGTCACACCTAGTACAATTCCCACCGTACTGGGAGTAGCAGATGTACATAAGTCTGTTTTCCCCCTTTCTTGGTAATAACAGGTGCGAGCACAATCATCGGAAAAGGCCAACTTCTTGGCACGCCAATCTATTAGAGGGTTGTGAGCTACCAACCATGCCATCCCTAAGATTAGTCGAAACTGAGGAGCTTTGATGAGATCGAATGCAATAGATTCTCCGTGTCCATCCTGGCACAGTAGGGTTAGTGCTGCTGTACATTGGGTTACTGGTCTGGAAGCTATTTCTGTCCCCTCAACAGTAGTAACTTTTTCAGTAGTCGACATAAGGGAAGCCCCATCTCTGCTGCCAGATCTTGGTCTACATAATTTCCAACTGCTCCGCTGTCTATGTATGCTTCGACAGCATGCATCCGAGACGGTTGTTGGTGATTGATCAAAATTACTGGTAAAGCCAAGTGTGAGGTCTGTGGCTCATTCTTCTCGCTCGACAAGCGGACCTCTACGCTTGCCGGGCTTGGTAGTTTTCCGACTCCTTGTTATTATCTCCTTCTCTGTGGCTCCAACAGTTCTCCTTGGTGGTTTCACTGGACATTCTTTGAGGAAGTGGCCTGACAGGTTCTCAGAAGGCAGCTGCCCTAAAACCTCCTTTTGATGGGTTCAAACTTTTTGGTGATTCACTTGAGGATAAAGTGCTTAAAGTGTTTCGTGCTGACAAACACGCTGACAAATTGCGGCACACTCTACCTCCACGACCAAGAAGTCTTCCTCTGGCGCAGGTGCGGGGTCCAGACGATCTTTCCCTGGCTCCTCCTCTAAATGTTTTTGGAGGTCAAGGGGGGGCGGGGTCCTCCACGCTGTTCACGTCCAGGTCTGGTACAGAAATCTGATGGTTTGGACAGGCCGGTGGGTGGGCGTCTCAGGCTATTTTTTCATTTGTGGGACAGGTGGTGCTTGGATTCCTGGGTTCAGGAATCCATTCAGAGGGGTTATCAAGTGAACTTCCTGTCTCCACCTGTCCAGGATTGCATGGTTCGGACTGTTGTACCCAGATCACGGACCAAGAGGTTGGCTATGGCAACTGCTCTATCCGAATTCTTGCTGAAGGTGGCCATCACGCCCGTCCCTTTCCAGTTTCGAAGACAGGGTTTCTTCTCACAGGTATTACTGGTCCCCAAACCTTCAGCAAAGTATCGCCTGATTTTGGACCTCAAGGCACTAAACGGCTTAATCTGGAAGGAACGCTTCAAGATGGAGACTTTGCAGAACATTCTCCCGATGTTGTTCAGGGGGGACTGGATTGCATCTCTGGATCTAAAGGATGTGTATTACCACATGGCTCTCCGCCCCTGTCACATGAAGTTCTTCTGTTTTGCAGTGGGGTCCTGACACTTTCAGTTCCGAGTGCTCCCTTTGGGATGTGCTCAGCCCCCAGAGTGTTCACCAAGCTGGTGGCTCCACTAGTGGCGCATTTGCACTTGATGGGCATTCAGATTTTTCCCTACCTGGACGATTGTTTGGTTAAGGCGGCCCTCAGGGGTACAGTCCTGACTCATCTCCAGCTGGTCTGCCAGGCATTACAGGACTGGGGATTTCTGGTGAACTGGCAGATGTCTCAGCTGAAGCCTTCTCAGGTTCTAGTTTTCATTGGGGCACAGATTTGCACCAGTGTGGGGGGGTATTCTTGTCCCAGGAGAGGGTCCATCGCTTGCTGGCTGTTCTGGGCAGGGTTCTCAGGAGGCAGTATGTCTCAGCTCACCTATTGCTCAGGCTGCAGGGGCACATGGCATCTTGTGTGTTTCTGGTTCCTACGGGGTGTCTTCATTTGCATCCTATGGTGTCTTATCTGCTCGCCAACTGGCACCCAACCTCTCAGGCTTACAAAGCTTTGATCCCGGTGTCTCCAGCTCTGAGGGTCTCCCTATTGTGGCGGTTGGGGGTTCTGAATCTCTGGGCAGGGGTGTCCCTGGTTCTTCCTCCTGTGACCACTCTTACTACAGACACCAGCGGAAGGGGTTGGGGGGCAACTTTGGGGGTCCTCTCAGCCCAGGGGTTGTGGGCTCCAGAGGAGAGACGTCAATCATCCAATTGGCGAGAGTTATGTGCCATTCTCCGGGCTCTTGTGTACTTCAATGTGTTTCTGGAAGGTCAGGCGGTTTTGGTCTGGACGGACAATAATACAACAGCCTTGGAATATGTCAACTGCCAGGGGGGTTCCAACACTCCGGCTCTGATAGGTTCTTGGGGGGAGTTGCATCTGTTGTCCCTGGTAGCCTCGCATGTCAGGGGGGTGGACAATGTTTGTGCGGATCTCCTCAGCCACCAGTTCCCCTCCTCTGAGGAACTGGTTCTATTGGACAGAGTCTTTGCAGAGATCTGTGTCAGATTCGGGGCCCCCGTTCTAGATCTCTTTGCCTCTCCAGCCTCAGGAAGGGTTCCCCTTTCTGCTCCCGGTTTCAGGCCGAGGGGGCTTGGGGTGGGGTGGACGCTGTTTCTGTGCAGTGGCCTCGGGGTCTCCTTTATGCATTCTTGTCTCCCCCTTCTTCCCCGGGTGGTTCAGGGCATCAGGGAGAACGGGTCAACTGTGTTGTTGGTTGTTTCGTTCTGGCCCTGCTGGAATGGTTCCCCTCTCTGTTGGAACTTCAGTCCCAAGAGCCTTGGCTAGTTCCGAAGTGGCCTTGTCCCCTGCAGGGGGACTGGGGTTTGGGGTCCGATGGATTCAATGGGCAATATGGCTATTGCACGGTCTAGGTGGATGTCTCAGGGGTTTTCAGGTTCTGTGGTCGAGTCTATCATGAATGCTCCTAGACCTTCTTCTCTTAAGGCGTATGGCAGGCATTGGGGCGATTTCCAGGATTGGTGTGGGCGATCTGGGATCCCTCCCCTGAATTCTGGTCTGCCTGCTATTCTCCAATTCCTCCAGGAGGGTTTTGAGAAAGGCCTGGCGGTCTCCACGCTTTGCTGTCAGTGGGCCTCCATTAAACTCCTCTTAGGGGACTCTGATGGCCACCCGTATGGGCAGGTGTTGGTGAGGAAGTTGCTCTTCCCGTCCTTGTGCTTATATAGGGCTCCCCCCTTGGGATCTCCCTCTTGTCTTCAGGTTCCTTCAGGGGCCGCCTTTTGAGCCCATTTCTGAGATTGACGTCAAATATCTGGCGCTGAAGACTACCTGTTTTATCGCTATCACTTCTGCCGTAGGCTGGGGGAGATGGGGCTCTATTGTGTCGCCCCCTTTCCTGAGGGTGCTGCCGGACTCGGCGGTGCTGAGGTATGATCCAGAGTGCCTGCCTAAAGTGGTGTCTCGGTTTCACACCTCTCAGGATCTGGTACTTCCTGCCTTTTTTCCGGATCTGCAAACGCTGGAAGATGTGACTTGGCATGCCATTGATGTGCGGCGGTGGTGGAGTATTTGGCTAGGACTGCCCCTTTCCGACAGTCTGATAGTCTATTGACTACTTTTGGTCCTACTGGTGCTGGTCGCCAGGCCTCGGGGGTCTCCATTAGCCGATGGATCTGTGTCTCCATGGCCTAATTGGCGGCTGGGCTGCCTGTACCTGCGCATGTTCAGGGGCGGTCCACCAGGGGTTTGGCGGCTTCCTGGCCCGATGCAAGGGGGGTTTCTCTACAGGAGATTTATAGGGCTGCCACCTGGGCAGATCAAAGCACTTTCATCAACCACTATCAGTTGAATGTCTCCCAATCAGGGGTTGGTTCTTTCGGGTTTGGGGTTTTGTCAGTGGGGATGCGAATTTGGAGTTATTAAAGGTACATGTTTTCTGCACTTTTCTTTGGCTCTGTGTCTCATTGGGACCATTTTCCCGTTGCTGCTATGGCATACCTCTTGAGGTAAGTACTGGGACGAGGAAGAGTGGACGTGGAGGTAATGCTCGGATTACTTATCGGCAATCCTCATTACTCATAGTCCTACTCTTCCTCGTCACAGTACTCCCTGAGGGGAAGGTCCCATGCTACGGTTTGGTGATGTAAACTGGGTGATGTGAGGAAGGGGAGGAGTTATGGGCAGTAAAAGAAACAAAAGAAGGTCCTGTGCCAGAGGCAGGGGCCCCAAGAGGTAAGTATTGTGACGAGGAAGAGTACGACTAGGAGTAATGAAGACTACCGGTAAGTAATCAAAGCATTACCCGCAGGTGCTCAGTCAGTTTAGACACAGCAGAGGGTGTGTGGGGTTACAACACCTATGGTACGGTTTAAGGAATACGAGGTGGGGGTTGAGCACCTTGGGGGGAGGTCTAAACACTTTGGGGAACACTTCTAACTGTCGGGATTCCTGCATGCAATTTCCAAATATTGGGAAACTGAAGAGCAAAATACGGAACATTTGCCCTTCAGTCTTCCGTTTTATGCTTCGTTTTTCACAAAGTATCCCCTGCCTAGAAATGACGCTTTGCACGCAGCGTTCACTAGTAAGTCCCTATGGACTCCACTAGGTTATCAGCGGGTGCTAATTCCAGGCGGATGCCATAGGAATCCATTAGTTGTACTCCTGCATGAAAATCTCCTGCAGGGGTAAAATGAAGTTCACACACAAGAAAGAGCATGAAAGCGCGGTGGAAATGCTACCTCAGCTCGGTGCAGCCCCCCAGCCACCGCCTTATGTGAGCATGAAAACAGGCTGAAGCGGCAAATGGGAGCACCCAAGCTACACGCCTGGCTTTTCGTGTCTTTGTTTCCCGCAAAGCCCTATTGGAAACGGCTCCCTCTGTGGTAGGGTGAGCTCTCCGGGGTGTTTAAGACTTTTGGGGCCATTTTCAATCGCGTGGCGCAAGAAATGGAGGTTTTACAGCAAAGCGCCGCCATGTTGTGCTCCATCCCGTTTCAGTACTTGGATGGGGCAGAGGAGGGGCAGAGAAGAGTTACCATCTGCGCTTCCTCCTGCTCCTGGGGAGCGATTTCTTTTACGCACGGCCTGCATGAGAGGTTCACTCAGGAGTAAAACGAATGGACTCGTGTGGATTCCGCCCAGAATGAGCACCTGCTAAACAGCTGGCGGATCTCATAGGAATCCACTCGCAAACACTGCCTTCAGTACCAGATCCAATAGAAATTCACTCGCAAACACTGCCTTCAGTGCCGGATCCCATAGGAATCCACCCACAAATGCTGGCTTCAGTGCCAGATCCCAAACACTGGCTCAGTGCTGGATCCCATAGGAATGCATCTGCAAACACTGGCTCAGTGCCGGATCCCACAGGAATGCACCTGCAAACACTGCCTTCAGTGCCAGATCCCATTGAATCCACTTGCAAACACTGGCTTCAGTGCCGGATCCCATAGGAATCCACCCACACACGCTGGCTTCAGTGCTGGATCCCAAACACTGCCTTCAGTGCTAGATCCCATTGGAATCCACTTGCAAACACTCGCTTCAGTGCGGATCCCATAGGAATCCACCCACAAACACTGGCTTCAGTGCTGGATCCCATAGGAATCCACCTGCAAATACTGGCTTCAGTGCTGGATCCCATAGGAATTCACCCACAAACACTGGCTTCAATGCCGGATTCCATAGGAATCCACTCACAAACACTGGCTTTAGTGCCGGATGCCATAAGAATCCACCTGCAAACACTGCCTTCAGTGCCGGATCCCAGAGGAATCCACCCGCAAACACTGCCTTCAGTGCCGGAACCCATAGGAATCCACCCACAAACACTGGCCTCAGTGCCAGATCCCACAGGTATCCACTTGCAAACACTGGCTTCAGTGCCGGATCCCATAGGAATCCACCCACAAACGCTGGCTTCAGTGCAGGATCCCAAACACTGCCTTCAGTGCCAGATCCCACAGGAATCCACTTGCAAACACTGGCTTCAGTGCGGATCCCATAGGAATCCACCCACAAACACTGGCTTCAGTGCTGGATCCCATAGGAATCCACCTGCAAATACTGGCTTCAGTGCTGGTTCCCATAGGAATTCACCCGCAAACACTGGCTTCAATGCCGGATTCCATAGGAATCCACTCGCAAACACTGGCTTTAGTGCCGGATGCCATAGGAATCCACCTGCAAACACTGCCTTCAGTGCCGGATCCCAGAGGAATCCACCCGCAAACACTGCCTTCAGTGCCATATCCCATAGGAATCCACCCACAAACACTGGCCTCAGTCCCGGATCCCATAAGAATCCATTCGCAAACACTTCCTTCATTGCGGGATCCCAGAAGAATCCACCCACAAACACTGCCTTCAGTGCCGGATCCCATAGGAATCCACCCGCAAACACTGGCTTCAGTGCTGGATCCCAAACACTGCCTTCAGTGCCAGATCTCATAGGAATCCACCTGCAAACACTGACTTCAGTGCCGGATCCCATAGGAATCCACCCGTAAACACTGGCTTCAGTGCCAGATCCCGTGGGAATCCATTCGCAAACACTTCCTTCATTGCGGGATCCCAGAGAAATCCACCCCACAAACACTGCCTTCAGTGCCTGGCTTCACTGCCGGATCCCAGAGGAAGCCACCCACAAACACTGCCTTCAGTGCCGGATCCCATAGGAATCCAGCCGCAAACACTGGCTTCAGTGCCGGATCCCAAACACTGCCTTCAGTGCCGGGTCCCATATGAATCCACCTGCAAACACTGGCTTCAGTGCCGGATTCCATAGGAATCCACTCACAAACACTGCCTTCAATGCCGGATCACAGAGGAATCCACTCGCAACTGACTTCCGCCTTGTTTCCAGGCAATGTTGGTTCTTTTGCTAATCTGGAGATTAAAGGTGATTCTGTTGAGTTTGGTGATATGGTTTGCAAGTAAAACCTCCCACATAATAAAATACCACATTTCTATAACATAAAACAGAGTAAAAAAGAAATAGAAAACGATCAATTCAATCATTAAAATACAATTCAATCCATTTACATCGACCCCGCACATACAATTGAGCATCATACAATGAGCCATTAGACCAATAAGAGCACATTACTGGGCACTCAGTCTAATTTGAATATTTCTAAAAGGTCCATGGTAGCAGAATTTCACAATAGTTGTTAAAAATGAAAACACAGCACAACATGAATAGCTGTGACCTACACAGAGTAGTGTTTCATAAACACATAATTGCCAATAAATAATTTGACAACTTACACAGCAGGCTTGAATGAGTGTAGGGGGTGCTCTTGCAACCCCCCAGCACATTCAGTAGTCCTGGGGGGGGGGGCACGAAGGCGGTTCTCTGGATCCACGGCACATGCCCCGAAGCAACCAGAAAGCTTCCTATGCTTCCTGGCTCCTGCTGCGTGCTGTGCAGGAGAGGGAGTGCCATAGGGGCAGCACACATGTATGTGTGTATGTATGTATGAGTGTATGTGTGACTGCAAGGGGTTGTCTCTGGAAGTGTGCACTTGAAGGAGAGAGTATATGTTGTTTGGGTGCGCGTGTAAATCACAGAACACATGAAGGCTGTATGGGTGCACGGGTGAATGAGAGACTGAGATTGTTGTGGCTAGAAGGGTCCAATACATGTTTTCTTACCGTGGCTTGGCATTTATTACCCGGAGTGCAGAATAAAACCAACATGATGAGTGTTCTCATCTGTGTTTGGGGGGTCAGGGGGGAAGGAGTGTTATTTGTGCAGTGGCAGCCATGACATGTTTTCATATTTTCACATGACATTATTTACTGGGCATCATGGGTAAAGCCAGCAAGATAGGTGTTTTTACATGGCTAGACTAGCCCAGTCTGGATATATTTTCTGGTATTAGGCATATTTTAATGCACATCAACTGAAAATAAAACATTAGAACTGTTATTACATGACTTGACTGGCCTACATTGTTGCAGGCAGTCTGGATATATTTTCTTACTGTGGCATGGCAATTTGTACCAGGCATTAAAGGTACAGAAAATAGGGTAAGTGGTACTATGTGTTTTTTTACTGGCATTGAGGGGAAAGCCAACTTGATTAGTGTTCTTACCAGGGGTGGACTGGCCTATAGGGCACTCTGGAGATTTCCCGGTGGGCCTCTGCACCCTTGGCCTCTTTTGTGTGGTATTTCCAAATTTTCTCATAGGAAAAGCATTGGGCTTGCTGAAAATGTCACATATGGGGCCACTTTGAACTTTATTTCCAGGGCCTCTTTTGGTCCCAGTAATTATTTCCAGGGCCTCTTTTAGTTCCCAGTCCAGCCCTGGTTCTTACATGGCCATGCTGCCCTACATTGGTCCAGCCAATCTGGATATCTCTTTTTGTTGAAGCATGGCACATTTTACTTGCCTCAACGGCAAATACAACATGCTGAGTGTTCGTGATCATACTGGCATGCATTAGGGCAGGTAGTCTGCACATATTTTCTTACAGTGGCATGACATTTTATACTAAACATTAATTGTAAAGCCAGCATGCCAAGTGTTCTTATGTAGCCATTCTGATCTACATTGGTTCAGCCCACCTGGACATGCGTTCTTCTTGGCATCAAGGGTAAAGAAAACATAGGTGTTTTAAGTGTTGGTAAGTGGCTAGACTGGCTTACATTGGTGCAGTCAATCTGTTTTCTTACAGTGGCACAGCATTTTTTACTGGTAAAGCCAACAGGACTATGTTCCTATGTGGTACCACTGGCATTTAATGGTGCAGCATGTATGAATATGTATGGCACAGCCAGCATGAAAGTGTTTTTTACACTGGTGTATATTGTTGGCAAAGGCATCATGAAAATACATTGGAAAATGTTCCTGTGCACTGTTGGTGACTTGCATCTACTGAATTCTTCATCTGTTGCCCTAAAAATTGATTGCAAACGGTGTGGCCTTTTACCCACATTTTCACAGAACAGGCTGCGTAAAATAAACAATTTAAACACATTATTGATAAAGATTTGTTGGGGGGAATGCTCCCCAACCACCCTTGCTGTTTTGAAATGCTCAGTCGCTCACAAATACTCACGGAAAACAATTTCATAATCTGCTGTGTCTTAGGAGTTTGTTTTTTAAGTTTTTTTTTGCATGATAATCATGTTGTTTTGGGCTTGTTTTGAAGAGGCGTTCAGCTTATTTTTTTCTTCCTACTTCACAACACAGGATGTGAGTAGCCGCGTGCCGCAGGCTCACCTGAGTGTCGCTAGTATTTATTATGCAATGCACGGTACTTTATTGACATAACAAGTCAGACAGATATTGGCACAGTAAATACACAGGATGAATACGTGTTACCTTCTCTTCAGAGCCGGTCATTTGTTCTTTAAGATTTTTTCTAAAGTCCATACTGCTTTGCACACGTTGTCTTCTTTGGTGGCATGCCCATATTTTGGGCTTCTCTCTGCTAACTCTGGTCATTGTCCAGTTCTACTGGCCACTCCTTCCCTATTCTGACAGAATGTGGGGAGGAAGTGCCTGGAATGCCTGAGTGTGGCTCTGCAGCTGAGTAGAGAGAACGGAGTGCTGCCATTGCAGCTCCTTCCGCTCTCCACTAGATGGCGCATTGCTCCTCTAGGGCCTCTTCTAAGGCTCTGGCCGGTTTCTCGTCCTGTTTTTGGTTCCCCTGCTGAGGAACGAGTGGAGTTCTGTAACATGTTCATCAAGAGATTGCTTCGAGCAGTGAAGTTTCTAGCCAACTTGGTGCCCAGGCCGAAATATCAGAATGCACCCCCTTCCCTCCGACTGGCTCACGTCACTCCCAAACTACACTTGTGTCGTGCGACAAAACCCCTCCTCAATATCAATACATTATTGCTATATAGATGAGATAGTTTAATTACATTGTAATTCAAGTACTTCACAGAAGAATTCTATTGTGAAAACACAGCTGTTGCTGCCCCAGTACATGGCTTTTCTGTCACCTGCTCTTAGGGAAGGCCTTGCCAGAATGCAGTTTCAAACTGTCGGTACTGGCACACTGCGGAGTGAACAGCCTGCCAGGGTCTGAGAGCCCACTGGCCTGGCCCTGTGTTGCAGGTGTTCTGTTCGTACGACCTGACTTGTATTTCGCAAAGGGCAATACTAAACTAACCATATGAATTATTTTCTGATAGAAGGTTATCATTCCAAGATGGGCAGTCTGGTCCACCCCTATTGTACTCTTTCAAAATACCTCTCTGAGAGTGGGAAAGGGGCCAAATAGCACCAATGAGGATTCCTGTATGCTTAGCATTATATAACAGAGCATTTCAGGACTATAACAGTGATCAGGGATCTCAACGTTTGATAAACAAGTCTGTGATAACAGGATTGTATGTGTGAATCTCTAAAGTCATAACCGATGCATGGCTTGGTGCTCACATCACGGTTCACAATACTCACCCTATCATTAAAATTGTTGTAAGCATGAACCATACATGCTCATTTGGACAGCTTACATTTTTGGATGCGAGTATTAAATGGCTGCAACATCAGCCACTCAAATGGGGGTACAAGGGCTCTCTTGCCTCTTGTTTCCGAAGAATTTTAGATGAGAAAAGGCTGGGTCTTACTGTGGGCATGCCCAACCCCAATACAGAAACATCTTTAGGGAATTATATCTACAGACAGAACAGGATACCGCACAAGAGAGACCCAATAAACAGTGCACAGAAAGGCTACACAGAAAGGATTGTACCTCTTACAAACTTGAGCCTGACCAGTAATAAGCTGATGAAGCGTTTTAAACAAAACCGGCTTCTAATGCATGGTAAAGGGTCCACAGTTCCTCATCCACTATCTCCTCACCATCACGCAGGCCTCAGTGTTTATTTCTGCTAAAAAAGAGCAGGCCCATGCTTTATCTAACACAGCTGGCATTAGCATCTCTCATTAGTGCTGGCCTGCAGCTAGTGAAAATCATAGTGTGGCAGTGTAAAAAAGGCGTTTGGCCTAGTGGATGTAATTTGAAGCAACATCTTTGATTGCTTTATGTGTGTAAATGTGAGCACAGTATAGTATGCTCGTCAGAGCCACATACACAAAACATTCCAGTGTGCTCTTGTATGGACATTGGGCACATCGGACAACGACAGGTATATGTTCTGTTACATAAGGGAGCACCACATATGATATGATATGATATGGCATTTATAACGCGCCGATACACAGGTGTTCCAAGGCGCGACAAGGACATAGACACCATTAACCAACTGGGTGGCGACATGTGCAGCGCACAAATAATTGATGCACACATCACAGCATTGATTTGCCACTGTCTATGTCTGCACAGTGACACAACATACCCTGCTTTCCTAATCAAGGTGCCAAGTGACTTTGTGGTGCCATCTGGTGTGCGCGCTCGGCAGTAGCATGTTTAGAAAATTAAAAGACCTTTGATGCTGAGCAGATGCATTTAGTCCATGTCCCAAAGCAGCCACTAGAATACTTAAGAAAATGACAGTTAACCTTCCCAGGGATGCGCCACATGTAACTAAAAATTAATATTAAAAAACACTTTTTGTTGTGTCAAATAAAGAGACATGAAAATAAAGGAAATAGTTTAAAAATGTTCCTGTGTGGTATTTTAATTCTCTTTGAAGAATGCAAGGGTTTGGTCAGCTAACTGATACTTGTGCTGGCCTGGTGATTAAAAAATGCCCCATTTTCAGTTCTTAACACTGAAATGTTAAGCACGTACTGCGTAAAAACAATGCCTTCACTTATAAATTGCCCCACTTGAAAGGCTGTCAGCACAGAATGAGGGGCACAGGGTGTGGGACTCCAGAGCATCGCACACGCTGCACTTGGAATACGCATCCCAGTCGGCTGAGAGCAGCCAGCCGCACATCACACAGGAGCACACACCGGCACAGCCGGCTGCTTCATCTGTTGTCCGGCAAGATTGGAAACACTTTTCTGGGTGGGCCCCTTACTGCACCCCCCTCCTGAGCTCTTTAGCTCTGCGGCACAGGCCGTCGCACACTCAGCCCAGGCCAAGACACGGGGCTGGCTTCGAGACTTGGTCCTAGAGGGAGTTGTTTGGTGCTTTTGGGTGCTGAGCGTAAGGTGGAGGCTCACCAGTTCTGCTCTGCACCCTTGGTATGGGAATACTCGGGGCAGTGGTACTTCCGCACCTTACTCGTCTCCGCCCGATCCCCAGGGTTTCACTCGCCCTGAGGGACCAGTGTTCCTGTTTCTGGACCCACACACTTCTAATTGCTCTCTCGAGCAATTGATGCAGCAATGGGTTAGCAATGAGCAGGGGTGGACTGGCAACCAAAAGAGGCCCTGGAAATCATGTTCATAGAGGCCCCATATCAGGCCCAGGGTGCAGAGGCTTACCAGGAAATCGCCAGAGTTCCCCGAAGGCCAGGCCACCCCGGCAATGAGAGAAGCGTGGCAGGGTGCCCTGGACAGGGCTGCACGCTCAGCTCCCGGGGCACACCTTCCACGTTTTGTGATCTGGCCCCGGGCAGCTTCACCCCTGCACTAGTTGTGAGTACATAGGGCCATTTCTGGCTTCAGAAAAGCAGGACACAGCCGAGATACCGCCGGGGGTATAAGGGGCAGGAAGGACTGCCTGACAAATAGTCCCACCAGGGAGAACAGGCTGACTTTGCATTTTAACACCCTTGAGAGGCGGCAGCACTGAGCAGACTGGGGCAGGTGCCATAAGCCAGTCCTCCCTATACCCCCCACCCCATGATTCAGCCACAACCTTGGACAGTGTGCTCATTAGTGCATAGCTGGGGCATGTCAGATGGAGCGTTGGGGGCGTAGGGTGGACTAAAGGGCTTTTTAAATGTCTTAATCAAAAGTTCCAGGGATTGCCTGTAGGGGTAGGAGCTTGTGGGGACAAGGTTATAAATAAATGGACAAAACGAAGGCTGAATATGTGAGGGGGAAGAAGGCTAATTTTCTTGTTTGAGGGCTATTTTGAGGTGTCATCTGAACACCACTGGGGATTGTGTGCGTGTGCGTGCGCGCTGTGGTGGCAAGTAAGCAGTGTTGACTTGTGTGCTACTGTAGGCGTTCAGCTCACACCAACCTGTGCCGCTATGATTTGCCCGTGTTACAATCGCATCTGCAGGTTCCCATCATTTCATAGGATGGCATGGGCATATGTGTCACAATTCTCCTTGTGACATGTAGTGTCATCCAACAGAAAGGTGCCTACACCATTGTCAGGTACTCACAGAAATTGACAACTCTTTTTTTTGTAAATTATTTTATTGGTTTACAAAGAAAACCTTTAAAATAACACAAAACAAAAAAACATAAAAACTACATTTCAGCCAAATTTCTACTGAGCCCTCCCCTCCCTTCCCATTCCTTCCGTCTCTTCCACAACTCAGTGTTTGATGAATCCCTTATCCTACGATGGTTCCAATTGCAGCCGTTTTTCTATTTCCGCTAGTAGAGACGTTAGACAAATTAACAATTTCATGTCTGTGCCATTGTACATTTTCTGCCACCATTCGTCAGCGCACAGAGAAGGATGTTTTATTGACCAAGGTCCCAAGTGAATTGTTCTCACAGACCGAAGCTCACCACAAAACAACACCAGATGTTTAAGGGTCTCGTTTTCGCTTTTACATAATCTACAAGTTGCGTCTGTGCTTGCATTCACAGACCAAATGCAGAGACGCTCTTTGGTCTTAAAGGCATTCAAACAGAAGAGCATAAGAAGTCTCCTTGCATTCAAATCGGGAAACAGTACAATGTAACGTTGGAGGTTGTTAAAACCCCTTGCTTCAGCTGGTGCGTCAACCATCATCTTGGATGCAGCTCTCTGTGTGGAGATCAAATCCCAATATGGCCACCAAATTTTTAGCCTCGCTGCATTTGGGTTCCCATGTAGCAGCTCTAGGTTAATGTCAAACTCTGTCAGCAGGTTTTCACAGCACCTAATCCACATCGACGTGATGTCATTACCATTCGATGTTGCACTGTGTAGAAGTTCAACTGGGGAATTTGTTCTACTGATCTTGTTTTTCGAAACAAGTACAGCAACTTCCAACAGATTCTGGCATGTATTGACATCAATGATAATTCATATCTGATGCAAGCCGTCAACATGCCTTTTGGTAAACCTAAGACTTTGGACCAATAGATATTTTCAAGAGTAGACCATAAGTCGTGTGGACATCCTAAGGCGTCTTCTGCTCCATAAGTTAATACCGAAATTACTTTCTGTTGGTAAAAAGTTAACACTGGTTTTAAGGAGAACTTGCCAAATTTTCTATTCAAAACACACGCTTGGCTTGCAAGTTGTTTACATTTCCTCTTGACCTGTAGGATCCATGGCCCGTCGTATATACTTGCGCTTATCAGCATTCCCAGATATTTTACACTGCTTAATATACCCAGTGGTTCAGGCGGCAAGTACCAGGTGGCTTTTTTAGAGTTGTTGGCTCTTGCTGATTTCAAATTTTGAGCAAAAGGATCTCGCATTTTTTTTATTGATCTTCAAATGATTACAGTTCACATACTCCTGCACTGCGTCAAGCTTCCTCTGCAGACCAATTGATGTTACATCCAACAGAGTAAAATCGTCTGCGTATAGGAGCCAACTGAGATGTGATTTGTGTAACTTTGGCGGGAGCGATTTCACAGCATCTATAGCGGCTCCAGTGTCTGATATGAATAGACTGAAAATAGCCGCGGCTAAGGGGCAGCCTTGTTTCACTCCCTTAAATGTTTTAATCTCAGCGGACAAAATGCCAGTCTGATCTAGCCGAATTCTGATAGAAGTTTCTGTATGCAAGTCTCGAATTGCAGCCATCGGGTCAGCGGGGCAGCCCCCGACTCACAGCTTTTCCCATAGTATCTCACGGTCGATGGTATCAAAAGCATAAGAAAAGTCAATGAATGCCAGGTAGACTTGTGTGTGTGTTCTCAGAGCCTCCATTTTGATCAAATTTAGGAGCAGAAGATTTGATGAGCATCCTACGTTTTTAACAAAGCCTGCTCGTCGTACATCCATGCGATTAGATTTTATTGCCCATTCGACCAGTTTGTGTTGTAACAAGGTAGCGTATATTTTTCCCATTACATCTAATAACGCTACTGGTCGATAATTTTTTGGGCATGCTCTATTTCCTTTTTTAAAAATAGGAACTATCACCGCAGTTTTCCAAGACTTCGGTGTTTGGCGTTGCAAATGTATTCTTTCAAATAATGCCAAACAAACCTCTGCCCAGATTTCTGGATGTTGTTTAACCGTGAAGTTTGTTAAACTGTCCAGGACTGGGGCTCTGGAATTTTTTGCCTTTATAATTACCCTCTCGATGTCTTCATTTGAGAAAGATCAGCCCCAGCTCGTATTGCTTCCATCCACTGATGATTTTGTCGCTTTATTTTTCTTTTATAGCTCTGTAAAATGCGAGATCCACTCCGCCTCTGTCACCAAGCTAGTTTGTAAAGCTTTTTTTGACGCTTGCGTGTTGTTAATGAGGCACCAAAAATCAGTAGTATTTTTGTTTGTTAAACTCTCCAACATTTTTTCAGCGTCATTTTGCAGCAATTGGTGTTTATGCGATTTAACCAGTTTTTGTAGTTCTGTTTCGCTGCACGTTTATTCAACTTTCTTGCTTGCATATCGAAAATCTGGTTTTGGCAAAGCTCCGCTCTCATCTGTCGCTTTCGTTTCAATATTTCCACATTAAAACGATGGGTGTGTTCAGACTTCGGTTGTCTTACGCCCGTGTTTTTTGTTTTAAATTGAGATAACAGATCGTCATATTCTACTGTTGTGCTTCTCGAACCGAACTGTGTAGAAAGATGAGTGACTTCTGTAGCTTCCAACCTAAGTGGAACTCTGTTAGCTTGTACTAAGACCTTGTGGAACCAAATTAGAATTGACTGAGTCTTTGATGTTAATAGCTCCACTTGTAACATGTCATGGTCGCTGTTGTTCATTTGTATGACTTTCATGGATTTCACTCTTGGATGAAGCATGTCTGAGACAAACATATAATCAATAATTGAGGTGTGTTCGGCTCAACGCCATGTCGGTGCCAGTGGTATATCGCCAAGGGTGCATCCATTTAACATCTGTATTTTTCTTGCGTACATTTCTTCGAGCCATTCTTTTGCTAATTTCATTTTGTCAAATTGCATGCTCTTAAAGTAACCAATATTTAGGTCCCCACAGATGATTATACTTACACAATTTTCCACCTCTAACAGGTCGTCTAGGATAGTTGATATTTTGTCTACGTATAAGTATTTACCAGCTCTACCATGGTTCCAGTACACGTTAACTAACGTTATCTGATCCGCAAGGTTGTTCAATGTGTTGGGTTTACCAATCGTAGTCACTTGGATAAAGGGCAAATGGTTTATGGATATTATAATACGGTAACCTGCGGTTCTTCTAATCAAAGTTATTAGACCAGCCATCGGCTGCCCTTTATCAGATTTTATAGCCGGATTAAAGGCAAGTTTGAACTCTGCAACTACCTAAATGGGGCAGATCCATGTTTCTTGTAAACATACGATTTGTAACCCTTCCAACCAGTTTGATGTAATCAAGTGACTGAAACCCCTTGTGTTCCACGAGGCGACAAAACACGCCTGGGCAGTTTCCTCCTTCTGGCATTACTTATGCGTCTTAGAGTTCAAGGACGTGGCCAGCCATTGCTACTCAAGGTTTTGGTCCATATTGTTAGAGTTTTTGTCAACTCTTTCATTAGTGAGATACGCACTGTTGGCGCCTTTTATGGTTATTTGAATTTTTTCTTTTGGACCATCTTTTGGTTCTGGTTCAACTCTAAAATCGTGACTTTATGATTCTCGTACTTTAGCTTTCCATTCGGCCTTTCAACATCTCTTGTTGAGATGTGTATATCTTGCCCAGAGCTCTTTGGCTTTCGAAGACAATTTGTATCAACCGATGAAAGCCGTGATTCCATACCCGTCTTCGTCGTAGTGGGGTTTTCGACATTCTCATTATTCGACACAATCGGCAATTCATCATGATGTTTGTAGACATCAAAACCCAGTGATAGCAGAGCTTCATATGCTTCTAAGATTGTTGTTGCGATTATGTTTGATGCCAAATGCAGCACTACTTTGTCATTCCGACCTTCTTCTGGGAACTCCACTATCTTTACATCGTTTGAGTCAATTAAGCGTAGACCTGGGACATGATGTAATAATTTTATCACGTTATGTCTGTTTAAGATCAATTTGCCTCTAGAGTCCGCACGCTCTAACACGAGCTTATACACAGGCTGCTTTCCATTATTCCTTCTCCGTTCTGTTTGGTTTAATGTGGCATGGCAAATTTTCAGCTGCTTTTTTGGTGAGATTCCTTCTTGCAATTGTGCTTGCTTTTGTTTTATAGCGGCCTGTGGTGTTCCGGAATCACCCACTTCGGCAGCCATTTCAGACTTTGTTGAATGGTGGTTTCCACTCAAGGCACCACAAGAATTCCTGTGCATTTTGTCACGTAGCATCTCTCTTTTCTCGTGTAGCGTGACAAACACTGGGCTCAAGGGAACCATATTCTCTGATGACCGGACTTCAGTGTTAGGGATGATAAAGCATGATCTTCCAACAGTGACCTCGCTTACAGTGGCCACCGAACCTCCGACAATTTGATTCATACACTCGTGTTCGTCGGCATAGCTCTGAACCCCTATACTCTAATGAGATTTGTTGGAATTGCGGTCGAGATGAGCCTCAGAGATAAATTGAATATCCATTGCTTTAACTGGCCTAGCTGGTGTGTCTGACCCGTTAAGGTCATCAATTTCTGCATCATCATAAGTTGACATATTCATGAGCTCAGCTGAGATCTCATGCGAAGAATCATCGATACGTACCACCTCGCTGTCTTGGGTCACCACGGTAACCTTTTTTCTTTTGTTTTATTCATGTCGTTCTGCGAGATTGAACAGGAATTTGAATCATTCTCTTTCGCCACTATATGGACTACTTTTATATTCCTCAAGAATGTTCTCGATCTGGTTCATTTGGAGTTTTTTCTCCCTGGCAAAATTTTGGATTTCTTAAGTAGGGGTATAGCTTGTTGTTTTGATTTCACTGCTTTCTTTGGGATTTGGGTACCACTGTTAAACATTGTGAAGATACCAGATGTATTGCTTAGAGGATCAGCAGTTGGCAACTCCTCACAACTTTTGTCCACTCCTCGATTTTGATCACTTGAAGACCTAGCTAATTGTACATCTAGATGTGCCAGGTTTTCTTGGCTTCTGGCTTGTTCAAAGGCTGTGTTAAAGGAGATCTCAGCGGCATTGTGAGAAGGTGAGGTCTCAGGTACAGAATCAGTGTTGTTTGAAGTTAGCGAGGGTTCTTCATTTGCATTTCTCATTTCTGTAGTGTTTCCAAGGCGAGTACCCATTAAGGCAGTACATCGCTTCTGTGACTTCTTGCCTGGCTTACTAATTGGTTCAACACAGACTATAGCTGAGTTTGTTTTTTCTATGACTTCCTGAAGACATATATTTTTTACAGGAGTAACAACCCTTACATCGAGGCTGGCCATTGGGTCATTTATTAACACTGTTCTGTCCGACACTTGATGTGATTGAGTGCACTTTCCTATATCTGTCTTTTCGTATTTAAATAGGGCTAAGGCCTCTTTAGCTACTTTTGCCAGCAATTTTTTGTCCATGATGTCATTGCGCCTTTGTTCCCTCAAGAGATTTAAAGCTGCCTCAATCCTTATGGTCGCGTCTTCTTGTTCATTATTAGACCGACCAAATAATTCCTCCAACTGTGAGAGTTTAGAATTCATTAATACCACTAGTGTCGTCAGGTCCTTCGAATTTTCATTTATACGCTCATATAACTTTGTAAAAGGTGCAAGTGATATCGCCATAGAGGAAATTAGGACCGATTGCAGCTCGTTTGTAAGGCCTTGCTCGCCGGCCACCACGCGTGCTTCCGTGTAAGACAACTGGTCCTTCATCATACGGGCGTTCCTTAGTGTGTCTGCCTTGACTCTCCTGATCTTAGGGAAAGGCCTATCCATGAAGGAATAGTCAGATGTTAAGCTATCATCAGAGTTTGAGGCTTCGCCATCCTGTGTTTGCAGCCTTCTCCTCATCCTGTGACCACCATCTCTATTGACTCTCGCTTTGTCACTTAGTCTTTTTTGAGAGTTGGGTAGTTAGCAGGGGAAGTCTTGCGCAGGGTTACATTTGCGGTTAACTTCCACCAATTTTCTTTGTTTGTATTCCACGCTCTCCTATGTATCTTCACTTGTGTCTGGCAATTTTTGACTATTCCTCTTTAAGTTTGCTTTTTCTTGAATTTCGTCTTCAGCGTTAATCACTTGTTGATGTTTTAAAGTGCGTTCTTTATTAATCCGAACCAGGTTTTGCAATACTTTATTCACTACTTCTAGTGAATTTCGCCAATCCGTTCTAGTACAGCCTTCCGCTGCGGACCCCATTAAGGTGCTGCAGCCCTGTTCGCCTGCTGTCTGCATGGACAAGCGTGAAGCAACAGCTGTGTCAACAGACTCAAAGGTTGATGAGCAGAAAACGTCATCATTTATCTCTGTGGCACAGAGCGTATTTGGCGCATTAATCAAGGGGCATGTGGTAGTACCCAAATTAGTTTGGCCGGCTCCAAAATTGTCTACACACACTCGAGGGAACTGCTTCAGGGTCCTTTCTGATAAAGGTTGAGCGATGGTTGATTCTGAGGATTGGGATGAGGCGAGTCAGTAACCAGGGCTGAATCATCTGTCCATTTGACTCGCTCTTGATTAGACTGTGAGGACTCCATGATCTGATCCGGAACAGGCTCAGCCTCTCACTACTGTCAGTATTCATCCATGTATTTGCGCGCCACGCCTGGACGCGCAAGGACAGAGGTTGCAGCTGGCCAAACTCACCAGAAGTGCAGCGCACACACAAGGCACAGGATCTGCTGTCAGTCTCCAACATCCGAGCCCTGGGCTTGACGGTGGGCTTAAGACCTGACGTGGCTGTACAGAGACAAAGTGATGACCACATGTGGCCACAACGTTATTTATATTAATATCCGAATCGCGTGGCACTTCGGGTGCGTTTATGGACTTCGGCGGGGACAAGATAGCCTCAATTGACCCTACCGGAGCCGGTGTTTCAATTAAGGCAGATGACAGGCAGAGTCGGGTCCTCCGACTCAGACACACAAGAGAAGTAACAACTTACTTGTGTCTGACATGAGTGGTGTCCGCTTCCGAGTCCTCTACCAGTCCGTCGCATTAACGCTGAGCTCGCGTTTCTTAGGTGAGTAGTTGTAATGAGCTCCCGCTCTCGAAATGCACCGGGCATCAGCTCCGCAATAAGCACCCTGTGGGTGAACGGAGTCGCCCACTGCGCCCACTCGCCAAACAGCAAAACAGCAACTCCTAGCCCTTTCTCCTGAGAGCGTTCCAACTCTTGCCATCAGACAACAGCAACTAGCGCAATTTACCAGGTATTTCAATATGTTGCTATTGGACTTGCTTCATATCACTGTACATTGGTATTGCCATCACATGCCTAAGTACTCATGCCATTACCTAGATATTGCCATCATGTGCTCAGGCACCATATACCAGGTTCCTGATTATGTGCTCCTGCAGGCAAGTATTGCCACCACATGCCTAAGTACTCATGCCATTACCTAGATATTGCCGTCATGTCCTCAGGTACTCCCACCATATATCAGGGTTCCCCATTCTATGCTCCTGCACTCATGCCATCTGGCAAGTATTGCCATCCCATGCCTAAGTACTCATGCCATTACCTAGATATTGACCATCATGTGCTCAGGCACCATATACCAGGTTCCTGATTATATGCTCCTGCAGGCAAGTATTGCCACCGCATGCCTAAGTACTCATGCCATTATCTAGATATTACCACCCTGTGCTCAGGCACCATATACCAGGTACCCCATTATATGCGCCATCTGGCAAGTATTGCCATCACATGCCTAAGTACTCATGCCGTTTCCTAGATATTGCCATCCTGTGCTCAGGCACTGCCACCATATACCAGGTACCCCATTCTATGCTCCTGCACTCACGCCATCTGGCAAGGATTGCCATCACATGCCTAAGTACTCCTGCCATTACCTAGATATTGGCATCCTGTGCTCAGGCACTGTCACCGTATATCAGGTACCCCAATATATGCTCCTGCACTCATGCATCTGGCAAGTATTGCCATCACATGCCTAAGTACTCATGCCATTACCTAGATATTGCCACCCTGTGCTCAGGCACCATATACCAGGTTTCCCATTATATGCGCCATCTGGCAAGTATTGCCATCACATGCCTAAGTACTCATGCCATTACCTAGATATTGCCACCCTGTGCTCAGGCACCATATACCAGGTACCCCATTATATGAGCCATCTGGCAAGTATTGCCATCACATGCCTAAGTACCCATGCAATTATCTAGATATTGCCATCCTGTGCTCAGGCACTGTCACCATATACCAGGTACCCCATTCTATGCTCCTGCACTCACGCCATCTGGAAAGTATTGCCATCACATGCCTAAATACTCATTCCATTACCTAGATATTTCCATCCTGTGCTCAGGCACTGTCACCTTATACCAGGTACCCCATTCTATGCTCCTGCACTCACGCCATCTGGCAAGTATTGCCATCACATGCCTAAGTACTCATGCCATTACCTAGATATTGCCATCCTGTGCTCAGGCACTGTCACCATATACCAGGTACCCCATTCTATGCTCCTGCACTCATGCATCTGGCAAATATTGCCATCACATGCCTAAGTACTCATGCAATTATCTAGATATTGCCACCCTGTGCTCAGGCACCATATACCAGGTACCCCTTTATATGCGCCTTTTGGCAAGTATTGCCATCACATGCCTAAGTACTCATGCCATTACCTAGTTATTGCCATCCTGTGCTCAGGCACTGTCACCATAAACCAGGTACCCCATTCTATGCTCCTGCACTCATGCATCTGGCAAGTATTGCCATCACATGCCTAAGTACTCATGCAATTATGTAGATATTGCCACCCTGTGCTCAGGCTCTGTCACCATATACCAGGTACCCCATTCTATGCTCCTGCACTCAAGCCATCTGGCAAGTATTGCCATCACATGCCTAAGTACTCATGCCATTACCTAGATATTGCCATCCTGTGCTCAGGCACTGTCACCATATACCAGGTACCCCATTCTATGCTCCTGCACTCACGCCATCTGGCAAGTATTGCCATCACATGCCTAAGTACTCATGCCATTACCTAGATATTGCCATCCTGTGCTCAGGCACTGTCACCATATACCAGGTACCCCATTCTATGCTCCTGCACTCACACCATCTGGCAAGTATTGCCATCACATGCCTAAGTACTCATGCCATTACCCAGATATTGCCATCCTGTGCTCAGGCACTGTCACCATATACCAGGTACCCCATTCTATGCTCCTGCACTCACGCCATCTGGCAAGTATTGCCATCACATGCCTAAGTACTCATGCCATTACCTAGATATTGCCATCCTGTGCTCAGGCACTGTCACCATATACCAGGTACCCCATTCTATGCTCCTGCACTCACGCCATCTGGCAAGTATTGCCATCACATGCCTAAGTACTCATGCAATTATCTAGACATTGCCATCCTGTCTCAGGCACTCTCACTATACACCAGGCACCCCGGTATATCCTCCAGCAGTCACACCATCTGGCAAGTATTGCCATCACATGCCTAAGTTCTCATGCCATTACCTAGATATTGCCATCCTGTGCTCAGGCACTGTCACCATATACCAGGTACCCCATTCTATGCTCCTGCACTCATGCATCTGGCAAGTATTGCCATCACATGCTTAGGTACTCATGCCATTACCTAGATATTGCCATCCTGTGCTCAGGCACTGTCACCATATACTAGGTACCCCATTCTATGCTCCTGCACTCACGTCATCTGGCAAGTATTGCCATCACATGCCTAAGTACTCATGCCATTACCTAGATATTGCCACCCTGTGCTCAGGCACCATATACCAGGTACCCCATTATATGCGCCATCTGGCAAGTATTGCCATCACATGCCTAAGTACTCATGCCATTACCTAGATATTGCCATCCTGTGCTCAGGCACTGTCACCATGTACCAGGTGCCCCATTCTATGCTCCTGCACTCACGTCATCTGGCAAGTATTGCCATCACATGCCTAAGTACTCATGCCATTACCTAGATATTGCCACCCTGTCACCCTGTACCCCATTATATGCGCCATCTGGCAAGTATTGCCATCACATGCCTAAGTACTCATGCCATTACCTAGATATCATTACCTAGATATTGCCATCCTGTGCTCAGGCACTGTCACCATATACCAGGTACCCCATTCTATGCTCCTGCACTCACGCCATCTGGAAAGTATTGCCATCACATGCCTAAGTACTCATGCCATTACCTAGATATCGCCATCCTGTGCTCAGGCACTGTCACCATATACCAGGTACCCCATTCTATGCTCCTGCACTCAAGCCATCTGGCAAGTATTACCATCACATGCCTAAGTACTCATGCCATTACCTAGATATTGCCATCCTGTGCTCAGGCAATGTCACCATATACCAGGTACCCCATCCTATGCTCCTGCACTCATGCATCTGGCAAATATTGCCATCACATGCCTAAGTACTCATGCAATTATCTAGATATTGCCACCCTGTGCTCAGGCACCATATACCAGGTACCCCTTTATATGCGCCTTTTGGCAAGTATTGCCATCAAATGACTAAGTACTCATGCCATTACCTAGATATTGCCCTCCTGTGCTCAGGCACCATATACCAGGTTCCCGATTATATGCTCCTGCAGGCAAGTATTGCCATCACATGCCTAAGTACTCATGCCATTACCTAGATATTGCCATCCTGTGCTCAGGCACTGTCACCATAAACCAGGTACCCCATTCTATGCTCCTGCACTCATGCATCTGGCAAGTATTGCAATCACATGCCTAAGTACTCATGCAATTATGTAGATATTGCCACCCTGTGCTCAGGCTCTGTCACCATATACCAGGTACCCCATTCTATGCTCCTGCACTCAAGCCATCTGGCAAGTATTGCCATCACATGCCTAAGTACTCATGCCATTACTTAGATATTGCCATCCTGTGCTCAGGCACTGTCACCATATACCAGGTACCCCATTCTATGCTCCTGCACTCACGCCATCTGGCAAGTATTGCCATCACATGCCTAAGTACTCATGCCATTACCTAGATATTGCCATCCTGTGCTCAGGCACTGTCACCATATACCAGGTACCCCATTCTATGCTCCTGCACTCACGCCATCTGGCAGGTATTGCCATCACATGCCTAAGTACTCATGCCATTACCTAGATATTGCCATCCTGTGCTCAGGCACTGTCACCATATATCAGGTACCCCATTCTATGCTCCTGCACTCACGCCATCTGGAAAGTATTGCCATCACATGCCTAAGTACTCATGCCATTACCTAGATGTTGCCATCCTGTGCTCAGGCACTGTCACCATATACCAGGTACCCCATTCTATGCTCCTGCACTCACGCCATCTGGCAAGTATTGCCATCACATGCCTAAGTACTCATGCCATTACCTAGATATTGCCATCCTGTGCTCAGGCACTGTCACCATATACCAGGTACCCCATTCTATGCTCCTGCACTCACGCCATCTGGCAAGTATTGCTATCACATGCCTAAGTACTCATGCCATTACCTAGATATTGCCATCCTGTGCTCAGGCACTGTCACCATATACCAGGTACCCCATTCTATGCTCCTGCACTCATGCATCTGGCAAGTATTGCCATCACATGCTTAGGTACTCATGCCATTACCTAGATATTGCCATCCTGTGCTCAGGCACTGTCACCATATACTAGGTACCCCATTCTATGCTCCTGCACTCACGTCATCTGGCAAGTATTGCCATCACATGCCTAAGTACTCATGCCATTACCTAGATATTGCCACCCTGTGCTCAGGCACCATATACCAGGTACCCCATTATATGCACCATCTGGCAAGTATTGCCATCACATGCCTAAGTACTCATGCCATTACCTAGATATTGCCACCCTGTGCTCAGGCACCATATACCAGGTACCCCATTATATGCGCCATCTGGCAAGTATTGCCATCACATGCCTAAGTACTCATGCCATTACCTAGATATTGCCATCCTGTGCTCAGGCACTGTCACCATGTACCAGGTGCCCCATTCTATGCTCCTGCACTCACGCCATCTGGCAAGTATTGCCATCACATGCCTAAGTACTCATGCCATTACCTAGATATTGCCACCCTGTGCTCAAGCACCATATACCAGGTACCCCATTATATGCGCCATCTGGCAAGTATTGCCATCACATGCCTAAGTACTCATGCCATTACCTAGATATCATTACCTAGATATTGCCATCCTGTGCTCAGGCACTGTCACCATATACCAGGTACCCCATTCTATGCTCCTGCACTCACGCCATCTGGCAAGTATTGCCATCACATGCCTAAGTACTCATGCCATTACCTAGATATTGCCATCCTGTGCTCAGGCACTGTCACCATATACCAGGTACCCCATTCTATGCTCCTGCACTCACGCCATCTGGCAAGTATTGCCATCACATGCCTAAGTACTCATGCCATTACCCAGATATTGCCATCCTGTGCTCAGGCACTGTCACCATATACCAGGTACCCCATTCTATGCTCCTGCACTCACGCCATCTGGCAAGTATTGCCATCACATGCCTAAGTACTCATGCCATTACCTAGATATTGCCATCCTGTGCTCAGGCACTGTCACCATATACCAGGTACCCCATTCTATGCTCCTGCACTCACGCCATCTGGCAAGTATTGCCATCACATGCCTAAGTACTCATGCAATTATCTAGACATTGCCATCCTGTCTCAGGCACTCTCACTATACACCAGGCACCCCGGTATATCCTCCAGCAGTCACACCATCTGGCAAGTATTGCCATCACATGCCTAAGTTCTCATGCCATTACCTAGATATTGCCATCCTGTGCTCAGGCACTGTCACCATATACCAGGTACCCCATTCTATGCTCCTGCACTCATGCATCTGGCAAGTATTGCCATCACATGCTTAGGTACTCATGCCATTACCTAGATATTGCCATCCTGTGCTCAGGCACTGTCACCATATACTAGGTACCCCATTCTATGCTCCTGCACTCACGTCATCTGGCAAGTATTGCCATCACATGCCTAAGTACTCATGCCATTACCTAGATATTGCCACCCTGTGCTCAGGCACCATATACCAGGTACCCCATTATATGCGCCATCTGGCAAGTATTGCCATCACATGCCTAAGTACTCATGCCATTACCTAGATATTGCCATCCTGTGCTCAGGCACTGTCACCATGTACCAGGTGCCCCATTCTATGCTCCTGCACTCACGTCATCTGGCAAGTATTGCCATCACATGCCTAAGTACTCATGCCATTACCTAGATATTGCCACCCTGTCACCCTGTACCCCATTATATGCGCCATCTGGCAAGTATTGCCATCACATGCCTAAGTACTCATGCCATTACCTAGATATCATTACCTAGATATTGCCATCCTGTGCTCAGGCACTGTCACCATATACCAGGTACCCCATTCTATGCTCCTGCACTCACGCCATCTGGAAAGTATTGCCATCACATGCCTAAGTACTCATGCCATTACCTAGATATCGCCATCCTGTGCTCAGGCACTGTCACCATATACCAGGTACCCCATTCTATGCTCCTGCACTCACGCCATCTGGCAAGTATTACCATCACATGCCTAAGTACTCATGCCATTACCTAGATATTGCCATCCAGTGCTCAGGCACTGTCACCATATACCAGGTACCCCATCCTATGCTCCTGCACTCATGCATCTGGCAAATATTGCCATCACATGCCTAAGTACTCATGCAATTATCTAGATATTGCCACCCTGTGCTCAGGCACCATATACCAGGTACCCCTTTATATGCGCCTTTTGGCAAGTATTGCCATCAAATGACTAAGTACTCATGCCATTACCTAGATATTGCCCTCCTGTGCTCAGGCACCATATACCAGGTTCCCGATTATATGCTCCTGCAAGCAAGTATTGCCATCACATGCCTAAGTACTCATGCCATTACCTAGATATTGCCATCCTGTGCTCAGGCACTGTCACCATAAACCAGGTACCCCATTCTATGCTCCTGCACTCATGCATCTGGCAAGTATTGCAATCACATGCCTAAGTACTCATGCAATTATGTAGATATTGCCACCCTGTGCTCAGGCTCTGTCACCATATACCAGGTACCCCATTCTATGCTCCTGCACTCAAGCCATCTGGCAAGTATTGCCATCACATGCCTAAGTACTCATGCCATTACCTAGATATTGCCATCCTGTGCTCAGGCACTGTCACCATATACCAGGTACCCCATTCTATGCTCCTGCACTCATGCCATCTGGCAAGTATTGCCATCACATGCCTAAGTACTCATGCCATTACCTAGATATTGCCATCCTGTGCTCAGGCACTGTCACCATATACCAGGTACCCCATTCTATGCTCCTGCACTCACGCCATCTGGCAAGTATTGCCATCACATGCATAAGTACTCATGCCATTACCTAGATATTGCCATCCTGTGCTCAGGCACTGTCACCATATACCAGGTACCCCATTCTATGCTCCTGCACTCACTCCATCTGGAAAGTATTGCCATCACATGCCTAAGTACTCATGCCATTACCTAGATGTTGCCATCCTGTGCTCAGGCACTGTCACCATATACCAGGTACCCCATTCTATGCTCCTGCACTCACGCCATCTGGCAAGTATTGCCATCACATGCCTAAGTACTCATGCCATTACCTAGATATTGCCATCCTGTGCTCAGGCACTGTCACCATATACCAGGTACCCCATTCTATGCTCCTGCACTCACGCCATCTGGCAAGTATTGCCATCACATGCCTAAGTACTCATGCCATTACCTAGATATTGCCATCCTGTGCTCAGGCACTGTCACCATATACCAGGTACCCCATTCTATGCTCCTGCACTCATGCATCTGGCAAGTATTGCCATCACATGCTTAGGTACTCATGCCATTACCTAGATATTGCCATCCTGTGCTCAGGCACTGTCACCATATACTAGGTACCCCATTCTATGCTCCTGCACTCACGTCATCTGGCAAGTATTGCCATCACATGCCTAAGTACTCATGCCATTACCTAGATATTGCCACCCTGTGCTCAGGCACCATTTACCAGGTACCCCATTATATGCACCATCTGGCAAGTATTGCCATCACATGCCTAAGTACTCATGCCATTACCTAGATATTGCCACCCTGTGCTCAGGCACCATATACCAGGTACCCCATTATATGCGCCATCTGGCAAGTATTGCCATCACATGCCTAAGTACTCATGCCATTACCTAGATATTGCCATCCTGTGCTCAGGCACTGTCACCATGTACCAGGTGCCCCATTCTATGCTCCTGCACTCACGCCATCTGGCAAGTATTGCCATCACATGCCTAAGTACTCATGCCATTACCTAGATATTGCCACCCTGTGCTCAAGCACCATATACCAGGTACCCCATTATATGCGCCATCTGGCAAGTATTGCCATCACATGCCTAAGTACTCATGCCATTACCTAGATATCATTACCTAGATATTGCCATCCTGTGCTCAGGCACTGTCACCATATACCAGGTACCCCATTCTATGCTCCTGCACTCACGCCATCTGGCAAGTATTGCCATCACATGCCTAAGTACTCATGCCATTACCTAGATATTGCCACCCTGTGCTCAGGCACCATATACCAGGTACCCCATTATATGCGCCATCTGGCAAGTATTGCCATCACATGCCTAAGTACTCATGCCATTACCTAGATATTGCCATCCTGTGCTCAGGCACTGTTACCATATACCAGGTACCCCATTCTATGCTCCTGCACTCACGCCATCTGGCAAGTATTGCCATCACATGCCTAAGTACTCATGCCATTGCCTAGATATTGCCACCCTGTGCTCAGGCACCATATACTAGGTACCCCATTATATGCGCCATCTGGCAAGTATGGGGGTGAGAAATAGCCTCGAATGTCATAAATAAAGAGGCCAGAGTCAGTTATGGGGGTTCACCAAAACAAAGGGCCAGCGCAGAAATGATGTCGCACGTAAGGCCTAGTGAATTCAAATCAAAAGGAAAGAAAGTGGGCCTCAACTTCACAATGCTAAAATGTGCGCCGTGCATTTGATGAAGGGAAGGAAAGACATGTGGAAATGATGTTTGACAATCCATGGATCAGCTGCACTGATATTTCCAGAAACAGCAGTGCACAGTATCTGAAATTAATGAAATGCCAGAATTGTGTTCAAGCAGCCGCAGTGAAACAAAGCATTTTACATGTAAAATAAATAAAAGCATGTCATTTCTTTTTTCCCTCATCTAGAGTAATATTATGCACACCAAATGATCATCAGACTTTCAAAATATGTACGTGGTTTCTGCTTATCACAAGCTAATCCACGTGGACAATTTCAAAACAACACGCATGGATTTTTTAACTGTGTGCATCATGAGAGGTAATTTAATATGCATTCATGTACGAGTTTACAGACTGTTTTCTGCAAGGGACAGGAACTTGAATTTGAAACATTTATAATGCGCACACAACAAACTTAATCGAGTCCTGGCGCAGATGATACCATATAATGAAAGAGAGACATAAATCTAGAAAAAAACTGACCACAGAAAATAAATGAAAGCCACAGTTACCAGGTTTACTTGAATAAGTAGGTTTTTAAACGTGCTCTGAAATTCAACAGAGAATTTGCCTGTTTTAGGCTCAGCAGAAGACTATTCCATAATCTGTGTCTGTGAAAATCAACGAGCTCCTCTTGAACTGCAATTCGGCCTAGGGATAACAAGAAGAATTTGGTTGTCAGACCTAAGGGCCCGAGTAGGTCAATAATGCTTCATTTAACTTATCAAGTAGACTGGTGCCCGCCCATTCAAACATTTGTAGACCAAACATTTAATCGGTCTTCCACCGCTAGCCAATCTAACGATCAGCGGAGACCAATCTTACACTCGCGTGGGAGGGAGGTATGGATCATCAACTAATCCCTTCTGCGAGAATCATGACACATTGGTAATTTCATTTGCCCTATAACTAAGCCAGTTTGCTTCAGAGCTGGACTTCTTCCAATAATTCCGATAGGCGACCTGCTGCTGAAACCTGGAGAAGCATCGCAGCAGTGGGGCCTAAGTCTTGCAGTGGAGATAGGAGCCAGGAGACATATAAGCTGTTTGCGGCCCCTTGGAGGAAAGAGAGGAGACCCTTGACTAACCCCCTTGGCTGTCCCAGCAGTGTGTCCTGATGCTCCCTGATGCCCAGTCCAGACCTCTCCTGTAAGTAGAACTACCCCAAAAAAGTCCTAGATTGTATAGACATCATATATTTTTCAGCATTGGTTTAGTTATTTCCACATTGAAAAATCCCCTGTTTGCCTGTGTAGACCCTTAGCATATTTATCAAACTAAATCAATTAATTCCCCTTTGAATTCATGGGATCTGTATTGGTGGCATTCGAAACCAACTATCTTTTCCCAGTGTGTTGTGAGCCGGTATAGACATAAAGATTTGCCAAAAGAATTAACCCCGACACTTTTTCCATGCATATACGCAGGGTGTACAAAGAAAATTCCCCACTGATCCCCTTCATGTTAAACCTGAAGTGGGAAGCCCCGTAGCGCCCGTGCATATGCAAGGTGCAAAACAAAATGGCCCCTGTGTACCCACTGTGCTCTGAAAAACGAATTTCCCATTTGCATTTTCTTTCTCACATTAAATCTCTGGTTCCAACCCAAAAAATGATGTTCCCATTGTATGCTGACTAACACCCCAAAAGCCCTGTCTGTCCTTTTTAAGTGTAGAAAAATGAATTTCCCATTTCTTTCTATTCTTTCCCATTGCAGCTGTGCTACGTAATTCAAAACCGATTTTTCCCATTGTTATCGCAAAATGAATTTTCCCATTACCTTTCTGTCTCCCATATTGTTTCTGTGAGCTAGACCACAAAAAACCCCGATTTTACCATTGTGTTCCCACTCCCTGCCACTGCCTTCCATTCAAAAGACTCAAGCCTAGTGGATGCTTGGAGGGTGAGGGTTGCTGGGAGAACGCTTAAAAAATCTGTTATCACTGTGTATGGAATTGTTCTTCTTCTGTCTTGGTGGGCGAGTTAAAAGAAATTAATTGTGACAGCATATCTCGATTTTAGTGCCTTTACGGAAGTCATTGTGTTTTTGTGTTGCCACAACATTGGTTGATGTAATCTATTTGTGATATTTGGCCAAATAAATAAATTAATAAATATATTCTCACTACACATCGGCCTCGTTCATAGTCCATTGTGGCACTGAGTATTTGTTGGGGTTCAGTGCGAAACAGGTTGAGGGCCTTATCATAAAGAACCTGAAATCAACAAAAGCGCTTCATTGTGCATTGTGGGGGAAGGAGCTCCTTGACTTGGGCGTGACCATGTAATAAACCGCGACAAGTATTGCCATCACATGTGCAGGTACTCATGCCATTATCTAGATATTGCCATCCTGGTGTAGAGGAGCGGCTGCATGCCTCTGCAGGAAGTCCCTCCCCCTACCTCCTGTATGTTGGAAGCCTGAGACAGTGGTGTAGAGGAGCAGCTGCATGCCTCTGCAGGAAGTCCCTCCCCCTACCTCCTGTATGTTGGAAGCCTGAGACAGTGGTGTAGAGGAGCAGCTGCATGCCTCTGCAGGAAGCCCCGCCCCCCTACCACCTGTATGTTGGAAGCCTGAGACAGTGGTGTAGAGGAGCAGCTGCATGCCTCTGCAGGAAGTCCCGCCCCCCTACCTCCTGTATGTTGGAAGCCTGAGACAGTGGTGTAGAGGAGCAGCTGCATGCCTCTGCAGGAAGTCCCGCCCCCCTACCTGCTGTATGTTGGAAGCCTGAGACAGTGGTGTAGAGGAGCAGCTGCATGCCTCTGCAGGAAGTCCCGCCCCCCTACCTCCTGTATGTTGGAAGCCTGAGACAGTGGTGTAGAGGAGCAGCTGCATGCCTCTGCAGGAAGTCCCGCCCCCCTACCTCCTGTATGTTGGAAGCCTGAGACAGTGGTGTAGAGGAGCAGCTGCATGCCTCTGCAGGAAGTCCCGCCCCCCTACCTCCTGTATGTTGGAAGCCTGAGACAGTGGTGTAGAGGAGCAGCTGCATGCCTCTGCAGGAAGTCCCGCCCCCCTACTTGCTGTATGTTGGAAGCCTGAGACAGTGGTGTAGAGGAGCAGCTGCATGTCTCTGCAGGAACTCCCGCCCCCCTACCTCCTGTATGTTGGAAGCCTGAGGCAGTGGTGTAGAGGAGCAGCTGCATGCCTCTGCAGGAAGTCCCGCCCTCCTACCTGCTGTATGTTGGAAGCCTGAGACAGTGGTGTAGAGGAGCAGCTGCATGCCTCTGCAGGAAGTCCCGCCCCCTTACCTCCTGTATGTTGGAAGCCTGAGACAGTGGTGTAGAGGAGCAGCTGCATGCCTCTGCAGGAAGTCCAGCCCCCCCACCTGCTGTATGTTGGAAGCCTCAGACAGTGGTGTAGAGGAGCAGCTGCATGCCTCTGCAGGAAGTCCAGCCCCCCTACCTGCTGTATGTTGGAAGCCTGAGACAGTGGTGTAGAGGAGCAGCTGCATGCCTCTGCAGGAAGTCCCGCCCCCCTACCTCCTGTGTGTTGGAAGCCTGAGACAGTGGTGTAGAGGAGCAGCTGCATGCCTCTGCAGGAAGTCCAGCCCCCCTACCTGCTGTATGTTGGAAGCCTGAGACAGTGGTGTAGAGGAGCAGCTGCACGCCTCTGCAGGAAGTCCCGCCCCCCTACCTCATGTATGCTGGAAGCCTGAGACAGTGGTGTAGAGGAGCAGCTGCATGCCTCTGCAGGAAGTCCAGCCCCCCTACCTGCTGTATGTTGGAAGCCTGAGACAGTGGTGTAGAGGAGCAGCTGCACGCCTCTGCAGGAAGTCCAGCCCCCCTACCTGCTGTATGTTGGAAGCCTGAGACAGTGGTGTAGAGGAGCAGCTGCATGCCTCTGCAGGAAGTCCCGCCCCCCCTACCTCCTGTATAGAGGAGCAGCTGCATGCCTCTGCAGGAAGTCCCGCCCCCCTACCTGCTGTATGTTGGAAGCCTGAGACAGTGGTGTAGAGGAGCAGCTGCATGCCTCTGCAGGAAGTCCCGCCCCCCCTACCTGCTGTATGTTGGAAGCCTGAGACAGTGGTGTAGAGGAGCAGCTGCACGCCTCTGCAGGAAGTCCCACCCCCTACTTCCTGTATAGAGGAGCAGCTGCACGCCTCTGCAGGAAGTCCCACCCCCTACTTCCTGTATGTTGGATGCCTGAGATTGTGCCGTGCTTGACACCAGCAGTTGTGACCATACCCCGGAGAATATTCAAAAGAAGATACCCATTGAGAAAACCCTCTGATATGATATGATATGATATGGCATTTATAACGTGTCTATACACAAGTGTTTCGAGGTGCAACTGTAAAGACTGGAGGGGGGTGTCTGTACTTCTGCTCTCTAGATAGTAGAGGAGAGGCACAGAGGACCCCAGCCAAGATTCTCTATTTGGTAGCTATGGTCGAGCAATCAAGGCCTAGCATCTCAGGAGGTGATGCGGGCTGGTTCTTAAGTGCAGTGTAGTCCCCAAGCCCCCACAGAGGAATGTCCACACGCTGTATTACTGAAAACACAGTCTTTATATAATTAATATTCAAGGTTAAATACACTATCACAATAACTCACTTTGTGCTCAGTTAATCTACAATGGCAAATATATACAGTTCTAAGTGGTACCACAATTATTATCAGATTTCATTAAAGTGCATCAACTGTACTCTGGTTAAATGTCATACAAATCACTTAATAAAGGACACCAACAATAGACATAGGAGGAAAGCAGTTGGTTATAACAATTGGCAGAATACTGGCCTCTGCCATTAAACACAGTTCTGTGTGGACATCCCCCCACCTGGGCAACCTGTAAAGCTATATCACAAGCCTAGTCCATATATTGTTCTATAAGTCTTATTTCCTTCTGTAATGTTTATACCACCCCAATGTACGTGGAATAGCAGAGTTTGACGATGAGTCGTCGACGGATCCTTCTTGAGCGGCTCCCTATAAAGCAGGAGCCAGGGATCATCGAGATCCCTCGAATAAAGTGAACTCGGCGTCGAGGCGGCAGCTTCGGTCCCAGCGGTGCTCGTCGACGACAGAGCGAGGACGTCCTGCAAGGAAGAGGCGTGCGTGGCACCTCGAGGTCGATAGTTCAGGAACACAAAGAGTTTGTGAAAAACTGTGGCCCAGCAAGGGCGTTCGAGTCGTCCGGCATCTCTACGGTCATTGGGTGGCGGGAAACACACCAGCGGATGCTCCTCGGCATGTCGACGGTCTGGCCTTCTCCAGCGGGCGGTGGTGCGGATGAGCGCGTCCGTAAATCCAAAGTCTTAGGCAAAGGAGCCTGCGGCTCTGGTCATCTGCGGCACGGCATCGAGCGGTCCCCTCTTCTGGGCAACACGGCTTTGACGGGCCTCCAGCGGTTACAGCAAACTTGCTAACCCTGGTCGACGACGGTGGACGGAATGTCCAGCACTGGTCTTCATTCTCCTCAGCGGTCCCAGTCTCCGGTCAGCAGCCTTTCGAGGGTCTGACTTCCAGGGAGCTTCGGCGAAGGTTAGCGGTGCTCGATGGTCCATCGGCGCACGGGAAGAGGGCACCTAACCAGGTCCTCTCTTGGATCAGTCTTGACAGCTTTCGGCTTTCAGATTTCGGTGAAGGGAGACAACAGTCAACCTTCTTTTTCAGGCTCGGCTTCAAGATTCAGCTTCAGTTTCAATGTTAGTTTCAACTCCAGCTTCTGAACTAATTCTAGCAGTGAGAGGCCCCCAGATATACTAGTTGATCTCTCATTCATTCTGCTGGGTCATACTCAGGCAGCCAATCACTCAGAAGGGCATTCATGCATTCAGTCAGCGCAGCAATCAGGCATACAGTGCATTCAGGCCATTCTCCTCCCTCTCAGACACTCACAACAAGGAATGTGTATAGGGACAAGCACCCAGCCATTCAACACTACACACTGCATTCATACCAGTTTTGGGCAGGGCTGTCTCAGTCATTGTGCCAAGCACCAGAAACCAGACATCCACAACAAGAAGTGCATATTGGTCACACACTCCATTCACCCAGGTCCCACCCACAGGGTGTACCCACAACATACAGTCACTGGGAAGGCTCCAGACAGTCTTGCCTGGACTTCACAAAAATGCCATATATGGAACTTCCACCCCACAGCCAGTCAGGGGGAAGGGATAGAGTCAGGGCCTCCCAGGACTTTGGGAAAACAAGGTAACAGGCAATAGAAAGCAAGAGGGCACAGGGGCCATCTTGTCTCCTATCAGGAATCAACTGATTCCAATGGCAAGGCCTGGGTATCCCAAAATGGAGGATACTCAGAGCGCCTGTCAAATTCAGCATGGAGCTGCCACCAGCCCATACCCTGCTCTGTGGGCCACACACAGGTGCCCAAAACCATACACTAGGGGTACAGGGTTCTACCCCCACCCAAGGGGCCATAATGGTATCCCAAGGGTCTGTTCACCATGACCAAAAAGTGGAACAGCTGCACTGCCAGGAATCCCACATGAACTCCTGGGCAGAAAACAATACAGAACATACATGATAAAGTACTACAGGACAGGGAGGCCCTGTCCCTCCAATGTATTTCCAGCATCACAGCGACGAGGCAAGGGAGGGGGAACAAAGTGAGGACAGACAACGATCTTACTAGGCCAGGTGTCATTCAGATCGCGCAAGTGCAGGGGAAGGGGGAAGGGGGGAAGTGCATGGGAGGGGGGAAGGGAAAAGGTGTGGGGGAGGTGGAAGGGACAGTGCAGTGCATGGGAATAGAATAATAACGATAGTAAAGGTACGGCCAGCAGGTGGCATGTGCAAGGGTAAAGGTAAGCGCAGGCATCAGGTGTTAAGTGCTGGTAGTGGGACTATAGGGATACAGAAACAGTCCCCAAGTGCAGGGGTTGCCAGGTAGGCAGTGCAGGTGTGTGTGACTGAAGGTGGAGGGACCTGGGCCTGAGATCAGAGGGTGGCCAGGTAACCAGTGCAGTTTCAGCCTGGAGGTCAGCAGGGGAAGGAGGAGGAGAAAAAGCAGAAGCAAAGAGAAAGGTCTTTAGGTGCTTCCGGAACCAGAGATGGTTCTTCTCAAGTTTCAGGGAGGCAGGGAGGCTGTTCCAGAGGGAGGCCCCAGCCGAAGAAGGAAATCTACCCCCAACTCGTTGCTTGGAGAAGCGACTGACCCTGAGGGAGTTGGAGGCGGATGGGCTAAGATCTCGAGAAGGAAGATATTTAGGAAGAGAGAGTTGAAGGTATTTAGGCCCCAGGCCCCAGAAGGCCTTGTGGACGATGCAGAGTGTTTTGTACTTAATCCTCGCAGCCACTGGGAGCCAGTGCAGAGATTTCAGCCATGGAGAGATGCGATCCCTGGGCTTGAGGCCAAGGAAAAGTCTCACAGTCCTGTTTTGGATGAGTTGCAGGGGGCGGAAAGTAGAAGCAGGCAGATTTAGAAAGAAGCTGTTGCAATAGTCCAGCCTAGAGAGTATCAGAGCTCTGGAGACAGGAGCTTCTGGGGGAAGGAGAGGAAAGGAAGAATACCTCTGAGGAGGTGCAGCTGGTAGTGTGACTTCTTAGAGACGTCAGAGATGTGAGGAGAGAAGGAGAGTGTGGAGTCGAAGATGACCCCAAGGTTTTTAGCCCCTCAGGTGGGAGCGGAAGGGTGTATTCCCAAAGAGACGACAATCTGAGGGAGGAAGTCCCAAAAGGAATATGAAATAGAGCGAAAGAGGAGCTGGTGACGTAACGAAAGACAAGCGTGACACCCTGAGATTACCGACTGAAGACAAAGCATGGCCCTTATAGAAACTGATGACGAAGTTAAGAATCGAGTACATTTTCATATGCGAAACAAAGATTGCATGTGAGAAGGGCACGGCAGAAACTGCAGATCATTCAATAACTGGACAGATGCCGCAATGCAAGTAGACTAAGTGACCTTAGAAGCTGGCCATACGTAGTGAATAGACCATTATATAGAGGCTGGACATCGGTGTCATGAATTTCGTAAGACCCGGACCCATTGAGAGGAAAGGCCGAGATCTGTGTCGCAGCAAGAATAGAGCTGAGATAGTGAAAATAAATGGCGAAGCTTTTGGCCTGGTGCCAAAGCTGAAGCAGCCCAGGCTGGTTGTCTATTCTTGAAGGCAGTGAAGCTGAATCCTCCCTTGTTAAGGTGCAAAGAAAGAAAACCAAACGTGTCAAGTTTTATTCATTTAAGACATTTAATTACTGCAAAATGGACTGCTTTACCTCACAGCCTAACTACTTCTCTGGTCTTCAGCCATAGTGCTTTGAAGTAGCTTCAAGGCATTCTTTGCAACCTAACCTTACTGAATATAGCTGGGAACGGTCTCCTTGTTCACCGCCACTTCACTCTCGTCTTCCATTCACTTGCCGGAGCACTGGGAGCGGCCTCTGGGCGCTATGACCTACTGGCTCCTTCCACACTTTCAACCGAGAGCCGCATTGCTTTTGCGGCAGCGCCCTCCGTTTAGACACAGAATAAACATGCATGACTCATAAGCAACGTGGGGGGCTGCAGCACCGCCCCCCCAAGACTTGCACCCCAGTCCTCAGCTCTAATCTGCCCCCTGCATTAGCTCACCTGACAGCGCCGCCCCCTGTCCCCTCTCCACCCCTACCCCGCAGAGGGGGCCGGGGTACTCATCACAGTCCTGGGGGCCGGGCTGGAATGTGTACTTCAAGGCTCCAGCAGGGCTCTGCGTCCCGGGGTGGGAAGCGTGGGGGAGGGAACTGTGCCCACGCTTCCCAGGGTAGGGTTCACGGGCAGGGAGGGAGGAGTCCAGGCAACTTATCTCACCTGTCAAACGTATGACGCCGGCACCGGAGAGGAAGCGTGAGAACCAGAGGGAGTCATCCTGACCGGGGCCCCAGGGAGGGACGGCCTCACCCTCAGCAAGAGGCTCAGGGAGGGATGGCATCACCCTCACCCTGAGGCTCATGGAGGGGATCACCCTGACCAGGGGCCTCAGGGAGGGATGGCATCACCCACATCACCCTCACCAAGAGGCTCAGGGAGGGATGGCATCACCCTCACCAAGAGGCTCAGGAAGGGAGTCACCCTGACCAGAGGACTCAGGGAGGGACGGCCTTACCCTCATCACCCTCACCAAGAGGCTCATGGAGGGCGTCACCCTGACATGGGGCCTCAGGGAGGGACGGCATCACCCTCATCACCCTCACCAAGAGGCTCATGGAGGGGGTCACCTGACCCGGGGCCTCCGGAAGGGGCGGCATCACCCTCATCACCCTCACCCTGAGGCTCATGGAGTGGGTCACCCTGACCAGGGGCCTCAGGGAGGGACGGCATTGCCTTCACCAAGAAACCCATGGAGGGAGTCACCCTGACCAGGGGCCTCAGGGAGGGACGGCCTCACCCTCACTAAGAGACTCATGGAGGGAGTGAGTCACCCTGACGGGGGCCCCAGGGAGGGACGGCCTTACCCTTATCACCCTCAAGAAGAGGCTCAGGGAGGGAGGGCATCGCCCTCACCAAGAGGCCCATGGAGGGAGGGAGTCACCCTGACCGGGTGCCCCAAGGAGGGACGGCCTTACCCTCATCACCCTCAAAAAGAGGCTCAGGGAGGGAGTCACCCTGACCGGGTGCCTCGGGGAGGGACGGCATCACCCTCAAGAAGAGGCTCAGGGAGGGAGTCACCCTGACCGGGGGCCTCGGGGAGGGACGGCATCGTCCTCACCAAGAAGCTCATGGAGGGAGTCACCCTGACCAGGGGCCTCAGGGAGGGACGGCCTCACCCTCACCAAGAGACTCATGGGGGGAGGGAGTCACCCTTGTTAGCGGGCGATCCCGCCGCCCCCGTGAGCCCCCCACACCCCCGTGCACACAGAGACACACGGAGACCGATGCTGTTCGTGTGGGCTCCCCGGTGGCTCTGCTGCCGCCGGGCGACGCCCCTTTATTTATATGGCACGCGACGGAGTGAACGTCACTCCGTCGCGTGCTTGCCCTTAAAGGGGCCACACCACACTCCTCCTTTTCCATAACAACAAACACAAAGGAGGATACAATTGTTCTACGTTCTACAGCACACAAAACTGACTAATCACTACTTTACAGCACACACATTAGGAATCCCCCATTTATTGGCAACCACCCTGGATCCCCAGCGGTGCCTTCACACAGTCCGGCGACCCATCGCCAACATGACCCCAGATCAGTCCGTCACATAGTCACTCAGGTGGGCAGGTTTCCCACGCCCTGTTCTCAGGGGGTACCTCCTGCCACTGTCCCTTACCGGAGTACTTGAGTCGGTTCTTCCGCGAACAGGCGAGTCCATGGTGGGGACATCTCCTCCACTATCGTCGGGTAGTTCTTCGCCAGCCTCTACTCGATTCGCTCCCGGGTCACCCAGTCTCCTAAAGAAACTGGCATTTCTGGTCACCGACGATGTCCCATCTGATGCAGTCACCATAGACCCCTTCACCGCTACAACATCCAGGGGGGCGGGCTCGTATGTGAGGGAGAGCTTGCCCTGCGGATGACGGTTCCTCACTAATACCTCATCCCCTGGGGCAATGTTGGGTGGCTTCAGACCTCTTCTCATGTTCTCCGCCCGAGTTCTTGCCAGCCGATCTTCCTCCACCTGCTCATTGTCAATGATGGCGGGCTCTCGGGCCCCTACCTCAGGTACGACATCCCGAGGGCACCTCTGGAAGAGGGCCTCCGCCGGTGCTACTCCCGTCGATGAATGGGGAGTGGTTCTGTATCCCCGTAGGAATACATACAGGGCCCTCTGCAGACATTCACCCTTGCCTTGGGCGATCCGGAACACCTTGTTAAGGGTGCGCATCATGCGCTCGGCCTCCCCGTTTGCCCTGGGCCAGAGGGGTGTGACCTTCCTGTGCTGAATGCCATAGTTCTTTAAGAGTTCAGCAAAGCTCTCACCCTGATACGGTGCGCCATTGTCAGTGCACACAACCGATGGAAGGCCATGGGTGGCGAAGATCTTTTCCACGGCGATCACCACGTCACCAAACGCCAGCGACTCCACAAATTCCACCTCCGGGTATCGCGACCACTCGTCGACCATCACTAGGAAGTGCGTCCCTCTAGATGTAGAGCTGAAGTCAGCATGCACTACTTCCCATGGCTTGGTTCCCCTAGGCATTGTCTCAATGGATGGGTCCCGCTGGGCTGGGGATGCGGCCTGACACCACCGACACGAGGCCACAAACTCTTCTACCCTCCGCTCTAGCTCCGGGAACCACACCTTCTGGCGAAGCCGAGCCTTTGTTTTGGGCGCCCCTTGATGGCCCTGGTGGGCGAGAGCGATTATCTGTGGGATCTTCGTCTGTGGAACCACTATTCTGTCGCCTCTCAGCAGGAGTCCCGATTCCGAGAATGCAAGTTCTTCCCGCACCTTCCAGAGTTGTTCCAGTGCCACCCTGGCTTCGCATGTTCGACGGTCACGCGCTTCAAGCACCGTCTTCCACGCACCTTGTTGCATGGCCAGTCTTAGAATGGCGAAGCACTCGTCATCATTCGACGCCAGCTCCAGCTCCTCCACCTGCATGGAGTTGGGGGTGGCAGACTCAACGACGAGACGAACGTGTTCATCAGCCTCCTCCGCGGACACAGACGCCCAGGCATCCCCACATGGGTGACGTGACAGATAGTCTGCAGCGTTGCTTACACCAGGCCGATACACCAGCGACACATCACCCTCACCAAGAGACTCATGGAGGGAGGGAGTCACCCTGACCGGTTGCCTCAGGGAGCGACGGCATCACCCTGGGACGGCATCACCCTCACCAGGACACGCAGGGAGGGAGTTACCCTAACTGGGAACTGGAGGGAGGAGGGTTTCACTGCCACCAGGATCCTTGGGAGGGGGCGAGGGAGGAAGTGCCCCTCACCAGTGCCTCTCGGAGGGAGGGAGTTAGCCTCGCTAGGGTCCTCAGGGAGGGGTCTCTGAACCAAACCCCGCACACCCCTAATCAGCAGCTAGAGCCCGCCCGTGATGTTTCTAAAGGGAATGAGCACTTGGAGTGAGAACTTCCTGCATCGGAGAAGTGCTGGCCTCTCAGTGTGCCCCCGCGCCTAGAAACAGGGGTGCACAGGCGCCTTACACACGACTGATCATGTCCTATCCCATGCACATTACCCTGACCTGACAACCCTGACACCTTCTGCCAATGTGGCAGCCCGTCCGAGCCAAGACATTAAGAGATGGGGGAGGGGACGTTATTTGGGGAGAGGGAAAGGACATACGTGGAGCCTGCAGACCGGATGAGCCCTCCTACTGTCTGCTGGAGGGGGGGAGGGCGGTGGGGGTGCTGGGGGGTATGTGCATCTAGAAGGGACCCCCAGGGGAAGGCATCCTTTTTGGGTCCGTCCTGAAAGTGAGACTGGAGGCCTGTGTGTTACAGCCCAGTGCGAGTGTGCGCAGGGGAGTGGAGTGCTAGCCTCTGCCTGCAGTATGAGGGGGAGGGGAGGGAGGGCAGTGTGGAATTCAGATGGTGTTAGGGTGCGCAGGGGAGTGCTGCTCAGGTGCCGTGCTCAGTGCCGCCTGCTCAGGTGCCCTGCTCAGTGCTGCCTGCTCAGGTGCCCTGCTCATTGCCGCCTGCCCAGGTGCCAAACTAAGTGCCGCCTGCTCAGGTGCCCTGCTCAGTGCCGCCTGCTCAGGTGCCCTGCTCAGTGCTGCCTGCTCAGGTGCCGTGCTCAGTGCCGCCTGCCCAGGTGCCAAACTAAGTGCTGCCTGCTCAGGTGCCCTGCTCTGTGCTGCCTGCTCAGGTGCCGTGCTCAGTGCCACCTGCCCAGGTGCCGTTCTCAGTGCCGCCTGCCCAGGTGCCGTGCTCAGTGCCGCCTGCCCAGAGGCCACCTGCTCAGGTGCCATGCACAGTGCCGCCTGCCCAGGTGCCATGCTCCAGTGCCGCATGCTCAGGTGCCCTGCTCAGTGCTGCCTGCTCAGGTGCAGTGCTCAGTGCCGCCTGCCCAGGTGCCAAACTAAGTGCCGCCTGCTCAGGTGCCCTGCTCAGTGCTGCCTGCTCAGGTGCCGTGCTCAGTGCCGCCTGCCCAGGTGCCAAACTAAGTGCCGCCTGCTCAGGTGCCCTGCTCAGTGCTGCCTGCTCAGGTGCCGTGCTCAGTGCCGCCTGCCCAGGTGCCGTGCTCAGTGCCACCTGCCCAGGTGCCGTGCTCAGTGCCACCTGCCCAGGTGCCGTGCTCAGTGCCGCCTGCTCACGTGCCCTGCTCAGTGCCGCATGCTCAGTGCCGCCTGCCCAGGTGCCACCTGCTCAGGTGCCGTGCTCAGTGCCACCTGCCCAGGTGCCGTGCTCAGGTGCCGTGCTCAGTGACACCTGCTCAGGTGCCGTGCTCAGTGCCGCCTGCTCAGGTGCCCTGCTCAGTGCCACCTGCCCAGGTGCCCTGCGCGGTGCCGCCTGCTCAGGTGCCCTGCTCAGTGCCACCTGCCCAGGTGCCCTGCGCGGTGCCGCATGCCCAGGTGCCATGCTCAGTGCTGCATGCCCAGGTGCCCTGCTCAGTGCCGCCTGCTCAGGTGCCCGGCTCAGTGCCACCTGCCCAGGTGCCCTGCGCGGTGCCGCCTGCTCAGGTGCCCTGCTCAGTGCCGCATGCCCAGGTGCCATGCTCATTGCCACCTGCTCAGGTGCCCTGCTCAGTGCCGCATGCCCAGGTGCCATGCTCATTGCCACCTGCTCAGGTGCCATGCTCATTGCCACCTGCTCAGATGCCGTGCTCAGTGCCGCCTGCCCAGGTGCCGTGCTCAGTGCCGCCTGCCCAGGTGCCATGCTAAGTGCCGCCTGCTCAGGTGCCCTGCTCAGTGCTGCCTGCTCAGGTGCCATGCTCAGTGCCACCTGCCCAGGTGCCGTGCTCAGTGCCGCCTGCCCAGGTTCCATGCTCAGTGCTGCCTGCCCAGATGCCACCTGCTCAGGTGCCATGCACAGTGCCGCCTGCCCAGGTGCCCTGCTCAGTGCCGCCTGCCCAGGTTCCGTGCTCAGTGCCGCCTGCCCAGATGCCACCTGCTCAGGTGCCATGCTCAGTGCTGCCTGCCCAGGTGCCACCTGCTCAGGTGCCATGGTCAGTGTCACCTGCCCAGGTGCCGTGCTCAGGTGCCGTGCTCAGGTGCCGTGCTCAGTGCCACCTGCTCAGGTGCCGTGCTCAGTGCCGCCTGCCCAGGTGCCCTGCTCAGTGCCACCTGCTCAGGTGCCAGGCTCAGTGCCGCCTGCTCAGGTGCCCTGCTCAGTGCCCTGCTCAGTGCCCCCTGCCCAGGTGCCCTGCTCAGTGCCGATTGCCCAGGTGCCGTGCTCGGTGCCGCCTGCTCAGGTGCCCTGCTCAGGTGCTGCCTGCTCAGGTGCCCTGCTCAATGCCGCCTGCTCAGGTGCCGTGCTCAGGTGCTGCCTGCTCAGGTGCCCTGCTCAATGCCGCTTGCTCAGGTGCTGCCTGCTCAGGTGCCCTGCTCAGTGCCGCCTGCTCAGGTGCCCTGCTAGGTGCTCGGTGCCGCCTGCCCAGGTGCTCTGATCAGTGCCGCCTGCTCAGGTGCCATGCGCAGGTGCTGCCTGCTCAGGTGCCGTGCTCAGTGCCGCCTGCTCAGCTGCCATGCTCAGTGCCGCCTGCCCAGGTGCCCTGCTCAGTGCCGCCTGCTCAGGTGCTGCCGGCTCAGGTGCCCTGCTAAATGCCACCTGCCCAGGTGCCCTGCTCAGTGCCACCTGCTCGGTGCTGTGCTCATGCCGGCTGCCCAGGTGCCCTGCTCAGTGCCACCTGCCCAGGTGCCATGCTCAATGCCACCTGCCTGGGTGCCGTGCTCTGTGCTGCCTGCTCAGGTGCCCTGCTCAGTGCCACCTGCCCAGGTGCCGTGCTCAGTGCTGCCTTCTGAGTGCCGTGCTCAGTGCCGCCTGCCCAGGTGCCCTGCTCAGTGCCGCCTGCTCAGTTGCCCTGCTCGGTGCCGCCTGCTCAGGTGCTGCCTGCTCAGGTGCCATGCTCAGTGCTGCCTACTCAGGTGCCATGCTCAGTGCCACCTGCTTGGGTGGCGTGCTCAGTGCTGCCTGCTCAGGTGCTGTGCTCAGTGCCGCCTGCCCAGGTGCCGTGCTCAGTGGCACCTGCCCGGGTGCTGTGCTCAGTGCTGCCTGCTCAGGTGCCGTGCTCAGTGCCACCTGCTCAGGTGCCGTGTTCAGTGCCACCTGTCCGGGTGCCATGCTCAGTGCCGCCTGCTCAGGTACACTGCTCAGTGCCACCAGCCCGCGTGCCGTGCTCAGTGCTGCCTGCTCAGGTGCCGTGCTCAGTGCCGCCTGCTCAGGTGCCATGCTCAGTGCCACCTGCCCAGGTGCCATGCTCAGTGCCGCCTGCTCAGGTGCTATGCTCAGTGCCACCTGCTCAGGTGCCGTGCTCAGGTGCTGCCTGCTCAGGTGCCGTGCTCAGTGCCGTCTGCTCATGTGCCATGCTCAGTGCCGCCTGCTCAGGTGCCCTGCTCAGTGCCACCTGCCCAGGTGCCGTGCTCAGTGACACCTGCCCAGGTGCTGTGCTCAGTGCTGCATGCTCAGGTGCCGTGCTCAGGTGCCATGCTAAGTGCCAACTGCTCAGTGCCGCCTGCTCAGTGCCGCCTGCCCAGGTGCTATGCTCAGTGCCGCCTGCTCAGGTGCCGTGCTCAGTTGCCATGCTCAGTGCCGCCTGCTCAGGTGCCGTGCTCAGTGCCAGCTGCTCAGGTGCCGTGCTCAGGTGCCATGCTCAGTGCCGCCTGCTCAGATGCCGTGCTCAGGTGCCGCCTGCCCAGGTGCCGTGCTCAGGTGCTGCCTGCCCAGGTGCCGTGCTCAGGTGCTGCCTGCTCAGGTGCCGTGCTCAGTGCCGTCTGCTCATGTGCCATGCTCGGTGCTGCCTGCTCATGTGCCATGCTCAGTGCCACCTGCTCAGGTGCTGTGCTCAGGTGCCGTGCTCAGTGCCGCCTGCTCAGAGGCCGCCTGCCCAGGTGCCGTGCTCAGGTGCTGCCTGCTCAGGTGCCGTGCCGTCTGCTCATGTGCCATGCTCGGTGCTGCCTGCTCAGGTGCCATGCTCAGTGCTTCCTGCCCAGGTGCCGTGCTCAGTGCATCCTGCTCAGGTGCCGCCTGCTCAGGTGCCCTGCTCAGGTGCTGCCTACTCAGGTGCCATGCTCAGGTGCCGTGCTCAGTGCCGCCTGCTCAGGTGCCGTGCTCAGTGCCGCCTGCTCAGGTGCCATGCTCAGTGCTGCCTGCTCAGGTGCCCTGCTCAGTGCCACCTGCCCAGGTGCCATGCTCAGTGCCGCCTGCTCAGGTGCCCTGCTCAGTGCTGCCTGCTCAGGTGCCCTGCTCAGTGCTGCCTGCTCAGGTGCCCTGCTCAGTGCCGCCTGCTCAGGTGCCCTGCTCAGTGCCACCTGCCCAGGTGATCTGCTCAGTGCCACCTGATCAGGTGCCATGCTCAGTGCTGCCTGCTCAGGTGCCGCCTGCTCAGGTGCCCTGCTCAGTGCCGCCTGCTCAGGTGCCCTGCTCAATGCCACCTGCCCAAGTGCCCTGCTCAATGCCACCTGCCCAGGTTCCCTGCTCAGTGCCGCCTGCTCAGGTGCCGTGCTCAGGTGCTGCCTGCTCAGGTGCCGCCTGCTCAATGCTACCTGCCCAGGTGCCGTGCTCAGTGCCGCCTGCTCAGGTGCCCTGCTCAGTGCCACCTGCCCAGGTGCCCTGCTCAGTGCCACCTGCTCAGGTGCCATGCTCAGTGCCACCTGCCCAGGTGCCCTGCTCAGTGCCGCCTGCTCAGGTGCTGTGCACAGTGCCGCCTGCTCAGGTGCCGTGCACAGTGCCGCCTGCTCAGGTGCCAAGCTCAGTGCCGCCTGCCCAGGTGCCGTGCTCAGGTGCTGCCTGCCCAGGTGCCGTGCTCAGTGCCGCCTGCTCAGGTGCCCTGCTCAATGCCACCTGCTCAGGTGCCATGCTCAGGTGCTGCCTGCTCAGGTGCCCTGCTCAGTTCCGCCTGCTCAGGTGCCCTGCTCAGTGCCACCTGCCCAGGTGTCCTGCTCAGTGCCACCTGCTCAGGTGCCGTGCTCAGTGCTGCCTGCTCAAGTGCCACCTGCTCAGGTGCCCTGCTCTGTGCCGCCTGCTCAGGTGCCGTGCTCGGTGCCGCCTGCCCAGGTGCCCTGCTCAGTGCCGCCTGCTCAGGTGCCATGCTCGGGTGCTGCCTGCTCAGGTGCCGTGCTCAGTGCCATCTGCCCAGGTGCCGTGCTCAGGTGCTGCCTGCTCTGGTGCCGTGCTCAGTGCCGCCTGCTCAGGTGCCATGCTCAGTGCCGCCTGCCCAGGTGCCCTGCTCAGTGCCGCCTGCTCAGGTGCCGTGCTCAGGTGCTGCCTGCTCAGGCGCCGTGCTCAGTGCTGCCTGCTCAGGTGCCACCTGCTCAGGTGCCCTGCTCAGTGCCGCCTGCTCAGGTGCCATGCTCAATGCTACCTGCCCAGGTGCCCTGCTCTGTGCCGCCTGCTCAGGTGCCGTGCTCGGTGCCGCCTGCTCAGATGCCCTGCTCAATGCCGCCTGCTCAGGTGCCATGCTCAGGTGCTGCCTGCTCAGGTGCCCTGCTGAGTTCCGCCTGCTCAGGTGCCGTGCTCAGTGCTGCCTGCTCAGGTGCCACCTGCTCAGGTGCCCTGCTCAGTGCCGCCTGCTCAGGTGCCATGCTCAATGCTACCTGCCCAGGTGCCCTGCTCTGTGCCGCCTGCTCAGGTGCCGTGTTTGGTGCCGCCTGCCCAGGTGCCCTGCTCAGTGCTGACTGCTCAGGTGCCGTGCTCGGGTGCTGCCTGCTCAGGTGCCGTGCTCAGTGCCATCTGCCCAGGTGCCATGCTCAGGTGCTGCCTGCTCTGGTGCCATGCTCAGTGCCGCCTGCTCAGGTGCCATGCTCAGTGCCGCCTGCCCAGGTGCCCTGCTCAGTGCCGCGCTCAGGTGCTGCCTGCTCAGGTGCTGTGCTCAGTGCCGTCTGCCCAGGTGCCGTGCTCAGGTGCTGCCTGCTCAGGTGCCGTGCACAGTGCCGCCTGCTCAGGTGCCATGCTCAGTGCCGCCTTCCCAGGTGCCGTGCTCAGGTGCTGCCTGCTCAGGTGCCGTGCTCAGTGCTGCCTGCTCAGGTGCCCTGCTCATTGCCGCCTGCTCAGGTGCCGTGCTCAGTGATGCCTGGCCAAGTGCAGTGCTCAGTGCTGCCTGCTCAGATGCCGTGCTCAGGTGCTGCCTGCTCAGGTGCCATGCTCAGTGCTGCCTGCTCAGGTGCCATGCTCAGTGCCGGCTGCTCAGGTTCCATGCTCAGTGCCGTCTGCCCAGGTGCCGTGCTCAGGTGCTGCCTGCTCTGGTGCTGTGCTCAGTGCCGCCTGCTCAGGTGCCATGCTCAGTGCCGCCTGCCTAGGTGCCCTGCTCACTGCCGCCTGCCCAGGTGCCGTGCTCAGGTGCTGCCTGCTCAGGTGCCGTGCACAGTGCCGCCTAATCAGGTGCCATGCTCAGTGCCGCATGCCCAGGTGCCGTGCTCAGGTGCTGCCTGCTCAGGTGCCGTGCTCAGTGCTGTCTGCTCAGGTGCCATGCTCAGGTGCTGCCTGCTCAGGTGCCCTGCTGAGTTCCGCCTGCTCAGGTGCCGTGCTCAGTGCTGCCTGCTCAGGTGCCACCTGCTCATGTGCCCTGCTCAGTGCCGCCTGCTCAGGTGCCATGCTCAATGCTACCTGCCCAGGTGCCCTGCTCTGTGCCGCCTGCTCAGGTGCCGTGCTCGGTGCCGCCTGCCCAGGTGCCCTGCTCAGTGCTGACTGCTCAGGTGCCGTGCTCAGTGCCATCTGCCCAGGTGCCATGCTCAGGTGCTGCCTGCTCTGGTGCCATGCTCAGTGCCGCCTGCTCAGGTGCCATGCTCAGTGCCGCCTGCCCAGGTGCCCTGCTCAGTGCCGCGCTCAGGTGCTGCCTGCTCAGGTGCTGTGCTCAGTGCCGTCTGCCCAGGTGCCGTGGTCAGGTGCTGCCTGCTCAGGTGCCGTGCACAGTGCCGCCTGCTCAGGTGCCATGCTCAGTGCCGCCTTCCCAGGTGCCGTGCTCAGGTGCTGCCTGCTCAGGTGCCGTGCTCAGTGCTGCCTGCTCAGGTGCCCTGCTCATTGCCGCCTGCTCAGGTGCCGTGCTCAGTGATGCCTGGCCAGGTGCAGTGCTCAGTGCTGCCTGCTCAGATGCCGTGCTCAGGTGCTGCCTGCTCAGGTGCCATGCTCAGTGCTGCCTGCTCAGGTGCCATGCTCAGTGCCGCCTGCTCAGGTTCCATGCTCAGTGCCGTCTGCCCAGGTGCCGTGCTCAGGTGCTGCCTGCTCTGGTGCTGTGCTCAGTGCCGCCTGCTCAGGTGCCATGCTCAGTGCCGCCTGCCTAGGTGCCCTGCTCACTGCCGCCTGCCCAGGTGCCGTGCTCAGGTTCTGCCTGCTCAGGTGCCGTGCACAGTGCCGCCTGCTCAGGTGCCATGCTCAGTGCCGCATGCCCAGGTGCCGTGCTCAGGTGCTGCCTGCTCAGGTGCCGTGCTCAGTGCTGTCTGCCCAGGTGCCGTGCTCAGTGCCGCCTGCTCAGGTGCCCTGCTCAATGCCGCCTGCTCAGGTGCCATGCTCAGGTGCTGCCCGCTCAGGTGCCCTGCTCAGTTCCGCCTGCTCAGGTGCCCTGCTCAGTGCCACCTGCCCAGGTGTCCTGCTCAGTGCCGCCTGCTCAGGTGCCGTGCTCGGTGCCGCCTGCTCAGGTGCCGCCTGCTCAGGTGCCATGCTCAATGCTACCTGCCCAGGTGCCCTGCTCTGTGCCGCCTGCTCAGGTGCCGTGCTCGGTGCCGCCTGCCTAGGTGCCCTGCTCAGTGCCGCCTGCTCAGGTGCCATGCTCAGGTGCTGCCTGCTCAGGTGCTGTGCTCAGTGCCGCCTGCTCAGGTGCCGTGCACAGTGCCGCCTGCTCAGGTGCCATCCTCAGTGCCGCCTGCCCAGGTGCCGTGCTCAGGTGCTGCCTGCTCAGGTGCCGTGCTCAGTGCTGCCTACCCAGGTGCCGTGCTCAGTGCCGCCTGCTCAGGTGCCCTGCTCAATGCCGCCTGCTCAGGTGCCATGCTCAGGTGCTGCCTGCTCAGGTGCCCTGCTCAGTTCCGCCTGCTCAGGTGCCCTGCTCAGTGCCACCTGCCCAGGTGTCCTGCTCAGTGCCACCTGCTCAGGTGCCCTGCTCAGTGCCGCCTGCTCATGTGCCATGCTCTGTGCCGCCTGCCCAGGTGCCCTGCTCAGTGCCGCCTGCTCAGGTGCCGCCTGCTCAGGTGCCGTGCTCAGGTGCCAACTGCTCAGGTGCCCTGCTCAGTGCTGCCTGCTCAGTGCCGCCTGCTCAGGTGCCGTGCTCAGTTCCGCCTGCTCAGGTGCCGCCTGCTCAGGTGCCCTGCTCAGTGCCGCCTGCTCAGGTGCCTTGCTCAGTGCCACCTGCCCAGGTGCCAAGCTCAGTGCCGCCTGCCCATTTGCCCTGGTCAGTGCTGCCTGCTTCGGTGCCATGCTCAGTGCCGCATGCTCAGGTGCCGCCTGCACAGGTGCCCTGCTCAGTGCTGCCTGCTCAGGTGCCGTGCTCAGGTGCCGTGTTCAGTGCCAACTGCTCAGGTGCCCTGCTCGGTGCTGCCTGCTCAGTGCCTCCTGCTCAGGTGCCGTGCTCAGTGCCACCTGCCCAGGTGCCGTGCTCAGGTGCTGCCTGCTCAGGTGCTGTGCTCGGTGCCGTCTGCTCATGTGCCATGCTCGGTGCTGCCTGCTCAGGTGCCCTGCTCAGTGCCACCTGCCCAGGTGCCATGCTCAGCTGCTGCCTGCTCAGGTGCTGTGCTCGGTGCCGTCTGCTCATGTGCCATGCTCGGTGCTGCCTGCTCAGGTACCATGCTCAGTGCCACCTGCCCAGGTGCTGTGCTCAGGTGCTGTCTGCTCATGTGCCATACTCAGTGCTGCCTGCACAAGTGCCATGCTCAGTGCTGCCTGCTTAGGTACTGTGCTCGGTGCCACCTGCTCATGTGCCCTGCTCAGTGCCGCCTGCTCAGGTGCCGTGCTCAGGTGCTGCCTGCTCAGGTGCCCTGCTCAGTGCCACCTGCTCAGGTGCCGTGCTCAGTGCTGCCTGCTCAGGTGCCGTGCTCAGTGCAACCTGCTCAGGTGCCCTGCTCAGTGCCACCTGCTCAGGTGCCCTGCTCAGTGCCACCTGCCCAGATGCCGTGCTCAGGTGCTGCCTGCTCAGGTGCCGTGCTCAGTGCTGCCTGCTCAGGTGCTGCCTGCTCAGGTGCCCTGCTCAGTGCTGCCAGCTCAGGTGCCATGCTCAGTGCCGCCTGCCCAGGTGCCGTTCTCAGTGCCGCCTGCCCAGGTGCCAAACTAAGTGCTGCCTGCTCAGGTGCCCTGCTCTGTGCTGCCTGCTCAGGTGCCGTGCTCAGTGCCACCTGCCCAGGTGCCGTGCTCAGTGCTGCCTGCCCAGGTGCCGTGCTCAGTGCCGCCTGCCCAGAGGCCACCTGCTCAGGTGCCATGCACAGTGCCGCCTGCCCAGGTGCCATGCTCAGTGCCGCCTGCTCAGGTGCCCTGCTCAGTGCTGCCTGCTCAGGTGCAGTGCTCAGTGCCGCCTGCTCAGGTGCCCTGCTTGGTGCCGCCTGCTCAGGTGCCGTGCTCAGTGACGCCGGCTCATGTGCCGCCTGCTCAGTGCCACCTGCCCAGGTGCCGTGCTCAGTGCCGCCTGCTCAAGTGCCCTGCTCAGTGCCACCTGCCCAGGTGCCCTGCGCGGTGCCACCTGCAGGGACCTGTGCCTGCAAATACTCCTGTATATTGTAATGAAGCTGAATCAGGCACTTTCTGATTGTAACAAAACATAGGAATCGTGACTCGTTTTCTGATTCGCAGCATCAAGAACTAGACTCTCAATCTCTTTCACACAGAAGGTAAACGGGCAGCATGAGACGTGCTCCCTGAAGGCAGCTTCCAGGCGCCACCGCACATGCAGCAGGCAGTGTTAGGGAGAATTCTCTGTTTAGGCTGAATTTCCTAACCTAGTGAGTCCCCCAGCAGCTTTGCTGGATTTCTGGAGTTTGTTGTTTTTCTCCTGCCAAGAGTAAGTCTCTTTTCCTCACACTCTTGGACATGATTTGAGGGGTTCCTTTGACTGTTAATGTGTTTTATGGACTATGGGGTCATTCACTCCATAGGGTCTCATGTGTTTTTACTATGTGTGTTACACAGCACCCTCCGTGCAGTGACACAGGGGTGTTATAGTGACACCCCACCATAGACTCCATACCCTGGGAATGACTACTGTCTCCCAGGGCATGTAAAGTCACCATTGGCTTTACTAGTCCCAAATTATGAACATAAACCAGTACAAACCATCATATTGTGGACATACTGGTCGGGGCAATTCGATTGCCCCGAGGTCTGTTATTCGAGGGGGCACATCTCCGTCCCCCCTGATCGAGTTTTGGCTGGTGGCAGTGGATACTACTTTTTATATTCGACCGCGAATATATCTCTATGCGATTTTCCCATTGTTCGAGGCTACCAACTTTAATTATTTCATTCCAATAGCCTCGAACATACCGCCGGGTTATTTATTTAATATGAATTCACCGGTTGGTATTTTTTGATAGAACTCTATTCTAAAATGGCGTTTGTGTTCTCTTCTGTGACTCCAACCCAAGTCGAGCCCTTTGTTCCACTTTTTGGCGGGCTTCTCCACAGAAGTCTCCAAAAGGGGTGCCACTCTGTCTGGGTACCACAGGAGGTGTGGGAGGGGGTTTAGGCACCCTGGACTGAGTTGCCTTGGCAACTCAAGTCGCACCCTTGTGTGATTGGCCCAAGTGGTGAGCAGGCCAGCTCACCACTTAGCATGTTTGATTGACAGCTAGGCTGAATGAATTGGGGTTTCTTGCATAAAAGCAGGGCTTTTGGGACTGGAACTTCAGAAGTCGCCACAGGACCTGAGAATCCAAAGAGGGAGAAGCTGAGCCGACCTGCAACGACGACACCACCGTTGGAGCCCTGCTGAACCGTCTCACCACTTCCCGACGACAGAGGAGATCTTCTTGCCGGAGAGTCTCTTCACCTTGAGCTGGTGGGGACAACCAGTTCGCTTTCCTTTTTCGCCTACCAGGACGTCTAGTGGTCGAATTGCCCATGCCAAGCACACTGGCAACCGGATAGCCACTTACCACTGAACCGCGAAAGAAAGGACCACTCCTTTTAACTGAGAAACTCCACGGCTGGTTTCTTCCCTGGCAGCACAACGACCTCCTGCTTTCCTCCCCGCTGAGATCTTCTCTTTGTTAGGCAGAAACCTGTGCAATTCCCTCTGGGACCACTGCAAAAGATTTAGGACTACAGGTGTTTGGCAGTAAACCCACTTGGTAGCAGTCTGTACCACACAGATTCACTTGGTAGCTGTGGCTGAGCAGTCAGACTTCCCTCAAGAAAAGTTAGGCAGTTTGTGGAGTATACAAGATAGGGTAATTTACACAGTAGAACAAGCAGACACGGAACAGAGCTTCGGTGCAACGATATATAGTTATTTATTTTAAAAACACATCTATGAAAAACACACTGGCAATAATACGGCAAACAACTTCAATTACAATTACTATAAGTATATCGATCCCCTAACAATATTTCGACAAGTCTAGGTTCAACGGCACCACTTATTTGCAGACAGAGGTGAATGCTTTAACCTAGATGGCACTCTAATATTCGTTAGAACGGGAGAGAAAAGGCAAGGTATGAAACCAACTCGGTACCAACACTTTTACGAAGCAAATGCAAGGCAAGTAAGGCAGGGTCTACTGTAGATCACAAAGTTCAGAGGCCAGGCCCACTCGGAGAGAGGCAAGGCGATATGGCCCAAAAAGTGTCTCAGTGGAAATGCGCTTTGAGTCTTTATCGCAAATTGTCACAGAAAGGTTGGACCAGTTTAGAACAGAAAGTTAAGAAGGCTTGGAGGCGACCCAATGGAGAGGCGAGGATTAAGACACCTCAAGCTAACCGACACAAGGGAAGCCAGGCGGACACGGTACCTTGTAAGTGAAGAGACAGCTCCGGCGGGGGCAGTTGTTCCTGGTGGTGGATGCAAGTCGGGGCTTTGACAAGAGATGAGATGGTCTCGTCGTCGAAGGAAAGTTGAAGATCGTTGCACCACCAGGGAAGAGACCAGCCGCGGAGTGCTCCATCACAAGGCACCACCTTTTGGTCGCGGTACGGGCTAGTGGCTATCTGGTTGCCGGGGTGCTCAGCACGGGCAATTCGACCACTAAGCCCTGGAACCAAGAAAAAGCAAAGGGACTGGTTGTTCCCACCAGTCAGGGGAAGAAGACTCTCCAGCAGGGAGATCTCCTCTGTCATTGGGAAGTGGTGAGTCGGTTCAGCAGGTCTCCACCGGAGGTGTCGTCGTTGCAGGTCGGCTCAGCTTTACGTTCGTCGGACTCTTAGGTCCTGTGGCGACTTCTGATGATCCAGTCCCAAAAGCCCTGCTTTTATGCAGAAAACCCCCATTCATTCAGCCTAGCTGTCAATCACACCACGCTAAGTGGTGAGCGGGGTGGCTCACCACTTGGGCCAATCACACCAGAGTGCGACTTGAGTTGGCAAGGCAACTCAGTCCAGGGTGCCTAAACCCCCTCCCACACCCCCTGTGGTACCCAGACAGAATGGCACCACTCTGGAGGGCTTCTGTGCAGAAGCCCGCCAAAAGTGGAACAAAGGGCTCAACCTTTGGTTCGGAGTTACAGAGGCGAACACATACGCAATTTTAAAAACCGAGTTCTGGCAGAAAATACCAACCGGTGGATTTATTTAAGATAAATAAACCGGTGGTATGTTAGAGACTAACGTGAAAAGGTATTAGCCTCCAACAATGGGAAGAATCCCATAGAGTTATATTCGGGGTCGAATATAACAAGTAGTTTCCACTGCCACCAGCCAAAACTCGACGAGGGGGGACGGGCCTTTGCCCCCTCGAATAACAGACCCAGGGGTAATCGAATTACCCCTACCAGTACGTCCACAATAGGATGGTTTGTGCTAGTTCTGTTAGTAAACTTAGGTCTAGTAAAGCCAACGGTGACTTTACATGCCCTGGGAGACAGTAGTCAGTCCCAGGGTATGGAGTCTATGGTGGGGGTCACCTAGGACACCCCAGTGTTACGGCACGGAAGGTGCTGTGTAACACAGATAGCAAAACACATGAGGCCCTATGGAGTAAAAGACCCCATAGCCCATCGAACACATTGACATTCACATAGCTCTCAACTCACACGCTTTTGGCGGGTGTCACCCGCCTTGGAAATAGCTGACTCACCCGCCAGACCTCCTGCACGCCCATTCGTTTCAATGGGCTCTCACCCGCCCAAAAAAAAAATCGGGTGTTTTCACCCGCCTTTGCGACTCAAATGGTTGAGAGCTATGCATTCAAAGCAATTTACCACAAATCATGTCCAAGAGTGGGAGAAAAGAGTCTCACTCTAGAAATCCAGCAAAGCTGCTGGGCGACTCACTAGGTTAGGAAATTCAGCCTAAACAGAGAATTCTCCCTAAAACTCTTCTGCCGGACGAAGCACTGACTCGCAACCGCTGCCAGGAACAACTGCCCCCGCTGGAGTGTTCTCACCATTTCAAGGTACTGTGTCCGCCTGGCCTCCCTTTCTATAGATTGCTACAAGGTGACAGTAAATCCTTAACCTCCTAGACTGGGCTGGCCTCTTGACCATCTAACTGGTCCCTTTCTTTTGGTCCAACTTCTTTCTGAACCTTTTTGAGACTTTTGTGCACTTCTCAACCGTGTGACCTTGGACACACTTCGTTCTGATCCTCTGAAAGTGGATCCGGCTTCCTGAACTCTAACTTCACGGTTTGATTCTGCCTTCCTCTCTTGCTGTGTTCTTTTGAAAGTGTTGGGATCTGTTTCAACTTATGCTCTGCCTTTCTCTCCCTTTGAAACCGAATTATTAGAGTGCCATCTGCGTTAAGCGCTCACCGCTGTCTGAAAATCAGTGGGGCTTTACTTAAGACTTGTCTAAAAATTCTTGTAAGGGAGTGTATATACTTAAGTGACTGTGTTTTTGAACGTGCGTGAGATTAATGCCAGTGTGTTTTCTTAGATGTGTTTTTAAATAAATAATTATATCTCTTCTACACCAACCTCTGGTCAGTGTTTGCTTGTTCTACTGTGTTTACCTGCCCTATTGTGTATGCTCTGTATACTGCCTAACTCTTCTTGAGAGAAGTCTGACTGCTCAGCCACAGCTACCAGGTAAATCTGGGTGGTGCAGACTGCTACCAATCCTAAACTTTTTGCAGTGGTCCCTAAGGGAACTGCACAGGTTTCTGCCTAACAGGCAGGGCGGCACTTACCCCACCGAGAGGGCAGAGTTCCATTTTATGGGGGTTTGCAGTCTCATTTAGTCGGTCCCCTTTTCTTTTTTTCATTTCCCCCCATTGTTTTGAGGGGTTTCTAATGTATTTTGGTGGTCACAGGTACTTCTGTTAAAGTCCCTCCTAGCTGAAGTAATTCCTAAAGAGCATGTGCTCCTGGGTCACCATTAAGGCGCTCAGACCCATTGGTGCTTCTTAAGCACCCCCTTTATGCCCTAGGGTGATTTTATGACCCCACACTGGTTTTAGGGTGTAGGCGGGTGACAGCTATTTAGTTTTGGCTTCACCAGGGATGCAAGTCAAGTCCCTGCATTACTCGCCCAATGCACCTTGAGGGCAGCAATTGAGGTACTCATTTTCATAAGTCTCACTTTTCGGCCATTTTGTTTTAGGGGCATCTGTTGGTCAGGGAAACCCCAAGGTAGGTCTAAAATAGCTGTTGGTCACGAGTAAGCCAAGGTGGCACCTTTTATAGTGGTTTGAACTGGTCTGGACCAGTTCCAGGCCCTGAGAAAGCCACTACAGTTCCTGCGGGGGTAGGCCGGGTTGTTTGGCAATTTTTGGGGCCAACCTGATCGGTTGGCACCAAAACTTTTATTTTAAAACCCCTAAAGGGATTGTGGGCTAGTGGAGGCATGGCCCTCTCAGTATAAGAGAAAGGAACTGCTCTCATACACTGACTTCTGGCAGATCTTTGGAAGGTGCGCATGTCTGCTTACCTGCTGGTAAATTCTGCTGTGGAAGACCCTTGCAATGCCATGCTGGTGGGACTGGTGTCTCTCGCCTGTGCACTGCATTGCAGCCATGCTGGTGGGACTGGTGCCTCTCGCCTGTGCACCGCATTGCAGCCATGCTGGTGGGACTGGTGTCTCTCGCCTGTGCACCGCATTGCAGCCATGCCGGTGGGACTGGTGTCTCTCGCCTGTGCACTGCCAATGCAGCCATGCTGGTGGGACTCACATGTGCACCACATTGCAGCCATGCTGGTGGGACTCGCCTGTGCACCGCATTGCAGCCATGCTGGTGGGACTGGTTTCTCTCGCCTGTGCACCGCATTGCAGCCATGCTGGTGGGACTGGTGTCTCTCGCCTGTGCACCGCATTGCAGCCATGCTGGTGGGACTGGTGTCTCTCGCCTGTGCACCGCATTGCAGCCATGCTGGTGGGACTGGTGTCTCTCGCCTGTGTACGGCATTGCAGACATGTTGGTGGGACTGGTGTCTCTCGCCTGGGCACCGCATTGCAGCCATGCTGGTGGGACTAGCGTCTCTCGCCTGTGCACCACATTGCAGACATGTTGGTGGGACTGGCGTCTCTCGCCTGTGCACCACATTGCAGCCATGCAGGTGCGACTGGTGTCTCTCGCCTGTGCACCGCATTGCAGCCATGCTGGTGGGACTGGTGTCTCTCGCCTGTGCAGCCATGCTGGTGGGACTGGTGTCTCTCAACTGTGCACCGCATTGCAGCCATGCTGGTGGGACTGGTGTCTCTCGCCTGTGCAGCCATGCTGGTGGGACTGGTGTCTCTTACCTGTGCACCACATTGCAGCCATGCTGGTGGGACTGGTGTCTCGCGCCTGTGCAGCCATGCTGGTGGGACTGGTGTCTCTTGCCTGTGCACCGCATTGCAGCCATGCTGGTGGGACTGGTGTCTCGCGCCTGTGCAGCCATGCTGGTGGGACTAGTGTCTCTCGCCTGTGCACCACATTGCAGCCATGCTAGTGGGACTCGCCTGTGCACTGCATTGCAGCCATGCTGGTGGGACTGGTGTCTCTCGCCTATGCACCGCATTGCAGCCATGCTGGTGGGACTGGTGTCTCTCGCCTGTGCAGCCATGCTGGTGGGACTGGTGTCTCTCCCCAGTGCACTGCATTGCAGCCATGCTGGTGGGACTGGTGTCTCTCGCCTGTGCAGCCATGCTGGTGGGACTGGTGTCTCTTGCCTGTGCACCGCATTGCAGCCATGCTGGTGGGACTGGTGTCTCTCGCCTGTGCAGCCATGTTGGTGGGACTGGTGTATCTTGCCTCATCCTGCGGCCTGTTCTCCTCACTGGCATTAGGCGAGACCTTCTAGCCTCTACTTCTCTGGGTGCCCTAGTTCACCACCACAGTTGTCTCGGTTCAGGAGCCTTTTTGCTGGTGTGCCCTCCACGTTTTCCTGCTGAGCCGCCAGCGTCTCTGTGTGCAAGTTCTGCAACCCTCTGGGAGCCACCTCCATCACGTATTCTGCTTCTGGGTGGTGGGCTCTACTCCTCTGAAGGATGATTGGTTCCCCAACCCTCCGGGAGCCACCTCCATCACGTATTCTGCTTCTGGGTGGTGGGCTCTACTCCTCTGAAGGATGATTGGTTCCCCAAGCCTCTGGGAGCCACCTCCATCACGTATTCTGCTTCTGGGTGGTGGGCTCTACTCCTCTGAAGGATGATTGGTTCCCCAAGCCTCCGGGAGCCACTCCAGCACGTATTCTGCTTCTGGGTGGTGGGCTCTACTCCTCTGTAGGATGATCGTTTTCCTTCGCTCCATAGGGGTCGTCGTTTGCTCGCGGCTCATGTATCCGGGTGACCGGATCCTTCATTTCATGCTGTAAAAAGAAGAATTACTTACTGGGTTGTTATTCCCTCCTGAAGTGGTGTTTTCAGGTGCCACACTGTAAGTACTTACCTCTGGCCCTGGATTGATGGGTTATTCTAGATAGTCGCCCCCATTGGCCCCCCTAGTCTGTGGTCATTGGGTTATGCAGGTCCTTTTCAACCGCATTTCCTCATTCATTTACATTGGGGGTTGAATTCTGCTCTGCACCCGTGCTCCTGGGGCTGCTGGGCCTAAACCCATCCACTAAATCCCTTCTTCTGGGTTTCCACTGGTACCCCCTGGGGTCAACTGCATTCTCCTGCAGGCCTGTGGGAAGATACTAGGACTCACCTGACTGTTCATCATAACCGCAGGTCAGCCTATAGACTTTCCCCTGTTTGCTATGGAGGGCTTTTTTCACCGCTGGGAGGTTGACACTGTGACCCTGGAATATACTTACTTGGTCTGTGCCATTTTTCCAGAGTCCCACTACACTCCCCGGAGCCCTATATCTTACCTGGGAATTTTAGTGACACTGGTTTATTTGGGATTTTTAAATCTGTATATTACACTCCCTCATATGATATACATTGTATCACTGATTGGTGTTACTGTTTCCATTCTTGGAGCGTAATATGACCTTCTGGGTCTAGGGACTGTAAGTAAAATGTATCCTGGACTGTGGTAGTCTTCCTGGCTGTGTTGCATATTGTGTTCCCCGGTTTACTAGTCCTACGTGGCTGTGTTGCATATTGTGTTCCCTGGTTTACTACTCCTACGTGGCTGCATTGGACATTGTGTTCCCCGGTTTACTACTCCTACGTGGCTGCATTGGACATTGTGTTCCCCGGTTTACTACTCCTACGTGGCTGCGTTGGACATTGTGTTCCCCTGTTTACTACTCCTACGTGGCTGCGTTGGACATTGTGTTCCTCTGTTTACTACTCCTACGTGGCTGCATTGGACATTGTGTTCCCCGGTTTACTACTCCTACGTGGCTGCATTGGACATTGTGTTCCCCGGTTTACTACTCCTACGTGGCTGCGTTGGACATTGTGTTCCCCGGTTTACTACTCCTACGTGGCTGCGTTGGACATTGTGTTCCCCGGTTTACTACTCCTACGTGGCTGCGTTGGACATTGTGTTCCCCGGTTTACTACTCCTACGTGGCTGCATTGGACATTGTGTTCCCCGGTTTACTACTCCTACGTGGCTGCATTGGACATTGTGTTCCCCGGTTTACTACTCCTACGTGGCTGCGTTGGACATTGTGTTCCCCGGTTTACTACTCCTACGTGGCTGCGTTGGACATTGTGTTCCCCGGTTTACTACTCCTACGTGGCTGCGTTGGACATTGTGTTCCTCTGTTTACTACTCTTACGTGGCTGCATTGGACATTGTGTTCCCCGGTTTACTACTCCTACGTGGCTGCATTGGACATTGTGTTCCCCGGTTTACTACTCCTACGTGGCTGCATTGGACATTGTGTTCCCCGGTTTACTACTCCTACGTGGCTGCATTGGACATTGTGTTCCCCGGTTTACTACTCCTACGTGGCTGCGTTGGACATTGTGTTCCCCGGTTTACTACTCCTACGTGGCTGCATTGGACATTGTGTTCCCCGGTTTACTACTCCTACGTGGCTGCGTTGGACATTGTGTTCCCCGGTTTACTACTCCTACGTGGCTGCGTTGGACATTCTGTTCCTCTGTTTACTACTCCTACGTGGCTGCATTGGACATTGTGTTCCCCGGTTTACTACTCCTACGTGGCTGCATTGGACATTGTGTTCCCCGGTTTACTACTCCTACGTGGCTGCATTGGACATTGTGTTCCCCGGTTTACTACTCCTACGTGGCTGCATTGGACATTGTGTTCCCCGGTTTACTACTCCTACGTGGCTGCATTGGACATTGTGTTCCCCGGTTTACTACTCCTACGTGGCTGCATTGGACATTGTGTTCCCCGGTTTACTACTCCTACGTGGCTGCGTTGGACATTGTGTTCCCCGGTTTACTACTCCTACGTGGCTGCGTTGGACATTGTGTTCCCCGGTTTACTACTCCTACGTGGCTGCGTTGGACATTGTGTTCCCCGGTTTACTACTCCTACGTGGCTGCATTGGACATTGTGTTCCCCGGTTTACTACTCCTACGTGGCTGCATTGGACATTGTGTTCCCCGGTTTACTACTCCTACGTGGCTGCGTTGGACATTGTGTTCCCCGGTTTACTACTCCTACGTGGCTGCATTGGACATTGTGTTCCCCGGTTTACTACTCCTACATGGCTGCGTTGGACATTATGTTCCCCGGTTTACTACTCCTACGTGGCTGCATTGGACATTGTGTTCCCCGGTTTACTACTCCTACGTGGCTGCGTTGGACATTGTGTTCCCCGGTTTACTACTCCTACGTGGCTGCATTGGACATTGTGTTCCCCGGTTTACTACTCCTACGTGGCTGCATTGGACATTGTGTTCCCCGGTTTACTACTCCTACGTGGCTGCAATGGACATTGTGTTCCCCGGTTTACTACTCCTACGTGGCTGCATTGGACATTGTGTTCCCCGGTTTACTACTCCTACGTGGCTGCGTTGGACATTGTGTTCCTCTGTTTACTACTCCTACGTGGCTACGTTGGACATTGTGTTCCTCTGTTTACTACTCCTACGTGGCTGCGTTGGACATTGTGTTCCTCTGTTTACTACTCTTACGTGGCTGTGTTAGACATTCTGTTCACCGGTTTACTGGTCTTACGTGGCTGTGGTGGACATTGTTTTCCCCGGTTTACTAGTCCTAAGTGGCTGTGGTGGACATTGTGTTGCTCTGTTTACTAGTCCTAAGTGGCTGTACTGGACATTGTATTGCTCTGTTTACTAGTCCTAAGTGGCTGTATTGGACTTTGTGTTGCTCTTTTTACTAGTCCTAAGTGGCTGTATTGGACATTGTGTTGTTCTGTTTACTAGTCCTACGTGGCTGTATTGGACATTGTGTTGCTCTGTTTACTAGTCCTAAGTGGCTGTATTGGACATTGTGTTGCTCTGTTTACTAGTCCTACGTGGCTGTATTGGAAATTGTGCTGCTCTGTTTACTAGTCCTACGTGGCTGTATTGGACATTGTGTTGCTCTGTTTACTAGTCCTACGTGGCTGTATTGGACATTGTGCTGCTCTGTTTACTAGTCCTACGTGGCTGTATTGGACATTGTGCTGCTCTGTTTACTACTCCTACGTGGCTGTATTGGACTTTGTGCTGCTCTGTTTACTAGTCCTAAGTGGCTGTATTGGACTTTGTGTTGCTCTGTTTACTAGTCCTAAGTGGCTCTATTGGACATTGTGCTGCTCTGTTTACTAGTCCTACGTGGCTGTATTGGACATTGTGCTGCTCTGTTTACTAGTCCTAAGTGGCTGTATTGGACATTGTGTTGCTCTGTTTACTAGTCCTACGTGGCTGTATTGGACATTGTGCTGCTTTGTTTACTAGTCCTACGTGGCTGTATTGGACATTGTGCTGCTCTGTTTACTAGTCCTAAGTGGCTGTATTGGACATTGTGCTGCTCTGTATTACTACTCCTACGTGGCTGTATTGGACATTGTGTTGCTCTGTTTACTACTCCTACGTGGCTGTATTGGACATTGCGCTGCTCTGTTTACTACTCCTACGTGGCTTTATTGGATATTGTGTTGCTCTGTTTACTAGTCCTACGTGGCTGTATTGGACATTGTGCTGCTCTGTTTACTACTCCTACGTGGCTGTATTGGATATTGTGTTGCTCTCTTCACTACTCCTACGTGGCTGTATTGGACTTTGTGTTGCTCTGTTTACTAGTCCTAAGTGGCTGTGGTGGACATTGTGTTGTTCTGTTTACTAGTCCTAAGTGGCTGTATTGGACATTGTGTTGCTCTGTTTACTAGTCCTACGTGGCTGTATTGGATATTGTGTTGCTCTGTTTACTACTCCTATGTGGCTGTATTGGATATTGTGTTGCTCTGTTTACTACTCCTACGTGGCTGTATTCGACTTTGTGTTGCTCTGTTTACTAGTCCTAAGTGGCTGTATTGGACATTGTGCTGCTCTGTTTACTAGTCCTACGTGGCTGTATTGGACATTGTGCTGCTCTGTTTACTAGTCCTACGTGGCTGTATTGGACATTGTGCTGCTCTGTTTACTAGTCCTACGTGGCTGTATTGGACATTGTGCTGCTCTGTTTACTAGTCCTACGTGGCTGTATTGGACATTGTGCTGCTCTGTTTACTAGTCCTACGTTGCTGTATTGGACATTGTGCTGCTCTGTTTACTAGTCCTACGTGGCTGTATTGGACATTGTGCTGCTCTGTTTACTAGTCCTATGTGGCTGTGGTGGACATTGTTTTCCCCGGTTTACAAGTCCTATGTGGCTGTGTTGGCTCACACCGTTGCTCAAAAAGGAAAACCTGGACCAACTCTGCATAATAATTATAGGCCAATAACTAGTTCCCTTTTCCTCATGAAGATTGTAGCTAGAATGGCCTGTCTCCAACTTCAAGAAGACATTGAGGAAGATCATATTTTAGGCGCCCACCAGTCTGGCTTTAGGGCCAGACATAGCACTCAGTCAGCACTGTTAGATCTAAAGTCTAACATGAAAAGGATCATTGACTTGGGGCATAGTGCAGTCCTTATGCTGCTGGATCTGTCGGCAGTAGCTGATCTGCTCGATCACTGGCTATTGACAAAGAGATTAAGGGAGGTCGCTGAATGCTGGGACAGTGCAGCCACCTGGATGGAATCGTGTTTGGGCCCACGTACTGCGAGGGCAGCGTTAGCTGATTCACATGCAGCCCCAGTGGATCTTGAGTGTGGAGTGTGACAGGGTACATGCACTGTTCGATGGCTTGGATGGCATTGGCATTTCTTATACCAACTTTGCCGATAATTTCCAGAACTTACTGCAGCTCTCTTAACAGCTATGAACAAGACTCACATACTCTCAGCAAGATTTTCAACCTTCTCCAGGTGTGGTTGGCAACAAACTCCTTAGCCTTAAATGCCAGCAAAACTTAGGTACTCCTTATTGGTTCTGTACCACGTTTGGCCAAATGTGATTGCAGGTGTGGGTACTTTGATACTGCTGGTGGCAGCCTGTGTGGCAACATTGGGCATCTCTGCTGATGCTCAATCCTCCTTCTCTAACCATGTGGCATATTTGAGCTCCACGCGTGGCTATATTAACACATTCCTGTGCCAAATGCATCCATCTCTCTCCCTGGAAAATAGAGCTCTATTGGTCTCTGCTCTTATAAATTCCAGACTTGATTATTGTAAAAGTCTGTTTTCTGGTATTTCCCCAAAAACCGTAAACAAGCTACAAGTTCTCCAAAAGGAGCAGTCAGGGCTGTTCGTGGACTAGCCGGATATGGGTTATTGGACTGAAAAACAACGATCTACTGCTGAATTGTCCTATTTTTTTTTGGTCGAATTTATTTTGACCTACTGCAGGGGGAGTCCCCCCACCACCCTCATAATGCAGGGGGGGATCCCCACCCCCTGACTTCCCCCCGCCTTAACCTATTCCCTTACTCCACCCCACATCAATTTTTTTTATTAAAATGTACCAATTGACCTACCGAATTCGACCAAAAAAAGTGGTCAATTCGAAGTAGTTCAATTTGGCATTAGGTCCAATTGGGAAATGCCGATTAGGCAAGGCCGAGCACGTCATGCCGTTCAGGCGTGCCCTTCATTGGCTCCGAGTGATGGACCGCATTCACCACAAGGTGATGTCATTGGCTGAGAAATGCATTCATGCTAGTGCTCCAATACCTGAGTGCCCGTTTGCATATTAAAACTATCAACAGAACTCTTCCTTCTAACTTTAGCATTTTGCTGTGTCAACCAGGACATAAACTTGTCAAATTCGGAGGATACAGTTTTGATATCTGGACCTGAAAGTGTGGAATCGTCTTCCAGCTGGTCTTTGGAATCTTTTCTGAGCTAAAACATTCAAAAAGGACCCGAAAACCTTTCTTTTTAACAATGGCCTTGATTGATCTTCCTGTTTTCTTGTAGCTTGATTTTTGTCTGTTAATCCTGGTGCCCTGAGACCCCGGGGTGTGTGGCGCCTTAAATACAAACAAAAATAAGAAATAAATAGTGTTCCCCAGTCTACTACTCTTAAGTGGCGGTGTTGGACATTCTGTTACCCAGTTTACAACTCCTAACTACTCCTAAGGGGCTGTGTTGGACATGGTGTTCCCTGGTTTACTACTCCTGACTACTCCTATGTGGCTGTGTTGGACATGGTGTTCCCTGGTTTACTACTCCTAACTACTCTTAGGTGGTTGTGTTGGACATGGTGTTCCCTGGTTTACCACTCCTAACTACTCCAAAGTGGCTGAGTTGGACGTGGTGTTCCCTGATTTACTACTCCTAACTATTCCTAAGTGGCTTTGTTGGATATGGTGTTCCCTGGTTTACTACTCCTAACTACTCCCAAGTGGCTGTGTTGGACATGGTGTTCCCTGGTTTACTACTTCTGACTACTCCTAAGTGGCTGTGTTGGACATGGTGTTCCCTGGTTTACCACTCCTAACTACTCCAAAGTGGCTGAGTTGGACAAGGTGTTCCCTGATTTACTACTCCTAACTACTCCCAAGTGGCTGTGTTGGACATGGTGTTCCCTGGTTTACTACTCCTAACTACTCTTAGGTGACTGTGCTGGACATTGTGATCCCTGGTTTACTACTCCTAATTACTCTTAGGTGGCTGTGTTGGACATTGTGTAAATACTCCTAGGTGGTTGTATTGGACATGGTGTTCCCTGGTTTACTACTCATAACTACTCTTAAATGGCTGTGTTGTACATTGTGTTCCCTGGTTTACTACTCGTAACTTCTCTTAGGTCACTGTGTTGGACATTGTGATCACTGGTTTACTACTCCTAATTACTCTTAGGTGGCTGTGTTGGACATTGTGTAACTACTCCTAAGTAGTTGTAATGGACATGGTGTTCCCTGGTTTACTACTCATAACTACTCCTAAGTGGCTGTGTTGGACATGGTGTTCCCTGGTTTACTACTCCTAACTACTCTTAGGTGGCTGTGTTGGACATGGTGTTCCCTGGTTTACTACTTCTGACTACTCCTAAGTGGCTGTGTTGGACATGGTGTTCCCTGGTTTACCACTCCTAACTACTCCAAAGTGGCTGAGTTGGACGTGGTGTTCCCTGATTTACTACTCCTAACTACTCCCAAGTGTCTGTGTTGGACATGGTGTTCCCTGGTTTACTACTTCTGACTACTCCTAAGTGGCTGTGTTGGACATGGTGTTCCCTGGTTTACCACTCCTAACTACTCCAAAGTGGCTGAGTTGGACGTGGTGTTCCCTGATTTACTACTCCCAATTACTCCCAAGTGGCTGTGTTGGACATGGTGTTCCCTGGTTTACTACTTCTAACTACTCTTAGGTGACTGTGTTGGACATTGTGATCCCTGGTTTACTACTCCTAATTACTCTTAGGTGGCTGTGTTGGACATGGTGTTCCCTGGTTTACTACTCATAACTACTCTTAAATGGCTGTGTTGTACATTGTGTTCCCTGGTTTACTACTCGTAACTTCTCTTAGGTGACTGTGTTGGACATTGTGATCACTGGTTTACTACTCCTAATTACTCTTAGGTGGCTGTGTTGGACATTGTGTAACTACTCCTAAGTGGTTGTAATTGACATGGTGTTCCCTGGTTTACTACTCATAACTACTCCTAAGTGGCTGTGTTGGACATGGTGTTCCCTGGTTTACTACTCCTAACTACTCTTAGGTGGCTGTGTTGGACATTGTGTAACTACTCCTAAGTGGTTGTATTGGACATGGTGTTCCCTGGTTTACTACTCATAACTACTCCTAAGGGGCTGTGTTGGACATGGTGTTTCCTGGTTTACTACTCCTAACTGGCTGTGTTGGACATTGTGTTCCCTGGTTTACTACTCCTAACTACTCTTAGGTGGCTGTGTTGGACATTGTGTAACTACTCCTAAGTGGTTGTATTGGACATGGTGTTCCCTGGTTTACTACTCATAACTACTCCTAAGAGGCTGTGTTGGACATGGTGTTTCCTGGTTTACTACTCCTAACTGGCTGTGTTGGACATTGTGTTCCCTGGTTTACTACTCCTAACTACTCTTAGGTGGCTGTGTTGGACATTGTGTAACTACTCCTAAGTGGTTGTAATGGACATGGTGTTCCCTGGTTTACTACTCATAACTACTCCTAAGTGGCTGTGTTGGACATGGTGTTCCCTGGTTTACTACTCATAACTACTCCTAACTGGCTGTGTTGGACATTGTGTTCCCTGGTATACTACTCCTAACTACTCTTAGGTGGATGTGTTGGACATTGTGTAACTACTCCTAAGTGGTTGTATTGGACATGGTGTTTCCTTGTTTACTAATCCTAACTACTCCTAAGTGGCTGCGTTGGACATGGTGTTCCCTTTTTTATACTCCTAAGTACTTCTAAGTGGCTGTGTTGGAAATGGTTTTACCTGGTTTACTACTCCTTAAGTGCTATAACTGTGTGGTCTGCACATGTATTATGCATCCAACTTGTATTTAGAGTAAGAAACCTGTACTTAAGTTCTGATAGGTCCCCTTGCGCACTGAACCAGATGGTAACTACTGTGTGTAATATTGCGTAGGGCTCTACTCTTGAACTTAAATCTGGAAGTTATGTTATGTTATATTATGTTACTTGGCATTTATATAGCGCTTTATATATCATTGGTATGATCTCAAAGCGCTGGTAGGTTGAACGCCCTCGGGAACCGTAGTTCAAGTCAGTAGAGAGAGAGAGTGTGGTATGGTGCGTGGGTGCACCGGATATGTGTGCAGCTGGTGTAGTTGTCGGATGATAGCTGCTTTCTAGCGATAGGTGTGGGGGAGAAGATATCAGTTGGATATGTGCAGTCTGGTGGGTGGACACCCAGACTGGGTTCTGGCTGCGTGAGGCCTGAGGAACGCCTATGTGAGAAGCTGGCTGGAATGTGCTCAGCTAGCTGCGTTTTATTAGGGTGATGAGGTGTTCATGGGGTCGTATTCGTATGTGAACAGCTAGGCCAAATTATCAGGGGTATAGCTGTGTTCTAGTGGAGTGATGGTGTATAGTAGAAAGTAAGCGTAGTGGTGTGATATGGTGGTTATCTGTAAAAGCGCCTTAGACATTAGACCTTAGACCTGGCAAGTGGACAGGACGGTGGGGGCATACATAGCGACATACGGATATATATCAACAGGGGTGGATACAGGTATATATGGGGTCACAGGTATATATGGGGATACAGATATATAGTGACAGGGGTCGATACAGGTAAATATGGGATACAGATATATATGGGGATACAGTTATATAGCATATATAGGGGATACATATATATGGCAACCGCATGGGAACAGGTGCACAGTGATACATGTGGTACATCCACTCAACATCCACTCAGTCTATTCCATCCACTCTGTCCAAATCCATCCACTTTGTCCAATTCCATCCACTCTGTCCAATTCCATCCACTCTGTCCGATTCCATCCACTCTGTCCAATTCCATCCACTCTGTCCAATTCCGTCCACTCTGTCCGGATCTGTCCACTCTGTCCGGATCTGTCCACTCTGTCCGGATCTGTCCACTCTGTCCGGTTCCATCCACTCTGTCTTGTTCCATCCACTCTGTCCAGTTCCATCCACTCTGTCCAGTTCCATCCACTCTGTCCAGTTCCATCCACTCTGTCCAGTTCCATCTATTCCACCCAGTTCCATCTACTTTGTCCAGTTCCATTAGTGCCAACCGATTCCATTCACTCCATCCATTCGGTCTCTCTATCCACTCCATCCACTCCATTTGCCTCACTCAGTTCCCTCTAATACCACCCATTTCCATTCACTTTGTCTAGTTCCATTTGAGTCATTCAATTCGATCTACTCGGTCCACACGTCACTCCATCCACTTCATTTCATCCGCTCCATCCGTTCCATATCCTTCATCTACTTTCTCTGGCTCATCCTCTCGATCCGTTTCTTCCACTCCATCCGTTTCGCCCACTCCATCAATTTTGTCCACTCTATCCGTTTCATCCACTCCATCCGTTTAATCCATTCCATCTGTTTTATCCTTTCCATACATTCCATCCACTCCGTTCTATCCAATCCATCCGTTTCATCCACTCCATCCTTTCCATCCACTCCATCCTTTCCATCCACTCCATCCGTTCTATCCACTCCATCCACTTCCTCCGCTCCATCCACTCCATCCATTCCATCCACTCCATCCGTTCCATCCACTCCATCCGTTCCATCCGTTCCATCCACTCCATCCGTTCCATCTGTTCCATCCACTCCATCCATTCTATCCATTCCACCCACTCTATCCGTTCCATCCACTCTATCCGTTCCATCCACTCTATCCGTTCCATCCACTCCATCCATTCCAACCACTCCACCCATTCCATCTGTTCCACCCGCACCATCAGTTCCACCCGCTCCATCAATTCCATCCACTTCATCCGTTCCATCCGCTCCATCCACTCCATCTGTTCCGTTCCATCCGTTCCATCCACTCTATCCATTCAATCCATTCAATCCACTCTATCCGTTTATCCGCTCTATCAGTTCCATCCACTCTATTAGATCGATCCGCCCTATCCATTTCATCCGCTCTATCGTTTCATCCGGACATCTGTTCCTTTCACTCCATCGGTTCGGTCTATTCCATCCATTTCATGTCCATTCCACCCGCTCCATGTCCACTCTACACGTTCCATCCACTCTACCCATTCCATCCACTCTACCCATTCCATCCACTCTACCCGTTCTATCCACTCCACCAGTTTCATCCACTCCACCAGTTTCATCCACTCATCCTTTCCAGCCACTCCATCCTTTCCTCCCATTCCAACCGTTCCATCCGTTCCATTTACTCTATCCGTTCCATCCACTCTGTCCGTTCCATACACTCTTTCTGTTCCATCCACTCTATCCGTTCCATCGATTCTATCCGTTCCATCCACTCTATCGGTTCCTTCCATTCTTTTCGTTCTATCCATTCTGTTCATTCCATCTACTCTGTCTGTTCCCTCCATTCTGTCCGTTCTATCCGCTCGGTCTGTTCCATCCACTCTATCCGTTCCATCCGCTATGTCTGTTCATCTACTCTTTCGGTTCCATCCACTCTGTCCCTTCTGTCAACTCTATCTGTTTCATCAACTCTATTTGCTCCATCTATTCTGATTGCTACTTCTACTCTTTTCTGGTTATACTCGTTCTGTCCGATCCATCCATTCTATTCTTTTGATTCATTCAATGTATTCCATCCGTTCTATCTGTTCTATCCATTCTATCTGTTCCAACCACTCTAAGAATTACATCCAACCTAGTTGTTTCATCTATTCCATCCACTCCATCCACTTCATCCAATTCCAATCACTCCATCCAGATTCCTGTTGATTTTATCCACTCCCTCCACTCCATCAACTCCACTCAGCACATCTGATCCATCTGCTCCACGCACTCTATTTGTTCCACCCCCTCCTTCTGCTCACCTACTCCTTGTATTCCGTCCACCTCATTACGCTCATTCCAATCATTCCAGTCATTTCACTCATTTCATTCAACCCACTCTGCACACTTCATACATTCAATCCGCTTCTAGCCAACTCCATCCACTCTACGACGCACTTCATCCATTCATTTGATCCACTCCATATATTCCTTACACTCCATCCAATTATATCTACTCATCGGGTTCTATCTGCTCCATCCACTCCATCTACTCCTTTATTCCTCCACTCCATCAGCTGCGTCATTCCATCTACTCCATCCATCCCACCCACTCCATCCACTCCATCCATTCCATCCATTCCATCCATTCCATCCTATCCTGTGGGTAGGATCGGATGTTTTGAACACCAGGTAGAATAGTCTCATTGAGTGTTTCGTCATTGGGTTGCTGGGGGATTCAGACACATCTTTAGGGTGGTCATTGGTGTTATGGGAAGAGACATGTTTTTAGTAATTTGTGGAATGACAAATAGTCTTCGTTGTGTCGGATTTGAGGTGGAAGCGAGTTCCATAGAGTGGGGGCCAAGGCTGAGAACGAGGATCCTCCGATCCTGACCGAGTTGGTGGTTGGGATCACTAAAATGAGGACGGAGCTTGCTCTGAGGGTCCGCAGTGGGAGGTAAGGTTTTAGCTTGTCTTGCAGGTATAGAGGGCCAGTCTTGTGCACTGCATGGTGAGTGGTGCATAGGGTTTTGAAAGTGGCCATTCGTCCAATTGGGAGCAGGTGGAGTGTTCTGAGAGCTGGAGAGATGTGGTCTCTTGGGCCCAGTGCTAGTATCATTTTTGCAGCAGCGTTTTGCGCTTTTTGCAGTTTAGTAAGGTGGTATGCCCGGACTCCAAGGTAAAGGGAGTTGGCATAGTCCAGTATTGATATTATAATAGACATAACAGTGGCTAGTCTACCAGGAAAGGAGAGGTAGGGGAAAATGCATCTGAGAATTTTGAGATGTTAATGACAAGACTTAGATACGTTGTTGATTTGACGAGTGAGGGTTTGGTCAGAGTCAAGAGTGCATCCAAGGTTTTATACTGTGGGAGAGGGGTGGGTGGTTGGCCCATTGATGGGGGCCAAGGTAGAGGGCAGGGGAGGAGCTCAGTGTTGCCGCACACCATGATTTTGGTTTTAGTGGGGTTTAGGAGGAGGTGGTTTGTAGTCATCCAACGGTTGATGTCAAGGAGGCAGGCTGCGAGGTCGGGCTGAGAGTTGGAGTCTGAGTTGAGGAGTTTCAGGATGATTTGTGTATCATCAACGTAGTTGTAGGACAGGATATTGTGCGGGCGAATGATACCAGGGAGGGTGGACATATACAGGTTGAGTAGGAGGGCTGATAGGCATGCTCCTAGTGTTACTCCAGTATTGACCGGTCGAGCGGCCGAGGCAAAAGTGTAGAGAAGGGTTATTTGTTTCCTGTTCTTGAGGAAGGAGGCGATCCAGCTCAGATCGGTTCCACAGATTCCTAGGGAGTGGAGGCGGTCAAGTAGGATTGAATGGTTAATTGTGTCAAACGTGGCAGAGAGGTCTAGAAGGATTAGTGCAGCGCATCCTGCAGAGTCAGCAGTGATCTTAAGCTCGTCCCAGATTGAGGCCAGAGTGGTTTTGGTTCCGTGTTGTGGTCTGAAGCCTGATTGGGCAGGGTCCAGGAGGTTGTTGGATTCGACAAAGGTGTTTAGTTGGGCGTATACGGTTCGACCGATGAGTTTTGCAAAGAATCTGGTGTTCGAGATGGGGCGGTAGTTTTTGGGGCCAAGGGAGTCAAGGGATGGTTTTTTTAGAAGGGGTTTGACATGTGCAATTCTGAAGGCGTCGGGGAAGATTCCAGTGCTGAGGGAGTCGTTTAAGATGGTTCTTGCATACTCTCCTGCGAAGGTGGATGAGAATATTTATTTGAGGACTGAGGCGGGGCAAGGGTAAGGGGGGAGCCAGAGGGTTTTCTAGCAGCGATTAGGTCAAGAAAATCATCTCTGGAGATTGGTTTGAAGGAGTCGAAAGTGGGTGGCGTTGTTGTTGCAGTGGCGGGAGGGAAGGTGGTTGGTAGGGTGGACGGGTTTTGTGGTGGTGAGAGGAGGGCCAGTTTGTTGTTAAGAGAAGTCGTTCTGTCGAGAGCGGTGCTGTAGAAGTGGAGGGAGAGTGAGTCGCAGAGTGATTGAGATGGGGTAGATTGGGCTGAGGTACAGGTTGGTTTGAAAAGAAGGAATGCATGTCTGGGAGCCAACGGGTGGGATGGAGAAGTGAGATTTGAAATTGACTGCCACACCGCCTCCTCTAGAGGGTCTGTGGCTTCATGAGAAACCGGGGCAAAGTCGCTGGAGAACCTGGTTTCTGTGATAAAGACTAGGTCAGGATTGTCAGAGGAGAGGAGGTCGAAGATGCTATGTTTGATTTTTGCTACAAAGCGGGCATTAAAAAGGATGCATCTGACTTCGGAGTGGGGGGATGTCCTGGAGGTTGTAGGGTTGTGGTTGGGGGGAGATGCAGGGGAGGGTTGCGGGTGTGGGTCAGGGGTAGGAAGGGAGGGGGTAGGGTGGCAGCAGGTACTGGTTGGTGAATGTTGCGGACTGGTCGATGGAGGTTGGGAATAGTAGGCGGGCAGAGGAGGGTGTGAGGGTGGGCAGTTGGTCAGAGGGCTGGTCAGAGGGCTGGGAGGCATGAGGGACTGGGGATTCATGAGTGAATCTCATGGGATTGGGGATATCAGGTGTGCTGGGCGAGAAGTCGAGGGAGAGGGGTTGGAAGCGAGGTGAGGGAAGAGGGGAAGGTGGTGATGGTGGGGGATGAGAGAATGTGGGAATGGGTCGAGGAAGGAGGGGTGAGGAGTAGAGAGAGATAGAAGGGGACCAGGCTCGTTTTTTCTCCTTTTCAGGGTTTTGAGTGCAGTCGGTGTATGAGAGAGGGTGGGAGGGTCAGATGGTGATGGAGATGAGGCCACTATTCTTGCCAGTGCGAGACATGCAGTTTATAGGGAGGGGAAGGGATATGGCTGGAGGGGGATGTTAGTTGGTGTCAATGGGAGGTTAGGGCAGGGGGCAGCGGGGTGGGTCTGCGAATGTGGGAGGGTGATTCAGTGATGGGATGAGGGTGCAGACTTTGGGGTAAAAGGGTGTGAGGAGGGGGGAGGTATGCTCGCAGGGGAGTGGGGGAAGGGATGGAAGAAGCAGAGGCTTTTGGATGTTTGGAGCGGCATCAGGCTCCTCTGACATGGGAGTTGGATAGGGGGTGGGGTGGTACGGTGAGGGTTACTGGCGAGTTCATGATGGGCGGTGGGGGGTGAGTTGAGAGCGGTGGGTTTGTTTGGGACGGAAGGGGCGGATTCTAGGGGAGGGAGACGTGAGGCGCGCCAGAGTGAAGCTCTCAGCCTGGATCTAGATGGGTGGGATGGAGTCATGCTCAGAGTACACTCCATGTCGTCTGGCCACACTATGTAGATGCAGAATACAACACAGTGAAACTAATAGGGCCCACTCAACATCGCCCGATCACAATATCCAGATGCAGAATACAACACAGTGAAACTAATAGGGCCCACTCAACATCACCCGATCACAATATCCAGATGCAGAATACAACACAGTGAAACTAATAGGGCCCACTCAATATCGCCCGATCACAATATCCAGATGCAAAATTCAACACAGTGAAACTAATAGGGTCCACTCAACATCGCCCGATCACAATATCCAGATGCAACATTCAACACAGTGAAACTAATAGGGCCCACTCAACATCGCCCGATCACAATATCCAGAAGCAACATTCAACACAGTGAAACTAATAGGGCCCACTCAACATCGCCCGATCACAATATCCAGATGCAGAATAAAACACAGTGAAACTAATAGGGCCCACTCAGCATTGCCCGATCACAATATCCAGATGCAGAATAAAACACAGTGAAACTAATAGGGCCCACTCAACATCGCCCGATCACAATATCCAACACAGTGAAACTAGTAGGGCCCACTCAACATCGCCTGTTCACAATATCCAGATGCAACATTCAACACAGTGAAACTAATAGGGCCCACTCAACATCGCCCGATCACAATATCCAGATGCAACATTCAACACAGTGAAACTAATAGGGCCCACTCAACATCGCCCGATCACAATATCCAGACGCAACATTTAACACAGTGAAACTAATAGGGCCCACTCAACATCGCCCGATCACAATATCCAGACGCAGAATACAACACAGTGAAACTAATAGGGCCCACTTAATATCGCCCGATCACAATATCCAGATGCAAAATTCAACACAGTGAAACTAATAGGGCCCACTCAACATCGCCCGATCACAATATCCAGATGCAACATTCAACACAGTGAAACTAATAGGGCCCACTCAGCATCGCCCGATCACAATATCCAGATGCAGAATACAACACAGTGAAACTAATAGGGCCCACTCAATATCGCCCGATCACAATATCCAGATGCAACATTCAACACAGTGAAACTAATAGGGTATGTAAGGATATTTGGCGTGTTACAGCACAGAGTACAGCACTACCACACAGGTAGCAAACAGCACAGAGTACAGCACTACCACACAGGTAGCAAACAGCACAGAGTACAGCACTACTGCACAGGTAGCAATTTTTTTTTTTTTTTTTTTAAATATTTGAAAAAAAATAAAAAAAATCAATAAATTGCTACCTGTGTGGTAGTGCTGTACTCTGTGCTGTAACACGCCAAATATCCTTACAGTTCCCACACCGTCTACAGCCAAAGCTATGTTCAAAGGTCTCGTTAGGCCTGTATGTATGTGTCGCAGTAGTAGCCCCTCGCGCTGGTCCACCTCGAATTTGGCGAGGGCAGAAATGTCACAATTAACTAGGCCAACATCCGATGCAGCCGCAGTCGGGGATCCCTTGGAGTTAAACTGGCATGAATGCGATCACCGGTAGTTCAGGACCCCAGGACCGGTACTGTGCGATGCGAATGTTGGAGATCCACAATTAAAGAGTGTAGCCCCGTTCAAGGTCACAAGGCTGGCCCAGCCAGGTCCGGATCCTAGTTCAATATGGCCTCAGAGAATGACCGCGGCCCCATGCACCAGACATCCCGACTATACCCAGCCACACAAAGGGGGGCCCCTGTTCCCAACAGTTAGCCATTAGCTGCGACACGGTAGGGGGGACAGCAACTACCAGTCCAGGCAGTGATGTGTCTGGGAGGCGCCCCCAGGGTCTCGATCTCCCGAGGGGATGGGCCACACGTGACAGAGGGCTCCCGTGGTGGCCCCCCAGGAGGATTGCGTTGAAATCAACACTAATATTGGGGGGGGAAATCCCCTCAGAGTCCAGGGTGCCGCCATGTCCGGGCCCCGGGGGCGTCCAATACGGAGCACCCGGAACACAGCTGTCCCCCAGCAACGTGTACACAGAGTTTAATGGCCGTTGAAGCCTTTCTTCGGCAAGTGGAGGGGGCGGGGGGCCCAAGCCGGCCCGCAGCCGCAGGAGGAGGCGCCACAGTACCGGATAAGCAGCCCGCTCCCAGCCCCCTTGGCCCCCTTACCTCTACGAGTGCCGCTACAGGTGCGCCTGAGGGGAGGGGGGGAGTGGGTGAAGGCAGGTGAGTGGCACAACGAAGCAGAGTCAGCTGCGGCGGCTCCGTGCGTCCGGTCCAAGGCAAAGGAGCATCAGGTGCCTCAGAGGTCCAGTCCCCAGGCCGTGGTTGTGACGGGCAATCCGCCGGCAGGGCGTCCGAGAGGCCTGGGAGGGGGTTGGTGTGATAACACATAGAGGAGCGCCGGGTGGTTACTCCAGGATTCCAGTTATTTGGCTAACCGGGCCAGGATGCCCCTCCCCCACGGAGGCCGTCCGCGCCGAGGCGTCGAGTGCCAAAGCGGAGCCGGATTCGCCAGAGCCGCGTCCCGGGGGGAATCAGATGTTGGTGGACTCACCCCACCGGCGGTCACAGCGGATCCCCCAGTGGTTCCCCAGGTCCAAAAGTCAGTGCAGAAGCGGAGTACACGTTCACACAGCGGTCACAGCGGTTTGGGAAGGCTCAGCTGTATTTGCGAGGTTAAATTAAAGAATAAGTGCTCTCGCAGTCCGGGGCTCCATACTCAGGCTGCCATCTCGCTTCGAGGCAACAGTGCCCCCCGTCTAGATGCAGATTTCAACACAGTGAGACTTTTAGGCACAACTCAATTATGCTTAACCATAATATGTAGATATTTAGAAGCAAAATTCAACACAGTAAAACTTTTAGGGCACACTCAATGATGTTTGTGCACTCAATGTTGTTTGGGCACACTATCTAGGTGCAGAGTCTACATGTATTGTGTCTGCCACCAGGAAGACGCTTACATTTTAGGTTAAGGAGAGAATTAGGCCTTAACTGGCCATTTGCTGTTTTCTTAAGAGCACAACGCTCTTCTGTCTGTTCTGTGTGAATCCTTATTGTAATCATCATAAATACTTTATGTGTGACCTTGGAATGAAAGAGTATATTTTTGTGGTGTGCTCTTTTGTGGTGTCTATTGGGACTAATTGTACCTCCCTGCCAGACTTTCACCCTCCTAAAGTTAAGGCCGGCTTCTCGGCTACAGCAGCCATTGGAGAGTCTGGTCTTTCCTTATGGGGACGCACTGTTCCACCACTGGGTTCCATAATTCTGCCACCCTCGCCAGAGGGCTGTGCAGAAATGTCAACATGCACCAAGAGTATCATCCATGGAGGCATCTTCTTGGGCACTTAAAAAGGATGCATCTGACTTCGGAGTGGGGAATGTCCTGGAGGTTGTAGGGGTGTGGTTGGGGGGAGATGCGGGGGAGGGTTGCAGGTGTGGGTCAGGGGTAGGAAGGGAGGGAGTAGGGTGGCAGCGGGTACTGGCTGGTGAATGTTGCAGAATGGTCGATGGAGGTTGGGAATAGTAGGCGGGCAGAGGAGGGTGTGAGGGTGGGCAGTTGGTCAGAGGGCGGGGAGGGATGAGCGACTGGGGATTCATGAGTGAATCTCATGGGGCTAAGGATATCAGGTGTGCTGGGCGAGAAGTCGAGGGAGAGGGGTTGGAAGCGGGGTGAGGGAAGGGGGGAGGGTGGTGATGGTGGGGGATGTGAGAATGTGGGAATGGGTCGAGGAAGGAGGGGTGAGGAGTAGAGAGAGATAGAAGGGGACCAGGCTCGTTTTCTCCTTTCCAGGGTTTTCAGTGCAGTCGGTGAGTGAGAGAGGGTCGGGTGGGGGGTCGGATGGTGATGAGATGAGGCCACTGTTCTTGCCAGGGCGAGACGTGCAGTTTTTAGGGAGGGGAAGGGATATGGCTGGAGGGGGATGTTAGTTGGTGTCAATGGGAGGGTAGGAAACACCCACCAAGAGCATCATACATGGGGGCATCTTCTTGGGCACCAAGTCATCACGCACAGAGGGAGCTCCCATTGCAGAAGAGACATGCACAAAGGGCGCTTCCCTCACCAGAGCCTCATGGAGTGAGGGAGCTTCCCTCACCAGAGCCTGAAGGAGGGACAGAGATTCCCTCACAAACAGGACCAGACAATGATGGTGCAGCCTGGGCATCAGAACCTCTTTCAGGCAAGAATATTCCCTCACCATAGCCTCAGACAGGGAGGAAGCTTCCCTCCTCAGAGCATCAGACAGGGAGGGAGCTTCCCTCCTCAGAGCATCAGACAGGGAGGGAGCTTCCCTCCTCAGAGCATCAGACAGGGAGGGAGCTTCCCTCCTCAGAGCATCACAGAGGGAGGGAGCTTCCCTCACCAGAGCATCAGACAGGGAGGGAGCTTCCCTCCTCAGAGCATCAGACAGGGAGGGAGCTTCCCTCCTCAGAGCATCAGACAGGGAGGGAGCTTCCCTCCTCAGAGCATCACAGAGGGAGGGAGCTTCCCTCACCAGAGCATCATACAGGGAGGGAGCTTCCCTCACCACAGCATCGGACAGGGAAAGAGCTTCCCTCCTCAGAGCATCACAGAGGGAGGGAGCTTCCCTCACCAGAGCATCACAGAGGGAGGGAGCTTCCCTCACCTAGAGCTGCATACATGGCAGATGCTTCATGGGCAAAAAAGCCTCATGTGACACCTTCCCTCACCAGAGCCTCATGGAGGAAGGGAACGTCCCTCACCAAGAGCATCATATAGAGAACTTCTGGGCAACTCCCTCACAAAGGTCTTACACATACAGCTTCACCCTCAGTAACCCAAGGTAATCCAGACGTGGTCCTCTTGCTCACTGCGTCTTATAGAGGCTCAGCTTTACCTCACTGATCAGGCCAGACTAGGCCAAAACACGTGTCTGGGGGTGCTGATGGTTCTCTTATTCAGAAGAGAATTGCCTAGCATTTCAGTGCTGGACTGGCCTTGTGGGTGGGACAAAGACGGATATGCAAATGGGTATGTCTCCTCTGTGAAGTGGGCAGTGAGCTAAAAATGGGGGTTTGATCCTCCTGAGTGGAAGAAATTCACAGGATATTTGACCCATGAATGTTAGACAGAATCCTGTGCAGTGCCCTTAGGGACCACTACACACAATTAAGACTACAAGTGGTAATACAAGTTTTACCTTTGGTACAAGCCTGTACTACTATGTTAAAGTGGTAACAGTAGAGGAGCAGCCAGGCTTATCTCAAGAGTATATGAGCAGTAGCAGAGATTACACAAAGGACCACAATTACTGTGACTCAAGCAAACACTGACTCAAGGTTTTTGGTTGAAAAGTAAAAGTACATTTATTTCTAGACCATCTGTTTGCAAAACACTTCACTTCTATTAAATTAAAACCATACGTAAAATACACTACACACAACCAATTCTCTTTGTGCAGAACAACTCAAGGTAAGTACCTTATGATTTGACAGACCGGTGTTGTGAAACAAAGACATTACCGGGAGTACAGATGCAAACACTTTTTGACAGTAATGACAATTCGGTCTTACTAAAAATGCGCGTACCCGCGCGAAGTAATGTTACCTGAGCTAAAACACACTTAGCACATGAATAAACACAAGAGAGTTGGGGATAAAAATCATAGGCAATACTTTTGTCAAGGCAAATAGAATCAGAGGGCACTTTCCTACAAGTGAATAAAAGTCAATAGGCCTGCTCCAGTGTCAAGTGGAACAGGGTTCCTGTTGTCGAGGATCACACAGTCAGAAAGTTCAAGATTCAACGTTGCCAGGAGTACTTGGATATTGTCAACAGAGGAAGCAAAAGTTATAAGAGGGAAGGAAGACAAGGGCAAGCCTTGGATGAGGAGAAAAGGGTTCATCCTAGTTCCTCGAAGCTGGACACCGTACCTTATTCTTTGAAGAAGCTGGTGCCACGGCAGTTGTTCCTGGTAATTTCCTGCAGACTCACAGTTCCTGGAGCTTCAGTCGTGGGGACAAGAAGGAGGAGGACATCACGAGTGAGCTGCACTACTCAGGGATGAGGCCAGCAGCAGCGACAGTGAATAAAAGGTGCTCTCCGTTAAAACAGGAGAGGCTCTTCAGATGGCTATCCGGACCACTACAGCAGTGTGCAGCGATTTCCACGAAGAAGGGGATCCTCTGCTTGTGGAAGATGAGCTGGTTGATCCCACCAGGCTCAAGGGAAGAAAACTCCGGACTGGATCTTCTCTTGACGTTGAAGGGTAAAATAAAAATAATAATAATTAGGCTTTTATATAGCGCTACAAACCCTCAGGTATCTGAGCGCTGCTTATTATTACCCACGGTGTGTGGTGCTCATTTATCGACCTCGGAAGGATGAAAGGCTGAGTTTGGCCCCGCCGGGATTCGAACCTGCGTTAACAGGCTCTGCACGGGTGTCAAAGCGGGCGCTCTACTCGCTGTGCCACTTGACCGGCTATAAAGAGCCGGTAGATAGCTCAGGACTGCAGCAGGGCTTCACCGGGACTTGGGATTGCACCAGCCGTCTTCTTCTCTGCTCCTCTTCAGTTCCTTGCAGTTGCAGTGGCGACTCTGACTTCCACCCCAAGAGTCCTGCCTTTTATGTGAAAATCTTCCATTCACACAGCCTGGCTGTCAATCACATAGCAGGGGGGTTGTCCGGAGCCAAAAGAAAGAGTATTTGGTCAAGCAGGTTTATGTTCGAGGCTAATAGAATAGCCTGGAATACTACCACGTTTATATAGTATAATTGCGGTAGAAAAGGTAGGGTAGATACCACTGCCACCAGCCAAGTCTAAATGTTAAAAGAGCGAAACAAAGATCCAAGAGGCGCAGACAAAAAGGAGTAGGAATTAAACCCTTTCCAGTACTCCATGTAAAATGGGGTGCACTGGGTCTGCAGTTTAAATGACTACATAAAGTAAATGGCAACTTTACCTGTTTCTGGGGGACAGTAGTCAGCCCCAGAAAAAATGCAGTCAGTGCGAAGTCTCAAAAACAACCCTGTGTCACTGCACTGAAGGTGCTGTGTAACACACATAAAAAGGCGGGCTCATGGAGTGGTGTGCTCCCGCAAACAGTAGAAATACACATGGCAAAACACATGTAAGGGTTGGAAAAAGGCTCAAACTCTTACCCAGTGGAAAAAATAAACTCCAGAAATCCAGCAAAGCTGCTCGGGGACTCACTAGGTTTGAGAAATTAGCCATAGAATGAGAATTCTCCCTAACAAGGGGCTCCCACACTCCTTCATACAGGGAACTTTCCTAAGCAGAAACTTCATTCACCAGAGCCTCATGCATAGAGGGAGCTCTCAGAGCACCAGAGCCTCATGCATAGAGGGAGCTTTAAGAGCACCAGAGCCTCGTGCATAGAGGGAGCTTTGAGAGCACCGGAGCCTCATGCGTAGAGGGAGCTCTCATAGCACCAGAGCCTCATGCATAGAGGGAGCTTAGGAGCACCAGAGCCTCGTGCATAGAGGGAGCCTTCAGAGCACCAGAGCCTCATGCATAGAGGGAGCTTTCAGAGCACCAGAGCCTCGTGCATAGAGGGAGCTTTAGGAGCACCAGAGCCTCGTGCATAGAGGGAGCCTTCAGAGCACCAGAGCCTCATGCATAGAGGGAGCTTTCAGAGCACCAGAGCCTCATGCGTAGAGGGAGCTCTCAGAGCACCAGAGCCTCGTGCATAGAGGGAGCTTTAGGAGCACCAGAGCCTCGTGCATAGAGGGAGCCTTCAGAGCACCAGAGCCTCGTGCATAGAGGGAGCTTTCAGAGCACCAGAGCCTCATGCGTAGAGGGAGCTCTCAGAGCACCAGAGCCTCATGCATAGAGGGAGCTTTAGGAGCACCAGAGCCTCGTGCATAGAGGGAGCTTTAGGAGCACCAGAGCCTCGTGCATAGAGGGAGCCTTCAGAGCACCAGAGCCTCGTGCATAGAGGGAGCTTTAGGAGCACCAGAGCCTCGTGCATAGAGGGAGCTCTCAGAGCACCAGAGCCTCATGCATAGAGGGAGCTTTAGGAGCACCAGAGCCTTGTGCATAGAGGGAGCCTTCAGAGCACCAGAACCTCATGCATAGAGGGAGCTTTAGGAGCACCAGAGCCTTGTGCATAGAGGGAGCCTTCAGAGCACCAGAACCTCATGCATAGAGGGAGCTTTAGGAGCACCAGAGCCTCATGCATAGAGGGAGCTTTAGGAGCACCAGAGCCTCGTGCAAAGAGGGAGCCTTCAGAGCACCAGAGCCTCATGCATAGAGGGAGCTTTCAGAGCACCAGAGCCTTGTGCATAGAGGGAGCCTTCAGAGCACCAGAGCCTCATGCATAGAGGGAGCTTTCAGAGCACCAGAGCCTCATGCGTAGAGGGAGCTCTCAGAGCACCAGAGCCTCATGCATAGAGGGAGCTCTCAGAGCACCAGAGTCCAGAGAGGAGCTTCCTTTAGCAGAGATTCAGGAAGGAAGGGAACTTCCCATGCACCAGAGCCTCATCCATACTGCAAACTTTCCTTGCCAAAGCCTCATGGAGTGAAGGAACATTCCTCACCAGAGCCCAATGGTGAGAGAGAGCTTCCTGGGATCCAGAGCCTCATAACAGAGGGAGCTTCCCGGGTTCAGAAGCTCATGCACAGGGCAGCTTCCAGGGTACCAGAGCGTCATAAAAGAGGGAGCTTCCCGGGTTCAGAAGCTCATGCACAGGGCAGCTTCCAGGGCACCAGAGCCTCATAACAGAGGGGGCTTCCCGGGTTAAGCACCTTATGCACAGGGCAGCTTCCTGGGATCCAGAGCCTCATAACCGAGGGAGCTTCCCGGGTTCAGAAGCTCATGCACAGGGCAGCTTCCAGGGTACCAGAGCCTCATAACAGAAGGAGCTTCCCGGGTTCAGAAGCTCATGCACAGGGCAGCTTCCAGGGTACCAGAGCCTCATAACAGAGGGAGCTTCCCGGGTTCAGAGGCTCATGCACAGGGCAGCTTCCAGGGTACCAGAGCCTCATAACGGAGGGGGCTTCCCGGGTTCAGAAGCTCATGCACAGGGCAGCTTCCAGGGAACGAGAGCCGCATAACAGAGGGGGCTTCCCGGGTTCAGAAGCTCATGCACAAGGCAGCTTCCAGGGACCCAGAGCCTCATAACAGAGGGGGCTTCCCGGGTTCAGAAGCTCATGCACAGGGCAGCTTCCAGGGTACCAGAGCCTCATAACAGAGGGAGCTTCCCGGGTTCAGAAGCTCATGCACAGGGCAGCTTCCTGGGATCCAGAGCCTCATAACCGAGGGAGCTTCCCGGGTTCAGAAGCTCATGCACAGGGCAGCTTCCAGGGTACCAGAGCCTCGTAACAGAGGGGGCTTCCCGGGTTAAGCACCTTATGCACAGGGCAGCTTCCTGGGATCCAGATCCTCATAACACAGGGGGCTTCCCGGGTTCAGAACCTCATGCACAGGGCAGCTTCCAGGGTACCAGAGCCTCATAACAGAGGGAGCTTCCCGGGTTCAGAAGCTCATGCACAGGGCAGCTTCCAGGGTACCAGAGCCTCGTAACAGAGGGGGCTTCCCGGGTTAAGCACCTTATGCACAGGGCAGCTTCCTGGGATCCAGAGCCTCATAACAGAGGGAGCTTCCCGGGTTCAGAAGCTCATGCACAGGGCAGCTTCCAGGGTACCAGAGCGTCATAAAAGAGGCAGCTTCCCGGGTTCAGAAGCTCATGCACAGGGCGGCTTCCAGGGTACCAGAGCCTCATAACAGAGGGAGCTTCCCGGGTACAGAAGCTCATGCACAGGGCAGCTACCAGGGCACCAGAGCCTCATAACAGAGGGGGCTTCCCGGGTTAAGCACCTTATGCACAGGGCAGCTTCCTGGGATCCAGAGCCTCATAACAGAGGGAGCTTCCCGGGTTCAGAAGCTCATGCACAGGGCAGCTTCCAGGGTACCAGAGCCTCATAACAGACGGAGCTTCCCGGGTTCAGAAGCTCATGCACAGGGCAGCTTCCAGGGTACCAGAGCCTCATAACGGAGGGAGCTTCCCGGGTTCAGAGGCTCATGCACAGGGCAGCTTCCAGGGTACCAGAGCCTCATAACGGAGGGGGCTTCCCGGGTTCAGAAGCTCATGCACAGGGCAGCTTCCAGGGAACCAGAGCCGCATAACAGAGGGGGCTTCCCGGGTTCAGAAGCTCATGCACAAGGCAGCTTCCAGGGACCCAGAGCCTCAAACAGAGGGGGCTTCCCGGGTTCAGAAGCTCATGCACAGGGCAGCTTCCAGGGTACCAGAGCCTCATAACAGAGGGAGCTTCCCGGGTTCAGAAGCTCATGCACAGGGCAGCTTCCTGGGATCCAGAGCCTCATAACCGAGGGAGCTTCCCGGGTTCAGAAGCTCATGCACAGGGCAGCTTCCTGGGATACAGAGACACATAAAAGAGGGAGCTTCCCGGGTTCAGAAGCTCGTGCACAGGACAGCTTCCAGGGTACCAGAGCCTCATAACAGAGGGAGCTTCCCGGGTTCAGAAGCTCGTGCACAGGACAGCTTCCAGGGTACCAGAGCCTCATAACAGAGGGAGCTTCCCGGGTTCAGAAGCTCGTGCACAGGACAGCTTCCAGGGTACCAGAGCCTCATAACAGAGGGAGCTTCCCGGGTTCAGAAGCTCGTGCACAGGGCAGCTTCCAGGAAAACAGAGCCTCATAACAGAGGGAGCTTCCCTGGTTCAGAACCTCGTGCACAGGGCAGCTTCCAGGGAACCAGAGCCTCATAACAGAGGGAGCTTCCTGGGTTCAGAACCTCGTGCACAGGGCAGCTTCCAGGGAACCAGAGCCTCATAACAGAGGGCGCTTCCCTGGTCCAGAACCTCGTGCACAGGGAAGCTTCCTGGGATCCAGAGCCTCATAACAGAGGGCGCTTCCCTGGTTCAGAACCTCGTGCACAGGGCAGCTTCCAGGGAACCAGAGCCTCATAACAGAGGGAGCTTCCTGGGTTCAGAACCTCATGCACAGGGACAGCTTCCAGGGAACCAGGGCCTCATAACAGAGGGAGCTTCCCGGGTTCAGAAGCTCATGCACAGGGCAGCTTCCAGGAAAACAGAGCCTCATAACAGAGGGAGCTTCTTGGGTTCAGAACCTCATGCACAGGGACAGCTTCCAGGGATCCAGAGCCTCATAACAGAGAGAGCTTCCCGGGTTCAGAACCTCATGCACAGGGACAGCTTCTAGGGATCCAGAGCCTCATAACAGAGGGAGCTTCTCTGGTTCAGAACCTCATGCACAGGGGCAGCTTCCTGGGATCCAGAGCCTCATAACAGAGAGAGCTTCTCTGGTTCAGAACCTCATGCACAGGGGCAGCTTCCAGGCATTCAGAGCCTCATAACAGAGGGAGCTTCCCGGGTTCAGAACCTCATGCACAGAGCAGCTTCCAGGGAACCTGAGCCTCATAACAGAGGCAGCTTCTCTGCTTCAGAGCCTCATGCACAGGGGCAGCTTCCAGGGAACCAGAGCCTCATAACAGAGAGAGCTTCCCGAGTTCAGAACCTCATGCACAAGCAGCTTCCAGGGAACCAGAGCATCATACCAGAGGGAGCTTCCTGGGGTTCAGAGCCTCATGCACAGGGCAGATTCCAGGGAACCAGAGCCTCATAACAGAGGGCGCTTCCCTGGTTCAGAATCTCATGCACAGGGTAGATTCCAGGGTACCAGAGCCTCATAACAGAGGGAGCTTCCCTGGTTCAGAACCTCATGCACAGGGCAGCTTCCAGGGTACCCGAACCCTATTAACAGATGGAGCTTCCCTGGTTCAGCACCTCATGCACGACAGCAGCTTCTAGGGAACCACATCCTCATAACAGAGGGAGCTTCCCTGGTTCAGAACCTCGAGCACAGAGCAGCTTCCAGGGAACCATAGCCTCATCACAGAGGGAGCTTGCCGGGTTCAGAACCTCATGAACCGGGCAGCTTCCTGGGATCCAGATCCTCATAACAGAGGGAGCTTCCCTGGTTCAGAACCTCATGTACAGGGCAGCTTCCAGGGAACCAGAGCCTCATAGCAGAGGGAGCTTCTCGGGTTCAAAAGCTCATGCACAGGGCAGCTTCCAGGAAAACAGAGCCTCATAACAGAGGGAGCTTCCTGGGTTCAGAACCTCATGCACAGGGACAGCTTCCTGGGATCCAGAGCCTCATAACAGAGGAAGCTTCCCGGGTTCAGAACCTCATGCACAGAGCAGCTTCCAGGGAACCCGAGCCTCATAACAGAGGTAGCTTCTCTGCTTCAGAGCCTCATGCACAGGGGCAGCTTCCAGGGAACCAGAGCCTCATAACAGAGAGAGCTTCCCGGGTTCAGAACCTCATGCACAAGGCAGCTTCCAGGGAACCAGAGCATCATACCAGAGGGAGCTTCCTAGGGTTCAGAGCCTCATGCACAGGGCAGATTCCAGGGAACCAGAGCCTCATAACAGAGGGCGCTTCCCTGGTTCAGAACCTCATGCACAGGGGCAGCTTCCAGGGAACCATAGCCTGATAACAGAGGGAGCTTCCCTGGTTCAGAGCCTCATGCACAGGGGCAGCTTCCTGGGATCCAGAGCCTCATAACAGAGGGCGCTTCCCTGGTTCAGAAGCTCATGCACAGGGCAGCTTCCAGGGAACCAGAGCCTCATAACAGAGGGAGCTTCCTGGGTTCAGAACCTCATGTACAGGGACAGCTTCCAGGGAACCAGGGCCTCATAACAGAGGGAGCTTCCCGGGTTCAGAAGCTCATGCACAGGGCAGCTTCCAGGAAAACAGAGCCTCATAACAGAGGGAGCTTCCTGGGTTCAGAACTTCATGCACAGGGACAGCTTCTAGGGATCCAGAGCCTCATAACAGAGAGAGCTTCCCGGGTTCAGAACCTCATGCACAGGGACAGCTTCTAGGGATCCAGAGCCTCATAACAGAGGGAGCTTCTCTGGTTCAGAACCTCATGCACAGGGGCAGCTTCCTGGGATCCAGAGCCTCATAACAGAGAGAGCTTCTCTGGTTCAGAACCTCATGCACAGGGGCAGCTTCCAGGCATTCAGAGCCTCATAACAGAGGGAGCTTCCCGGGTTCAGAACCTCATGCACAGAGCAGCTTCCAGGGAACCTGAGCCTCATAACAGAGGCAGCTTCTCTGCTTCAGAGCCTCATGCACAGCGGCAGCTTCCAGGGAACCAGAGCCCCATAACAGAGAGAGCTTCCCGAGTTCAGAACCTCATGCACAAGCAGCTTCCAGGGAACCAGAGCATCATACCAGAGGGAGCTTCCTAGGGTTCAGAGCCTCATGCACAGGGCAGATTCCAGGGAACCAGAGCCTCATAACAGAGGGCGCTTCCCTGGTTCAGAATCTCATGCACAGGGTAGATTCCAGGGTACCAGAGCCTCATAACAGAGGGAGCTTCCCTGGTTCAGAACCTCATGCACAGGGCAGCTTCCAGGGTACCCGAACCCTATTAACAGATGGAGCTTCCCTGGTTCAGCACCTCATGCACGACAGCAGCTTCTAGGGAACCAGATCCTCATAAAAGAGGGAGCTTCCCTGGTTCAGAACCTCGAGCACAGAGCAGCTTCCAGGGAACCATAGCCTCATCACAGAGGGAGCTTGCCGGGTTCAGAACCTCATGAACCGGGCAGCTTCCTGGGATCCAGATCCTCATAACAGAGGGAGCTTCCCTGGTTCAGAACCTCATGTACAGGGCAGCTTCCAGGGAACCAGAGCCTCATAGCAGAGGGAGCTTCTCGGGTTCAAAAGCTCATGCACAGGGCAGCTTCCAGGAAAACAGAGCCTCATAACAGAGGGAGCTTCCTGGGTTCAGAACCTCATGCACAGGGACAGCTTCCTGGGATCCAGAGCCTCATAACAGAGGGAGCTTCCCGGGTTCAGAACCTCATGCACAGAGCAGCTTCCAGGGAACCCGAGCCTCATAACAGAGGCAGCTTCTCTGCTTCAGAGCCTCATGCACAGGGGCAGCTTCCAGGGAACCAGAGCCTCATAACAGAGGGAGCTTCCCGGGTTCAGAACCTCATGCACAAGGCAGCTTCCAGGGAACCAGAGCATCATACCAGAGGGAGCTTCCTAGGGTTCAGAGCCTCATGCACAGGGCAGATTCCAGGGAACCAGAGCCTCATAACAGAGGGCGCTTCCCTGGTTCAGAACCTCATGCACAGGGGCAGCTTCCAGGGAACCATAGCCTGATAACAGAGGGAGCTTCCCTGGTTCAGAGCCTCATGCACAGGGGCAGCTTCCAGGGAACCATAGCCTCATAACAGAGGGAGCTTCCTGGGTTCAGAAGCTCATGCACAGGGCAGCTTTCAGGGAACCAGAGCCTCATAACAGAGGGAGCTTCCTGGGTTCAGAACCTCGTGAACAGGGCAGCTTCCTGGGATCCAGAGCCTCATAACAGAGGGAGCTTCCCTGGTTCAGAACCTCATGTACAGGGCAGCTTCCAGGGAACCAGAGCCTCATAGCAGAGGGAGCTTCTCGGGTTCAGAACCTCATGCACAGGGCAGCTTCCAGGTACCAGAGCCTCATAACAGAGGCAGCTTCTCTGGTTCAGAGCCTCATAACAGAGGGAGCTTCCTGGGTTCAGAACCTCATGCACAGGGGCAGCTTCTAGGGAACCAGAGCCTCATAACAGAGGGAGCTTCCCGGGTTCAGAAGTTCATACACAGGGCAGTTTCTATGGAACCAGAGCCTCATAACAGAGGGAGCTTCCATGGTTCAGAACCTCGTGCACAGGGCAGCTTCCAGGGAACCAGAGCCTCATAACAGAGGGAGCTTCCCTGGTTCAGAACCTCGTGCACAGGGCAGCTTCCAGGGAACCAGAGCCTCATAACAGAGGGAGGTTCCCTGGTTCAGAACCTCGTGCACAGGGCAGCTTCCAGGGAACCAGAGCCTCATAACAGAGGGAGCTTCCTGGGTTCAGAACCTCGTGAACAGGGCAGCTTCCTGGGATCCAGAGCATCATAACAGAGGGAGCTTCCCTGGTTCAGAACCTCATGTACAGGGCAGCTTCCAGGGAACCAGAGCCTCATAGCAAAGGGAGCTTCTCGGGTTCAGAACTTCATGCACAGGGCAGCTTCCAGGGTACCAGAGCCTCATAACAGAGGCAGCTTCTCTGGTACAGAATCTCACGCACAGGGCAGCTCCCAGGGTACCAGAGCCTCATAACAGAGGGAGCTTCTCTGGTTCAGAAGCTCATGCACAGGGCAGCTTCCTGGGATCCAGAGCCTCATAACAGAGGGGGCGTCCCTGGCCCAGAAGCTCGTGCAAAGGGGCAGCTTCCAGTGAACCAGAGCCTCATACCAGAGGGAGCTTCCAGGGTTCAGAACCTCATGCAAAGGGGGAGCTTCCTGGGGACCAGAGCCTCATAAACGAGGGAGCTTCCCTGGTACAGAATCTCATGCACAGGGCAGCTTCCAGGGAACCAGAGCATCATAACCGAGGGAGCTTCCGGGATTCAGAACCTCGTGCACATGGACAGCTTCCTGGGAACCAGAGCCTCATAACCGAGGGAGCTTCCTGGGTTCAGAACCTCGTGCACAGGGGGAGCCTCCTAGAACCTAGAGCCATGTGCACAGAGGAAGCTTCCCAGGAACCCGAGCCTCATGCACAGCCAGTGTCACCCACCAGCAACCCTTGCTGTGCCTCTGCACGCCTCACTGCCAGGGGCATCTCCTGTGGTTGGGTCTCCTGCAGTGCCAATGTTTGGGGAGCTGCAGGGGAAGTCTTGTCAGTGGAAGTTATGTACTTTCTCACCTGCAGGCCCCGGCAGGGGAAGGGTTACCTCTCACCTGATAAGATGGATGCTTCTCTGATATGGGGGTTATAAATTCTGCAAATGTCCACCTGTCCCCAGTGTAGGAGTTTTATGGACTCTAGGTCTCATTGGGTGACGCTAGCGGCCCCCACCCTCTACCTCCCACCCTTGGCATGGGCGGCGGCGCTTTGGCAGCAGGGTTTTTAAGCAGAGCTGTGCTGGGAGCAGTGCAAAGTTAGCTCAGAGAAGGCCTGGCCACAGTGTCGCAGCGCCAAAATCAGAGACCAGCGGGCGCTTTCACCAGCACCAGGAGGGCATCTTGGGCACAGCTTCCCAGGGCAAGATGCCCAAACGCACATCCCGGCACCGGCCTCCAAGGGTAAGTCTTGAATAAGCCCTTGCCACCCAGTTCATTCCCCACACCGTGGCTGGCTGCAGGGGTGCAAGGGCTCGTGGGGGGGGGGGGAGCATTTTCAAAAATGTTGGGGGCTCTGTTTCCTACGGCTGGGAAAACAGTTTGGGGTACACATGGGGTTCTTACATTGTAATGGAGGCATAAAGGAATGCAACGAGGGGGTTAATAACATGCAGTCATCAGGGAGATGAAACACTAAATGTCCACTGAAAAACTATTAATCACTGTTTGTCAGCAATAGGCTAATGATGTCAAAACCAGAGAAAAAAGGCAACTAGTTCATAAGAGCTCTGCTGGATACTGCACAAACCCACGGGAGCTGACAGCCTGAGGGAACCAACGAAGGCAGCCTGTAAAGTGCATGCTGAAAGGGCACTTTTATTTTACTGAATTAAAGAGCCACTTTGCTTTCTCATAAGCCTGCCAACATGGGGGCAGCTGGTATGGGCGTGGGAAATGGGGGGGGGGCAGAGGGGATACATCCCCCCCCCACAATTCTAAGCAGGGGATACAATACGATTTATCCCCCCAGAATCTGGAGCAAGGGGAGAGAAAGCCTGTTTCTTTTTCCAGGTGGGAAGCCTGGCCTTCTGTTGAGAAACCTGCCTTTCTTTTCCCAAGTGCTAGACATGTAACCAGGCCTTTGAATTGCCCATTAAGGTCCCTGTTCTGTGGAGCAGGGGGTGATGGGGCGCATAGCTGGATGATGTCCCCCCTCTCCCACCTTCCTGTCAGAGGCTGGAGGGTTAAATCTGGGAAATCAAAGGCATTCTTTCAAAGATAGTGAAACGACATTAATGTTAAGTCATATTTTGTTTGTATGATTCACAGTTTAAAAGATATTAGTATTAAAACAGAATGGCTGTAATTTGTTAATGTATTAAAAGCACATAAAAGCCATTTAACCCCTCCTCGCCGCTACCACACCCACTGGTCTGTGAGGGAAGCACAGACGGGGCATCTTAGGAGTGCCAAATGATTTGGGATTTGCCCTCATTTAAGGTTAAATTGCCTTATTTCGATTCAGCAAGCTGAGAATTGCTCTCCTGTTAGACACACACTGCTTATTTCTAGTATGTGACGGTTGGAGAGGGGCCCTGTGCGTTTGTACCAGCGGGATATCAAGGCGCCACACTTTAGGAAAGAGGGCACTTCAAGGCGCAGGTCGGGCTCTGAGGCCTGACCAGAAATCTGCGGCAAAACCTGACTTTTCACAGTTTGCCACAGAGAGAAGATGTGACAATTGCAGGCACATTTTTAACAAGACGGTGACCTTTACTTAACCATTTTCTATGGGAGGTCAACATGTCATCTGCAAATCACAACCCAGGTACAGACTGAAAGAGCAGGTCAAAGGTCGATGTGTGAGTCAAACATCCTTCAGCCCCTGAGCAAGAGGAGTCTTGGCTGAGCCGCAATTTCCCATCCTGGATCTGAAGGAGCTCTTCAGCCCCAGCCCTGGAAACCCTACTTCTTGGTCCCATTTCCTGCTGGACCTACTTGCTTGCCCCTGGGCTAAAGATGCTGCCCGCTGACTTCGCCACCCTGCCCAGAGCACGGCTGGCGTCAAAGCCTTTACATTTTTTCAGTTGAAATGTGCCATGGAGCTTTGGGGGTCGGGAGCATGTGCCCCAGGTTGGAAGTCTTATGAAATAGAAACAAAACCCTTTAATTTGGGGCATTAAATGTGTGCAGCCTGCACATAGCAGACTGTCACCTCCTTCTTGCCCCCTCTAGGAATGTTCTTAGCACCTCGTTACCGTTCTATTCAGAATTTCCTATCCTTAGCACCTGCTGCCAAAGAGCAATTAATAGCTTTTCAGGGGACATTTAGTGTGTCAGCCACCTGCTGGCTGCCTTTCCTTTGATAATATGCAGCTATTAACCCTCTCACTGCATTCATTTAACTTTATTATAATTCAAACACCCCACTTGTGCCTCTGACTGCTTTTACCATTTGGAAGACAAAGTGGGCTCCCAAACATCATGCTGAAAATCCCCACCAGTCTTGACACATCTTCAGCTGGCCCAGCTCCAGAGCCCCCTGGCAGACTGACCCACATACATCAGATCCCAGCATTGCTGCTTTTCTCATAAAACACATGTAAATACGCTCAGTAAGGGTGTGCCTGTGCAATGTTGCTGGACCTGTACTACATTGAAGTGATGTAGGTGGTAAATAGCTCAGTAGGTTGATGCACCAGCTGCATCCCATCCCATCAGAGCCAACTCAGACTTTCATCCTACTGAAAGTGATGAAATGAGTGCCATTGAGTGGGTCTTAGAAACATTTGTTGATTACAAGAGTGCTAAGAAGCTGCACGATTCTGTCAGGAATGTATCTACTTTTATTCTACATTTTGGCCAAAAGTTGGCAAAGCAAACATTCTTTAAAAAGCGTGAGAAAGGCTTTTATTTCGATTTATTAGGTACATTGAAAGGAAATGTGTTCTGAGATGTGTTCACCATTGTGGACCTGCTTTCATTATAAAGCATGAAGCAGGCACAACATTTGCTTTGGCAATAAATCGGCCAGAACTGACCAGGGAGATGATAGCACTGCACATCGGCAAACACCAACACCAGCTAACACAAGCCTCCCAGCCCTGTGTTTATGCCAACCTACTGCACTGCACACCCACATCGCCCCACACTGCACATACACCCTACTCCATGGCACATTGACGCCACTTAGCAGTGTGCATACACACCTCCCCACTGCACTGCACACCCACACTGCTCTACGCTCACACCAACCACTGCACCGCACACATGCACTCAGCCCCAACACTGCTTGACACTTGCATCATCCACACAATGCATGAATGTACACAGTCCTAACCCTGCTCTTCAGACACTTCCTACCGCCCTGCATTCACACCATCCCCAAACTGCATACAGTCTTACAGCCCCAAAACTGCTCTGCACACAATGACATGCTGCCTCCAGCACTCACATGCGGTCTCTTTCCCTGCACACATGCTCACACACTGTCCAGAGCATTGTACTGTACACACCACCACCACACAAATTGTCCCCCACACTTCATTGTAGTGTGCAAAGACACTCTATGCCCCAACACTGCACACACAAAATGCCCTAGCACTGATTGCACACACATCACTGCTTCAACATGACCTCGGCACTAACCAGCAAGTGCACACCACTATCCCAGCACTGCATATACACACACACATACACACACACACACTGCCTGAGTACTGCACAAACCCCACTCTCCCCCAAGGCTGTGTGCACACACCATCCTCAGAACAACACCGTGTGCCCACTCACACAACGTTCCAGCAGTGCACTGCACACATATCTCCCTACTGCTCACTCTGCCCCAGCACATCACAGATTCATCCCACTGCATCACACACACGTCCTGCATATGTCCGTGAGGGTTAACTGAAATACTGAGTTCTGGGTTTACGGTGCAGGTAGTCATAGTATCTTACGTTATTGTGATACATGCAAATCATGACATTTGCCTCACTGTGCTGTCTGTTTATCTGACCATTCTGTGCAAATTGGGCATAATGGAATCTTTCGCTGCTGTGATATCTCGACACCAGGGAACCTGGCACTGCCTCCTAATTGAAATCACAGAGATTGGCACTGTTATCCTACTTGTGCATAGCCTTGACAGTGCTCCCGGTACCTGGGTATTGAATGGTAATGGTGCAAGACCCTGATTTATTGAAGGTAGAACCTGGCAATTGTATGCATACCTTGAATTTGCACAAGGAAACCTTGGAATGGTGACTGCCAGCGCTTTTGAGGTCGTTACCTGGTATAGGGAGCAAGATATGGTGCATGGTGCGAATACCAGAGCACGTCATGACAATACCTGAGCCATTGTGGTACTCTCTGGGCTCAGGATGCAAGCAGCTGGTAATTAGCATTAGTGTCTAGAGGTATGAAGCCAATGCCTGTAAAATGCTTAAAGATGAGGCAAAGCTGTTGGCTTCATCCATACTTGTTCTAAGTGCTGTCTAAAGTGCTACAGCAGGTAAGGCAATAGGCAAACTGCACCTTCCTCCACGTTCCTTTTACCACCTCCCCCTTCCGTGCATCTATCCAATTGGAGAGCTTTGATGCACTTCTCTTGGCAATGTCTATAGCGCTCCCCAGGGCGGGGCTGCGCTCTCTCCACATCTCCTGCCTGACCTTGTCATCATTGCAGTTTATCATCAATTGATCCCTCAATGCTCATCCTGGCAGTGGGCACATTGACATTTCACAGCAAGACCTCTCAGTGCCGCTAGGAACTCTTCAATACTCTCATCTGTCTTCTGTTCCCTGGTTGCAAACCGATGCCTCTCCAGAATAATATTCTCCACCTCGAAATGTTTATCCAATTTGGCCAATGACTTTTTATATGCACCTGAACCCTCCAACCCAACCGGCTCTGGTAATTTCCTTAATATATCTTGCCCTGCAGGCCCCAAACAATGAAACAAAAGAGCCTCTTTCCTGTCATTTGAATAGTTCGACCCAAACATGGCTAATGCATATTTGGTAAAGCTCTCTCTCCAGTCGGACCATTTCACCCTGGATTCACCTGGTGTGGCCAAGAGGAATATTAGAGCTGGAATATTAGCCATGTTGAGTTACTTTCCAAATGTTTCTCAAATTTTCACTGGCTTGCTAAGGTTCACAATGCTCCAGTTTTTTACTGTCACGCTGCACCCTGCGCTATGAGAACACTTTTCATAAATGTCACTGACCGCTTCCCTTTTTGCCTTGCAACAGTGCTCCTGAAGCGCGTTGTAAACTGTATACACTTCAAATTTCGTTGCACGTCTCTTCTTCGTTGTTCGTTCACTCTGCTATGATGCAAGCGAGTCGCTGTGTGAACCTGACGACTCCGTGTTGTTTGTGTCCTTCGAAACAATACGGACGGGTCACCGTAGCAACCCTGGGCCGACTTGCCCCAAGATGGCCGTCATGTTCCTTGACGCCTAAAGGTCCTTTCTTCTATGTGTATTGAGGGTCACCGTGGCAACCCAGCCAGCTTCTTCAAGTATGGCGTCACGCCACCTGACGCTCTAAGGTCCTTTCTTCCTGATGCACACAAAGGTCGCTGTGGCAACCCTACCAGCGTCTTCACTCGTGGGGTTACGCTCGCACCCGTGTTACTGGAGTCCATCGCGCACAGGGCTGTGCATGGAGGGTAAATAATTTTGTATCCCCTTGTGCACCTCACACTTCCCTACCGCTCTTCACTGAGATCATCACTGGGCATTGTTGGGGGTCGGTCGGGGCCCCCATGCGGTCCTGTAAGCCCCCGCACTGCACAGACACACACACACACGTCTTTGCAGTTCGGGCTTCCCGGTCGCTCTCCTGCGGCCGGGAACGCTCCGTTTATTTATGCAGCACGCGGCGGCGTGCAACGTCACGCCGCCGCATGCGTGTTACATCACGGGGCAGCGCCACAGGCATGAGCATGCACCTCAGCTGTTGTGAAAGCTTCAGGGGGCGAGATGGGGTTTCCACTCATCTCTGCGTGTCCTCTTAATGTTTCACAACACACCAGAGATATATATTCACCAAATCCTTGGTATTCTGCACGTCACCTCCATCTCTTCACAGTGCCACCTTCGCTGGTCAAAAACATCACTCCCTCACACTCCGCCGGGGGTCGTTACTCTCCTCCTCCTCGATCCTTGTCGCCAAATTGTAAGGATTGAAGGAATGACACATATACTTGGCTGAACTTGCCTTTATTTACAATGTTTGCATAAGGTTAGGCTTCAGCATCATCCAAAAAGATCTCCAACCAGGGAGTCTCTCCATCAACTGTCTTCCTCTGGAATCAGAACCCCTTCTCACCAGACTCCAAGTTCTGCTCTTACACTCAGACTTGGAGCCTGGTAACTATGTACATAGCAACCCAGTGACTATAAGTTGCCAACTATATACACTCATGTTAGAGCTATGCATCCAACTGCAGACACCTCTAACAGGGAGGTACCCTCAACAGGAGCCTCATGCAGGGAGGGGGTTACCCTAAACAGGAGCCTCGTGCAGGGAGGGAGTTACCCTCACAGGAGTCTCTTGCAGGGAGGGAGTTACCCTCACAGGAGCCTCATACAGGGAGGGAGGTACCCTCAACAGGAACCTCATGCAGGGAGGGGGTTACCCTAAACAGGAGCCTCGTGCAGGGAGGGAGTTATCCTCACAGGAGTCTCTTGCAGGGAGGGAGTTACCCTCACAGGGGCTTCATACAGGGAGGGAGGTACCCTCAACAGGAGCCTCATGCAGGGAGGGGGTTACCCTCCGCAGGAACCTCATGCAGGGAGGGAGTTACCCTAAACAGGAGCCTCGTGCAGGGAGGGAGTTACCCTCACAGGAGTCTCTTGCAGGGAGGGAGTTACCCTCACAGGGGCCTCATACAGTGAGGGAGTTATCCTAAACAGGAGCCTCATGCAGGGAGGGCGTTGCCCTCAAGGAGCCGCTTGCAAGGAGGGAGTTATTCTCACAGAAGCCTCAAGGAGGGAGGGTGTTACCCTCACCAGGAGCCTGGCAGAGAGTACCTCCCATGAGCCAGGCACCTGTATGAGGGAGGGGTTTACCCTAAACAGGAGCCTCATGCAGGGAAGAAGTTGCACTCACCAGGCACATCATGCAGTGAGGGAGTTACCCTAAACAGGAGCCTCATGCAGGGAGGGAGTTACCCTCACAGGAGCCTCATGCAAGGAGGGAGTTACTCTCACCAGAATCCTCAAGGAGGGAGGGTGTTACCCTCACCAGGAGCCTGGTGGAGAGTAACTCCCATGAGCCAGCCACCTGTATGAGGAAGGGAGGGACTTACCCTCAACAGGAGCCTCATGCAGGGAGGGGAGTTACCCTCACCAGGGGCCTCATGCAGGTAGGGAGTTACCCTCACCAGGAACCTCACACAGGGAGGGAGTTACCCTCAACAGGAGCCTCATGCAGGAAAGGAGTTTCCCTCACCAGGACCCTCGTGCAGGGAGGGAGTTACCCTCATAGGAGTCTCTTGCAGGGAGGGAGTTACCCTCTAAAGGTGCCTCATTCAGGGAGGGAGTTACCCTTACCAGAAGACTCATTCTAGGAAGGAGTTACCCTCAACAGGAGGCTAAAGGAGGGAGGGAGTTACCCTCACCAGGAGCCTCATGGAGGGGGGTGGTACCCTCACCAGGAGCCTGAAGGAGTGTCGCTCCCAGGAGCCAGGTGCCTGTAGGATGGAGGGAGGGGCTTACCCTCAACAGGAGCCTCATGCAGGGAATGCAGTTACCCTCACCAGGGGCCTCATGCAGGGAGGGATTTACCCTTGATGTGAGCTTAATGCAGGTAGTGAGTTACCCTAACCGGAAGCTTCATGCAGGGAGGAGTTGCCCTCACCAGGAGCTTCATGCAGGGATGGAGGTACCCTCACCTGGAGCCTCATGCAGGGAGGGAGTTATCCTCACAAGGATCCTCATGCAGGGAAGCAGTTACCCTCAACAGGAGTCTCAAGGAGGGAGGGAGTTGCCCTTACAAGGAGCCTTAAGGAGGGGGGAGTGACCCTTATCAGAAGCCTGATGAGGGGAACTGTCAAGAGCTAGGAGCCAGGAGCCTGTAGGAGTGAGAGTGGGGATTACCGTCAACAGGAGGCTCGTGCATGAGGAAGTTACCCTCACCAAGAGCTTCATGCAGGGAGGCAGTTACCTGCACCACTATCCTCATGCAAGGAGGGAGTTACCCTCAACAGGAGCCTCAATTAGGGAGGGAGTTACCCATATAAGGAGCCTCATGCAGGGATTGAGTTACCCTAAACAGGAGTCTAATGCAGGGAGTGAGATACCTTGTGTTAGGCAGAATCACATGCAGTGCCCTTTGGGAACACCACACACAATTAAGACTACAAGTGACAGTACAAATTCACCTTTGGTACAAGTCTGTACTACACAGTAATGTGGTAGCGATGGCTGAGCAGCCCGACTTATCTCAAGAGTAAAGTAGCAGTATCAATAGTTACACAAAGGACAGCAATTACTATGGTTCAAGCAAACACTGACTCAAGGTTTCTGAGTAAAAGAATATACATTTATTTATACATTCATTTGTAAAACAGTTCACTAAATAAATCACACTGTTAATATACTACACAACACCTGATGAATTCTGGACAAGTTAAGCTCAAAATGAAGTGGAACAAAATGGCACTCCAGCAATTTAAAAAGGGAGGGAAAGACAAGGCTATTCAAGATCAAGCAGCACCAACAAGTAAGTAGGCAGGGCAATCTAGAAAAGGCTTACTACAACTAGGATTCAAATCAATAGGCCTGGGCCAATGTTAATGGTTCAGAGTCTTTGCAGAGGATCACACAGTTCATAGTAGTTAACGGTTAAGTCTTTGCCAAGAGTTCGAAACGAAGTTGGTCAGAAGAAAAGTTACTTAAAATAGTCGAGAAGGACAAGCCCTCGGATTAGCGAAAGATTTCAAACACTTTCACCGCGGTCGGACGGAACGAACGACCGGGTTTGAACAGTACCTTAGTAGAAGAAGAATGCTGTAGCTGAGGCAGAAGTTCCTGGCAGGTCCTGCAGGCTCACGGTTCCTGAAGCGACTGTCGGACTGACACGAAGAAGGAAGACTGGAGGGTCCTGCACTGCCCAGGGAAGAAACCAGCAGCAGAGCAAAGCAACAAATAAAAGGTGCGCTCCTTAAAACCCAAACAGGGTCCGGTCCTCCTGGCTATTTGGTTCACTGCAGCGATGCACAGCAAATTCAACCAGGGGAGGGAGGCCTTGCTTGGTGATTGACAAACTGGTTGGTCCCACCAGCTCAAGGGAAGAAGATTCCTTGCAGATCTTCTCTGTCGTCGAAGTGTAGGAGATTTGGACCCACAGCAGGGCTTCACCGGGAGGTTCAGTCATGGTAGAGGTCCTCTTCCTTCAGCTTCTCTTCGGTTCTCTCGATCCAGTGGCGACTCTGCCTTCCAAGTCCGAGAGACCTGCTTTTTATGCAGTTTTCCCATATTCACAAAGCCTGGCTGTCAATCACACAGCAGGGTGGTTGTCCTGGCAGGACAGTCATCTAGCCAATCAAACTAGAGTGTTCTGGTTCTAACCAGAAACAAAAAGAGTATTACAGCGGAAAAAGTCATCCCTGCCATCCTACCCACGTTAAACGCTCTATCGGACAATCTAGACCCTAGTACTCTAGTTGAAGAATATAACAAAATTATGCTCAACACACTGGACAAAATCGCCCCGCTCAAACTTAGAAAAAGCAAACCCAAAGCGCACCTTAACAAATGGTTCACTCCCCAATTGAGAGATTTACGACTCCTAAAAAGAAAAAGTGAAAACTCCTGGAGACTATGTCCCTCTATCGAAAATAAAGCAAAACTATCCTCCATCTCCTCTCACTTCAAAAAAGAAGTGAACCTTGCCAAAAAGAACTCCTATGATGAACGTATCACCAACTCTAATTCTAGCATGAGAGAACTCTTCGCCATACTGAAGGAATTAGAGTCACCAATAGCCATACCAGACTTAGTTACCAAGGATAAGACCTGGTGCACAGATATTCAAAATGCGCTAGCAAATAAAATCAATACACTTCAAACCAAAATACAACAAAAAAAAGATATGCTCAACCTTCAGCACTACCCTAACACCTCTACATATAGTATCCCACCAGAGGCAAACAACAAATTTCAATTCTCCAAAACATCCCCACTAGAAGTAGAAAAAATCATTCTCTCACTCAAACCTTCTAACTGCAAGGGTGATATTTGCCCAGCACAGTTAATAAAAGACGCTGCCAGAGACCTCTCACCATTTATCTCTAAATTAATCAATGCCTCCTTCACATCAGGCACTATCCCAGCCAATTTAAAACATTCCTGGGTGCTCCCACTTCTCAAAAAACAGACCTTAGACCCACTTATCCCTACCAACTACCGTCCCATTACCACTGTGCCATTCCTCCTCAAAATATTGGACAAAGCTGCCTATATTCAGATACAAAAACACCTTGACCTGTATAAGCTCCTAGGAGCAAGACAATCTGGTTTCCGTCCACTTCATGGAACAGAAACCGCCTTAATTGATTTAAAGACGCAGGTCGACGAGCTGAGGGATGGAGGAGGAACAGCACTCCTTCTCCTACTTGATCTCTCTGCAGCATTCGACTTGGTCGATCACAAGGTACTCTGCAAACACCTGGATTCTGCTGCCCATTTCTCTCCTGAGGCCATCAAATGGCTCGAATCCTTCCTCAGCGAAAGAACAATGAGAGTTTTTTCCCCATCGGCCGCAGCTGACCCTACCCCTATATTATGTGGCGTTCCCCAGGGCTCCTGTGTCTCGCCTACCCTATACAATATCTTCACCAAGCCCTTGTTCGATGATCTAGACCTTCTGGGTATCACCTACACTAACTATGCAGATGATACACAGATTCTCCTCCCGCTTTCTGGGGATCATAGGAAGGACTCGGAATTGGTGAATAGGGTATATCTCGTTATTCAAGCATGGATGGCCACACATGGCTTGTGCTTGAATGACGACAAGACGGAGTTGATAATCCTGGGAACACATATGAACACCAAAAAATTAGGTCAGGAATTCTCCTCCTTCAATATTGATGGAAATCCTATCAGGGTCTCCAAGGAAGTAAAAACCCTCGGTTTCTACTTGGATTCCATACTATCTTTCGACAAACAACTAAAATCCTTGGCCTCTACCACCGCATACACCTGCAAACTGATAAGAGCAGGCAAGCCCTTCCTCTCTAATGACAGTTGCATGATCCTGGCTAGAGCACTTATCCTCTCCAGGATCGACTACTGTAATGCCCTTTACAGTGGTGCCAACAAATCTACCATACAGAAACTTCAAACGCTCCAAAATAATGCTTTGCGAGCAGCGCTTGGCATAAACAAAAGAACACACATCTCCACCATTAGACGCCAACACAAATGGTTATCTACAAACCACAAAATTCAATTAAAAATTATCTCCCTGACACATAAAGCTCTTAACAACGCCGCCCCAAGCTACCTCACGAACAAAATGCAAAAAAAAACCTCTATTAGACCTACCAGAGCTACCAATACTAACTGTCTGGTAGTACCTAGATTTAAACTTACCACGGTCGGTGGGAATAGTTTCCCTGTGAAGGCGGCCAAAACCTGGAATCTATTACCCAACAATCTAAGAGCAGACCAGCCGTACTCACTATTCAGAAGGAATGCTATCCAATATCTTATCTCCAACGACCACTAGATTTAGGCTTATAATATTCCCAGACTTGACACTTGTCCCTCTCCTCCTTCCCACGATATGTTATGCGTACCATCCTCTATGTAACTCATCGACCTGCACGATGATGGTCCTGCACATTTGTATACATTTGTATACTATTACTGTTACTTGTATAATTTGTATAATTTGTATAATTTGCACAACTTGTATATTATCTATAATATCCATTACTGTATCTTGTATAATATGTATAACTTTTACTGTATCCTGTATAATCTGTAACAATGTAAGTTTCGCATTATCCTACCTGCTGCGCCCTTCTACCTACGGGTCTGGAGCGCATTAGAAATAAAACAAACAAACAAACAAACAAACTTGGGTCTCCAAGGAGACCCTGTGCAGGGGGCCCAAAACCCCTCCCTCACATCCTGTTTACCTATACTCTCAGGCGCCGAAGGAGGGCCTCTGTGCAGAAGCCTGCCAAAGGACGGCGAACAAAGGAACCAAACTTGGTTTGGCGCATAGAGTAAAACACAAGAATGACCTTTACAAAAAGAAATAGCGAATAAACCCAGCCGGAATCAAATAAAATGAAAAGGGATCCAGCGGATTAAAGTTCGAGGCTACTAACTTCACCTAAAATAGTACTGTTAGGCAGAATTATATGCAGTACCCTTTGGGAACACCAAACACAATTAAGACTACAAGTGACAGTACAATTTCACCTTTGGTACAAGCCTGTACTACACAGTTATAGTGGTAGCAGTGGCGGAGCAGCCAGACTTATCTCAAGAGTAAGTGAGCCATATCAAATAGTTACACAAAGGACAGCAATTACTATGATTCAGGCATACACTGACTCAAGGTTTCTAAGTAAAAGAATATATATTTATTTACTCAACAGTTGTATAACATTTCACTATTATAAGCAAGTTAAAAATCACAATCTTAGTACACCACACCACTTCCCTTAAATTCCAGACAAGTTAAGCTCCCAAAATGAAGTGGGAGCAAAATGGCACTCCAGCAATTTAAAAGGGAGGAAAAAACAAAGTTATTAGAAATTAAATCAAACCAACAGGTAAGTACTCAGGGCAATTGAACAAGAGGAACATCAGTGAGGAGATCAACTAGAAAAGTATTAAGGCCAAAGTCAATGGGTCAAAATTCCTTTGCTCAAGATCACACAGTTCAGGGTAGTTCGCGGTAACGTTTGTTGCACAGATTGCGGACGAGGTTGGTTGTTAGAAAAGTTAGTTCAAAGAGAAGAGAAGGACAAGCCCTCAGATTGGAGAAAGATTTCACACACTTTCACTGCGGTTGAACGAAACGGACAAGCGGATTTGCACAGTACCTCAAAACGGAGAGGGAGCTGTGCGCTCCTTAAAACCCAAGCAAGGTCTGACCTTCCTGGCTATCCGGCCCACTGTAGCTCTGTATAGCGAATTCACCCAGAGGAGGGGTCCTGGCTTGCAGTTTTGGTGAACTGGCTGGTCCCACCAGCTCAAGGGAAGACGTTTTATGGAGGATCTTCTCTGTCGTCGGATTCTGGAGATTCGGACCAGCAGCAGGTCTTCACCGGTCAGTTCAGTTGTTGTAGGGGTCCTCTTCTGCCAGTTCCTCATTGGTTCTTTCGTTCAAGTGGCGACTCTGTCTTTCCAGTCCCAGAGACCTGCTTTTTATGCAGTTTTCCCCCATTCAAACAACCTGGCTGTCAATCACACAGCAGGGTGGCTGGCCTGGCAAGGACAGTCCCCTCAGCCAATCAAACAGGAGTGTGACTTGGCTTACCAAGGCAACCCATGGCAGGGGTCCGAAGACCGCTTCCTCACATCCTGCCTACCTAGACTATCAGGTGCCTTAAGGAGGGCTTCTGTGCAGAAGCCCGCGAAAAGACGGCGAACAAAGGAATCATCCCCGGTTTGGCGCGCAGAGAAAAACACAATAAAGACTTTAACAAAAAGAAATGGCGAATAAACCCAGCCAGAGCCAAAATAGAATGTATTTGGTCAAGCGGGTTTATGTTCCAGGCTAAAATAATAGCCTAAAACCCTACCACGTTTATATAAGATAATCGTGGTAGAAAATTAGGGTAGATACCACTGCCACCAGCCAAGTCTTGATGTAAAGGGAGTGGAACAAGGCTCCAAGAGACACAGACAAAAAGGGATAAGAATTAACCCTTTTCAGTACTCCATGTAAGATGGGGTGTACTGGGTCTGTGGTTTAAAGTGACTAAAGTAAAGTTAATGGCAACTTTACCTGTTTCTGGGGGACAGTAGTCAGCCCCAGAAAAATGGAATCAGTGGGAAGTCTAAATGACAATCCTGTGTCACTGCACTGAAGGTGCTGTGTAACACATATGAAAAATATGAGGCCATGGAGTAGGTGAGGCTCCAGTGCTCAAGGTCACACAAAAAGTGAAAATACACACAGCAAAACACATGTAAGAGTGGGAAAAAGGCTCACACTCTTACCAGGTGAAAAAAGTAAATCCTAGAAATCCAGCAAAGCTGCTGAAGGACTCATTAGGTAAGGGAAATCAGCCATTTATGAGAATTCTCCCTAACAAGTACCAAGGCTATTTTCATAGTCCGCCAGACAGTTGACGGTACCTCTACGTATGTCTCAGAGACCCCAGGCCTCCGAAGTCAGTCTCCCTTGCAAAAAATAATTACAAATACATTGGTACAGCGAAAAACACTCTTTTCACTTACAGTATTTGATGTTGCCTCCGCGACTGTGCCAGAGATAGGCAAGAAAGAGAGCTCCCTGGTTTCGGCATCAAATGTTACGATCGTCCGTCCTGCTCCCTCCTGCAATCGCCCTGCTTCACTGCACACGCAGCAACACTCCGAAATAATAACACGAGAGACCAGAGGTAGAAGGGTATTTGCATACAATGAAAGCATGTATCCAAACCGCCTGGGTGGACTGCTCTGCTCCCCCAGGCCGGCAACATCCTTATATACAGTTTAGGTGGCTATTCCACTCCTAAACAACATTACTCATGTCAAAGGGGAAGCCTGCGGCCTGCATCCGGGCCCATGTATGGAGTGTAGCAATCAGAACCCAAGCGATAAAAGGGTTCAAGTTCTTATAATGGGCTGTTTCCGAGCACAGGGCAATCTGGCCTTGGGTTTGGTTACACCTTGTTAGGTCCTGTTTGATATGTGTACATTCTCTCAGAAATGAAATGGTTTCCATCCCTGGAGGCATGACGGTCACGCATTCCATAGCCACAGTGACCTTGCCGCTGCCAGATCCCATCTCCTTCAACGCAGGGGTCTCCGAGAAAATAGAAAAAACACATAATTAGATCACGTAACAGATACCACTGCCACCAGCCAAATCTTAAAGAAAGGGGAACGAAATTATGTTCCAAGAGAAACAGACAAAAAGGGATAAGATTTAACCCTTTCAAGTACTCCATGTAAAATGGGGTTTACTGGGTCTGTGGTTTAAAGTGACTAAAGTAAACTTAATGGCAACTTTACATTTTCTGGGGGACAGTAGTCAGGCCCAGAAAATGGAGTTTCAAGTGAGAAGTCTTAAAAAGACAACCCTGTGTTACTGCACTAAAGGTGCTGTGTGACACACAGTAAACAGAGGATGCCTATGGAGTAGGTGAAGCTCCACGGTCTATGAACACAAACATGTACAACACACACAACAAAACACATGTAAGAGTGGGAAAAAAAGGCTCACACTCTTACCAGGTGAAAGAAAGAAATCCTAGAAATCCAGCAAAGCTGCCCAGGGACTCACTAGGTAAGGGAAATTAGCCATTCTGGAGAATTCTCCATAACACCTTTACCGGGAGCGTAATTCAGGGATTTACCCTCAAAAGGAGCCTCATGCAGGGAGGGAGTTACCCTCAACATGAGCCTCTTGCAGGGAGGGAGTTACCCTCAACAGGAGCCTAATGCAGGGATGGAGTTGCCCTCAACAGGAGCCTCAATGAGGGTAACTCCCAGGAGCCAGGAGCCTGTAGGAGGGGGGGCTTCCCTTCAGCAGGACCCTCATGCCATAGCTCTCAACTCACCCGCTTTTGGCTGGTGTCACCCGCCTTGAAAGCAGATGAATCACCCGCCAAGTCCTTCATACGCCCATTCACTTCTATGGGCTTCTCACCCGCCAAAAAGAAAATCGGGTGTTTTCACCCACCTTGCTGACAAAAAACGTTGAGAGCTATGCCCTCATGCTGGGAGAGAGGAAGTATGAGGGGACTGTTAGAGCCGGATAACCAGGCCAAGAGCACCGTCCTGGGAGTTGCTGGTGACGCGCCAGGCTTCACACCCGGCTCTGCTCGGGTTTCCAGGGCCTCTTCGCCAGGACTTGGTAATCACAAAAGTGTGTGGAGTCCCATCACCTTTGCACCGGGTGCACGGTGGGGGCCTCTCCCACTTTATGCACAGCTGGCCCAGTCCATAAATCAATGAGTGCTCTGATAACAGCCGACAGCACCTGTGTAATGGCCCTCATACATCTCCCCAGGGCCAAACTTACAGCATGCATGTTCCTGCAGGGCCTGCGAGTGGCTGCACTCCAGGCACGACCCTCCCCTCAGCATGTGCGCGACAGCGCAGGCATTCCATGGACCTTGCCACATGTTCACACTGCATCACATCTGCACAGGACGCGTGCGCATATGTATCCCGCGTGTAGAGGCGCCCCCTGCAGTCACTAACATGCGATGGGCATCTCATCTCATGTGCATGACCTGTGCATGACCTGTGCACACCACTCCATGCACGCGACGCAATAATGTACCCCAGTCATCGATATGTGACGTCATCATATGCATGCACTTATGTACACAGCATGTGGGTGTAATAATATGCACAAGAACCCACTCAAAGACGGCACAAGGGCACGAGGACTCGGAGCCCCCCGCACCCTGCAGATGGCATGACCTCTGCTGCGGAGCAAGTGCCAGGCTGGTATCATTGCTAGTCTTAGTATCATTAATTGGGTATTTATTGAGCGCAGACCCCGCCCCGGGAAGCAAAGGAGCGTGATCACATGCATGACGTACAGGACAGTCATTGCACGTATGTTCAACACATTCCTACCGTGTAGGTAGTCAGATGTGTCCCAAAACAGACCAGACTTGCAAGCAGTCCATACGCAATGCACCTGACATTTAGACAGTACTGGGCCCCATCACGAGTTGGGCGGTATCCCGGATGTAATACCGCCCACTGTATTAGCATTAGCGCCAACCGGTAAAGCTAGAGGTAAACACGCCCGACTCGAGATTGGACGCACCCTTAAATGGGGCATTAACACCATTACTGCCGCATTTAAGGGCTACCGCCCAAGTCGTGATGAGGCCTAAAATGGGATTTTCACCTCCAGGAAAAAGCTGGAGGTAAAACAGGCCAATTAACAGCCAACTCGTGATAGGGCCAGCCCTTAAATATGCCGGTAATAACGTTACCGCCACATTTGAGGGCTATGCCAACTCGTAATGAGGCCCACTCTCTACAGCCAGGCTTGTGATAAACCTGTTAAATGGCACGTGCAGGTGCTTTATAAATGCCAATCCATAGCACAACTTCACTCAGTCTGAAGATGTGTGGGTAACATTAATCCGACTTGTCAACAGCACCTGGTGCCCACAAAATGCAAATATCACACACAAAATTAAGGGGTGGGTGTGATGTCAGCTTTCCTGTCCCCAGGCCCCTATCGTGCTGCGGCGCCAACATGAGGGACACAGAGCCGTGGACGGTGGTGCCTTTTCTTTATGACACTTTCTCCCTCTGTCCAACGGGGCCTGGTCGTCTCATGACCCGGATCAGGAAAACTGGCGACGGGGATGGGGTCTTGCACCTCCTCCGCACACAGAGAAAAAGGAGAGAGAAATACAGCAAGTGGTGAAGGCCGGTAAGTCTCTCCATAACGTGCGCACCTGAGGGGGCCTGAGGGCAGCAGAATGTCAGCGAGTGAGGAGAGAGATGGCCAGAGGTGAGCAAGCCATGCATCTGATGACTCTGATGGCCAAGGGCCCAGTGCAGCTGCATTTCATATACCAGACCCTTTTGACATGGGAGATCAGCAAGACCTGGGACAGAGACGGGAGGGATGGCTACGAAGATTCGAGGGTTACATGGCCGCCTATGATGAAAAGGCGCTAGATAAATTCGCCAGGAGCTTCCTTATTAACCCGGTTGGTGACGACATTGAAGACCTCATACCTACATTCCCGCCTGATGAAGTCAAGACGTATGAGGGGCTGAAGGAGGCGCTATGTATATATTTCGACCCTCAGTGCAACATAGACCATGAAAGGCACTCCCTCAGGGGTCTACCTCTCTCCCCCGCTGTTCAACCAATACCTGGCACTTCTTGCCCACCCCATTGCCGCTCTCTGCCCAAACTTCCAGTGCTGTGCGGATGACACTCAGCTCATTTTCAGGCTCCCTTCTGCCACCTCTTCTCCTTCTCTCGGCTCTGACTGTCTACTATCCAGGAGTGCTGTGCCGCCAATGACCTCTGCCTTAATGCCAGTAAGACTGAGATTTTAATCATTGACACCCGCTCCCACCTGCAAGACTAAAAACCTCGGGGTCATCTTCGACTCCACACTCTCCTTCTCTCCTCACATCTCTGACGTCTCTAAGAAGTCACACTACCAGCTGCACCTCCTCAGAGGTATTCTTCCTTTCCTCTCCTTCCTCCAGAAGCTCCTGTCTCCAGAGCTCTGATACTCTCTAGGCTAGACTATTGCAACAGCTTCTTTCTAAATCTACCTGCCTCTACTCTCCGCCCTCTGCAACTCATCCAGAACAGGACTGCAAGACTTGACCTTGGCCTCAAGCCCAGGCATCGTATCTCTCCAGGAATGAAATTGCTGCACTGGCTCCCAGTGGCTTTGAGGATTAAGTTCAAAACCCTCTGCATTGTCCACAAGGCCTTCTGGGGCCTGGGGCCTAAATACCTTCAACTCTCTCGTCCTAAATATTTTCCCTCTCAAGCTCTTTTCTCATCCGCCTCCAACTCCCTCAGGGTCAGCCGCTTCTTCAAGCAATGAGTTGGTGGTAGATCTCTCTCTTCGGCTGGGGCCTCCCTCTGGAACAGCCTCCCTGCCTGGGGTTTGTTGTTGGCACAAAGCATGCCTCGATTTTTCCAGTTAATCAGGTGCTCCACAAACCCATTCCTGACATAATTAGAGTCAGTGATTATGACTATGACTAGCTCATGGAGTTGGCGGTGCACTGCAGTGAGGTTGGCTTGATGAACTGCCATCAACTCTGCCATCTGACTACTTCGGGGGTTGCTCTTGTACCCAGCAGAGGGCTCTGGGGCATCATTCACCCAGGCATTCCCAATGCCAGGCACTAGTTCTTTCCCCCCATAGTTATCAACATGGTAGGAGCACCCCTCCACATACATTGTGGGTATCCCCTGACACGTGTCTTCTTCACAGACCTCAGTGTAAGGATCCCACAAATTTCTGTCATTGCACCGGCTTCGAGTTAGTGACCCCCACCCGTTTTCCATATCAATATAATACATTATGTTGGTCTTCCACTGCGAGTGTTTAGTGCGCCATTTCCCTCGCCCCACTGCATTGCCACCTGTCACTTGGCTAGTATGAGTAGTAGTCCGATCCATTTTCTGGTGTTCTTGGGGACCCCTTTAGTGTAACCCAGAAGACTGATCAGTGGTTCTGGTTGTATCGTGTGGCCCGTGATGCAACTGATTGTGTGAAATACCTGTTCCCAGTACCGTTGTATGATCGGGCAGCTCCAGGACACATGGAGAAAGTCTGCCTGTTCCGTGTTACATCTATTGCATCTCTCTGAGGTATCTGGGAAGTGTTCTTCTAGGTCAACCGGTGTGTAATAAAACTGGTGAATGTATTTGAAGTGGATTAGTTTAAATTGTGCATTAATAGCCCCCTTCCTGATCCCCTCGCAACAGTATTTCCACATTTTTTCTGGAATTTCCCGTCCCAGGGTTCCCTCCCCTTTTTCCCTTGGTGAGGCCTGTACCATTCCCTTGGGTTGCATGCACATAGTGTATCTTCCTGATGTCACCTTGCATCCTATTAAGCCCTGTAGTACTTTGTCCAGTATAAGGGAGATCCGTGGTTGATCAGGGAACGTGGCAAACACTTGGCGTAAACACACCTTTAATCAGTAATATAAAAATATGTCCAGAGCCGACATCACCCCTTTCCCTCTCAACCCCTCCAGTGTTATATACTTCCCCTCGGGGAAGAATTCACTAAAGTGTGACACCCCAACCCTTTCAGCATAGTCACAAAGCTTGTTTCCCCCGTAATAGGGACCCCTGGTACATGCACAACTGGGAGTTGCGGTAATAGAGGACCCCACCCCTTCTTATGCTCAAGTCGTGGCCATGCCCTGCAGGTCGCTTCTACTACGTGTTGTGTGTGTTGCACTATACCCGGTGCTGTGAGAATGATTGATCTAAGAAGGTCTGGTGCTGCTATTGCCCTTTCCACCACCACATCTCTCCTGTCTCCTTGCACCTCATACCAGTGCCTAAGAAATCCCGCCTCTGCTGCGATATAGTATATTTCAAAGTCAAGTAATGCTAGTCCCCCCTCATGAATAGGTGCTGCCAGCTTGTCCCAAGATACTCTGGCTGGTTTTCCCACCCAAAGAAACTGTGAGATTGCTGACTTTAAATTGTGAAAGTATTGCCCTGGGATCCCTATCGGGGTGTTCAGAAATACGTAGAGGAATGTAGGGAGTAATGTCATTTGGACAAGGGATAACCGACCGTACAGATTGAGAGGCAGGTTTTTCCATCGCAACATTAAATCTTGAGCTTGATCTAGGGCCCTCAGGTAGTAGCTATGTGTAAAGACTGAAGGGGGTATCTGTACTCCTGCTCTCTATATGGTCGAGGAGAGGCACAGAGGACCCCAGCCAAGATTCTCTATTGTTGGTAGCAATGGACGAGCAATCAAGGCCTAGCTTCTCAGGAGGTGATGCGGGCTGGTTCTTAAGTACAGTGTAGTCCCCAAGCCCCCACAAAGGAATGTGCACACCTGTAGTAGAAGCGACCTGCAGGGCATGGCCACGACTTGAGCTCTCAACATGCTCAATCAAAACAGATCCAAAAATATAATTGTTTTTCCATTGAAGGCAATCAAATTAAGACTGTGCAGAAAGTTAAGACCTTGGGCACCTATATGGAGGAAAGTCTTGACAGTGAGGCACATGTCACAGCCGTCTCTACCAATACCAATTATCATCTTAAGGTATTGAGACAAGTAGCCCCGTTAATATCGGTGGAAAACCGCATAAAACTCATAAGAGCAGTAATTCAGCCATGTGTTGACTATTGTAATGCCCTATTAGGAGGAGCCAGTAAGGCAAATGTCCAACAGTTGCAGAAAATACAAAACGCAGCGGTACGAATCATCTTTCAGATGAAAAGCTCTGAACCTACCAGCATTGCCAGAAGAAAACTCCACTGGCTCCGGGTGGCTGCTCGTATCCAATTCAAACTGCTTACTACATGTCATAAATGTATCTTTGGAAATGCCCCCTCATATTTGAAGGAGAGGATTAATATTTATCAACCAAATAGATGCTTAAGATCAATGGAGGGCTCCCTTTTGGTACTTCCACAAACAAAAAGATCTCGTGGACTAGGGCGGGCCTTTCATGTTCGGGGTGCGCAAGCCTGGAACATCCTACCAACTAGGATATGCAAGATTGAAGACCATCTTCTCTTCCGCAAACAGTTAAAGACCATTCTGTTTAGTTAGGATTTATCGTAGTTCTCTTCACCACTTCTGTCTTTCGGCGCCTGGATGCCTGCGGGCTTTGACACCTTTCAAATCTGAATAACATAACATAACATAACAACGCACTGTATTAGTTAAAACACAGCCTTTACATAATTAATGTTCAAGGTTATATAAACAATCACAATAACTCACTTTGTGCTTGGTAAATCTACAATGGCAAATACATACAGTTCTAAGAGGCACCACAATTATTATCAGATTTCATTAATGTGCATCAACTGTACTCTGGTCAAATGTCACACAAATCACTTAATAAAGGTAACCAACAATAGACATAGGAGGAAAGAAGTTGGTTATAACAATTGGCAGAATACTGGCCCTGTTACCTAGACAAAGTTCTGTGTGGAGATCCCCCCACCTGGGCAACCTGTAAAATAAAGATACACTACAAGCCCATTCCATATATTGTTCAATTAGTCTTATTTCCTTCTACAATGTTTCTACCACCCCAATGTACCTGGAATAGCAGAGTTCGACGAAGGGTCGTGGACGGATCCTTCTTGAGCAGCTCCCTTTAAAGCAGGAGCCACGGATCGTCGAGATCTCTCGAAGAAAGTGAACTCGGCCTCAAGGCGGAAGCGACGGAGCGAAGACGTCCTGCAAGGAAGAGGCGTGCAGGGCACCTCGATGTCGATAGTTCAGGACCGCAAAGAGTTTTTGAAGAACTGTGGCCCAGCAAGGGCATCGAGTCATCTGGCATCTCTGCGGTCTTTGGGTGGCGGGAAACCCACCGGCGGATGCTCCTCGGTGCGTCGACAGCCTGGCCTTCTCCAGTGGGATAAGCTGGGCGGCGGTGCGGACGAGCGCGTCCTTGAATCAAAAGTCTTAGGCAAAGGAGCGCTGCGGCTCCGGTCGTCGGTGCCACGGCATCAAGCTGTCCCCTGTTCTGGGCAACACAGCTTTGACGGGCTTCCAGCGGTTATAGCAAACCTGCGAACCCTGGTCGACGATGGTGGACGGAATGTCCGGTGCTTATCTTCGTTCTCCTCGGTGGTCCCCGTCTCCGGTTGATAGCCTTTCGAGGGTCTGACTTCCAGGGAGCTTCGGTGAAGGTTAGTGGTGCTCGATGGTCCCTTGGAGCACGGGAAGAGGGCGCCTAACCAGGTCCTTTCTTGGATCAGTCTTGACGGCTTTTGGCTTTCAGATTTTGGCAAAGGGAGACAGCAGTCAACCTTCTTCTTCAGGCTCGGTTGTCGAGATCAAGCGTCAGTTTCAACTTCAGCTTCTGAACGATTTCTAGCAGTGAGAGGCCCCCAGATATACTAGTAGATCTCTCATTCATTCTGCTGGGTCACACTTAGGCAATCAATCACTCAGAAGGGAATTCATGCAGTCAGTCAGCCAATCAGGTGCACAGTGCATTCAGGCCATTCTCCTCCCTCTCAGACACTCACAACAAGGAATGTGTATTGGGACAAGTACCCAGCCATTCAACACTACACACTGCATTCAGGCCAGTTTCGGGCAGGGCTGTCTCAATCATTGTGTCAAACACCAGAAACCAGACATCCACAACAAGAAGTGCATATTGGTCACACACTCCATTCACCCAGGTCCCACCCACAGGGTGTACCCACAACATACAGTCAATGGGAAGGCTCCAGCCATTCTGGCTTGGACTTAACAACAACACCATATATGGAACTTTCACCCAACAGCCAGTCAGGGGGAAGGGACAGAGTCAGGGCTTCCCAGGACTTTGGGAAAACAAGGTAACAGGCAATAGAAAGCAAGAGGCCACAGGGGCCATCTTGTTTCCTATCAGGAATCAAGTGATTGCAATGGCAGGGCTTGGGCATCCCAAAATGAAGGATACTAAGAGTACCTGTCAAATTCAGCATGGAGCTGCCACCAGCCCATGCCCTGTTCTGTGGGCCACACACAGGTGCCCAGAAACATACACTAGGGGCACATGGTTGTACACCCACCCATGGGAACCATAATGGTATCCCATGGGTCTGTACACCAAACCAAAAACAGGAAGAGCTGCACTGCCAGGAGTCCCGCATGGACTCCTGGGCAGAAAACAAAACAGAACAGAAATGAAAAAGGACTACAGGACAAGGACAGGGAGGTCCTGTCCCTCCAATGCATTAAAGGTAAGGTAAATTGTAAGGCAAAAAACCTCGGGGTCATCTTCGACTCCACACTCTCCTTCTCTCCTCACATATCTGACGTCTCTAAGAAGTCACACTACCAGCTGCACCTCCTCAGAGGTATTCTTCCTTTCCTCTCCTTCCTCCAGAAGCTCACTGTCTCCAGAGCCCTGGTTCTCTCTAAGCTGGACTACTGTAACACCCTCTATTGAAATCTTCCTGCCTCCACTCTCCACCCTCTGCAACTTATCCAGAACAGGACTGCGAGACTTGTCCTTGGCCTCAAGCCCAGGGATCGTATCTCTCCAGGACTGGAATCACTACACTGTATCCCAGTGGCTGCGAGAATTAAGTTCAAAACCCTCTGCATTGTCCACAAGGCCTTCTGGGGCTTGGGGCCAAAATACCTTCAACTCTCTCTTCCTAAATATCTTCCTTCTCGAGCTCTTCGCGCATCAGCCTCCAACTCCCTCAGGGTCAGCCGCTTCTCCAAGCAACGAGTTGGGGGTAAATCTCTCTCCGCGGCAGGGGCCTCCCTCTGGAACAGCCTTCCTGCTTCCCTGAAACTTGAGGAGAACCATCTCCGGTTCCTGAAGCACCTCAAAACCTTCCTCTTTGCTTCTGCTTTCTCTCCTCCTCTCCCCTGCTAAATTCCTGTCTGAAACTGCACTAAATCTGCAACTGGGCCACTCTCACCGATCTTGGTCCCTGGCCCAGCCACTCTCCCCTGCACTGCCTCCCTTGGCAACCACTGCACTGTGGGACTGTCTCTGTATCCCTATAGCCCCCCCCAGCACTTGTCTGCACTTACCTTGCACTTGCACCAGCTGGCCCTTATTATTTATCCTGTTTATTCTACTGCCCCTGTACTGCACTTTCCCATCTCCCTTTCCCCTTGCACTTTTCCTTCCCCCTCTGCCCATGCACTTGCGCGATCTGAATGACACCTGGCCTAGTAAGATCGCTGTCTATCTTCCCTTTGTCCCCCCTCCCTGCCTCGTCGCGCCTTGAAACACTTGTGTATAGGCGCGTTACAAATGTCTTATCATATCATATCATATCACTATTGTACACCACATTTTTGTCTCTGGCTATATAAGTTCCCAGATAGCGAGTCTGAGTCATGTGCCATTGGAATCTCTAGCCGTCTTAGTATTGTTCGATTGTTTCTGTCAATGGGAAGAGTACTGATTTAGAGGCGTTTACTTTTAATCCTGATATTTCCCCAAAGTACTGGACATCCCTCAAAATCGAGTCTAGGCTGACTCTAGGGTCTTTGACAAACAGCACCATATCGTCCGCGTGTAATGATATTACTACCCTATGGATGTGTAATCTGACCCCGCGGTGCAGGTGTCATTTTCTTATCCTTTCGGCAAATGGCTCAATCTCCAAGGCGAAAAGCAGTGGTGAGAAAACAATGTTTTTCAATTCCCAATAATTATTAAATCAGTACATTATTTATTTTTTTATTGTGCATTTGTAAGGCGCTTATACATCAAGTAAATTGTGTTTCAAAGCGTCATAGTAGTACAGAAGTCATCAATCCCAAAAATATACCATTACCTTGATCACAAGGTGATTTACACAACTGTTAAACACAGTCCAGACAATAATATCATAAACATTCCCAATATTGGTATCCAACATGATTGTGTTGCCATCATGACAAGATAAAATCAAAGTAAGAAAATCACACAAATATTTTAAGGACAAGAGAGAATACAAGGAAGATCGGGTTTTTACATTTCAAAGCAAGTATGATGATCCCAAAGGAACTACCCCAAATATATACCCTGTCAGTTCAGAGGTGGAATCAGAAGTGGAAACTACTATTCAATCATTGGTGGGAAGTTCTAGTGGCACAGATTTAATATTGGGGTCTTCGAGACAGAGAAGAGGTTTTTTAGAGGAAAATTAAATTACAATCAAGGGATTCAGTGAATGGAATACAAACATGTCAGGTTTCAAATTCCACTAGTTCAAGGTATTTCAACAGGAGGAACGTCCTCAGAGGAAGAAGACGCAAGGCCAGGCGCAGTCCAAGACCAAACACAGAGAATGACCAGGTCAGGTTCAAGAAAGCAAATACTGAAAGGACAACACAGAACTTAGACACCAATCTCTCTAATAACGTATTGATAGAAGTGGAGTTATCTGTCCTGAATCAAGGCTTCTCATTTGCGCCAACAGTGGGTTCAAATCTAATAGATTTTCAAATGGTCTTATACAAATTTGTCAGGAAACTCAAACTTAAAAAGTTTTTCACCACGAAGTAAGGACCGGAAATAGACACTCCAAAGAGTAGCCTATCCACCTGCTATCCATTGCAGACGTAGATAACACTCACTTACTTGTGACATTAGACATGGAGATGCAAAAGAGTGGAGAGCAAATCTGTGAGGAACTGGTTGTATACCCAAAAAACCTGGAAATGCACGTAATGCAGACTAGATCCAAATTTTGTCCACAATCACCGACGGAAAGTGTGATTGAAACATTTCATGAGGCGGTTATTAGAGAAATACATCGGCACATTGATAAGAAAGGTAAACGAGTCATCAACATTAGAAAGAACCTTGGCAATGAAGAACCAAAAGCTCTGTAGGTACTGTCTGAAGATCACTTGATTGTCATGAAAGAAGCAGAAAAGGTGGGCAACATAGCTGTCCTCAATTAGGAGGATTACATACGTATGGCCAGTGCACATCGTGAGACACAATGGTGCTATAAGAAAATAACAACCAACCCTACCAGGGTAGCTGTGAATGAGATGTTCGCGCTAACTGCAGAATGGCAGAGGCAAGGTGTGCTGACAGATGAAGAAAAACAATTTCTCAATATAACTGAACCTATAGTGCCAACGATCTATCTATTTCCAAAGATACACAAACCATTTGAGATTCTGCCGGAAGTACGGCCTCTAGTTAGTGGGCATGGCTGGGCTACAGAGGGTCTCTCAGCCTGCATAGACTCTGGCCCTCACTAGAACTCTGGCGGTAGGCATGCCCTTATTAAGGGCATGGCTGCCACCAGAGTTGTTTCTTCCAGCACCCGCGAATGGGCAGTAAACCGGGTCATGCCGAGTTTGGCGGACCTGGTAATTGCCCATTCGTGGGTGCCGTTATGGCTGGCCTCCCAATCCCCATTCTGCCCGATGGTCAGACCAGGCGTGCAGTCCGGCACCGGCGAGCAGAACTCATAGTGTGGTGGAGAGGTAACAACGGCGCCGGTAGCACTACTGGTGCTGTTGTTGCCTTTCCGCCACACTCATAATGAGGCCCTCTGTGTTAAGACGCCAAGTATCAAGTCTGCCCTTGTCCATTCGAGATTCCACACATGTGTTACACATCTTTGATAAAATCAAATGGCAACCACATGACTGTCTAGCAAGACTAGATGTGAAATCTCTGTACACTTCAATCAATCATGAACTGGCAATAAACTCAATAGACTATACAAAGAATATTATTTACAAACCAAAGGAGTAGCGATGGGGGCCAAATATGCCCCAGCACTAGCTAACCTATTTATGGGCCAGTTTGAGTAAATGTTTGCATTGAAAAACTATTAGTATATGGACAAAATTGTATTATGAATACGATTTGTCGATGATATTATTGTGATTTGGAATGGAACCTCGGATATGTTAAATGGCGTTGTTGATCACCTGAATAATAATGACTCTGGCATTGTACCAACTGGACACACTGATGATAAAGTTGTAGATTTGTCTGATTTGCACATACATCTTTGTAAATGACAAAATTGAGACCAGAACATATAGCACTGAGGTGAATTCAACTCTGCGGCCTGCTGCACTTAGCAATATAACTAATCCCCAGATTACTGCAACCTTGCAGCAGCTGCACTTAGCAATATAACTAATCCCCAGATTAGTGTAACCTTGCAGCAGCTTCAATTAGCAATATAACTAATCCCCAGATTACTGCAACCTTGCAGCAGCTGCACTTAGCAATATAACTAATCCCCAGATTAGTGTAACCTTGCAGCAGCTGCAATTAGCAATATAACTAATCCCCAGATTACTGCAACCTTGCAGCAGCTGCATTTAGCAGTATAACTAATCCCCAGATTACTGCAACCTTGCAGCAGCTGCACTTAGCAATATAACTAATCCCCAGATTTCTACAACCTTGCAGCAGCTGCACTTAGCAATATAACTAATCCCCAGATTTCTACAACCTTGCAGCAGCTGCACTTAGCAATATAACTAATCCCCAGATTAGTGTAACCTTGCAGCAGCTGCACTTAGCAATATAACTAATCCCCAGATTAGTGCAACCTTGCAGCAGCTGCATTTAGCAGTATAACTAATCCCCAGATTACTGCAACCTTGCAGCAGCTGCATTTAGCAGTATAACTAATCCCCAGATTACTGCAACCTTGCAGCAGCTGCATTTAGCAGTATAACTAATCCCCAGATTACTGCAACCTTGCAGCAGCTGCACTTAGCAATATAACTAATCCCCAGATTTCTACAACCTTGCAGCAGCTGCACTTAGCAATATAACTAATCCCCAGATTTCTACAACCTTGCAGCAGCTGCACTTAGCAATATAACTAATCCCCAGATTAGTGTAACCTTGCAGCAGCTGCACTTAGCAGTATAACTAATCCCCAGATTAGTGCAACCTTGCAGCAGCTGCACTTAGCAGTATAACTAATCCCCAGATTACTGCAACCTTGCAGCAGCTGCACTTAGCAATATAACTAATCCCCAGATTAGTGCAACCTTGCAGCAGCTGCACTTAGCAGTATAACTAATCCCCAGATTACTGCAACCTTGCAGCAGCTGCATTTAGCAGTATAACTAATCCCCAGATTACTGCAACCTTGCAGCAGCTGCACTTAGCAATATAACTAATCCCCAGATTTCTACAACCTTGCAGCAGCTGCACTTAGCAATATAACTAATCCCCAGATTACTGCAACCTTGCAGCAGCTGCACTTAGCAGTATAACTAATCCCCAGATTACTGCAACCTTGCAGCAGCTGCACTTAGCAATATAACTAATCCCCAGATTTCTACAACCTTGCAGCAGCTGCATTTAGCAATATAACTAATCCCCAGATTTCTACAACCTTGCAGCAGCTGCACTTAGCAATATAACTAATCCCCAGATTACTGCAACCTTGCAGCAGCTGCACTTAGCAATATAACTAATCCCCAGATTTCTACAACCTTGTAGCAGCTGCACTTAGCAGTATAACTAATCCCCAGATTAGTGCAACCTTGCAGCAGCTGCACTTAGCAATATAACTCATCCCCAGATTACTGCAACCTTGCAGCAGCTGCACTTAGCAATATAACTCATCCCCAGATTTCTACAACCTTGCAGCAGCTGCACTTAGCAATATAACTCATCCCCAGATTACTGCAACCTTGCAGCAGCTGCACTTAGCAATATAACTAATCCCCAGATTTCTACAACCTTGCAGCAGCTGCAATTAGCAATATAACTAATCCCCAGATTTCTACAACCTTGCAGCAGCTGCACTTAGCAATATAACTCATCCCCAGATTACTGCAACCTTGCAGCAGCTGCAATTAGCAATATAACTCATCCCCAGATTACTGCAACCTTGCAGCAGCTGCATTTAGCAGTATAACTAATCCCCAGATTAGTGCAACCTTGCAGCAGCTGCACTTAGCAATATAACTCATCCCCAGATTACTGCAACCTTGCAGCAGCTGCACTTAGCAATATAACTAATCCCCAGATTTCTACAACCTTGCAGCAGCTGCACTTAGCAATATAACTCATCCCCAGATTACTGCAACCTTGCAGCAGCTGCATTTAGCAATATAACTAATCCCCAGATTTCTACAACCTTGCAGCAGCTGCAATTAGCAATATAACTAATCCCCAGATTTCTACAACCTTGCAGCAGCTGCATTTAGCAGTATAACTAATCCCCAGATTACTGCAACCTTGCAGCAGCTGCATTTAGCAGTATAACTAATCCCCAGATTACTGCAACCTTGCAGCAGCTGCATTTAGCAATATAACTAATCCCCAGATTACTGCAACCTTGCAGCAGCTGCACTTAGCAGTATAACTAATCCCCAGCTTAGTGCAACCTTGCAGCAGCTGCATTTAGCAATATAGTTAATCCCTGCACCGCTGCAACCCTGCAACAGTTGCATCAAGCACTATAGCTAATCCCTAAACCACTGCGGGTAATTCATTTACTGCGGTTCAACACCCCCGACCTGTATACCTTCTCTTTTGGATTGGGGATTAAATTGTCCAGCTATTTCTTTTTTTGCAGCCTGGGACTTGCAATCCTGCATTTAGAAGGGGAAATGTAAAACAACCAATAATGCCAGAGTGAGTGTAAAGAACAAATTGAGAGGGCGGGGAGGGGGGGGGGGTTGCCTGTTCGGTGGCACGGCTCGATGTACGAGCTTGGAATTAGGGCCACATCAGTTCTTCAGACTGGCTTCAGTACAGGAAGGGATGAGGGGGCCATCATGCACGTGCCGCCGAATCATTGAGGGTAGTCCTGTTCTGCACCCACCCAACCAACTCCAACAAGAAGGAGCTTACAGTCTTCTACTTATCCTGTGTCCCCCCCACGCCCCGGTGCCTTATTAAAAGCACCCTGCCCCCACCACCTGCAAAGCAGTGGTGCAAACAGAACAGGGCAAGGGGTGCTCAATCCTTTGCCTGATGACGGCCCCAAGAGATGGACACCTGTCCTAGCCCCAGTAGAAAGTGCGACCTGTCATTTATGAAACCCAGGTCTTGATTGTGGCAGTGCGCCACCCAAGGGCTGCCTGCCACACACCAAATGCAAGTGGCTGGCCCGCTGCCCATAACACGGGCTGGGCCTGCGTTCAGGAGGCCGGAGACAGGCAACTTGCCATGTTACTTTATTTTTAACTTGACGTCCGTTCCCATCACTTCCTCTTCTCACCTTGCACCCCAACTAACCCCTCACACATAACGAGGCTTACAAGTCACCTGTAGCCAGTGGTCGAAGTGGGCGGGAGCGCCCAGGAGTGCTGATCCGTTACTTTTAATTCTGTTTTACCGTTCATATACTTTCATTTCAAAAAGAAACCGTTCCGGAACGGTTTCGTTTTAAAATAAAAATGTAGGAAGAAGTTTAAACTTGCACTTTCAGTGCACTGCACTGGACGTTTCCTTAAAGAGCAGGCAGTTGTGTTTTGCGGTTTTTATTGTGCATGGGAGGGGCGAAGCGCTGGGGTCTGTGGGGAGCGGGGTCAGGCCAGTAGGCAAAATAGTTCCACTACTTCTTTTCGTACACTTCGAGCACTGCCTGTAGCAATGTGCCACCTCCCCCCTCTTGAACATGGAGGGGGCTCAGTCCATTTCCTCTCCGAGTCTCATGGGCTTTATCTTGGCCCTCACTGGCTGTCTGGCGCTCCGGGCTTGTTCTTCCTCTGACCCTCACTGCCCCCCAGGTATGACTCGTCCGAGTCCCAGTGCATGTCTTCTTCCACGTCACACTCACTGAGGGTTTCCGATCCCCTCCTTGCCTTCTTGAAGTGAGACACGTTGCGTCTGGTGGACCACCCGTGAGGGTCCCAGATGTAAACGTGGAGGCCTCCTTTCTCTCTTCCATTTGCTTCACCAGCACTTGCTCTCCTGTGTCCAGGACTGTCTCCTTAGCACCCCTCTTGGCATCAGCTGTTTGGCAGCTGGGTCTCATGCTCTAATGTCACAATCTTTGTGGCGGAACTCGCCCTCCTCCCGGTGATGTGGGAGCCGTGTTCTGAGCCACCTATAGCTACGCCCCCGGAACTAAAGACCCCTCATTCGTTTCCCGCGCCTAATTCGGGACTTTCCAAACAGTGGTACGACGGCGGTAGCACAATGTACTTGGACTTTTTCTAACTCAAGGTAAGTAACTGATAGAACCTTTTTACAATATTTAACGTAACTACGAACCTTTCCACTACCAGGCCTACGCGGCTACTTAGCGAGCCCCCAGCAGTGCGGCTCCTACTCCGTAACAGCATTTCAACAAACGGCATTTACTGCCGAGACACCCACCATACCGCGGACAGCAGGTATGTCTACCTTTCTAAGCGTGCCTGCTCCTGCATAGAGTTTACCATGACCCGATGACACTGGGGCATACATAGTCCATGACCCGATGACACTGGTAGTCCATGACCCGATGACACTGGTGCATACATTGTCCATGACCCGATGACACTGGTAGTCCATGACCCGATGACACTGGTGCATACATAGTCCATGACCCGGTGACACTGGTGCATACATAGTCCATGACCAGATGACACTGGTAGTCCATGATCCATTGACACTGGTGCATACATAGTCCATGACCTGATGACACTGGTAGTCCATGATCCATTGACACTGGTGCATACATAGTCCATGACCCGATGACACTGGTGCATACATAGTCCATGACCAGATGACACTGGTAGTCCATGACCCGATGACACTGGTGCATACATAGTCCATGACCCGATGACACTGGTGCATACATAGTCCATGACCCGATGACACTGGTAGTCCATGATCCATTGACACTGGTGCATACATAGTCCATGACCCGATGACACTGGTAGTCCATGACCCGATGACACTGGTGCATACATAGTCCATGACCCGATGACACTGGGGCATACATAGTCCATGACCCGATGACACTGGTAGTCCATGACCCGATGACACTGGTGCATACATTGTCCATGACCCGATGACACTGGTAGTCCATGACCCGATGACACTGGTGCATACATTGTCCATGACCCGATGACACTGGTGCATACATAGTCCATGACCCGATGACACTGGTGCATACATAGTCCATGACCAGATGACACTGGTAGTCCATGACCCGATGACACTGGTGCATACATAGTCCATGACCTGATGACACTGGTAGTCCACGACCCGATGACACTGGTGCATACATAGTCCATGACCCGATGACACTGGTGCATGCATAGTCCATGACCCGATGACACTGGTAGTCCATGATCCATTGACACTGGTGCATACATAGTCCATGACCCGATGACACTGGTAGTCCATGACCCGATGACACTGGTGCATACATAGTCCATGATCCGATGACACTGGTGCATACATAGTCCATGACCCGATGACACTGGTGCATACATAGTCCATGACCCGATGACACTGGTAGTCCATGATCCATTGACACTGGTGCATACATAGTCCATGACCCGATGACACTGGTAGTCCATGACCCGATGACACTGGTGCATACATAGTCCATGATCCGATGACACTGGTGCATACATAGTCCATGACCCGATGACACTGGTAGTCCATGATCCATTGACACTGGTGCATACATAGTCCATGACCCGATGACACTGGTAGTCCATGACCCGATGACACTGGTGCATACATAGTCCATGACCCGATGACACTGGGGTATACATAGTCCATGACCCGATGACACTGGTAGTCCATGACCCGATGACACTGGTGCATACATTGTCCATGACCCGATGACACTGGTAGTCCATGACCCGATGACACTGGTGCATACATTGTCCATGACCCGATGACACTGGTGCATACATAGTCCATGACCCGATGACACTGGTGCATACATAGTCCATGACCAGATGACACTGGTAGTCCATGACCCAATGACACTGGTGCATACATAGTCCATGACCTGATGACACTGGTAGTCCACGACCCGATGACACTGGTGCATACATAGTCCATGACCCGATGACACTGGTAGTCCATGATCCATTGACACTGGTGCATACATAGTCCATGACCCGATGACACTGGTAGTCCATGACCCGATGACACTGTTGCATACATAGTCCATGATTCGATGACACTGGTGCATACATAGTCCATGACCCGATGACACTGGTAGTCCATGATCCATTGACACTGGTGCATACATAGTCCATGACCCGATGACACTGGTAGTCCATGACCCGATGACACTGGTGCATACATAGTCCATGATCCGATGACACTGGTGCATACATAGTCCATGACCCGATGACACTGGTAGTCCATGACCCGATGACACTGGTGCATACATAGTCCATGACCCGATGACACTGGTAGTCCATGACCCGATGACACTGGTGCATACATAGTCCATGACCCGATGACACTGGTGCATACATAGTCCATGACCCGATGACATTGGTAGTCCATGATCCATTGACACTGGTGCATACATAGTCCATGACCCGATGACACTGGTAGTCCATGACCCGATGACACTGGTGCATACATAGTCCATGACCCGATGACACTGGTAGTCCATGACCAGATGACACTGGTGCATACATAGTCCATGACCCGATGACACTGGTAGTCCATGATCCATTGACACTGGTGCATACATAGTCCATGACCTTATGACACTGGTGCATACATAGTCCATGACCCGATGACACTGGTAGTCCATGATCCATTGACACTGGTGCATACATAGTCCATGACCCGATGACACTGGTAGTCCATGATCCATTGACACTGGTGCATACATAGTCCATGACCCGATGACACTGGTAGTCCATGATCCATTGACACTGGTGCATACATAGTCCATGACCCGATGACACTGGTGCATACATAGTCCATGACCCGATGACACTGGTAGTCCATGACCCGATGACACTGGTGCATACATTGTCCATGACCCGATGACACCGGTAGTCCATGACCCGATGACACTGGTGCATACATTGTCCATGACCCGATGACACCGGTAGTCCATGACCCGATGACACTGGTGCATACATTGTCCATGACCCGATGACACTGGTAGTCCATGACCCGATGACACTGGTGCATACATTGTCAATGACCCGATGACACTGGTAGTCCATGACCCGATGACACTGGTGCATACATTGTCCATGACCCGATGACACTGGTAGTCCATGACCCGATGACACTGGTGCATACATAGTCCATGACCCGATGACACTGGTGCATACATAGTCCATGACCAGATGACACTGGTAGTCCATGACCCGATGACACTGGTGCATACATAGTCCATGACCAGATGACACTGGTAGTCCATGATCCATTGACACTGGCGCATACATAGTCCATGACCTGATGACACTGGTAGTCCATGATCCATTGACACTGGTGCATACATAGTCCATGACCCGATGACACTGGTGCATACATAGTCCATGACCAGATGACACTGGTAGTCCATGACCCGATGACACTGGTGCATACATAGTCCATGACCCGATGACACTGGTGCATACATAGTCCATGACCCGATGACACTGGTAGTCCATGATCCATTGACACTGGTGCATACATAGTCCATGACCCGATGACACTGGTAGTCCATGACCCGATGACACTGGTGCATACATAGTCCATGACCCGATGACACTGGGGCATACATAGTCCATGACCCGATGACACTGGTAGTCCATGACCCGATGACACTGGTGCATACATTGTCCATGACCCGATGACACTGGTAGTCCATGACCCGATGACACTGGTGCATACATAGTCCATGACCCGATGACACTGGTGCATACATAGTCCATGACCAGATGACACTGGTAGTCCATGACCCGATGACACTGGTGCATACATAGTCCATGACCTGATGACACTGGTAGTCCACGACCCGATGACACTGGTGCATACATAGTCCATGACCCGATGACACTGGTGCATACATAGTCCATGACCCGATGACACTGGTAGTCCATGACCCGATGACACTGGTGCATACATAGTCCTTGACCCGATGACACTGGTAGTCGATGACCCGATGACACTGGTGCATACATAGTCCATGACCCGATGACACTGGTGCATACATAGTCCATGACCCGATGACACTGGTAGTCCATGATCCATTGACACTGGTGCATACATAGTCCATGACCCGATGACACTGGTGCATACATAGTCCATGACCCGATGACACTGGTAGTCCATGATCCATTGACACTGGTGCATACATAGTCCATGACCCGATGACATTGGTAGTCGATGACCCGATGACACTGGTGCATACATAGTCCATGACCCGATGACACTGGTGCATACATAGTCCATGACCCGATGACACTGGTGCATACATAGTCCTTGAACACTAATATTGTTACTGGTCCCCCCCGTACCCCCCCCCCCCCCCCCGCATCAGATTGTTCCGTATACCTTTGAAGAGGCGACTTCTGAATCACGGCAAGGGGTCGTTAGTATCAACAGCATGACAGCAGCATGACAGCAGCATGACAGCAGCATGACAGCCTGCTAGGCACTGGCAGCCACGCTATAGGTAGGCAACGACGAGGCTTGTAAGCGGATCTCAGATTCATTCCTTTCAATCTTTCTTTTGCTCCCCTTTCTTTACGGGTCTATTATAAGCATATAATAGAATATTCTGAAGGGAGCGGCACTGAGGTTTCTTTTCTACATGTTCACGCTACGAATGCGGCACCTCCTCTATTTGTTGTTTGTTGGTTTGTGTTGGGAAGTCGGAGCACCATTATTAGTTAGAGGGGGTGTTGTTCTGGGGCACCTGTCCAAGCCAGGGTGAATACCCGGTCTTACACGTCATATGTTGTTCCTCGAGTACCTTCCATACTAATGCTTGGCAGCAACTCATTAAAGGCATAACCGATGCATTAGTTTATGTTTGGTTGTTCTGCAGGGGCTGAACTAATGATCTATATTCCTGACGAAGGTGCTTTCACCACCGAAACGCCAGCCTTGCCTCTGTCTATGCACGGGGGACCAGTGTACGTGGCTTTTCCCGCTTCTCATTACTCAGGACAGCGGAAGGCGCAGTACATTATTTCGGCCTTATGTTTGACTATGTTTGACAGAGCAGACCTTTTTTCATCTGCTCTGTGACCATGACTTACCCAGTTCCTAACCAGATTCTGGGGTGACTTTGATGCATAAAAAGGGCACAGATATTAGCTTTAATGGAGCCAGGGACAGGTAGTTATAGTCTGCTTTATGACCTGGCCAGCACATTAAGCCCTAGAGATGGGCTTAGACTGCTGTCACACTGAGCGTGATTGGTTTAATTCAGCTTCACCTTATTCTAAAAGTCAATATGTATTTGTGTATTGTCTTGAAAAACGTTTGATTTCTTTGGAACATACCAACAGTCATCTTTGTTATCTTTTTGTGAAATTCATTACTATTTCTTTGAGAATTATTGATATAATAAAAAACTGTATGTGTTTCAGAATGTATTTTCCCTTTTTTTCTTCTAAACAAGCATATTTCTTCCTGTACTCTTGTGGTTTTGTGCCAACAACAACATATATTGCACAGGCGCAGTATGATAGGTATTATTTCTTTATTAAATTGAGTGATTTATTCATGATAATAACCAGTCTAGTAATTGCTGGTAGCCTTCAAATCAGCTGTTTAATAGTACTCACATGGGAACACTCCATTGTTTCATTTTAGTATATTACTCCACTTTATTCCCGGGGTAATTTGGAGTTCCTCTCTGTCAGGGGCGTTGCTAGGGGGGCTTAGGGGGCTATAGCCCCTGATCTTTTGGTTGTAGCCCCAGATAGAATCTCAGGAGCTACAGCCAAAAGACTAGCTAGCCCCCAGTCCCAACAGTTCCGACATCAGCATAGCCCCGGGTCTTTTCCAGACCTAGCAACTCCCCTGCTCTCTGTTCTCATCTGATCCACTGACCAAACAGGAGATCAGCCAGGCACTCGACCCGTAGAGTGTGGCAGTATTCTCTCAAGAACTGATTTAGTACTTGTTCGAATGGCTTGCCAGTGACTTGGGTATCTGCAGGGTCCACTTGATGCTGTACATGAAGCGTTCGACCATGCCATTGGCCTGCGTCCATAGGGGGGTATAATGACTCTCTGACATAGCGACCTGGACAGTACAATCTTGGATCCGTTGAGAATGATTTGATGCTCGGTAATGGTGAGTTCCTTTTGAACTCGGCACAAACTCTTTATGTCGTCTCGGGTGGGTGGATTCCTGTGTTTGGCCATGTTTTCGGCATGCCAGATCCTTCCTGCATGAAGGCACCAGGCTATGATGGCGAGTGCATGATCAGCCTCTGATTCTTGTTGGAGTGTTGCCCATGCGATCAGGAATGGTTTCATCTGGTGGATGACGTAGTTCAGGTAGTCCGCGGGGTTTTGTCCTTCGCCGGCCTGTGTTGAATTATGAATTTATAGTCCTGTAGGCAAAGACCCTATCATGCAATGCATGGAGGCATCCTCGCCTTTGGGTTGCCGTAGATCGTCAGAAGGGCCTGGTGGTCTGGGATGATGGTAAAGACTTTAACATATAGGAAGAGCTGGAAGGATTCGCCGGCCCAGACCACTGCCAGACTCTCCTTCTCAGCTTGGGAGTATCTTTGTTCCGTGTCCGTGAGGCTGCGGCTTGCATAGGCAACCACCTGTTTGGTATGGGGTATCTTTGGGTCAAATTACGACAGGATGGCACTGTGCCCCACAGGACTGGCGTCCAGTGTCAATTCTGTGTCTCTTGAGGAGCTGAAGTAGGCCATGTCTGCTGCTGATGCGATCTTTGAGCATATGGCCTCAAAGCTGGCCTGACATTCTGGGGACCAGATGAATTCCTGACCCTCCTTGGTGAGTTCACAAAGTGCTGCACTGATGGTGGTGTAATTTCCCAGTTACCTGGAGCAGTAGCTGACCAGGCCCAGCAATGATCTTAGGTCTGAGACTGTGGCTGACCTGGAGGTCTCAAACAAGGCGGCCACCTTCTAAGGGTCTGGTCTCATCCCATGTTTTGAGAAGATGTTCTCAAAGAATTTCCATTTGTGTTTTCAAAATTCGCATTTGTCTTTGTTTAGCATTACTCTTGCTGCCTCCAACACCAGACAGACTCATGTAGGGTGTCATCATGTTCACTTGTGTTTTTGCCAAAGACTAGAATGTCGTTGCTATAGTTCAAGCAATTTGGTTTGTTTTATGACTTGGTGTATTTCCTCCTGTAATATTTCCACCACCGACGATATACCAAAATGGAGTCACTTGTAACGGAATAAGACGTGGTGTGCTTAGTTTAGTTACGTCGATTATGAACGTCACATATTCCAAACCATGACACAAAAGGCAGTGGAGACCCTTGATAACTTCACCATGAGACTATTAATCTTCGTTTGGGGCGAAGTATGTGGCCAGAGCATCTTGTATTTCTTGAAATGTTGCTTTGTCGTCGTCCACCATCGAACCCACTGTGGGCCCAGATTGCTTGTGTCCATCAGGATGAATTCCACCGGACCCTGCCATGGAACGGTCTCACTCTGTGCCATCTGGAATGTCTCTGAGGGCAGTGTAGATACGGTGGCTGCCCGTATCTACTTCCCGTCCTTTTCCGTCGCTTCCCTTTTCCACCACACACCCCAACTAGGCCTCTCTCACATAACGAGTCTAATGGGCTTCTTGTATCAATGTGACACCAGGGCTTTTTAAGGTAATGTTTGCATGTAGTTGGATACTAGAATTGTGACTTACACACCTCTATTTAGACTGTACAGTGGCAACACTTGAAAAGTGGGGCAGGTGCGCTGCCCTCTGAAATCATGACAGTCGAGATGTGCGGGACTTCGGAAGGAGAGCGATTTACCACCCTAGGCTGGGGAATCGCAAGCAGACGATGGAGTTATTATCAGTATTATCATTGGGGTATTTATTTCGCACACGCCTCGCTTCCGGAAGCAAAGGAGGGTACAGAGCACGCAAAAGGTTCCTGAAAGGCATGCGTGGCTTATGCAGCCCTATTCTATTCTAATGGGTTTTTATATAGCGCCAACACGCCCGTAGGCTTCAGGGCGCTCACTGAAAATACAGTTAACATAGAAAGAGCAAGGCAGTGTGTAAGTTCAGTGTTTCTATCCCCCCCCTTTGAAAAGATAGGTCTTCAATGCTTTTTTAAACTGTGCAACTGAGGGTGCTGCCTGAGTGACTGTGGAGGGGCATTCGTAATCCCAGGAGTTGAAGCGGGGCACCTCCAAACCCTACCAATAGAAAGCGCGGCACCTCCAAACCCTACCAATAGAAAGCGCGGCACCTCCAAACCCTACCAATAGAAAGCGGGGCACCTCCAAACCCTACCAATAGAAAGCGCGGCACCTCCAAACCCTACCAATAGAAAGCGCGGCACCTCCAAACCCTACCAATAGAAAGCGGGGCACCTCCAAACCTTACCAATACAAAGCGGGGCACCTCCAAACCCTACCAATAGAAAGCGCGGCACCTCCAAACCCTACCAATACAAAGCGTGGCACCTCCAAACCTTACCAATAGAAAGCGGGGCACCTCCAAACCTTACCAATAGAAAGCGCGGCACCTCCAAACCTTACCAATAGAAAGCGCGGCACCTCCAAACCCTCCCAATAGAAAGCGGGGCACCTCCAAACCCTACCAATAGAAAGCGCGGCACCTCCAAACCCTACCAATACAAAGCGCAGCACCTCCAAACCTTACCAATAGAAAGCGTGGCACCTCCAAACCCTACCAATAGAAAGCGCGGCACCTCCAAACCCTACCAATACAAAGCGTGGCACCTCCAAACCTTACCAATAGAAAGCGGGGCACCTCCAAACCTTACCAATAGAAAGCGCGGCACCTCCAAACCTTACCAATAGAAAGCGCGGCACCTCCAAACCCTCCCAATAGAAAGCGGGGCACCTCCAAACCTTACCAATAGAAAGCGTGGCACCTCCAAACCTTCCCAATAGAAAGCGCGTCACCTCCAAACCCTACCAATAGAAAGCGCGGCACCTCCAAACCCTACCAATACAAAGCGCAGCACCTCTAAACCTTACCAATAGAAAGCGTGGCACCTCCAAACCCTACCAATAGAAAGCGCGGCACCTCCAAACGGTTTATGGTCTTTCCATCAAAAGGGTTTCCATCAAAACCCTTTCCAACAAAAAATTTCCATCAAATCTTTTTGCACCGAATGCATTTTTTTTACATTTTTACGAAAAATAACCCTTTTTACCCCAACCATATATACATTCGATGCAAATAAATGTGCATTCAAAGAAAACAAATTCGATGGAAAATTTTCATTGGAAAGGGTTTCGATGGAAAGACCAGATACCCTCCAAACCTTACCAATAGAAAGCGCGGCACCTCCAAACCCTACCAATAGAAAGCGCGGCACCTCCAAACCCTACCAATAGAAAGTGCGGCACCTCCAAACCCTACCAATAGAAAGCGCGGCACCTCCAAACCCTACCAATAGAAAGCGCGGCACCTCCAAACCTTCCCAATAGAAAGCGCGGCACCTCCAAACCCTACCAATAGAAAGCGCGGCACCTCCAAACAATACCAATAGAAAGCGTGGCACCTCCAAACCCTACCAATAGAAAGCGTGGCACCTCCAAACCCTACCAATAGAAAGCGCAGCACCTCCAAACCCTACCAATAGAAAGCGCGGCAACTCCAAACCCTACCAATAGAAAGCGGGGAACCTCCAAACCTTACCAATAGAAAGCGGGGCACCTCCAAACCTTACCAATAGAAAGCGTGGCACCTCCAAACCTTACCAATAGAAAGCGGGACACCTCCAAACCCTACCAATAGAAAGCGCGGCAACTCCAAACCCTACCAATAGAAAGCGGGGCACCTCCAAACCTTACCAATAGAAAGCGCGGCACCTCCAAACCCTGCCAATAGAAAGCGCGGCACCTCTAAACCTTACCAATAGAAATAGAATGCGCAGCACCTCCAAACCCTACCAATAGAAAGCGCGGCACCTCCAAACTTTCCCAATAGAAAGCGCGGCACCTCCAAACCCTACCAATAGAAAGCGTGGCACGTCCAAACCCTACCAATAGAAAGCGCGGCACCTCCAAACCTTACCAATAGAAAGCGCGGCACCTCCAAACCTTACCAATAGAAAGCGGGGCACCTCCAAAACCTACCAATAGAAAGCGCGGCAACTCCAAACCCTACCAATAGAAAGCAGGGAACCTCCAAACCTTACCAATAGAAAGCCCGGCACCTCCAAACCCTACCAATAGAATGCGCCGCACCTCTAAACCTTACCAATAGAAAGCGCGGCACCACCAAACCCTACCAATAGAAAGCGCGGCACCTCCAAACCTTCCCAATAGAAAGCGCGGCACCCCCAAACCCTACCAATAGAAAGCGCGGCACCTCCAAACCCTACCAATAGAAAGCGCGGCACCTCCAAACCTTCCCAATAGAAAGCGCGGCACCTCCAAACTCTACCAATAGAAAGCGCGGCACCTCCAAACCCTACCAATAGAAAGCGCGGCACCTCCAAACCCTACCAATAGAAAGCGTGGCACCTCCAAACCTTCCCAATAGAAAGCGCGGCAGCTCCAAACCCTACCAATAGAAAGCGCGGCACCTCCAAACCCTAACAATAGAAAGTGCGGCACCTCCAAACCCTACCAATAGAAAGCGTGGCACCTCCAAACCTTACCAATAGAAAGCGTGGCACCTCCAAACCTTACCAATTGTCAGGAAAGGAAGAAGGCGATGGATATGGCAGGGGAAATGTGCACAAAATACACAGTAAACAACCTTGAATATAACAACGTGCATTCAATACCCAAGACTCGTGTATACCACTATAAGAAAAGGAATGTAGGGTAAGCACTTAGAACCTCCTTATGACTGAAAGGAAAGTCGGCAACTCCTTACCCCCTATGCTATTACAGATACTGACAGCGCTAAGCCCACGTAGAGGGCAAGCAGGGACAGAATCTGTAAGCTGACACTCTAGACGGTACTGGATAAGGAATTTGGAAACAGTACTCACAAGGACCGGAATGACCACATGAATGCCAGTACTCACGAAGACCGGAAAGACCACTTGGATGTCCGTATTCACGAGGACCGGAAAGACCACTCAAAAGTCAGTACTAACCCACAACCCTGTAAATCAAACAAGAACCCAGAAGGCAGTAAAGGCAAAGAGTGAGGATGACTAAATACCTAAACCCAAGTCAAGAGGCAAGAAGGAATAATACAGTGTGGAAAACAAAAGATAATCACACAGGAGCTAGTTACAACAGCTTCCCACACCTAATAATAAAATAGGAAATAAATGTAAAAGTGTAAAGGAAAACATGGCATGGATCCCAATAGAAGGCAAGGATCAGGAGCAGTGAAAACGATTTCAAAAGGGAAACTTTCCCACCCATCCAAGGTGAAAAGGCAGGAAACTAAACCTGTAAAGGAAAGATTAATGCAACAAGTCTTTCAGTAGCAAAGGGCAATTTCTAGGAAACAGTGAACACAGGCAATTGGGCTACAACAAAAGGAAAGCTCAGAGAAAGGCTGCCTGCAGACAGAGAAAGGGAGAAAGGGATTTCCAAAAGGCAGAAATCAATTAGGCATACAAATACGAATTCCAGGACAAGGAACAAGAAACACTAACTAGAACTGGGCACAAAAACTAGGAACCAGGAACAAGGGACCAGTCACGACAGGAACGCTGCAACAATGACCAGCGCTGGACTGAAGCAGACTGAGGCTTTTAAAGCTGCTTAACGAGCACACCCCTCAGGCGTGTCGCCTGCTGCACCTGCAGCCACAGGTGTTGCCTATCCTCCACCCAGCCTTGTCCTGCAAGGGAGGAGGTGAGGCAGTGAGCCAGGCATTCTGGGAAGCATAGTCATTTGATTATAGTAGCAGTAGCATGCTGGCTGCCAAAAACCTGGGATGGATCCGGAAGGGAAGTAATTTGGGAAATAAGGTTTTAGCGCTCCCAATTCATCAGGACACTGTAGCATAAGGTTCGGAGGAAATGTCCAGTAGGGAAGAAACCCCAAAACATGCCCCCAAGTGGTGGGAACGGGAGCGAAGGGAGCGAGCCGTGACACTATACCCCCTTCCACGGCCGACTCCAGGCGGCCGTTACTCGCACAAAACATCCTCTTTCCATGACAGGAGCGCTTTGTCTTCAGAAGTGGCACTGACGGAAACGATGACCCACGGGCAGAAGCAGAAGGACTGGAATGAATAGAAGCAGGCCGCAGTCTATAAGAGCCATAGGTGGGTTTTCGGTGAGGAAGAGACTCATGGGTCGAAGAAAGGCATGAAGGACTTGCAGGCCCCGAAGCAGAGTTGGAAGGTCCAGGAAGCTTAGTCACTGGAAGAGGATATGCATACATCCTTGAGGAGAGAGGCAGGCTGGTGCTACATGCCTTAGACAACGGTAGAAGTTCTGTTAGCCTCACTGCCGAGAGTGGACACACAGGAGGTGAGGAAACAGCAGGTTTCAGGAAATGTTTATGTTCGGAAGAGGAAGGTGGCGGCTGAGGTAGAGGTTCGGATACTCTGTCATCCATCTGGGTAAAGGTTTGTGGTTGAAAGTGACAAAGATTCACCTGCATAAGTTCCTTGCCTTGGAGGTCTGGAGATCCAATGGGTTATACGAGGCTGGCACTCCCATTGACAGTCATGTAGCCAGTCAAGTAGCCACCTTGTTGCACGTGGGATACAACCGCAGGAACGTTTGGCATACTGATAGGAGTGTTAGACACAGTACTCGGAACATCAGGCATACTAGCAGCGGGAGCAAAAACAGGCACATCTTGAACTGCAGCAGACATTCCCCTCCTTTGGCTACTAGCACCCAACTGGCGCTGCAGCTGGAGGGCCGTGCCCGTCCCTTCCCTCAGGCTCATGTGGGATCCGGCAACAAAAGGGTTGTCAAGCGGTTGATCCGAATCGGACTCCAAACGCGGACCGTCCAGCCCGCTATCCTGGTCGGCTACTCGTTCGGTGACTGGGCCGTGGTGGATGGCATCCGTTTCTCTCTCGTAATACTCCAGGCAAGTCCAGCGGCCTCGCATGTATGGCCCTCCCGAGTCATGAGCCGGCTTGATGTTTCTGAAGAGAGAGCTGGCAGAAGTCTCAGGCTCAGATGCTGCATATTCGGGAGGCGCTGATGCTACAGTCAAGTAGTTGGGAGAATTGTTTTGTGTACAAGGCAGACATTCTGGTGATCCCCCTGAAGCATAAGAAGGGCAAGATGGACGTTCATCAGTAAATGGTTGGGATTCAGGAGGAATCTCTGGAGCAGAAGAATATGCAGCAGGATCTGACAGTGTAGACAGGTACACCTCCGAAATTGGCAGCGAGGCTGAGCAGGATACAGGTCTCTCATGAACTGAAGCCAAACTAGCAGTAGGCTCTGGGACCGAAGACATGCACTTAGAATGTACTACCGGAGGCTCCATGGCTGAAGGATAATCTGCTGGATGAGTCACTGTAACCGAAGACAAACATGCCAAAGGAAATTCCGAGGCTGAGGGCATGCAAGCTGGAGCCGTCTTGTTAGCTGAAGACAAACTTGTCAAGGTCTTTGGCTCTGACTGCGTACATGGTGAAGGCTCTTGGGTGACTGGCAGACATAGCACTCTTTTATTGATCGAAGATACGTGTGCCAACGATGACTGCAGAGCTGTGGACAGGATTATTGAAGAGTCAATGGTAGTAGGAGGACAGTCTGAAGTCCCAGAAGTCGACAGACACACTTGTGGTTCAGGAATGGAAAGCCCCTTTAAGGCAGTTGACCCCTTGGCACCAGTAACCAAAGTCTGAGCTGTACCCCTGCCGTCCCTCTCCTTAGTGGATGACACAGAGTCTCTTCCTTTGTAGAAGTCAAAATCAACCAGAGGAATCACCATAGTAAAGTCTCTGTTAATCAGGATTTCGTCAATTGACCATTCCTCTGTCTTAGCTTCTGAAAGTGGCTGATTAACAATCAACAGTTCAGGGATCGCCTGCCGGGTTTTTGGTTCAGTAATCTGTGGAATGAGTCCATCAAAACATGAATTCTGCACTGTCTTTGACTGCTCGTAGTGACCGAAATTGGCAGAAGGAAGAGCGAACACAGAGGCAGCATCGTTTTCCACATCAGCTTGAATGTCTACTTCAGTCTCAGCAGCTAGATCAAGGGCAGAACCTAAGCCTACAGTTGTGACTGATTCTGTGTATGCCACCATTGTGGATTGTGTTTGGAAATCAGAAGCATGTATGTGTTCAAGCTCAGAGTTATGACAAACTGCTACACAGGAAGCTTCAGGTAAAGGAGTGGCTTGTGAATCTTCAACTAACAGCAATTCCTGACAAACGGTAGGGCAGTTGTCAGAACCTGTGCCCTGAATAAGCGCTGTGCTTGAAAAAAGACCTTCACTCCCAATAGATCTTACATATTGACAAGTATCATGATTTACAAAAGTCTCCGCACTCAGGGACTGAACAGTATTCACTTCATCAACGGATAAAGTGGGAGGTGTATTCAGAAAAGACTGTAACATCTTATTCTCCTCTTTTAAGGAAATGTATTCTTGTTTTAACTCCTCAAATTCTGCTTTTAGCATGTCCCGCATTAACTGTACATCCCTATCAGTAGGCACAGGGGAAGGCATGGTGGCATCAGGGCTGGATCCAGCCCTAGCCATCTGGAAGTGCATTGGTTGTATATTGTCATCTACTGCTTGCAGGTCTTGTGATCTATACTCTCTCTTACCGACGTGGTCTGTGTTTCTTTTAAGCAGACTATTGGCATCAGACCCCTTGGCATTAGTGACCACAGTAAGAATCTGTGCAGAGGAGTAAGCTGTAGACTGAGGGCAGAAAACAGAAGATATGCAAGGAACCCCTCCATTCTTCATGCTTGAATCATGAAACTGTTCAATCTGAGGTAAAGCACAACCGGAGTCATGGGGTTCAATAACAGAGGTACTTGTGTGTATAAATTCTTGCAGTGTGTTGTTTTCCACTGCTAAGGCTTGTGCGGACATGGACTCTGGATCAGAATTAAAGACAGAGCTAGGATCAGGCAATGTACGATGGGCCACCCAATGGGAAAAATACTTTGCACGTAAATACCCATTCGTGTCAAGGAGTTCATTTAAGTCAGGAGCAGAGATTCGATTTTCACGGGTAATTGTAAGGGAAGCCTTCTGTATAGACTTGTTAGAGGCCTTGCTGCCTTTCCTTCGTAATCTGGCCATGTTCAAACGGGAACAACGGCTGGTCATTCTGTCAGGAAAGGAAGAAGGCGATGGATATGGCAGGGGAAATGTGCACAAAATACACAGTAAACAACCTTGAATATAACAACGTGCATTCAATACCCAAGACTCGTGTATACCACTATAAGAAAAGGAATGTAGGGTAAGCACTTAGAACCTCCTTATGACTGAAAGGAAAGTCGGCAAACTCCTTACCCACTATGCTATTACAGATACTGACAGCGCTAAGCCCACGTAGAGGGCAAGCAGGGACAGAATCTGTAAGCTGACACTCTAGACGGTACTGGATAAGGAATTTGGAAACAGTACTCACAAGGACCGGAATGACCACATGAATGCCAGTACTCACGAAGACCGGAAAGACCACTTGGATGTCCGTATTCACGAGGACCGGAAAGACCACTCAAAAGTCAGTACTAACCCACAACCCTGTAAATCAAACAAGAACCCAGAAGGCAGTAAAGGCAAAGAGTGAGGATGACTAAATACCTAAACCCAAGTCAAGAGGCAAGAAGGAATAATACAGTGTGGAAAACAAAAGATAATCACACAGGAGCTAGTTACAACAGCTTCCCACACCTAATAATAAAATAGGAAATAAATGTAAAAGTGTAAAGGAAAACATGGCATGGATCCCAATAGAAGGCAAGGATCAGGAGCAGTGAAAACGATTTCAAAAGGGAAACTTTCCCACCCATCCAAGGTGAAAAGGCAGGAAACTAAACCTGTAAAGGAAAGATTAATGCAACAAGTCTTTCAGTAGCAAAGGGCAATTTCTAGGAAACAGTGAACACAGGCAATTGGGCTACAACAAAAGGAAAGCTCAGAGAAAGGCTGCCTGCAGACAGAGAAAGGGAGAAAGGGATTTCCAAAAGGCAGAAATCAATTAGGCATACAAATACGAATTCCAGGACAAGGAACAAGAAACACTAACTAGAACTGGGCACAAAAACTAGGAACCAGGAACAAGGGACCAGTCACGACAGGAACGCTGCAACAATGACCAGCGCTGGACTGAAGCAGACTGAGGCTTTTAAAGCTGCTTAACGAGCACACCCCTCAGGCGTGTCGCCTGCTGCACCTGCAGCCACAGGTGTTGCCTATCCTCCACCCAGCCTTGTCCTGCAAGGGAGGAGGTGAGGCAGTGAGCCAGGCATTCTGGGAAGCATAGTCATTTGATTATAGTAGCAGTAGCATGCTGGCTGCCAAAAACCTGGGATGGATCCGGAAGGGAAGTAATTTGGGAAATAAGGTTTTAGCGCTCCCAATTCATCAGGACACTGTAGCATAAGGTTCGGAGGAAATGTCCAGTAGGGAAGAAACCCCAAAACATGCCCCCAAGTGGTGGGAACGGGAGCGAAGGGAGCGAGCCGTGACACCAATAGAAAGCGGGGCACCTCCAAACCCTACTAATAGAAAGCGCGGCACCTCCAAACCCTACCAATAGAAAGCGGGGTACTTCCAAACCCTACCAATAGAAAGTGCGGCACCTCCAAACCCTACCAATAGAAAGCGGGGCACCTCCAAACCCTACCAATAGAAAGCGGGGCACCTCCAAACCCTACCAATAGAAAGCGGGGCACCTCCAAACCCTACCAATAGAAAGCGCGGCACCTCCAAACCCTACCAATACAAAGCGTGGCACCTCCAAACCTTACCAATAGAAAGCAGGGCACCTCCAAACCCTACCAATACAAAGCACGGCACCTTCAAACCTTACCAATAGAAAGCAGGGCACCTCCAAACCCTACCAATACAAAGCGCGTCACCTCCAAACCTTACCAATAGAAAGCGTGGCACCTCCAAACCTTACCAATAGAAAGCGCGGCACCTCCAAACCTTACCAATAGAAAGCGTGGCACCTCCAAACCCTACAAATAGAAAGCGGGGCACCTCCAAACCTTCCCAATAGAAAGCGCGGCACCTCCAAACCCTACCAATAGAAAGCGCGGCACCTCCAAACCCTACCAATAGAAAGCGCGGCACCTCCAAACCCTACCAATAGAAAGCGGGGCACCTCCAAACCTTACCAATAGAAAGCGCGGCACCTCCAAACCCTGCCAATAGAAAGCGCGGCACCTCTAAACCTTACCAATAGAAATAGAATGCGCAGCACCTCCAAACCCTACCAATAGAAAGCGCGGCATCTCCAAACTTTCCCAATAGAAAGCGCAGCACCTCCAAACCCTACCAATAGAAAGCGCGGCACCTCCAAACCCTACCAATAGAAAGCGGGGCACCTCCAAACCTTACCAATAGAAAGCGCAGCACCTCCAAACCTTACCAATAGAAAGCGGGGCACCTCCAAAACCTACCAATAGAAAGCGCGGCAACTCCAAACCCTACCAATAGAAAGCAGGGAACCTCCAAACCTTACCAATAGAAAGCGCGGCACCTCCAAACCCTACCAATAGAAAGCGCGGCACCTCTAAACCTTACCAATAGAAAGCGCGGCACCTCCAAACCCTACCAATAGAAAGCGCGGCACCTCCAAACCTTCCCAATAGAAAGCGCGGCACCCCCAAACCCTACCAATAGAAAGCGCGGCACCTCCAAACCCTACCAATAGAAAGCGCGGCACCTCCAAACCTTCCCAATAGAAAGCGCGGCACCTCCAAACTCTACCAATAGAAAGCGCGGCACCTCCAAACCCTACCAATAGAAAGCGCGGCACCTCCAAACCCTACCAATAGAAAGTGTGGCACCTCCAAACCTTCCCAATAGAAAGCGCGGCACCTCCAAACCCTACCAATAGAAAGCGCGGCACCTCCAAACCCTACCAATAGAAAGCGCGGCACCTCCAAACCCTACCAATAGAAAGCGGGGCACCTCCAAACCCTACCAATAAAAAGCGCGGCACCTCCAAACCCTACCAATAGAAAGCGGGGCACCTCCAAACCTTACCAATAGAAAGCGCGGCACCTCCAAACCTTACCAATAGAAAGCGCGGCACCTCCAAACCCTACCAATAGAAAGCGGGGCACTTCCAAACCTTACCAATAGAAAGCGGGGCACCTCCAAACCCTACCAATAGAACGCGCGGCACCTCCAAACCCTACCAATAGAAAGCGCGGCACCTCCAACCCTACCAATAGAAAGCGGGGCACCTCCAAACCTTACTAATAGAAAGCGCGGCACCTCCAAACCCTACCAATAGAAAGCGGGGCACCTCCAAACCCTACCAATGGAAAGCGGGGCACCTCCAAACCTTCCCAATAGAAAGCGCGGCACCTCCAAACCCTACCAATAGAAAGCGCGGCACCTCCAAACCCTACCAATAGAAAGCGGGGAACCTCCAAACCTTACCAATAGAAAGCGCGGCACCTCCAAACCCTACCAATAGAAAGCGGGGCACTTCCAAACCCTACCAATAGAAAGCGGGGAACCTCCAAACCTTACCAATAGAAAGCGCTGCACCTCCAAACCTTACCAATAGAAAGCAGGGCACCTCCAAACCTTACCAATAGAAAGCGCGGCACCTCCAAACCTTACCAATAGAAAGCGCGGCACCTCCAAACCTTCCCAATAGAAAGCGCAGCACCTCCAAACCTTACCAATAGAAAGCGCAGCACCTCCAAACCCTACCAATAGAAAGCGTGGCACCTCCAAACCTTACCAATAGAAAGCGCGGCACCTTCAAACCTTACCAATAGAAAGCGGGGCACCTCCAAACCCTACCAATAGAAAGCGGGGCACCTCCAAACCCTACCAATAGAAAGCGTGGCACCCCCAAACCCTACCAATAGAAAGCGGGGCACCTCCAAACCCTACCAATAGAAAGGGCGGCACCTCCAAACCTTACCAATAGAAAGCGGGGCACCTCCAAACCCTACCAATAGAAAGCGCAGCACCTCCAAACCTTACCAATAGAAAGCACGGCACCTCCAAACCCTACCAATAGAAAGCGCAGCACCTCCAAACCTTACCAATAGAAAGCGGGGCACCTCCAAACCCTACCAATAGAAAGGGCGGCACCTCCAAACCTTACCAATAGAAAGCGGGGCACCTCCAAACCCTACCAATAGAAAGCGCTGCACCTCCAAACCTTCCCAATAGAAAGCACGGCACCTCCAAACCTTATCAATAGAAAGCGCGGCACGTCCAAACCTTACCAATAGAAAGCGGGGCACCTCCAAAGCTTACCAATAGAAAGCGCGGCACCTCCAAACCCTACCAATAGAAAGCGGGGCACCTCCAAACCCTACCAATAGAAAGCGTGGCACCTCCAAACACTACCAATAGAAAGCGGGGCACCTCCAAAACTTACCAATAGAAAGCGTGGCACCTCCAAACCCTACCAATAGAAAGGGCGGCACCTCCAAACCTTACCAATAGAAAGCGTGGCACCTCCAAACCCTACCAATAGAAAGCGCAGCACCTCCAAACCCTACCAATAGAAAGCGCGGCACCTCCAAACCTTCCCAATAGAAAGCGCGGCACCTCCAAACCTTACCAATAGAAAGCGCGGCACCTCCAAACCTTACCAATAGAAAGCGGGGCACCTCCAAAGCTTACCAATAGAAAGCGCGGCACCTCCAAACCCTACCAATAGAAAGCGGGGCACCTCCAAACCCTACCAATAGAAAGCGCGGCACCTCCAAACCCTACCAATAGAAAGCGGGGCACCTCCAAAACTTACCAATAGAAAGCGTGGCACCTCCAAACCCTACCAATAGAAAGCGGGGCACCTCCAAACCTTACCAATAGAAAGCGGGGCACCTCCAAACCTTACCAATAGAAAGCGCGGCATCTCCAAACCCTACCAATAGAAAGCGGGGCACCTCCAAACCCTACCAATAGAAAGCGGGGCACCTCCAAACCCTACCAATAGAAAGCACGGCACCTCCAAACCTTACCAATAGAAAGCGCGGCACCTCCAAACCCTACCAATAGAAAGCGCGGCACCTCCAAACCTTACCAATAGAAAGCGGGGCACCTCCAAACCTTACCAATAGAAAGTGCGGCACCTACAAACCCTACCAATAGAAAGTGCGGCACCTCCAAACCCTACCAATAGAAAGCGCGGCACCTCCAAACCTTACCAAAAGAAAGCGCGGCACCTCCAAACCCTACCAATACAAAGCGCGGCACCTCCAAACCTTCCCAATAGAAAGCGCAGCACCTCCAAACCCTACCAATAGAAAGCGTGGCACCTCCAAACCCTACCAATAGAAAGCGGGGCACCTCCAAACCTTACCAATAGAAAGCGGGGCACCTCCAAACCCTACCAATAGAAAGCGCAGCACCTCCAAACCCTACCAATAGAAAGCGGGGCACCTCCAAACCTTACCAATAGAAAGCGCGGCACCTCTAAACCTTACCAATAGAAAGCGCGCCACTTCCAAACCCTACCAATAGAAAGCACGGCACCTCCAAACCCTACCAATAGAGAGCACGGCACCTCCAAACCCTACCAATAGAAAGCAGGGCTCCTACAAACCCTACCAATAGAAAGCGCGGCACCTCCAAACCCTACCAATAGAAAGCGAGGCACCTCCAAACCCTACCAATAGAAAGCGCGGCACCTCCAAACCTTACCAATAGAAAGCGTGGCACCTCTAAACCTTACCAATAGAAAGCGCGGCACCTCCAAACCTTACCAATAGAAAGCGCGGCACCTCCAAACCTTACCAATAGAAAGCGCGGCACCTCCAAACCCTACAAATAGAATGCGCGCCACCTCCAAACCTTACCAATAGAAAGCGCGGCACTTCCAAACCCTACCAATGGAAAGCGCGGCACCTCCAAACCCTACCAATAGAAAGCGCGGCACCTCCAAACCCTACCAATATAAAGCGCGGCACCTCCAAACCCTACCAATAGAAAGCGCGGCACCTCCAAACCCTACCAATAGAAAGCGCGGCACTTCCAAACCCTACCAATGGAAAGCGCGGCACCTCCAATCCCTACCAATAGAAAGCGCGGCACCTCCAAACCCTACCAATAGAAAGCGGGGCACCTCCAAACCCTACCAATAGAAAGCGGGGCACTTCCAAACCTTACCAATAGAAAGCGGGGCACCCCCAAACCCTACCAATAGAACGCGCGGCACCTCCAAACCTTACCAATAGAAAGCGCGGCACCTCCAAACCCTACCAATAGAAAGCGGGGCACCTCCAAACCCTACCAATAGAAGCGCGGCACCTCCAAACCCTACCAATAGAAAGCGCGGCACCTCCAAACCCTACCAATAGAAAGCGGGGCACTTCCAAACCTTACCAATAGAAAGCTGGGCACCTCCAAACCCTACCAATAGAACGCGCGGCACCTCCAAACCCTACCAATAGAAAGCGCGGCACCTCCAAACCTTACCAATAGAAAGCGCGGCACCTCCAAACCCTACCAATAGAAAGCGGGGCACTTCCAAACCTTACCAATAGAAAGCGGGGCACCTCCAAACCCTACCAATAGAATGCGCAGCACCTCCAAACCCTACCAATAGAAAGCGCGGCACCTCCAACCCTACCAATAGAAAGCGGGGCACCTCCAAACCTTACCAATAGAAAGCGCGGCACCTCCAAACCCTACCAATAGAAAGCGGGGCACGTCCAAACCCTACCAATAGAAAGCGCGGCACCTCCAAACCCTACCAATAGAAAGCGGGGCACCTCCAAAACTTACCAATAGAAAGCGTGGCACCTCCAAACCCTACCAATAGAAAGCGGGGCACCTCCAAACCTTACCAATAGAAAGCGGGGCACCTCCAAACCTTACCAATAGAAAGCGCGGCATCTCCAAACCCTACCAATAGAAAGCGGGGCACCTCCAAACCCTACCAATAGAAAGCGGGGCACCTCCAAACCCTACCAATAGAAAGCGCGGCACCTCCAAACCTTACCAATAGAAAGCGCGGCACCTCCAAACCCTACCAATAGAAAGCGCGGCACCTCCAAACCTTACCAATAGAAAGCGGGGCACCTCCAAACCTTACCAATAGAAAGTGCGGCACCTCCAAACCCTACCAATAGAAAGTGCGGCACCTCCAAACCCTACCAATAGAAAGCGCGGCACCTCCAAACCTTACCAAAAGAAAGCGCGGCACCTCCAAACCCTACCAAAACAAAGCGCGGCACCTCCAAACCTTCCCATTAGAAAGCGCGGCACCTCCAAACCCTACCAATAGAAAGCGTGGCACCTCCAAACCCTACCAATAGAAAGCGGGGCACCTCCAAACCTTACCAATAGAAAGCGGGGCACCTCCAAACCCTACCAATAGAAAGCGCGGCACCTCCAAACCCTACCAATAGAAAGCGGGGCACCTCCAAACCTTACCAATAGAAAGCGCGGCACCTCTAAACCTTACTGTCGGGGGGAAATTCTGCCGGGGTCGGCCGGACCGTCCGCAGACCTCCAGGCAGGGAGGCCCCAACTCCTCCCGTGTGTATCCCAGATAAGATGAGATAGAGTATGAGACGCACACAAGGAGCAAGGTGACTCTGCTGTTTATTAGACAAAACGGCAGGGATGGGTCAAGGAGCGCACGCGTTCGTCCTGACACACACTCAATCGTGGGGCTCGCAGGCCCTTTTTACTGTATTATGACGCGCTACTTGCGTCACTTCAGAAAGTTAACAAAAAACCTATCGCCACTCTTAATTGGGTGTTCGAGTGGTAGGGTTAGTATAGCACACATATAGAGAAAGATATTAGTGGACAAGGTGTAGTCAGGTGGTATATCTGGGTTGTCCCTACGATTAGATACATGAAAATTGTTACATGAAGGCTCCTGAGGATTGGCTAAATGTGCTGGCGTCAGTGATAAGAGCCCCATGTTCTGATTGGTGCGCCCGTGAGCTTCCCAGCCTGGGACCACCGTCGTTCCCAGCTCTCGGTGTACCTGTAAGTTGCAACAATGTTTCACTATGGGTACATGCAGACAATGTGAGGACTTATTCATAGCTAGACGGGGTACCGTTCCCACTGTTGCAGATGTCCATTGAGCCTTTCAAGTGTATCTGCCAGTGTCTCGTAGCGAGGGATCCAGACGCCTCTGTTCTCCCGGGTTTGGCATCTCGTCAGGTTCGGCTTGATCACGTGGGGAGGGACCGTGAAAGAGGCATAATTCTGCACAATTAATATTGTTTTTCTACTGTGCGTCTGGTTTAATTTGTCGGTGTGACTTTAACGTTGGTGCGCGGAGTGCGAGGTTGCAACATCGTGCCTTTGATGATTTGCTCTTGGAACGTGGGTTTGCAACATTGCGACCTTGGCTGGTTGCTTCGCCAAGCTCATTCTGCAGGATCAGCAACTGACTCTTGTCTTGTTGATGTCCACGGGAGCTCTTGTTTGAGGCCTACTTTGGCCCGGTGCATAAGTTGTCCGTTTGGTGTACAGGTGCTTTAGGTTATAGGAGCATATAATTCCATAATCGGTATTGTCTTTATTATATTTCTCATCGTTGTACCTGATTTCAAAGAGAAGCGTGAGCAAGCTAGTAAAAGTTCATGACGCGTCTTGCGTTTCTGCATTCTGAAAGCCTAACATAACATATCCTTCTCGTTATCTCCTCTTACTCGCCATATCTTAGTTATTCCTCCGAGATGTCCATAGTGGTTTACATGATCTTCAAAGGACCAATACATATATTCACAGGTACCCCCAGGAGTACAGTATACCCATCTTCCTATGTAGCTCCTGGGGTTTCTTGGGTTCTCGGTCTTTACTGACGGTGGGTCTAGGTGGTTGGTAATTATTTGGGTGCGCAGCTTCTCCCTTTCCTGTATAATTACACCTGTATGCTGGCCGTCATCTGCTGGCATCAAGGGGTGCATTCCCACCATTTCCAGCAACTCGTCAGTAGTGCGTGCTTTTCGTGCCTTCCAAAATCTAATTATGATCAGGGTAGCTCCAGCCAATATAGTACAGCCCACTATTATTTTCAGTCCATCTGACAGCCAGGATGGCATCCACGACCATAATAGTGAAAACCAGCTCTCATCCTTGTTCACACCATTGCTTTCATCCGTCATTTTGGAGTGCATCTGAGCTAATTGTGAAACTGCTTCTGTCAGTGTACCATTGTCAGCATCATTGGCAGGTATGAACGTGCAGCATGATTGTCCTATCTTTGCACAAACTCCTCCTTCCATTGCTGTGAGAAGGTCCAATACATATCTGTTCTGTAGTGCTACCATCCTTACAGCTCGCAGCTCCTCTTTTATTGCGTTGAACCCATTTACTGTAGAATTGATGGTCATCATTAGTTCCCATCTAGTTATTTGGAGCCATTTTGCGTTTGCGTAAGCCTGTAATCCCGGGTGTATTATTGAGGAGAAGAACATTGCTGCTCTGCTGAATAGTCTGTGTTCTGGCGGTATTGATGTTAGTGCCGTTTCCGACCTTCCCCACAGGTAATTTCCTGTCAGCGGCTCTCCTTGTCTTTTTCTTCTATTTAGGACAGTGTCATTGCTGTTGGTCCTGTTCCCTTGCTCCTCCTGGAGTGGTGCAGATCTCTTTCTTCTCTTATCCCCTTCATTCATTCTAGGAAATTTCGCCACATCGACGTGCTTCTTAGGTACCACTAGTGATGGTACATTGACGTGTACCATTGTGCACACACCATTCCACAGGGGAGGCAGTGTATGGTATGCCTTTTCTCCACAGGCCCAATAATGATCCATTATTACTGCTGTTCCTGCTCCCCCCTCAGGTAACTCCGTCACACTTGCGCAATTGGTGTTATATCCTACGTCCACCTCTCCTTTATGCTGGTAACATACCTTGGGCGCAGTCAACGGTAGTATCGTTATTGGGTCTTCATCTTCTTCTACCCATGTGAGCATTGGTACATACTTGATCCACGTCGTCCAACATCGGTGATTGTGTGTCTCGATGGTTGAGATAGTTTCTTTTGTTACCATGTTGCTGCCAATAACTCCTATCTCCCAGCTGTTATCCAGATACACCTTTCCTGTTATCGTCAGTAGCGGCCTCTCCCAGCATCCTTGTTTACCCAGAATTTCAGTGGCGTACCAATCACATGGTAGATACTGCAGTGTTACTTTCTGTGTTTCTCCTTTTGCAGGGCCACTTGTTATATATTTGAATGCTTCAGCATGTAAACTGGTCTTGTGATAACTCAAGTAGGTCTTGAGGAAGTTGTTTTCATATGGGTATGAGTCTCGTGTTTTCCATGTCATGTGCACTACAGTTCCTTGAAATCTTCCTTTCGTCTGGAACAGTGCCAAGTATATTATGCACTGTGCTATCTTCTCATTTATTTCTGTGGCAACAAATGTTCGTGAAGCACTCATGGCGTATGGTATTAATGAGCAGACGTAGCAGCTATCCTCAGTTGTCTGCTTACCAATGCGGGTCATGTGTTGGTACCATATGTTGTTTGTGACATGTGCTGAATCTTGTACATAATTATCAATACCTTTATTGTCTGAGTATGTGCTGCGTTTAACTCTATTTTTCTTTGGTGCAATGTTACTACTACCACCTGACGTAACACCTGTTGCAGCAAGGAACGGGGGTATATTAGGTTTGGGTGCAGCAACAAAATTGATAGCACAGCTATACTGCCATACAGAAGCAGCCAAAAATCCGGTGATTATCAAAATCCCTATTATTTTTATTACAATTGCTAATCTCACCGGCATTTTGCTCTTACCTTGCTGCAGTCCTGGCAGCTTATTCTTGCGACGTTAAAGTTGCCCGCCTAAAAATTCTCAGAAATGCTCGTTTTTAAATGTTAGTTTTGTTTTGTTTAAGCTCTCCCTATCAAATAGTCATTCAGTGCCCAGACGAAGAGCTGCTCCCACGCTACTCTAAGTGATTGGTCTCTTAAGACCGGCAAGTATGGGCGGAGGTAGGGCATGTAATATTCTATGGCCAGGAGGAAGGCTGTGTAGTAAACACGTACCCTTCTTCTTTTTAGGTATGTTGGCCTTTTTATTTCGTATACAAATTGGTGTGACAATTCTTCTGGGTAGTTATCGTCTGGGAGTACCATCTACGCCTGGACAGTGGACTTTGTTAGTTAGCTTTCTACTTAATAATACAATAATACGCAGTTCCTGTATGTGCGAGAGAAAAAAGAGAACATTCACGTGTTTACATGTGTATTTGTGCGGCCAATGTCTTTCAGTTTAGGTTACAACTGTCCTTTGCAGTCAATGGGCGGGGGGGGAGATGGCGTAATTATTTTTACTCTTTGAACGTGTGACCATGGGGTGGGCAGTGTAGTGATCACCCCTTTCTTCGTCAGTTGTTGTCTCTGGGGTGTCTGGGTAGTGAGAAGGTAAGGGAACAATTGGGTCGTTGTCTGTGGTAGAACTTCCTTCCGCTGTCAGGGATGTTGTTGCTGTTGTTCCAATGGACCTGTCGTTGGCGCTGGGGCGGGTCTGCAGTTTGTATATCTTTACATCATGTAGATGGTTCCAAGCACGCTTATCCTTTAGTTTTACTGCTCTTGTTGATACGTCTTCTACCAGATGTGGACCGGTGAACCTTTTGTCGTTCCACCTTCTATTGAAATTGCGAAGTAGCACGTGGTCACCTTTGGCTAGTTTGCACAAGTTCTCTTTTTCTAATTCTGTACTGGCGCCTTCTTCTTTATCTCTGGTGGACCCGCCCCGCGTGCGCTCGAGCTGTTGAGACACAAACACAACACTAGTAATCAAAGACGACACATATTGATACATTTCATCACCTAGTATACTCGCTGAACTTTCGTGGTCAGTGAATGCCCTTGACGTTGGCGTTAGGGGAAGGCGCATTTGACGTCCAGTAACCACCTCGTGTGGGGTGAGGTGGTGGTCGGACCCTGGCCTGTTCCTCAGTTCGAACAAGGCTAACGGAAGGCAATACAACCAACTTTTCTTTGTTGTTTGTTGTATCTTTGCAATTGCCTCCTTCAATAAGCCATTTAGGCGTTCACATATGCCGTTAGCCTGTGGGTGATATGCACATGCAAATTTGTGCTTTATGCTCAGCAGGGCTGTGATATGTTGGAACATTTCGTTTGCGAAATGTGGGCCATTATCTGATCTTAATACTTCGCACACTCCCCACCTGGGGAAGACCTCCCTTACTATGAATTTGGCTGCTCTAAATGCATCTGGGTGTGAACAGGGCCCTGCTTCAATCCACCTAGAAAATGGGCATACTACTACAATCATGTATCTATTACCTTGACATATGTTGATCATATCAACATAGTCAATGTGGAGGTGCCGAAAAGGTCCTTCTGGCCGGGGTATGGTACCTCTTATCACTTTTAGGGTATGACCGGCCGTAAACTGTTGGCATGTGAGACAATTGCTGATAAAATTTGAAACATGAGAATTTAACTCGGGACAGAACCAATCATCTCTAATTCGTGCTGCAATTATTTCCTTGCCTGTATGGGCTGGGTGATGTAATTGGCTCAGGGCGGTATTTAAAAGTGCCAATGGTATTACAACTTTCCCAGTACCACTCTGGCGCCATAGTGCGTCGGTTGGTGACATTGTACATCCTCTTTTTACCCATATTTCCTTTTCGGCCATTGGTGCTGCTGCTTGTAATTCCATAATCTGTGTGGCTGGGAGATGGGTATACCCTTCTCTTATTAACATCTCCCTAGCCATTCCCCTCCCTCTCCCTCTCTGTGAGTCTGTGGGGTCCCATATCTCACCAAAGTATGCAGCATATTTCGCATGTGCGTCTGCTGCTGCATTCCCTTTTGAGACATGGTCTTCACCATTGGTGTGTGCGGTGCATTTTACTAGGGCTAGCTCTTGGGGGTCGTTTATTACTTCAATTAATTCAGCCAACAAGAGGGCATGTTGCACTGGAGTGCCGTCAGCTCTCCTAAACCCTCTTCTCCTCCATTTTGTTAGCCCTGAGTGGACAGTGGATGTAACATATGCACTGTCGGAATATATTGTTACACGTTTGTTAAAACTTTCTTTCAATGCCAATATTAGTGCAACTAGTTCAGCGGCTTGAGCAGAGTAATGCTGTGGTAACTGTACACATTTCATAGCCACACACACCGGAGCCTCCATCATTTTTACCACTGCTGCCCCAGTTCTCCGTATCCCATCTCCTTGATCAATAGTTGATGACCCATCAATAAACAAAAGCTCACCTCCCTCTAGTGCATTCTCTTCAACTTTTCTAGTACATGAATATATTTCATTTAGTTGGGTGCAGTCGTGGGCGTAATCTCCCTCCTCAATTATTTCAGCTAGAAATCTTGCAGGGTTAACAGTGCTACATCTAACAATCGCTAGTTCAGCCCTAGACAAAATGATCTCATAACCTGATGCCCTTTGTGTCGTTAGTGTGGACTTGGGTTTATTCAATATTGCAAATAATGCATGTTCCACAAACAGTGTAGTTGGACACCCCATGGTTATTGCTGATGCCTTTTCTACTGCAAAAGCAGCTGCAGTGAGGCCTTGTTCGCAAGGGAAGTGGCCTAACATCACGGGGTCTAAGTGACCGCTATAAAATGCTACTGGTTTATAGCCCATGCTTGTTTTTTGGGCCAATACTGCTTTCATTACTGCTGAGTCGCAATGTGAAAATATAAAAAATCGTCGCTCATAGTCTGGGGATGCCAGTACTGGAGCTGTTGATATCGCGTCCTTCAATTCGTCAAATGCCTCCCTCATTTCCATAGTCCACCCCAACCTTTTCTCCCCTTTATTTGCTTCCTTCAACCCCTCAAGCAGGGGTCCTATGTATGAGCTGTAATCAAATACCCATGCTCTACAGTAGTTGCATAACCCCAGAAATTGCTGCAGTTCTCTCACAGTCTGTGGCATGGGAGTGCTTGAGATGGCCTGTGCTCTTTGTGGTGCAATCTTTCTTCCATGTTGGGATATCAGTTGGCCAATGTAGAGTACCTGTTCCTGACAGTATTGTATTTTTTCCATGTCTACCTTATACCCCTTTTCAGCCAATATAGTCAACATTTTTAACGAGTCCTCTCTGCATTTACTTTCGTTTATACTGCAAATTATTATGTCATCCACATATTGTAACACTGTGCTTTCCACCTCAACGTTACCCAAATCCATCTGTATTACTCTATTGAAAATTTAGGGTGATTCACAATACCCTTGTGGTAACCTGGTATGTTTCCATTTAGTATTTCGGTAAGTGAAACTTGTTAGATCTTGTGAGTCGGGGTGTAATGGTATTGAGAAAAATGCATTTTTAAGATCTATTACTGTAAATCGTGATGCCTCTGCTGGAATGCCACACAATATTGTGGCCGGGTTTGCTGTTACTGGATATTCTGCTTCCACTATGTTGTTCAAGGGCCTTAGGTCCTGTATGAAGCGCCAAGACCCCCCTTTAGCCTTGCGCACTGGGTACACAGCCGTGTTACATGGTGATTCTGAGGGGACCAATATGCCATTGTTTATAAGGGCCGTTATAGTTTCATATATGCCCTCATCTGCCTCTTTTGACAATGGGTACTGTTTTACTCTTGGTAGTATTGCACCTTTTTTCAATTTTATCCGTACACCCCCTATGCTTTTAATGCATCCTACGTCATAAGGGCTAATGGTCCATAATGATTTGGGCACCTTTGACATATCCTCCTTAAAGAAAGGGACTGGGGTGCATGCAGGTGCCTCAAGTGCCATAGCAATTTTCTGCGCTATTTGTTTGTGAGCCACTCGTAACCATATTTCTACACTCATCATGAACACCATTTCCCCCTCCTCTTTTTCTTCTGAAAACAGTTCCTCATCTGACACCTGGGTCAACCTACATCCTTCTGCTAGTGCTATCACTGCCCTCCATGCTCTTCCTTCTTTGTCTTGGGCGTGCACAGCAATATACTCAGCTGTTGTAATAATGCTTTCAATGTCTATTGCAAACACCTTTCCTTCTTGTTCATTAACAGGTGTTTCTGGTCGGAACAGGTAAGCTGCTGGCCTCCTCCATATTTTCCCTTCTATCCCTGGCATCCATGCAATTGCCATGTCTGTTCCATACTGGAATATCTCGCCATCTACTGGTTCCGCCCTAATCGCTGTCTGCCCACAGTATGCTTGCATAATCTGTCGTGCTGCTAGCATGTTAATCCCTGGAGTAGAGCAAATTATACCATCCTCTGTAAAGGAGATTGTCATATTTAACCTATTCATTATGTCCCTCCCCAGTATATTTACTGGTGAGGCACTATAATACAAGAGTGGAACTGACAGATCGTAATCTCCGATAGATAAGGGAACGTTATCAGTAAAAGGAACCAATCCTTTAGCCCCAGAAAATCCTTGGGTGTTCATGGCTTCGCCTGACATCTTAAATTTACCTTCCCTTATGCAAGACCGGGTTGCCCCGGTGTCAACAAGGAATGATAACTTTTTGTCACCTATCGTTACCTCTATGCGTGGCTCCTCCGCACTATTAGGTGTTACTGACAGGATGGGACACACCAAGGCCGTCTGTGGGCTGTCCTATTGGGGGTACAATGATTGGCCATTTCCTGTGTAAGGGTTGTGTCCCAATACCGTCACCCTACCCAATTGCGTTTGTTCAGTTTGGGGTTGTTGTGTTATCACTACTTGTTGTTGTGGCAGTGGCTGTTGTTGTGTTAATTGCTGTTGCTGCAGTGGCTGTTGTTGTGTTAATTGCTGTTGCTGCAGTGGCTGTTGTTGTGTTAATTGCTGTTGCTGCATGCCCTGCTGTTCTTGTGGTGGCCTAGGTTGTGCCTGCTCATTCCATGCTGGTGTTCCTGGCCTGACCCTACACGTGCGTGACATGTGTCCTAGTAGTCCACAACTCCAACACACGGGTGGTTCTCTGTTTTGCCATGGGAAGCTCCCTGTGTTGTCCTGGTATACCGGTTGCCCTGTGGGGTATGAACTTCCAACTCCCCCCACCTGCTGTTGGGTATTATATCCGTATCCTCTCCCTCTCATAAATCCTCCTCTCCCTCTGTTATAACCATAATACCCAGCTCCTTGCATCGGGTACCCTCCTCCCACGTTTGGTGCGTGTAATTGTAGAGGCGGCAGTTGCTGTATTATACTTTGTGGAGGTGCTATTAGAGCTGGGTCTTGTGCAGCCACTATTTGTGTGGGGCTTTGGGCCATTGTTGTGGGCGCAGTTAGTAGTGCCCCCTCCATTGTGTATTTAGTTAGTTTTTTCTGTACTAGTTTGGCCTCTTCTGTTTTCCTGTCCTCTTCCTTTTGTTTCATTTTTCCTTGCCATATCCTGCAGTGATGTACTATTGTCAGCTGTATTTCAGGCCATGGTTTTACTTCCATTCCCACTACTTTCTTTAGTTGTTTCTGAACTCCTTCTGGGAGCCCTTGTACTAGTATATGATAAAATATGGCTGGTGTTTTATCCCATTGTTCTCTAGTTTCCATGCGCCACTTCTCTTGAATATCCTGTATATAATCAACAGGATCCTCATTCTCACGCATCTTACGGGAAGTAATTGCTCCTATGTCTGATGTGTCTGGGTACTGTACTCTCAGTGCCTGCCATAGCGCATGTCTGCAGTTTGCAAATGGCGCCCCATCATGCGATGTGTTCGTTATTGTTATCCCATGGAATCCCGCTCTCTTCCAGATGTCGTCCGCTCTATCCCCTAATATTGATATTAACAGGCCTTTCACATCTCCTACTGCTAGTTTCTGCCCTGCGGTGTGTTTTTCCATTTCATATATCCACTTACCCGCACCTCCACTTAGTGATGGGAGCCTACATTTTATATTTTCTTTATCCGTATGCTTCCATGGTACATACTGCGGTCTAACCCCTCCTCTCTCCAACAGTGGCATTAAGTTGTGTCTTGTGTCACCCTTTATGTTCCATACTATTGAGTCCTCACACCCCTCCTCCTCCCCTGTTTCCTTTACCACTTCAAATTCTTCCTTACTACCCCTCCTCCTACCTACCTCTCCGTCCCTTCCCCTTGTTTCGTCATCCCCTGTGTTTAATATGGGTATGTTTATCTGTCTGTCTTGCCTGCGGCTAGGGAGGTCTCTAAGCCGGCATGCATAGGGAGTCACTTCGTCCATGAAGGGCGCAAGCTTTATTGTGCGCAGCGTGCGTGTGGTGGTTGAGCATGTAGGGTGCGATGGGGGAGGGCGTGATGGAGATGGCGATGGTGTGGCTTCATGGGTTTGTTTTTCCACTAGTTGTTGCACCCTCTCCTCACTTTGTTCCAGCTCCTCCCTTCTCTTACGGATCCATGGCGAGTCTATGTTGGTTCTAGTGAGGTACAGCTTATCTAAGCTTTCCCTTTCACTCTTTCTTCCTACCCTCTCTACTCCTTCTTCCTCCTCACTGCAAAAATCAGTCATAGATGGTATCCCCCACTCTGTTTTTTTCCCTTTTACTGTTACTGTTTCTAAGTCTATTAGCTCCATTTCTCCTCTTCCTTTGTTACCAACTGTTCCCCCTGGTGTTGATGTTGTTGCTACTTCTCTACTTCTATATACATCCCCCCATTTTTCACTCTCCTTATTTCTCCCTCCTCTTTCCCCTTCACTCCTATCCTCCATTTCCCTACTATTTTCCTCCCTTTTCCTTTTTAGTTCCTCCATCACTTCGTTGCTCATCTGTTCCAATATTCTTTCATCTTCTTTCTTTCTTTCCCATTTCACCCTCTCTCTTTCTATTGCTTTCTCTTCTTCATATTTCTTAGCTGCCTCTGATACTACCCTCCTCCTCCATATTTCCAATTCCCTTTCCTTGTCCTCTTCTTCCTTCTTTTTTTCTCTCAATACTACTCTTGACACCCTTTCTGCTGCTGCTCTTACCCTTCCATCTTCTATCCTTTGCTCCTCATTTCGTTCCCTTAATTTGTCCAATTCGTTTTTACCCTCTTTCCTTTTCCTCACTCTCTCTTTTTCCCCCTTCTCAAGCTGTGTTAGTAATTCATTCTGCTCATCCCTTAGCTTTGCCAATTTTTCCTCTAAAATCTCTTCTCTTTGTCGTAGTAGCTCCTCCCCCTTCATCTCACTCTCCCTTGTACTATCCTCGCCTGTTCTCTTTACTGCCTCCCTTTCTTCTCCCGTTAGTGAACCCCGTAATTTTAATAATATCTGTGCAGCTACCCACTCATCATGTCCTATCTCTACAATCTGCTCTTCTCCAATCCTCCCCTCCCCCACTATCTTCCTGTGAGCCACATATGGTGGAGGGCTGTATGCCGGGTTCGAGTATCCTTCAGCCGCCCTTAACTGTCCTTCTATTTCTCCTAATTCTCTTAAAGGGTACAACCCTTCTCCCTCTGTTTTCACTCCCGGTGTTATGGGTATCTCGTTGCTCGGTTCCTTTTTTATGTCTTCTAATTTATCAATCTTTTCTCTTCCCTCTCCTTCATTCTCCGCATTCTTTTTCCTTTCACACCCCTTTTCCCCATCCGTTCCCTCTTTCATAATCTCCTTTACTTCCGGTGTTTCTCCCATAGAAAACATTCCATTTGGTCCTGGTCGGGATCCCTGGAACATCCTCCATAAGTTAAACACCTCCATATGGCTCGCCAACTTCTTCCCCTTGTATGTATTGTGCAGATGGTTTAGCAATGAATGTTGGGCATATGGATCGAAACTACCATTAGGCGGCCATGGCGTTAACATTTTGTTATCCGTCCCCTGGGTCCACTCTATGCTGTACTTAATTAATTTCTCCCTATGGGGTGGCAGTGTTGTGCATATGTGTTGTAGTGGGGTAGTGAGGGTGTTCCCCCACCCTCCCGACCCTGTCCCATATGACATAGTTGTGCCCCACTTGTTACTCCTCCCTTCGCTATCAGTTTGCAATTTACAACCTTATATTGTTTACCTGGCCCCGTAAGTGTGGGGACTTACGACAATCCTTTACAAAGTATGCAATAATAATAATTTAAAAAAAAAAAAATAATAATAAAACACAAATATATATATATGTATAATTTTGTATTGTATATTCCTTCCCCTACGGCCCCCTGCGGCCGAAGCGCACGCAGCCCCCTGTGACTGCGTACCCCTTACGACGATCTTATACAGTCGTCCTTATTCCTCGTTCTCCTCCCCCTTTTACATTTGCCGTGGCTGGCGTTCTCCATGCTCAGCCACGCCCCTCTCCCCTTCTCCTCTTCCAATCCACTCGTTTATTGTTTATCTTCGTATCCGCTCCCTCATCATTTTTCTCTTCCCCACCACTTTCAAAACTCAATGTTCCTTGTGCTCGTGATATCCTATAAAATCCCTACTGGTGACGTCACCGATGTCTCTACGCTACTAGTACATTCTCATTATTAATTTCAAAATACACTTACAATTTACCCCCGCTAACCCTACAGCTGTCTTCCTGTCTCTCCTGGAACAAGGTAATCTCATCAATAATATAATTGGACTGCACACGCTGCGTCGCCTCGCGTGTGATACACCCCTCAACAGGAGGGCTTAACCAGCCAATTATCTTCCGTATTTGGCAACTATGCAACTAGCTACCCCCTACAGGGAAACGTCATCTACCTATCGAGTTTCTTGCTCGAACAATAGGAAACCTCATCTACCTATCGAGTTTCTTGCTCGACCAATAGGAAACCTCATCTACCTATCGAGTTTCTTGCTCGAACAATAGGGAACCTCATCTACTCATTGATCAATAAATGCCAAATCGTAGGAAACCACACACGCCCACCCCTACACGTTAGTCGCGATTTAGGCCAATCAGTGTCTACGAGCGGCCACACGTGATGTTTCGTGCTCCGCCCCCCTCTTTCGCGTCACTGCTCTCGCACTCTTTTCACTCCCTTTCATTCCATTGCCAACACTATATTGTCAAACCTTCGCCGCGCACCTGTGCAACACCTCCCTCCTCCCTTATTTAATTCCTCCCCCCTCCCTCACAATTTCGCATTGCTCGTTGTGTGTGTCATGCTCACCAAGTTCTCTCGATGCAGGGCCGCTCGACTGCGTGCACCCCTCCAAGCGGCTCGCCACCTCCCCTCGTCTGGACCACGTCTGGACACTCGCCAACCGCGGGCGGGATACTTCTCAACCGGCTCCCGAGGGCCAATATCCGGATTGCGCTGTCCGGTCTTCTCGCAGCTCCGCGATGGTCCTGTAGTCCTCAGAAGGGGGCAACGGCAGAGGGGGCCGCGCCGCCGGGCCTCCTCGCAACGGGAGTGCCTGGAAAAAGTAAAAATAAAAGTCGATCTTAAACAGATCTCAGCAGTGCCTCCAACTTGTCGGGGGGAAATTCTGCCGGGGTCGGCCGGACCGTCCGCAGACCTCCAGGCAGGGAGGCCCCAACTCCTCCCGTGTGTATCCCAGATAAGATGAGATAGAGTATGAGACGCACACAAGGAGCAAGGTGACTCTGCTGTTTATTAGACAAAACGGCAGGGATGGGTCAAGGAGCGCACGCGTTCGTCCTGACACACACTCAATCGTGGGGCTCGCAGGCCCTTTTTACTGTATTATGACGCGCTACTTGCGTCACTTCAGAAAGTTAACAAAAAACCTATCGCCACTCTTAATTGGGTGTTCGAGTGGTAGGGTTAGTATAGCACACATATAGAGAAAGATATTAGTGGACAAGGTGTAGTCAGGTGGTATATCTGGGTTGTCCCTACGATTAGATACATGAAAATTGTTACATGAAGGCTCCTGAGGATTGGCTAAATGTGCTGGCGTCAGTGATAAGAGCCCCATGTTCTGATTGGTGCGCCCGTGAGCTTCCCAGCCTGGGACCACCGTCGTTCCCAGCTCTCGGTGTACCTGTAAGTTGCAACAATGTTTCACTATGGGTACATGCAGACAATGTGAGGACTTATTCATAGCTAGACGGGGTACCGTTCCCACTGTTGCAGATGTCCATTGAGCCTTTCAAGTGTATCTGCCAGTGTCTCGTAGCGAGGGATCCAGACGCCTCTGTTCTCCCGGGTTTGGCATCTCGTCAGGTTCGGCTTGATCACGTGGGGAGGGACCGTGAAAGAGGCATAATTCTGCACAATTAATATTGTTTTTCTACTGTGCGTCTGGTTTAATTTGTCGGTGTGACTTTAACGTTGGTGCGCGGAGTGCGAGGTTGCAACATCGTGCCTTTGATGATTTGCTCTTGGAACGTGGGTTTGCAACATTGCGACCTTGGCTGGTTGCTTCGCCAAGCTCATTCTGCAGGATCAGCAACTGACTCTTGTCTTGTTGATGTCCACGGGAGCTCTTGTTTGAGGCCTACTTTGGCCCGGTGCATAAGTTGTCCGTTTGGTGTACAGGTGCTTTAGGTTATAGGAGCATATAATTCCATAATCGGTATTGTCTTTATTATATTTCTCATCGTTGTACCTGATTTCAAAGAGAAGCGTGAGCAAGCTAGTAAAAGTTCATGACGCGTCTTGCGTTTCTGCATTCTGAAAGCCTATATAAAAATAATAAAGATGCACGTCCGTGAATATGCCTGTCGCCTACGTCATAGCACTGAGTATATTCTTCGTGTAGGTTGGTGTGGGAATGTCCAGTGTGTATATTTGTACAGATGTGCTTCCCGTTGTCTAGGTCGTCATGGCATCTCTAACGACGTGTAGATTTTAGTCTAGTTGATCCGTGCCGCAGGTGTCGGCATGGCCAGTGCGGGCTGCTGGGCAAGCAGATGGACACATCCGTATGTTCCTGTACCAGGGTATCTGGTCGTCTGGTAAATGGGCAAACTCTTCTCGTGGCGGGTGTTTGGGTCGTGACCCTCTAGGCCAAGCGCGAGAGGTGAAGGACGGGAGCCTGGTTTTCCATTCTCCCACTTCATTACCAATAGAAAGCGCGCCACTTCCAAACCCTACCAATAGAAAGCACGGCACCTCCAAACCCTACCAATAGAAAGCACGGCACCTCCAAACCCTACCAATAGAAAGCAGGGCACCTCCAAACCCTACCAATAGAAAGCGCGGCACCTCCAAACCCTACCAATAGAAAGCGAGGCACCTCCAAACCCTACCAATAGAAAGCGCGGCACCTCCAAACCTTACCAATAGAAAGCGTGGCACCTCTAAACCTTACCAATAGAAAGCGCGGCACCTCCAAACCTTACCAATAGAAAGCGCGGCACCTCCAAACCCTACGAATAGAAAGCGCGCCACCTCCAAACCCTACCAATAGAAAGCGCGGCACTTCCAAACCCTACCAATGGAAAGCGCGGCACCTCCAAACCCTACCAATAGAAAGCGCGGCACCTCCAAACCCTACCAATAGAAAGCGCGGCACCTCCAAACCCTACCAATATAAAGCGCGGCACCTCCAAACCCTACCAATAGAAAGCGCGGCACCTCCAAATCCTACCAATAGAAAGCGGGGCTCCTCCAAACCCTACCAATAGAAAGCGCTGCACTTCCAAACCCTACCAATGGAAAGCGCGGCACCTCCGAACCCTACCAATAGAAAGCGCGGCACCTCCAAACCCTACCAATAGAAAGCGGGGCACCTCCAAACCCTACCAATAGAAAGCGGGGCACTTCCAAACCTTACCAATAGAAAGCGGGGCACCTCCAAACCCTACCAATAGAACGCGCGGCACCTCCAAACCTTACCAATAGAAAGCGCGGCACCTCCAAACCCTACCAATAGAAAGTGGGGCACCTCCAAACCCTACCAATAGAAAGCGCGGCACCTCCAAACCCTACCAATAGAAAGCGCGGCACCTCCAAACCCTACCAATAGAAAGCGGGGCACTTCCAAACCTTACCAATAGAAAGCGGGGCACCTCCAAACCCTACCAATAGAACGCGCGGCACCTCCAAACCCTACCAATAGAAAGCGGGGCACCTCCAAACCTTACCAATAGAAAGCGCGGCACCTCCAAACCTTACCAATAGAAAGCGCGGCACCTCCAAACCCTACCAATAGAAAGCAGGACACTTCCAAACCTTACCAATAGAAAGCGGGGCACCTCCAAACCCTACCAATAGAACGCGCAGCACCTCCAAACCCTACCAATAGAAAGCGCAGCACCTCCAACCCTACCAATAGAAAGCGGGGCACCTCCAAACCTTACCAATAGAAAGCGCGGCACCTCCAAACCCTACCAATAGAAAGCGGGGCACCTCCAAACCCTACCAATAGAAAGCGGGGCACCTCCAAAGCCTACCAATAGAAAGCGCGGCAGCTCCAAACCCTACCAATAGAAAGCGCACCACCTCCAAACCTTCCCAATAGAAAGCGCGGCACCCCCAAACCCTACCAATAGAAAGCGCAGCACCGCCAAACCCTACCAATAGAAAGCGCGGCACCTCCAAACCTTCCCAATAGAAAGCGCGGCACCTCCAAACCCTACCAATAGAAAGCGTGGCACCTCCAAACCTTACCGATAGAAAGCACGGCACCTCCAAACCCTACCAATAGAAAGCGGGGCACCTCCAAACCCTACCAATAGAAAGAGCGGCACCTCCAAACCCTACCAATAGAAAGCGGGGCACCTCCAAACCTTACCAATAGAAAGCGCGGCACCTCCAAACCTTACCAATAGAAAGCGGGGCACCTCCAAACCCTACCAATAGAAAGCGGGGCACCTCCAAACCCTACCAATAGAAAGCGCTGCACCTCCAAACCCTACCAACAGAAAGCGCGGCACCTCCAAACCTTCCCAATAGAAAGCGCGGCACCTCAAAACCCTACCAATAGAAAGCGTGGCACCTCCAAACCTTACCAATAGAAAGCGCGGCACCTCCAAACCTTACCAATAGAAAGCGGGGCACCTCCAAACCCTACCAATAGAAAGCGGGGCACCTCCAAACCCTACCAATAGAAAGCGTGGCACCTCCAAACCCTACCAATAGAAAGCAGGGCACCTTCAAACCCTACCAATAGAAAGCGCGGCACCTCCAAACCTTACCAATAGAAAGCGGGGCACCTCCAAACCCTACCAATAGAAAGCGCAGCATCTCCAAACCCTACCAATAGAAAGCGCGGCACCTCCAAACCTTACCAATAGAAAGCGGGGCACCTCCAAAGCTTACCAATAGAAAGCGCGGCACCTCCAAACCCTACCAATAGAAAGCGCGGCACCTCCAAACCTTACCAATAGAAAGCGCGGCACCTCCAAACCCTACCAATAGAAAGCGCGGCACCTCCAAACCTTACCAATAGAAAGCGGGGCACCTCCAAAGCTTACCAATAGAAAGCGCGGCACCTCCAAACCCTACCAATAGAAAGCGCGGCACCTCCAAACCTTACCAATAGAAAGCGCGGCACCTCCAAACCTTACCAATAGAAAGCGGGGCACCTCCAAAGCTTACCAATAGAAAGCGCGGCACCTCCAAACCCTACCAATAGAAAGCGGGGCACCTCCAAACCCTACCAATAGAAAGCGCGGCACCTCCAAACCCTACCAATAGAAAGCGGGGCACCTCCAAAACGTACCAATAGAAAGCGTGGCACCTCCAAACCCTACCAATAGAAAGCGGGGCACCTCCAAACCTTACCAATAGAAAGCGGGGCACCTCCAAACCTTACCAATAGAAAGCGCGGCATCTCCAAACCTTACCAATAGAAAGCGGGGCACCTCCAAACCCTACCAATAGAAAGCGCGGCACCTCCAAACCTTACCAATAGAAAGCGCGGCACCTCCAAACCCTACCAATAGAAAGCGGGGCACCTCGAAACTGTACCAATAGAAAGCGGGGCACCTCCAAACCCTACCAATAGAAAGCGCGGCACCTCCAAACCTTACCAATAGAAAGCGCGGCACCTCCAAACCCTACCAATAGAAAGCGCAGCACCTCCAAACCTTACCAATAGAAAGCGGGGCACCTCCAAACCTTACCAATAGAAAGCGCTGCACCTCCAAACCCTACCAATAGAAAGCGCGGCACCTCCAAACCCTACCAATAGAAAGCGCGGCACCTCCAAACCTTACCAATAGAAAGCGGGGCACCTCCAAACCCTACCAATAGAAAGCGCAGCACCTCCAAACCTTACCAATAGAAAGCGGGGCACCTCCAAACCTTACCAATAGAAAGCGCGGCACCTCCAAACCCTACCAATAGAAAGTGCGGCACCTCCAAACCCTACAAATAGAAAGCGCGCCACCTCCAAACCTTACCAATAGAAAGCGCGGCACTTCCAAACCCTACCAATGGAAAGCGCGGCACCTCCAAACCCTACCAATAGAAAGCGCGGCACCTCCAAACCCTACCAATAGAAAGCGTGGCACCTCCAAACCCTACCAATTTAAAGCGCGGCACCTCCAAACCCTACCAATAGAAAGCGCGGCACCTCCAAACCCTACCAATAGAAAGCGGGGCTCCTCCAAACCCTACCAATAGAAAGCGCGGCACTTCCAAACCCTACCAATGGAAAGCACGGCACCTCCAAACCCTACCAATAGAAAGCGGGGCACCTCCAAACCGTACCAATAGAAAGCGGGGCACTTCCAAACCTTACCAATAGAAAGCGGGGCACCTCCAAACCCTACCAATAGAACGCGCGGCACCTCCAAACCTTACCAATAGAAAGTGCGGCACCTCCAAACCCTACCAATAGAAAGCGGGGCACCTCCAAACCCTACCAATAGAAAGCGCGGCACCTCCAAACCCTACCAATAGAAAGCGGGGCACTTCCAAACCTTACCAATAGAAAGCGGGGCACCTCCAAACCCTACCAATAGAACGCGCGGCACCTCCAAACCCTACCAATAGAAAGCGGGGCACTTCCAAACCTTACCAATAGAAAGCGGGGCACCTCCAAACCCTACCAATAGAACGCGCGGCACCTCCAAACCCTACCAATAGAAAGCGCGGCACCTCCAACCCTACCAATAGAAAGCGGGGCACCTCCAAACCTTACCAATAGAAAGCGCGGCACCTCCAAACCCTACCAATAGAAAGCGGGGCACCTCCAAACCCTACCAATAGAAAGCGGGGCACCTCCAAAGCCTACCAATAGAAAGCGCAGCACCTCCAAACCCTACCAATAGAAAGCGCAGCACCTCCAAACCTTCCCAATAGAAAGCGCGGCACCCCCAAACCCTACCAATAGAAAGCGCAGCACCGCCAAACCCTACCAATAGAAAGCGCGGCACCTCCAAACCTTCCCAATAGAAAGCGCGGCACCTCCAAACCCTACCAATAGAAAGCGGGGCACCTCCAAACCCTACCAATAGAAAGCGCGGCACCTCCAAACCCTACCAATAGAAAGCGGGGCACCTCCAAACCTTACCAATAGAAAGCGCGGCACCTCCAAACCTTACCAATAGAAAGCGGGGCACCTCCAAACCCTACCAATAGAAAGCGGGGCACCTCCAAACCCTACCAATAGAAAGCGCGGCACCTCCAAACCTTACCAATAGAAAGCGGGGCACCTCCAAACCCTACCAATAGAAAGCGGGGCACCTCCAAACCCTACCAATAGAAAGCGCGGCACCTCCAAACCCTACCAATAGAACGCGCGGCACCTCCAAACCCTACCAATAGAAAGCGCGGCACCTCCAACCCTACCAATAGAAAGCGGGGCACCTCCAAACCTTACCAATAGAAAGCGCGGCACCTCCAAACCCTACCAATAGAAAGCGGGGCACCTCCAAACCCTACCAATAGAAAGCGGGGCACCTCCAAAGCCTACCAATAGAAAGCGCAGCACCTCCAAACCCTACCAATAGAAAGCGCAGCACCTCCAAACCTTCCCAATAGAAAGCGCGGCACCCCCAAACCCTACCAATAGAAAGCGCAGCACCGCCAAACCCTACCAATAGAAAGCGCGGCACCTCCAAACCTTCCAAATAGAAAGCGCGGCACCTCCAAACCCTACCAATAGAAAGCGTGGCACCTCCAAACCTTACCGATAGAAAGCACGGCACCTCCAAACCCTACCAATAGAAAGCGGGGCACCTCCAAACCCTACCAATAGAAAGCGCGGCACCTCCAAACCCTACCAATAGAAAGCGGGGCACCTCCAAACCTTACCAATAGAAAGCGCGGCACCTCCAAACCTTACCAATAGAAAGCGGGGCACCTCCAAACCCTACCAATAGAAAGCGGGGCACCTCCAAACCCTACCAATAGAAAGCGCGGCACCTCCAAACCTTACCAATAGAAAGCGGGGCACCTCCAAACCCTACCAATAGAAAGCGGGGCACCTCCAAACCCTACCAATAGAAAGCGCGGCACCTCCAAACCCTACCAACAGAAAGTGCGGCACCTCCAAACCTTCCCAATAGAAAGCGCGGCACCTCAAAACCCTACCAATAGAAAGTGTGGCACCTCTAAACCTTACCAATAGAAAGCGCGGCACCTCCAAACCTTACCAATAGAAAGCGGGGCACCTCCAAACCCTACCAATAGAAAGCGGGGCACCTCCAAACCCTACCAATAGAAAGCGCAGCACCTCCAAACCCTACCAATAGAAAGCGGGGCACCTCCAAACCTTACCAATAGAAAGCGCGGCACCTCTAAACCTTACCAATAGAAAGCGCGCCACTTCCAAACCCTACCAATAGAAAGCACGGCACCTCCAAACCCTACCAATAGAAAGCACGGCACCTCCAAACCCTACCAATAGAAAGCAGGGCACCTACAAACCCTACCAATAGAAAGCGCGGCACCTCCAAACCCTACCAATAGAAAGCGAGGCACCTCCAAACCCTACCAATAGAAAGCGCGGCACCTCCAAACCTTACCAATAGAAAGCGTGGCACCTCTAAACCTTACCAATAGAAAGCGCGGCACCTCCAAACCTTACCAATAGAAAGCGCGGCACCTCCAAACCTTACCAATAGAAAGCGCGGCACCTCCAAACCCTACAAATAGAAAGCGCGCCACCTCCAAACCTTACCAATAGAAAGCGCGGCACTTCCAAACCCTACCAATGGAAAGCGCGGCACCTCCAAACCCTACCAATAGAAAGCGCGGCACCTCCAAACCCTACCAATAGAAAGCGCGGCACCTCCAAACCCTACCAATATAAAGCGCGGCACCTCCAAACCCTACCAATAGAAAGCGCGGCACCTCCAAACCCTACCAATAGAAAGCGGGGCACTTCCAAACCCTACCAATAGAAAGCGCGGCACCTCCAAACCCTACCAATATAAAGCGCGGCACCTCCAAACCTTACCGATAGAAAGCGCGGCACCTCCAAACCCTACCAATAGAAAGCGCGGCACTTCCAAACCCTACCAATGGAAAGCGCGGCACCTCCAAACCCTACCAATAGAAAGCGAGGCACCTCCAAACCCTACCAATAGAAAGCGGGGCACCTCCAAACCCTACCAATAGAAAGCGGGGCACTTCCAAACCTTACCAATAGAAAGCGGGGCACCTCCAAACCCTACCAATAGAACGCGCGGCACCTCCAAACCTTACCAATAGAAAGCGCGGCACCTCCAAACCCTACCAATAGAAAGCGGGGCACCTCCAAACCCTACCAATAGAAAGCGCGGCACCTCCAAACCCTACCAATAGAAAGCGCGGCACCTCCAAACCCTACCAATAGAAAGCGGGGCACTTCCAAACCTTACCAATAGAAAGCGGGGCACCTCCAAACCCTACCAATAGAACGCGCGGCACCTCCAAACCCTACCAATAGAAAGTGCGGCACCTCCAAACCTTACCAATAGAAAGCGCGGCACCTCCAAACCCTACCAATAGAAAGCGGGGCACTTCCAAACCTTACCAATAGAAAGCGGGGCACCTCCAAACCCTACCAATAGAACGCGCAGCACCTCCAAACCCTACCAATAGAAAGCGCGGCACCTCCAACCCTACCAATAGAAAGCGGGGCACCTCCAAACCTTACCAATAGAAAGCGCGGCACCTCCAAACCCTACCAATAGAAAGCGGGGCACCTCCAAACCCTACCAATAGAAAGCGCGGCACCTCCAAACCCTACCAATAGAAAGCGGGGCACCTCCAAAACTTACCAATAGAAAGCGTGGCACCTCCAAACCCTACCAATAGAAAGCGGGGCACCTCCAAACCTTACCAATAGAAAGCGGGGCACCTCCAAACCTTACCAATAGAAAGTGCGGCATCTCCAAACCCTACCAATAGAAAGCGGGGCACCTCCAAACCGTACCAATAGAAAGCGGGGCACCTCCAAACCCTACCAATAGAAAGCGCGGCACCACCAAACCTTACCAATAGAAAGCGCGGCACCTCCAAACCCTACCAATAGAAAGCGCGGCACCTCCAAACCTTACCAATAGAAAGCGGGGCACCTCCAAACCTTACCAATAGAAAGCGCGGCACCTCCAAACCCTACCAATAGAAAGTGCGGCACCTCCAAACCCTACCAATAGAAAGCGCGGCACCTCCAAACCTTACCAAAAGAAAGCGCGGCACCTCCAAACCCTACCAATACAAAGCGCGGCACCTCCAAACCTTCCCAATAGAAAGCGCGGCACCTCCAAACCCTACCAATAGAAAGCGTGGCACCTCCAAACCCTACCAGTAGAAAGCGCAGCACCTCCAAACCCTACCAATAGAAAGCGGGGCACCTCCAAACCTTACCAATAGAAAGCGCGGCACCTCTAAACCTTACCAATAGAAAGCGCGCCACTTCCAAACCCTACCAATAGAAAGCACGGCACCTCCAAACCCTACCAATAGAAAGCACGCACCTCCAAACCCTACCAATAGAAAGCAGGGCACCTCCAAACCCTACCAATAGAAAGCGCGGCACCTCCAAACCCTACCAATAGAAAGCGAGGCACCTCCAAACCCTACCAATAGAAAGCGCGGCACCTCCAAACCTTACCAATAGAAAGCGTGGCACCTCTAAACCTTACCAATAGAAAGCGCGGCACCTCCAAACCTTACCAATAGAAAGCGCGGCACCTCCAAACCTTACCAATAGAAAGCGCGGCACCTCCAAACCCTACAAATAGAAAGCGCGCCACCTCCAAACCTTACCAATTGAAAGCGCGGCACTTCCAAACCCTACCAATGGAAAGCGCGGCACCTCCAAACCCTACCAATAGAAAGCGCGGCACCTCCAAACCCTACCAATAGAAAGCGCGGCACCTCCAAACCCTACCAATATAAAGCGCGGCACCTCCAAACCCTACCAATAGAAAGCGCGGCACCTCCAAATCCTACCAATAGAAAGCGGGGCTCCTACAAACCCTACCAATAGAAAGCGCGGCACTTCCAAACCCTACCAATGGAAAGCGCGGCACCTCCAAACCCTACCAATAGAAAGCGCGGCACCTCCAAACCCTACCAATAGAAAGCGGGGCACCTCCAAACCCTACCAATAGAAAGCGGGGCACTTCCAAACCTTACCAATAGAAAGCGGGGCACCTCCAAACCCTACCAATAGAACGCGCGGCACCTCCAAACCTTACCAATAGAAAGCGCGGCACCTCCAAACCCTACCAATAGAAAGCGGGGCACCTCCAAACCCTACCAATAGAAAGCGCGGCACCTCCAAACCCTACCAATAGAAAGCGGGGCACTTCCAAACCTTACCAATAGAAAGCGGGGCACCTCCAAACCCTACCAATAGAACGCGCGGCACCTCCAAACCCTACCAATAGAAAGCGGGGCACCTCCAAACCTTACCAATAGAAAGCGCGGCATCTCCAAACCTTACCAATAGAAAGCGCGGCACCTCCAAACCCTACCAATAGAAAGCGGGGCACTTCCAAACCTTACCAATAGAAAGCGGGGCACCTCCAAACCCTACCAATAGAACGCGCAGCACCTCCAAACCCTACCAATAGAAAGCGCGGCACCACCAACCCTACCAATAGAAAGCGGGGCACCTCCAAACCTTACCATTAGAAAGCGCGGCACCTCCAAACCCTACCAATAGAAAGCGGGGCACCTCCAAACCCTACCAATAGAAAGCGAGGCACCTCCAAAGCCTACCAATAGAAAGCGCGGCAGCTCCAAACCCTACCAATAGAAAGCGCAGCACCTCCAAACCTTCCCAATAGAAAGCGCGGCACCCCCAAACCCTACCAATAGAAAGCGCAGCACCGCCAAACCCTACCAATAGAAAGCGCGGCACCTCCAAACCTTCCCAATAGAAAGCGCGGCACCTCCAAACCCTACCAATAGAAAGCGTGGCACCTCCAAACCTTACCGATAGAAAGCACGGCACCTCCAAACCCTACCAATAGAAAGCGGGGCACCTCCAAACCCTACCAATAGAAAGAGCGGCACCTCCAAACCCTACCAATAGAAAGCGGGGCACCTCCAAACCTTACCAATAGAAAGCGCGGCACCTCCAAACCTTACCAATAGAAAGCGGGGCACCTCCAAACCCTACCAATAGAAAGCGGGGCACCTCCAAACCCTACCAATAGAAAGCGCAGCACCTCCAAACCCTACCAACAGAAAGCGCGGCACCTCCAAACCTTCCCAATAGAAAGCGCGGCACCTCAAAACCCTACCAATAGAAAGCGTGGCACCTCCAAACCTTACCAATAGAAAGCGCGGCACCTCCAAACCTTACCAATAGAAAGCGGGGCACCTCCAAACCCTACCAATAGAAAGCGGGGCACCTCCAAACCCTACCAATAGAAAGCGTGGCACCTCCAAACCCTACCAATAGAAAGCGGGGCACCTCCAAACCCTACCAATAGAAAGCGCTGCACCTCCAAACCTTACCAATAGAAAGCGGGGCACCTCCAAACCCTACCAATAGAAAGCGCAGCATCCCCAAACCCTACCAATAGAAAGCGCGGCCCCTCCAAACCTTACCAATAGAAAGCGGGGCACCTCCAAAGCTTACCAATAGAAAGCGCGGCACCTCCAAACCCTACCAATAGAAAGCGCGGCACCTCCAAACCTTACCAATAGAAAGCGCGGCACCTCCAAACCTTACCAATAGAAAGCGGGGCACCTCCAAAGCTTACCAATAGAAAGCGCGGCACCTCCAAACCCTACCAATAGAAAGCGGGGCACCTCCAAACCCTACCAATAGAAAGCGCTGCACCTCCAAACCCTACCAATAGAAAGCGGGGCACCTCCAAAACTTACCAATAGAAAGCGTGGCACCTCCAAACCTTCCCAATAGAAAGCGCGGCACCCCCAAACCCTACCAATAGAAAGCGCAGCACCGCCAAACCCTACCAATAGAAAGCTCGGCACCTCCAAACCTTACCAATAGAAAGCGGGGCACCTCCAAACCCTAAAAATAGAAAGCGGGGCACCTCCAAACCCTACGAATAGAAAGTGCGGCACCTCCAAACCTTACCAATAAAAAAGCGCGGCACCTCCAAACCCTACCAATAGAAAGCGCAGCACCTCCAAACCCTACCAATAGAAAGCGGGGCACCTCCAAACCTTACCAATAGAAAGCGGGGCACCTCCAAACCTTACCAATAGAAAGCGGGGCACCTCCAAACCCTACCAATAGAAAGCGCGGCACCTCCAAACCCTACCAACAGAAAGCGCGGCACCTCCAAACCTTCCCAATAGAAAGCGCGGCACCTCAAAACCCTACCAATAGAAAGCGTGGCACCTCCAAACCTTACCAATAGAAAGCGCGGCACCTCCAAACCTTACCAATAGAAATCGGGGCACCACCAAATCCTACCAATAGAAAGCAGTGCACCTCCAAACCCTACCAATAGAAAGCGTGGCACCTCCAAACCCTACCAATAGAAAGCAGGGCACCTCCAAACCCTACCAATAGAAAGCGCGGCACCTCCAAACCTTACCAATAGAAAGCGGGGCACCTCCAAACCCTACCAATAGAAAGCGCAGCACCTCCAAACCCTACCAATAGAAAGCGCGGCACCTCCAAACCTTACCAATAGAAAGCGGGGCACCTCCAAAGCTTACCAATAGAAAGCGCGGCACCTCCAAACCCTACCAATAGAAAGCGCGGCACCTCCAAACCTTACCAATAGAAAGCGCGGCACCTCCAAACCTTACCAATAGAAAGCGGGGCACCTCCAAAGCTTACCAATAGAAAGCGCGGCACCTCCAAACCCTACCAATAGAAAGCGGGGCACCTCCAAACCCTACCAATAGAAAGCGCGGCACCTCCAAACCCTACCAATAGAAAGCGGGGCACCTCCAAAACTTACCAATAGAAAGCGTGGCACCTCCAAACCCTACCAATAGAAAGCGGGGCACATCCAAACCTTACCAATAGAAAGCGGGGCACCTCCAAACCTTACCAATAGAAAGCGCGGCATCTCCAAACCTTACCAATAGAAAGCGGGTCACCTCCAAACCCTACCAATAGAAAGCGCGGCACCTCCAAACCTTACCAATAGAAAGCGCGGCACCTCCAAACCCTACCAATAGAAAGCGGGGCACCTCCAAACCCTACCAATAGAAAGCGGGGCACCTCCAAACCCTACCAATAGAAAGCGCGGCACCTCCAAACCTTACCAATAGAAAGCGCGGCACCTCCAAACCCTACCAATAGAAAGCGCAGCACCTCCAAACCTTACCAATAGAAAGCGGGGCACCTCCAAACCTTACCAATAGAAAGCGCGGCACCTCCAAACCCTACCAATAGAAAGTGCGGCACCTCCAAACCCTACCAATAGAAAGCGCGGCACCTCCAAACCTTACCAATAGAAAGCGCGGCACCTCCAAACCCTACCAATAGAAAGCGCAGCACCTCCAAACCTTACCAATAGAAAGCGGGGCACCTCCAAACCTTACCAATAGAAAGCGCGGCACCTCCAAACCCTACCAATAGAAAGTGCGGCACCTCCAAACCCTACAAATAGAAAGCGCGCCACCTCCAAACCTTACCAATAGAAAGCGCGGCACTTCCAAACCCTACCAATGGAAAGCGCGACACCTCCAAACCCTACCAATAGAAAGCGCGGCACCTCCAAACCCTACCAATAGAAAGCGCGGCACCTCCAAACCCTACCAATTTAAAGCGCGGCACCTCCAAACCCTACCAATAGAAAGCGCGGCACCTCCAAACCCTACCAATAGAAAGCGGGGCTCCTCCAAACCCTACCAATAGAAAGCGCGGCACTTCCAAACCCTACCAATGGAAAGCGCGGCACCTCCAAACCCTACCAATAGAAAGCGCGGCACCTCCAAACCCTACCAATAGAAAGCGGGGCACCTCCAAACCGTACCAATAGAAAGCGGGGCACTTCCAAACCTTACCAATAGAAAGCGGGGCACCTCCAAACCCTACCAATAGAACGCGCGGCACCTCCAAACCTTACCAATAGAAAGTGCGGCACCTCCAAACCCTACCAATAGAAAGCGGGGCACCTCCAAACCCTACCAATAGAAAGCGCGGCACCTCCAAACCCTACCAATAGAAAGCGCGGCACCTCCAAACCCTACCAATAGAAAGCGGGGCACTTCCAAACCTTACCAATAGAAAGCGGGGCACCTCCAAACCCTACCAATAGAACGCGCGGCACCTCCAAACCCTACCAATAGAAAGCGGGGCACCTCCAAACCTTACCAATAGAAAGCGCGGCACCTCCAAACCTTACCAATAGAAAGCGCGGTACCTCCAAACCCTACCAATAGAAAGCGGGGCACTTCCAAACCTTACCAATAGAAAGCGGGGCACCTCCAAACCCTACCAATAGAACGCGCAGCACCTCCAAACCCTACCAATAGAAAGCGCGGCACCTCCAACCCTACCAATAGAAAGCGGGGCACCTCCAAACCTTACCAATAGAAAGCGCGGCACCTCCAAACCCTACCAATAGAAAGCGGGGCACCTCCAAACCCTACCAATAGAAAGTGGGGCACCTCCAAAGCCTACCAATAGAAAGCGCAGCACCTCCAAACCCTACCAATAGAAAGCGCAGCACCTCTAAACCTTCCCAATAGAAAGCGCGGCACCCCCAAACCCTACCAATAGAAAGCGCAGCACCGCCAAACCCTACCAATAGAAAGCGCGGCACCTCCAAACCTTCCCAATAGAAAGCGCGGCACCTCCAAACCCTACCAATAGAAAGCCTGGCACCTCCAAACCTTACCGATAGGAAGCACGGCACCTCCAAACCCTACCAATAGAAAGCGGGGCACCTCCAAACCCTACCAATAGAAAGCGCGGCACCTCCAAACCCTACCAATAGAAAGCGGGGCACCTCCAAACCTTACCAATAGAAAGCGCGGCACCTCCAAACCTTACCAATAGAAAGCGGGGCACCTCCAAACCCTACCAATAGAAAGCGGGGCACCTCCAAACCCTACCAATAGAAAGCGGGGCACCTCCAAACCCTACCAATAGAAAGCGCGGCACCTCCAAACCCTACCAACAGAAAGCGCGGCACCTCCAAACGTTCCCAATAGAAAGCGCGGCACCTCAAAACCCTACCAATAGAAAGCGTGGCACCTCTAAACCTTACCAATAAAAAGCGCGGCACCTCCAAACCTTACCAATAGAAAGCGGGGCACCTCCAAACCCTACCAATAGAAAGCGGGGCACCTCCAAACCCTACCAATAGAAAGCGTGGCACCTCCAAACCCTACCAATAGAAAGCGGGGCACCTCCAAACCCTACCAATAGAAAGCGCTTCACCTCCAAACCTTACCAATAGAAAGCGGGGCACCTCCAAACACTACCAATAGAAAGCGCAGCACCTCCAAACCCTACCAATAGAAAGCGCGGCACCTCCAAACCTTACCAATAGAAAGCGGGGCACCTCCAAACCCTACCAATAGAAAGCGTGGCACCTCCAAACCTTACCAATAGAAAGCGCGGCACCTCCAAACCTTACCAATAGAAAGCGGGGCACCTCCAAAGCTTACCAATAGAAAGCGCGGCACCTCCAAACCCTACCAATAGAAAGCGGGGCACCTCCAAACCCTACCAATAGAAAGCGCGGCACCTCCAAACCCTACCAATAGAAAGCGGGGCACCTCCAAAACTTACCAATAGAAAGCGTGGCACCTCCAAACCTTCCCAATAGAAAGCGCGGCACCCCCAAACCCTACCAATAGAAAGCGCAGCACCGCCAAACCCTACCAATAGAAAGCGCGGCACCTCCAAACCTTACCAATAGAAAGCGGGGCACCTCCAAACCCTACCAATAGAAAGCGCGGCACCTCCAAACCTTACCAATAGAAAGCACGGCACCTCCAAACCCTACCAATAGAAAGCGGGGCACCTCCAAACCCTACCAATAGAAAGCGGGGCACCTCCAAACCCTACCAATAGAAAGCGCGGCACCTCCAAACCTTACCAATAAAAAAGCGCGGCACCTCCAAATCCTACCAATAGAAAGCGCAGCACCTCCAAACCCTACCAATAGAAAGCGGGGCACCTCCAAACCTTACCAATAGAAAGCGGGGCACCTCCAAACCCTACCAATAGAAAGCGCGGCACCTCCAAACCCTACCAACAGAAAGCGCAGCACCTCCAAACGTTCCCAATAGAAAGCGCGGCACCTCAAAACCCTACCAATAGAAAGCGTGGCACCTCCAAACCTTACCAATAGAAAGCGCGGCACCTCCAAACCTTACCAATAGAAAGCGGGGCACCTCCAAATCCTACCAATAGAAAGCGGGGCACCTCCAAACCCTACCAATAGAAAGCGTGGCACCTCCAAACCCTACCAATAGAAAGCGGGGCACCTCCAAACCCTACCAATAGAAAGCACGGCACCTCCAAACCTTACCAATAGAAAGTGGGGCACCTCCAAACCCTACCAATAGAAAGCGCAGCACCTCCAAACCCTACCAATAGAAAGCGCGGCACCTCCAAACCTTACCAATAGAAAGCGGGGCACCTCCAAAGCTTACCAATAGAAAGCGCGGCACCTCCAAACCCTACCAATAGAAAGCGCGGCACCTCCAAACCTTACCAATTGAAAGCGCGGCACCTCCAAACCTTACCAATAGAAAGCGGGGCACCTCCAAACCTTACCAATAGAAAGCGGGGCACCTCCAAAGCTTACCAATAGAAAGTGCGGCACCTCCAAACCCTACCAATAGAAAGCGGGGCACCTCCAAACCCTACCAATAGAAAGCGCGGCACCTCCAAACCCTACCAATAGAAAGCGGGGCACCTCCAAAACTTACCAATAGAAAGCGTGGCATCTCCAAACCCTACCAATAGAAAGCGGGGCACCTCCAAACCTTACCAATAGAAAGCGGGGCACCTCCAAACCTTACCAATAGAAAGCGGGGCACCTCCAAACCTTACCAATAGAAAGCGGGGCACCTCCAAACCCTACCAATAGAAAGCGGGGCACCTCCAAACCCTACCAATAGAAAGCGCTGCACCTCCAAACCTTACCAATAGAAAGCGCGGCACCTCCAAACCCTACCAATAGAAAGCGCAGCACCTCCAAACCTTACCAATAGAAAGCGGGGCACCTCCAAACCTTACCAATAGAAAGCGCGGCACCTCCAAACCCTACCAATAGAAAGTGCGGCACCTCCAAACCCTACCAATAGAAAGTGTGGCACCTCCAAACCTTACCAAAAGAAAGCGCGGCACCTCCAAACCCTACCAATACAAAGCGCAGCACCTCCAAACCTTACCAATAGAAAGCGGGGCACCTCCAAACCTTACCAATAGAAAGCGCGGCACCTCCAAACCCTACCAATAGAAAGTGCGGCACCTCCAAACCCTACCAATAGAAAGTGCGGCACCTCCAAACCTTACCAAAAGAAAGCGCGGCACCTCCAAACCCTACCAATACAAAGCGCGGCACCTCCAAACCTTACCAATAGAAAGCGCAGCACCTCCAAACCCTACCAATAGAAAGCGGGGCACCTCCAAACCTTACCAATAGAAAGCGGGGCACCTCCAAACCCTACCAATAGAAAGCGAGGCACCTCCAAACCCTACCAATAGAAAGCGGGGCACCTCCAAACCTTACCGATAGAAAGCGCGGCACCTCTAAACCTTACCAATAGAAAGCGCGCCACTTCCAAACCCTACCAATAGAAAGCACGGCACCTCCAAACCCTACCAATAGAAAGCAGGGCACCTCCAAACCCTACCGATAGAAAGCGCGGCACTTCCAAACCCTACCAATAGAAAGCGAGGCACCTCCAAACTCTACCAATAGAAAGCGCGGCACCTCCAAACCTTACCAATAGAAAGCGTGGCACCTCTAAACCTTACCAATAGAAAGCGCGGCACCTCCAAACCTTACCAATAGAAAGCGCGGCACCTCCAAACCTTACCAATAGAAAGCGCGGCACCTCCAAACCCTATAGATAGAAAGCGCGCCACCTCCAAACCTTACCAATAGAAAGCGCGGCACTTCCAAACCCTACCAATGGAAAGCGCGGCACCTCCAAACACTACCAATAGAAAGCGCGGCACCTCCAAACCCTACCAATAGAAAGCGTGGCACCTCCAAACCCTACCAATATAAAGCGCGGCACCTCCAAACCCTACCAATAGAAAGCGCGGCACCTCCAAACCCTACCAATAGAAAGCGGGGCACCTCCAAACCCTACCAATAGAAAGCGCGGCACTTCCAAACCCTACCAATGGAAAGCGCAGCACCTCCAAACCCTACCAATAGAAATCGCGGCACCTCCAAACCCTACCAATAGAAAGCGGGGCACCTCCAAACCCTACCAATAGAAAGCGGGGCACTTCCAAACCTTACCAATAGAAAGCGGGGAACCTCCAAACCATTCCAATAGAACGCGCGGCACCTCCAAACCTTACCAATAGAAAGCGCGGCACCTCCAAACCCTACCAATAGAGAGCGGGGCACCTCCAAACCCTACCAATAGAAAGCGCGGCACCTCCAAACCCTACCAATAGAAAGCGCGGCACCTCCAAACCCTACCAATAGAAAGCGCGGCACCTCCAAACCCTACCAATAGAAAGCGTGGCACCTCCAAACCCTACCAATAGAAAGCGGGGCACTTCCAAACCTTACCAATAGAAAGCGGGGCACCTCCAAACCCTACCAATAGAACGCGCGGCACCTCCAAACCTTACCAATAGAAAGTGCGGCACCTCCAAACCCTACCAATCGAAAGCGGGGCACCTCCAAACCCTACCAATAGAAAGCGGGACACTTCCAAACCTTACCAATAGAAAGCGGGGCACCTCCAAACCCTACCAATAGAACGCGCGGCACCTCCAAACCTTACCAATAGAAAGCGGGGCACCTCCAAACCCTACCAATAGAAAGCGGGGCACCTCCAAACCCTACCAATAGAAAGCGCGGCACCTCCAAACCTTACCAATAGAAAGCGCGGCACCTCCAAACCCTACCAATAGAAAGCGCTGCACCTCCAAACTTTACCAATAGAAAGCGGGGCACCTCCAAACCTTACCAATAGAAAGCGCGGCACCTCCAAACCCTACCAATAGAAAGCGGGGCACTTCCAAACCTTACCAATAGAAAGCGGGGCACCTCCAAACCCTACCAATAGAAAGCGCGGCACCTCCAAACCTGACCAATAGAAAGCGGGGCACCTCCAAACCTTACCAATAGAAAGCACGGCACCTCCAAACCCTACCAATAGAAAGTGCGGCACCTCCAAACCCTACCAATAGAAAGCGCGGCACCTCCAAACCTTACCAATAGAAAGCGCAGCACCTCCAAACCCTACCAATACAAAGCACGCCACCTCCAAACCTTACCAATAGAAAGCGCGGCACCTCCAAACACTACCAATAGAAAGCGGGGCACCTCCAAACCTTACCAATAGAAAGCGGGGCACCTCCAAACCCTACCAATAGAAAGCGCGGCACCTCCAAACCCTACCAATAGAAAGCGCGGCACCTCCAAACCTTACCAATAGAAAGCGCGGCACCTCCAAACCCTACCAATACAAAGCACGGCACCTCCAAACCTTACCAATAGAAAGCGCGGCACCTCCAAACCCTACCAATAGAAAGCGGGGCACCTCCAAACCTTACCAATAGAAAGCGGGGCACCTCCAAACCCTACCAATAGAGAGCGCGGCACCTCCAAACCCTACCAATAGAAAGCGGGGCACCTCCAAACCTTACCAATAGAAAGCGCGGCACCTCTAAACCTTACCAATAGAAAGCGCAGCACTTCCAAACCCTACCAATAGAAAGCACGGCAGCTCCAAACCCTACCAATAGAAAGCGCAGCACCTCCAAACCCTACCAATAGAAAGCGGGGCACCTCCAAAGCCTACCAATAGAAAGCGCGGCACCTCCAAACCCTAGCAATAGAAAGCGAGGCACCTCCAAACCCTACCAATAGAAAGCGCGGCACCTCCAAACCTTACCAATAGAAAGCGTGGCACCTCTAAACCTTACCAATAGAAAGCGCGGCACCTCCAAATCTTACCAATAGAAAGCGCGGCACCTCCAAACCCTACAAATAGAAAGCGCGGCACCTCCAAACCTTACCAATAGAAAGCGCGGCACTTCCAAACCCTACCAATGGAAAGCGCGGCACCTCCAAACCTTACCAATAGAAAGCGCGGCACCTCCAAACCTTACCAATAGAAATCGGGGCACCTCCAAACCTTACCAATAGAAAGCGCAGCACCTCCAAACCCTACAAATAGAAAGCGCGGCACCTCCAAACCTTACCAATAGAAAGCGCGGCACTTCCAAACCCTGCCAATGGAAAGCGCGGCACCTCCAAACCCTACCAATAGAAAGCGGGGCACCTCCAAACCCTACCAATAGAAAGCGTGGCACCTCCAAACCCTACCAATATAAAGCGGGGCACCTCCAAACCCTACCAATAGAAAGCGGGGCACCTCCAAACCCTACCAATAGAAAGCGGGGCACCTCCAAACCTTACCAATAGAAAGCGTGGCACTTCCAAACCTTACCAATAGAAAGCGTTGCACTTCCAAACCCTACCAATAGAAAGCGCAGCACGTCCAAACCCTACCAATAGAAAGCGGGGCACCTCTAAACCTTACCAATAGAAAGCGGGGCACCTCCAAACCCTACCAATAGAAAGCGGGGCACCTCCAAACCCTACCAATAGAAAACGGGGCACCTCCAAACCCTACCAATATAAAGCGGGGCACCTCCAAACCCTACCAATAGAAAGCGGGGCACCTCCAAACCTTACCAATAGAAAGCGTGGCACCTCTAAACCTTACCAATAGAAAGCGCGGCACCTCCAAACCTTACCAATAGAAAGCGCGGCACCTCCAAACCCTACCAATAGAAAGCGGGGCACCTCCAAACCCTACCAATAGAAAGCGCGGCACCTCCAAACCTTACCAATAGAAAGCACTGCACCTCCAAACCCTACCAACAGAAAGCGCGGCACCTCCAAACCCTACAAATAGAAAGCGTGGCACCTCCAAACCTTACCAATAGAAAGCGCGGCACTTCCAAACCCTACCAATGGAAAGCGTGGCACCTCCAAACCCTACCAATAGAAAGCGCGGCACCTCCAAACCCTACCAATATAAAGCGGGGCACCTCCAAACCCTACCAATAGAAAGCACGGCATCTCCAAACCCTACCAGCAGAAAGCGTGGCACCTCCAAACCTTACCAATACAAAGCGCGGCACCTCTAAACCTTACCAATAGAAAGCGGGGCACCTCCAAACCTTACCAATAGAAAGCGCGGCACCTCCAAACCTTACCAATACAAAGCGCGGCACCTCCAAACCTTACCAATAGAAAGCGGGGCACCTCCAAGCCTTACCAATAGAAAGCGCGTCACCTCCAAACCCTACCAATAGAAAGCGCGGCACCTCCAAACCCTACCAATAGAAAGCGCGGCACTTCCAAACCCTACCAATGGAAAGCGTGGCACCTCCAAACCCTACCAATAGAAAGCGCGGCACCTCCAAACCCTACCAATATAAAGCGGGGCACCTCCAAACCCTACCAATAGAAAGCGCGGCATCTCCAAACCCTACCAGCAGAAAGCGTGGCACCTCCAAACCCTACCAATACAAAGCGCGGCACCTCTAAACCTTACCAATAGAAAGCGGGGCACCTCCAAACCTTACCAATACAAAGCGCGGCACCTCCAAACCTTACCAATAGAAAGCGGGGCACCTCCAAGCCTTACCAATAGAAAGCGCGTCACCTCCAAACCCTACCAATAGAAAGCGCGGCACCTCCAAACCTTACCAATACAAAGCGCGGCACCTCCAAACCTTCCCAATAGAAAGCGGGGCACCTCCAAGCCTTACCAATAGAAAGCGCGTCACCTCCAAACCCTACCAATAGAAAGCGCGGCACCTCCAAACCTTACCAATAGAAAGCGCGGCTGCGTTAGTGATGCTTCTTTGTTTGATCGCAAGGTGCGTCGAAAAGGGAGTCTCTGCTTTCATCCCTTTTGGTCCTTGTAGTTTTGTTTTCGTTTTATTTTTTGTTGGAATGTATAAATTGCTTTTGCCAAAGCGCTGTACATTATATGGCAAATGACACAACACAAATGTAAAATGATGCGTTAGGTCAAGGGTGAGAAGTGAGTCTAGGAGTCCGAGAGAGCCTGGTGGCAGTCGAAGCGAAGGAGATGAAGACATAGAGTGTCAGGAGGTCCCTTACCAAAGGCACCGTTAGGTGTTCGCTTCCTCGCCTCTCACACGGTGCCCGATGTGCACGAAGCACGGGCAAGGCGGGGGAGCTCCAGCACGTCTTCACTCCTTCATATGCAAACCAGTGATCGCCTCCCAGTTTCTGCCCCCACGTGACCAAGATCAGGTGGTGCACACGACATCACATAGAGGAAGGGAACTTGAGATAACAATGACAAAAGGAATTGGGGACAGAGAGGAAATGTAGTGATTGAAAGTGGTGTGGAAACATCGCCCTACCACGTGCAGAGCCCCTGGCCACTTCTCTCGGGACTCACAGACCATGGCCTCTTTCTATGTTGTATGTTGGAGGGTCTCTGTTGCTGCCTGTTGATGTAAGACATGGGCCGAAGTGTATGAAAAGAAGTAGTGGAACGATACTCCCTGCTGGCCTGCCCCCTGTGATGGTGTGGGGCAATGGCAGGCCCCACCTGTAGGCGCACACACACACACACGCAGCGCGCGCTAAGAGACACGCCGGAGACGTGTTGCTGCTCTGGTCTCCGGCGCGAACTGCCGGCCGGGTCCGTCTTTATTTCAAACGCGCATTCGCAAGCCTCGTTATGGGCCGCGCATGCGTAGAACTGCATATTACTACGCAACATCCCTCCTTTTTCCCCAAACAACGAACAGTGATCAACAGTATAACTTAACATATTCTTCACCCATAAGTGTTCCAAACACGACCTAGATGCCTAGGCAGGGTCCATGATAAAGTCTTGGAACCTCTGCGGCGGCTTGCGCCCCGCCCGGCTCGGGTACCTGCGTGCCTCGGCCGGAGGCATCTCTTGTGTCCCTTGAGACTCGGCCAGTCCATCAGGTCTCAGGGGCGGTTCATCGCTTGCCTCAGATGCCAGAGGGTCGACTTCATCAGTTTCGGCAGACCCCACTCGCTTGAAAAACAAGACATTCCGGGTGACAGTTCCACGTGCGTTGGCCGCTGTGACCATCGAGCCCTTCACATGTGTCACCCCCAACGGCTGGGTTTCGTAGGTTAACGACAACTTTCCTTCTGCTCTTCTGTTTCGCACCAATACGGTATCCCCCACCGCAATCGGCCTCTCCGAAAGCTTCCTCCGGGTCGTTTCCTTTTCATTCCTCACTGCCCTCTCTGTTCGCACTTGATCCTTTTCAATCTCCCCCGGCTGGCGGCCTTCCATTTTGGGCAGGAGCCCTCTCGGTACACGCTTGAAGAGCGCTTCGGCAGGGGCGACCCCGGTTGACTGATGGGGGGTCGAGCAGTACTCGCGAAGGAAGTCCACTAAGTTGCGTCGGAGGTCTGCGCCGCCATCTGCTGATATGCGGAACACTTTATTTAGCGTTCGCATGAAGCGCTCTACCTCCCCGTTTGCCCTTGGCCAGAGCGGTGTGACTTTCCCATGGCGTATTCCCCTCTCCTCACAGTACTGAGCAAAACTTTGCCCCCGAAATGGCGCCCCATTGTCTGAGCAGAGCTCCACCGGGAAACCATGCGTGGTGAACATTTTCTCAGTGCCATGATGGTGTGGTCACTCGCCGTCGACTCCACCAGTTCAACCTCCGGATAGCGGGACCATTGGTCTGTCACCACTAGAAAGTAGAGCCCTCGGCCGGTGGATCCAAAGTCGGCATGGACCGTCTCCCATGGCTGGTCACTTCTCTCCATGGTTTGGATCGGCGGGGCCCTCTCCACCGGGTGGGCTGCTTGGCAGGGGATGCACCGTCTCATGAACTCCTCCACTCTGCTTTCCAGGTCGGGAACCAGATCTTGAGTCTCAGTCTTGCTTTCATCTTGGCCATCCCTTGGTGCCCATTGTGTGCGAGCAGCAGAACCTTGTCAACCAGTGTTCTCGGGATGAGAATCTGGTGACCCCTTAGCAGGAGGCCATCCTTGGCTACCGAGAGCTCATGGCGCGCTTTCCAGAGGGCCTGCAGGTCTTTCTGAGCCCCTGCGTTCCTTCGTGAGTTGTCCTAGAGTACCTCACGCCATTCTCCATTCACCATGGCAACCTTGATCCTTGCGAATGTCTCGTCCCTGTTGGAGTCTTCGGCGATCTCCTGGCGGGATAGGGCAACGGGCAGCGCCGATTCAACCGCAAGATGTATCGCTTCAACGCCCTCTGCCACTTCCACTGTGTCTTTTGGCCTCCCCACACCTGGATGGCGGGACACGTAGTCTGCCGGGTTGTCAGGGCCTGGTCGATACAGCAGTTTGACCCCGTACTCCATTAACGACAACATCCATCTCTCTATTCTAGGTGGCGGTTTGGATGATGTTCCGGACAGGATCGGGATGAGAGGCTTGTGGTCAGTTACCACCACGACCGGTTTTCCCAAGATATATATCCGGAAGTGCTTGCACCCCCATAAGATGGCTAGAGCTTCCCTCTCGATCTGAGAGTACCGTCTCTCCATTTCGGTGAGCGCCTTGCTGGCATATGCGATGGGCCTCATGGTTCCTTGATTGTCGGCCTGCATGAGGACAGCCCCCAGTCCTACGGGGCTGGCATCGACGACAATTTCGGACTCCCGATCCGGATTAAAGTATGCAATCGTTTCTTGTTCCGATAGGGCACTTTTGATGTTGTCGAAAGCCCTCTGTTCTTTCTCCCCCCAGTTCCAGGCGATGTCGTTTCTGGTTAGCGCTCTCAGGGGCTCCGACAGGGAGGCTAGATCGCGGATGAAGCGACAACAATATGTCACCATACCCAGGAAGCTTCTGATTTCGGAAGGTGTTGTTGGCGGGGTCGCTTCCCAGATATCCTTCACTTTCTCAGGATCAGGTGATATGCCCCCCGGGTGGAAAGCGAATCCGAAAAATTCCAGCCTGTCCCTCAAGAACTCACACTTCTCTTTGTGTAGTGTCAACCCTAAGTCGCGCAACCTCACCAGTGTGTTTTCCAGGCGCTTTAGGTGTTCAGCTTCGGAACGGGCAAAGACCAGACATGTTTATCACTCCCTTGAGTCCGGACAGGGCTCCCCTGATGGTGTTCTGAAAGACCTCTGCCACGGAAGAGATACCAAAACTGAGTCTTTTATATTGGTATAACCCCTCATGCGTCGTAAACGTCGTGATGTATCTTGACTCGGGGTGGAGCTATACTGATGGTACCCAGACCTCAAATCCAGTTTTGAGAAGACTTTCACCCCTTGAAGCTCCCCAATGATGTCGTCCAGGGTGGGTGTTATGTGGCGCTCTCTTTTGATCGCTAGGTTAGGAAGCCTCATGTCCATGCAGATGCGTACCGCACCCGGTTGTTTGGGCTTTGGGGCTACCACGATCGGGGCCCTCTACCTTCTCAATTATGTCCTTGTCTATCAGGGATTGCAGCTCGCGTTCCACCTGTGTCCTCAGATGGAAAGGGACGCAGCAGTGCTTTAGAGCCGTTGGTCTCACAGACCCATCGATGTGGAGGCGTATTGGGTCAGCCTTTAGTTTCCCTATTCCTCGGAATATCGTTTCAAAACGGCTCAACAAATTGTCCAAGTCGGTGTGATAGACTGCAAATGAGAAGTGTACTAGGTCCAATGTCTCAGCCGCAGCACAACTCAGAAGGGAATGCGGGCTCACATCTGTGACAAAGAATCTTGCCCTTATTCTACTTTGTCCGTGAGTGACTGGAGCAACGAATACTCCTTGGATGGGAAGCGGTGTGTGTCCTCCGAAAGCGTATATCCGTGCTGTGGACTCTGCTAGGCCTGGTGGACCAGGGAGTGCGTTGTAGTGTTCCGTCGCCAGCACACAGACGGACGCCCCAGTGTCTATCAAGACCGGTGTTGGTGTCTCCCCAATGTTCACTGTGCACTTGGGTTGTCTTCTCCTGCCTGGGCCTTCAGCTATGCTCGAGATGAAGAAGATTTCGTCTTCCTCCTCCTCCTCCTCGGCGATGTTCAGGTCCTGTACGCCTTGTTCAATGGATGATATACCCCTCACTCTCCGAGCGCCGCCTCTGGCAACCCTTTCGGGCCCTCGCGACGCGGTGACAGGTGCTGATGCCCTGCACACCCTAGCATAATGTCCTGGGGTGTTACACCGGCCATAGGTCCTCGATTTGGCTGGACAGTCGCCCGCATGTGGCAGGTCATACCCGCAATATTGACACGAGGGGCCGTTGCTCGGCCCCCCCGGGTTATCACCTCCTCTTGACGTCCACCTTGACTTTCCTGGGTTATTGCGGCCAATTACAAAAGCCTCACCTTCGTTCCTCCCATGCGTGGCTGAGTCCATTTTCGCACCCCTCGCGTCAGCCAGCTCATAGGCCCTTCCTGTGTCCAGAATCTGTTGTAGGGTCAAGCCAGGTTCCCTCAATACCTGCCTCCTCAGTTTACCAGAGCTGCAGCCCTGCAAGAACTGGTTACAAACCATCTCCTCTTCATTTCCCCATCTACAGGAGCTTGCTAGAACTCTGAGTCGTGCACAGAATTGATCCAGTGACTCTTCCTCTCGCTGTCTTTCCGCACTCATGACAAATCTATCAAAGTTTACATTCGCCATTGGCAGAAAATGATCTCGGAGCGCCAGCTTCACTGCCGCATACGTCGCCACCGGAATGTTCAGAGAGTCATATATCTTGTGCACCTCGGCCCCTGCCGAGTACACCATGATTGCAATTCGTTCTTCGTCCTCCGTGATCCTCGAGGCTGTGAAGAACATCTCCAACCTCTTCACCCACAGGAGCCATTTAGGCCCCAACTTGGAAGGTGGGCCCGTGGTATCAAATTCGGGCATGGGGGCCAGTGTACTGCTCACCCTGTGAGGGATGGGGGCAGGAGCACCATCCTGTTCATCTTCTTCTCCCATTTCCTTGCATGGTACTTACAGGAGTACGTTGAACTGCTTCTAAGACCGGGCCCCGGAACACCCTTGGCGCAGTATCTTCACTGGTGCCACTCTTTTCTTCTTTTTATTCTGTTGTCTTGGCAGACTGCCACAACCTTGCAGCTGCACAGGCTGTGGAGGATCCAAAAATTCACTGAAACTCGGTGTGGATTGCAGGTGGCGCACGAGCACCCTCACGGGCCACAACCACTGCGTTCTGTGCTCAATCCAAAATGGCCGCCGGCCACACGTGTGAGCCCGTGCCAACACGGAGCAGCGTTCTCCTCTCTGGATGCTACCGGAGCGGAGGACTGCTCCTGCGCCGTCCTCGTCGCCAGTGTGATGGTGTGGGGCGATGGCAGGCCCCACCTGTAAGCGCACACACACACACACGCAGCGCGCGCTAAGAGACACGCCGGAGACGTGTTGCTGCTCTGGTCTCCGGCGCGAACTGCCGGGCGGGACCGTCTTTATTTCAAACGCGCATGCGCGAGCTTCGTTATGGGACACGCATGCGTAGAACTGCGTATTACTACGCAACACCCCTGCTCCCCACAACCCCCATCACCATGCCCCAAACAAATGCGCTGCTGTGTAAGGGACCGTGCAGTGACTCAAGTGCAAGATTCAACTGCCTCCTACACTCCTGTTCTAAAGCGAAACCATTCCAGAACGGTTTATTTTTTAAATAAAAGTATAGAAACAGTAAAACTTCATTAAAAAGTAGAGGAGCGTCCCTCCCAACCGCTCCCGCCCACTCCCAACCGGTCCCACCCAATGACGTTAGAGGCATCTGTGACTTTTCTCAATAATGACAGGCATGAGCGGGGAGCCCAGCTTGGCCAGTGGACTTTACCATGACCCAATCTTTCACCTTTCACTGTCCTGTCACCATCCCTTTCCCTCTTCTCAGGCTGCCCCCTCTGGTCAGGTCATAGCCCCTTTCTTTCATGCTTGTATAAGTCTGTGCAGGACCCCTCAATGCTCCCAAGTGCCCCTGAAATGGAAGGTTCCCTTTCGGTCTATCCACACAGGAAGGTTTAAAATGACACATCCCCCTCCTCCCCCCCCCTGAACCGATAATACCGCCATCAGTGATACGGGGGCCTATCACTGCGGCCACCCCACAGTGGAGTCCCAGGCCAGTGACATGTCACTGCTAGACACAGTGTTCTTGTGTCGGAGGCTCACACTGCTGGAGTCCTATCACACTGGCAAAGCACACCACCACTGTAGGCAGATATGAACATAGGGGCAGCTTACACTGCTAGATTGCTACTGCACTGACAGTGTACCTCTGAAGGCGAGGAACACTGCCCTGGTACTGTAGGCCAGGACAGGCCCACCCTGCCAAGACCCTACATAACTGGCAAGCTGCTACTCGGGGCAAAGCTATTGCAGAGAGCACTTACACTGCTGAGTTTCTTTAGCAATGACAGGGCAGGGCTGGAGGAAGCTCACGCTGCTAAAGTCCATTGAGTTAGGCATGGGACTAGTGGGTTTGCAGTTGTGCATTCAACTTTGTGCTGTGTACAAGTGCCATGCATTCAAAACATGCGCGCGGGCCTGCACTGTCCTTGCAGAGACTGCCAGTTCGAGATGAGCTCATGTTAACGTACAGGACAGCTGCGAGTGGAGTCAGCTCCATGCGACACATGGGCGCAACTGTACAGGAAGCGGGGCGTCTTACCTGAGTGTGTATATCTGTGTGTTATAGAACCGTTGCACACGCAGATCCATGTGGGTGGAACTGGAGTTACACTGCATATGCTGTATGTGTCACATGTGTGCAGCTGGCCAGCAATGCTACAGCAGAGGGTGTAACATGAGCTGTGCTAGGCACTCCCGTGGGTGCCTTTGGACGATTGACTACACAGCGAAGTCTGCAGGCTTTTCACTTGATTAACGCTCAATGTTAAGAGCGTTGCCAATAAAGCCCCCCCACCAGCCCCCCAGTCCTCCCCAGGCGACGTGCGGCTCTAAGCTTGGCATGAGCCGAAAGGTAAATGGCTCTGAGTATTTCTTGCACCCCTCCTCTTCTCTCCTGTCACTCCCGAGCCATACACACTCAGCCCACCCTATAGATTCTATGTTATTACATCAAGTCTTTTATTCAATGTTATTTTGTGTGAAAATGTTTTAACGAAAAAAAGAATTACATTTTTTTTATTTGTTTTGTAGGTGCTCCCCCTCTCCCCCCAGATCAGGGACGTCATTTAGGGGTTGCCAGGGGTCGCACCTGCGACCCCTGAGATCCCCCTTGCTACCCCTTAAAAAATATGTTTTTTTATTATTGTGATTTCTGGGCTGTGGCCAGAAGCATGTGGCTCTTTGTTTCTGTACTGGCTGGTTTTCTGAAAGCTATAGCCGGTTAGATAGCTCAGTGGGTTGAGCACTCCCTGCAGAAATGTGTGTGTGATCTGCAGGTTGCAGTTTCGACTCCCGGCAGGGTAAACGCAGCCTTTCATCCTTCTGAGGTTGATAAGTGAGTACCAACACAGGTTGGGTGATATTGTATGTATATGTGTTCTATATAAAGTGCTTATGTGTAAGTGCTGTATAATAACACATCATTATCATTTGGCATTGAACGTCTGCTTGCATTCACAGTAATTTGGTAACATGGACCTATACACACTGATATTAAAGATACATATGGCGATCCATTCTTGTATGAAATGTACAACACATTACAGTGATATCGTAACCATATTTTTCATAGTGTTCTTAAGAACAATGCTATGTGATGCCACTTCCTGTTTTGTCAAGGGGTAAAAGGTTGCGTTCCATGGCTTCCTGTGATGACACTTTGGGTGGGGTCAAATGACATCACTTTCTGTGATGTCATCAGAGGTCAAGGGTCATGTGATGTCACTTCCGCTACCCCTGGCATTTTGGTGAAATGACATCTCCACCCCATATCCCGTTCCCAATTGTTGTTCACTATTCCCAACTTCCTACTCCTTATATGTCCTTTCCCACCCCCCCCCCTATATTTTTCGATTCGTTTTTTCGTCAAAAGATTTTCTAAAAAAAAGACTGAACAATGTACAGTCCCTATCCACATCAGGCCGTTCCTTATCCTCTCTCCTTTCCTCACACTCACCCTTCAGCTTCCTTCCTCTCCTCTCCTAGGGTATCACCCCTTACCTGCCCTCTTTCGGTTCCTGCCCCCAGTGGAAGCTTTGAAGGCCTCCCAGGCCAACCGGCCCCCATCTCTGGTCTCTCTTCCTTCCGTGCCCTCCCTCTACCACTCCCTCTCTCTGCGTCCTGTTCGGTGCACTCCTTCCTCTGCGACTCCTCTAGGATTCCCCCCTTGCACACCTGATATTCAATCCTTGGAAAGTTCACTCCGGCCAAGAGCAGCTCAGATTTGAGCCACGTGATGCCCCCGTCGAGGGTGCTATAAATAGGTGTATCAGTGTACAGCAGCCTCTTCCCTTGGAGGAGACACCCAACCTGGGGGGAGCCTCGGAGGCACACGGGGCCCCCGGGGGGCCAGAGGGCCACCGATCAGCATAGGATGCACCCAGCAGTAATGGCGGCCACTGAGGATGGTCAAGACAAGGCCCGGGGCCCCAGGGATGGGACGGGAGAGTACGGCTGGTGGGGAGACGACCCCCAGTACCACTACGTCCAGTTCAGGAACTGCATGAGCTATGGGATCCCTTCCGAGCGGTGTCCGGATGTGGCAGTGGAGCCGGTGACCCAGGCGGCAGCCCCCACCGGAGAAGAGCCCCCGCACGATGCAGATACAAAGGTACTCTCCCTGCACAGTATGGTAGGGTCCCCTCATGCAGGCAGAGGGGTCAACATTCCCAGTGGGAGTGTGGTGCTGCACTCTCTGTTGATTGGTTAACTGTCACTTCATCTCTGTTTAGATCCGTCTTTTCGAATTGGGAATTTTGATGCATGCACATAGAAAGAGGACTGTCTGCTGTTGTGCATGTGGTGTACATTAAATCTACTTCCTCTGTGTGGAAGAATACTACTTCTGCGGTTGTTATGCTCACTCCTATCTATGTGGTGTTTGTACAATCCTGTGCGGAGTGCTCTGTAGCCCATGCAGGTTTATAGCCTGGTGGTGTTCACGTAGCCCTGTGTGGTGCTCTTGTAGCCCTGTGCCGTGCTCTTGTAGCCCTGTGTGGTGCACTTGTAGCCCTCTGTGGTGCTCTTGTAGCCCTGTGCTGTGCTATTTAGACTTGCGTGGTGCTCTTGTAGCCCTGTGTGGTGCTCTTTAGACCTGTGTGGGGCTCTTGTAGCCCTGTGTGGGGCTCTTGTAGCCCTGTGTGGGGCTTTTTAGACCTGTGTGGTGCTCTTTAGACTTGTGTGGTGCTCTTGTAGCCCTGTGCTGTGCTCTTTAGACCTGTCTGGTGCTCTTGTAGCCCTGTGTGGTGCTCTTTAGACCTGTGTGGTGCTCTTTAGACTTGTGTGGTGCTCTTGTAGCTCTGTGCTGTGCTCTTTAGACCTGTGTGGTGCTCTTGTAGCCCTGTGTGGTGCTCTTTAGCCCTGTGTGGGGCTCTTGTAGCCCTGTGTGGTGCTCTTTAGCCCTGTGTGGGGCTCTTGTAGCCCTGTGCGGTGCTCTTTAGACTTTTGTGGTGCTCTTGTAGCCCTATGTGGGGCTTTTAGACCTGCGCTGCAGCGCGCTCAAGCGCCTCGTGGCCATGCGTGAGAATGCCGCCCAGTCCTCTCTTCTTCCCTTTGCTTTGGATTCTGGGATTTGTGGTGTTTTCTTTGCCGTTTGAAATTTAGAAAAACTGCAAGTGTCAGAATTATACAAGAAAGCAGGGTCAGAGCTCTGGTGCTGTGCCCCTCCTCCCCCCCCCCCCTGCAGCGCCCTGTGCTGCTCCTAAACTGCCATAGCAGGGAGCAGGGCGCTGCTGACGTCATCACTGAAGGCTGGGGGGCGCACGGTGTTGCTGGGGGTGCGGTCTGGGGAGCAGTCACGTGGCAACACGTCTCGGGGCTGAGTGTCAGGTGCCCATCCCCGAGGCTCCGCCAGGGGGCGCTGCACGGATGGAGCCGCATCCGGGTTAAAGGACATCATTTGCAGGCGCCGGGACTGGAGTGTGATTCTAGTGCATAGAGGCTGCCTCGAGAGGCGCGCGGGGGGTGGGGGGGGGTCTGTGGCTGGGTCTTGTGGGGACCGAGCCCCCAAGTCCACCTCCTGAGAACCAGGAGGCAGGCGTGGGGGGGGTTCGCACGTGCCAACGAGCCCCGTTCCATTCAGAAGAGAGGAATCCAGTCCGGGTTTTACCTTTGCTTTCTCACGCATGCTCCCCAGTTAAAGCCAGGACTGGACTGGTAGGACTGGACTGCCAGGTGTCTACTGAAATGGGGGCATGATTGCATGTATGAGGATTCGCAGGGGGGAGATCCCACACATGCCAACCTATTGCAGTCCTGCTTTTATCTTGCATGCTGGGACTTGTAGTCACCACGGCGCTATCCGGGACTGCGATTCCCAGAATGCAAAGTTAGCCAGATGGAACAGGGCACGTTGGCACGTGCGACATCGTCGCAAGACTAGCCCCCTCCTCCCCTCCCCCTTCAAATCTGTTACAGACTCCAGGGAAATGAAAATGAGACTGAATATTGAAGGAAGACTTTTTCAGCATTACAGAGCTGTCTGAATTCTTTCCAGGGACTGAACATTTTATTCCCATCATGCACAGCAAAAGGATGTATATCCTTGTTAAAAAATGTCCCCACTTGGTCTACTTTCTCACACGGGCTCTGTTTAAAGCCGTGCTTTTCAAACTTTGTAATGCTGAGGCCCCCCTTCTGTAAACATGTTCTTGCAGAGGATCTCCCCTTAATAAAAATGTTTCTGCTGCCCTCCCCCAGATGCTATAGTTGCTTATATTTTCTATTAAAAGCAGTGACCAGGCTCCCTTTTGGAAGTGCACCCCCACCAGCCCCCGCACATCCTTCGGGGCGAGCCCCACAGTATACCACTTATTTAAAGGGTGTGTCTGTCTGGCTTTATTAAATCTTGAACGTGAAAAACCCAAAGGAGATCTAACAGCTTAGTCCCTACACGGCACTGCCGTTTAGCCCCACAGCCCTGCCGTTTAGCCCCAGAGCCCTGCCGTTTAGCTCCACAGCCCTTCCGTTTAGCCCCACAGCCCTGCCGTTTAGCCCCACAGCCCTGCCGTTTAGCTCCACAGCCCTTCCGTTTAGCCCCACAGCCCTGCCGTTTAGCCCCACAGCCCTGCCGTTTAGCTCCACAGACCTGTCCACAGCACTGCCGTTTATCCCCACAGCCCTGCCGTTTCACCCCACAACCCTGCCGTTTAGCTCCACAGTCCTGCCGTTTAGCTCCACAGCCCTGCCGTTTAGCCCCACAACCCTGCCGTTTAGCCCCACAGCCCTGCCGTTTAGCTCCACAGACCTGTCCACAGCACTGCCGTTTATCCCCACAGCCCTGCCGTTTCACCCCACAACCCTGCCGTTTAGCTCCACAGCCCTGCCGTTTAGCCCCACAGCCCTGCCGTTTAGCCCCACAGCCCTGCCGTTTAGCTCCACAGCCCTTTCGTTTAGCCCCACAGCCCTGCCGTTTAGCTCCACAGCCCTGCTGTTTAGCCCCACAGACCTGTCCACAGCACTGCCGTTTATCCCCACAGCCCTGCCGTTTCGCCCCACAGCCCTGCCGTTTAGCTCCACAGTCCTGTTGTTTACTGCCACACCATGTTGCATTCTGGCTAGCTCTGTTTCTGTGCGTTTTAGAGAAATGAGAGTGGAAACAACTTGAAAGTGTGTACATTAGATTGTATTTCTCACTGCGAAAGGTCATGATACCACTCCTTACCCACCTCCCTTCTCAGCTCTTCTCCCCTCACTCCTCCTTAACCCTACCCGTCTAATCTTTTCTTTTCACTGCCGGGATATGTTCGCTACGCAATGAGTAGCGTACGCAGGCTTCGAAATTGCCGGGAGCTTGGAGCTATTTAGATCGTGATTCTGCCCTCGGAGAGCCTGGTTAGCTTAAAACCCACAGTTGCCAGGAGCTCCCCAGGACAATTAGTGACTTACAGACATGTACATGCAACATTAAATTTGAGTTTATTAAAATTTAAATAAAAAAATTAGGACACATTTAAATACAATGGATCGTACATAATGGGCAAAAAGCATAGCTCTCAACCATTTGCGTCGCAAAGGCGGGTGAAAACACCCAATTTTGTTTTTGGCGGGTGAGACTCCATTGAAACGAATGGGCGTGCAGGAGGTTTGGTGGGTTAGTCAGCTGTTTGCAAGGCGGGTGATACCTGCCGAAAGCATGTGAGTTGAGTGCTATGAAAAAGTTCAAGTGTGAATCTCATGTGGAAGTTAGATTTGTAGTGTGCTGGGGTCGCGCTCCTGGCTCCCCTGCAATAGCTCTGTGCTGTGGTCGCTCTCTGGGCTCTCCCGCAATAGCTCTGTGCTATGGTTGCGGTCCTGGTTCTCCAGCAATAGCTCTGTGCTGTGGTTGTGCTCCTGGCTCTCCTCCAATAGCTCTTTGCTGTGGTCGCACTCCTGGCTCTCCCGCAATAGCTCTGTGCTGTGGTCGCACTCCTGGCTCTCCCGCAATAGCTCTGTGTTGTGGTTGTGCTCCTGGCTCTTCCACAATAGCTCTGTGCTGTGGTCGCGCTCCTGGTTTTCCAGCAATAGCTCTGTGCTGTGGTCGCGCTCCTGGTTCTCCAGCAATAGCTCTGTGCTGTGGTTGCGCTCCTGGCTCTCCCGCAATAGCTCTGTGCTGTGGTCACGCTCCTGGCTCTCCCAAAATAGCTCTGTGCTGTGGTCGCGCACCTGGTTCTCCAGCAATAGCTCTGTGCTGTGGTTGCACTCCTGGCTCTCCCGCAATAGTTCTGTGCTGTGGTCGCGCTCCTAGCTCTCCCACAATAGCTCTGTGCTGTGGTCGCGCTCCTGGTTCTCCAGCAATAGCTCTGTGCTGTGGTTGCGTCCTGGTTATCCAGCAATAGCTCTGTGCTGTGGTCACGCTACTGGCTCTCCCGCAATAGCTCTGTGCTGTGGTCGTGCTCCTGGCTCTCCCACAATAGCTCTGTGCTGTGGTCGCGCACCTGGTTCTCCAGAAATAGCTCTGTGCTGTGGTCGTGCTCCTGGTTCTCTAGCAATAGCTGTCTACTGGAAGATGTCTGACACTCAGCAGCTGGTTTTAGCTCCTGCTCATCAAATCTCAATTTCGAGACCTAATACATATCACAAATGAAAACATACATTAATGAATGACTTTAGGTGGGAAGTACAAGCAGTAATTAGTTACCGTTGTTCGCTTTTGGTGGTGGATGTCAGCATTGCACACCCTGCTCTTCTGGAAGTGAAGAACATTGTTTACTTAATGCCATCGATTCGGGACACACTATGTACCTGGTTCTGAAAACATGGGGTACATAACATAGAGCAGTAGGGTTGTCTCTTTGTATCAGAATGAGTGAGGGTGGGCACCGCTCTTTGATCTATACTTTTGTTATTAGTATTTAACGTTGTCGGAGCACACCTTGAGACCTTGGCACAAGGTTACGAATACCAGAGCAAGAAAGAACTTGACCCCAGTCTAGTTCCAGGCGAGCTCACGTGCGTGTTAGGGAGAATTCTCTGTTTAGGCTGAATTTCCTAACCTAGTGAGTCCCCCAGCAGCTTTGCTGGATTTCTGGAGTTTGTTTTTTTCCATCCTGCCAAGAGTGAGACTCTTTTCCTCCACTCTTGGACATGTATGTGTGTAATTCCTTTGAAATGTCAATGTGTTCGATGGGCTATGGGGTCTTTTACTCCATAGGGTCTCATATGTTTTTCTATGTGTGTTACACTGCACCCTACGTGCCGTAGCGCTAGGGTGTCCTAGCGGAACCCCACCATAGACTGCATACCCGGGGACTGACTACTGTCTCCCCGGGCATGTAAAGTCACCATTGGCTTTACTAGACCTAAATTTACTAACAGAACTAGTACCAACCATCTTATTGTGGACGTACTAGTAGGGGTAATTCGATTACTCCTGGATCTGGTACTCGAGGGGGCACTGTCCCGTCCCCCCTCGTCGAGTTTTGGCTGGTGGCAGTGGAAACTACTTGTTATATTCGACCCCGAACATAACCCTATGGGATTCGTCCCATTGTTGGAGATTGATACTTTTTCTCATTAATCTCTGACGTACCACCGGTCTACTTTTCTTAAATAAGTTTATCGAGTGGTATTTTCTGCCAGAACTCGGTTTTAAAATGGCGTCTGTGTTCGTCTCTGTGACTCCTAAACCAAAGGTCGAGCCCTTTGTTCCACTTTTGGCGGGCCTCTGTACAGAGACCCTCCAAAGTGGTGCCATTCTGTCTGGGTTACCTCAGGGGTGCGTGAGGGGGTTTAGGCACCCTGGACCGAGTTGCCTTGCCAACTCAGGTCGCACTCTGGAGTGATTGGCCCAGGTGGTGAGCCTTCCCGCTCACCACTTAGCATGTGTTGATTGACAGCTAGGCTGAATGAATGGGGGTCTTCTGCATAAAAGCAGGGCTTTTGGGACTGGATCTTCAGAAGTCGCCACAGGACCTAAGAATCCGACGGGGGTAACGCTGAGCCGACCTGCAACGACGACACCTCCGGTGGAGCCCTGCGGAACCGACTCACCACTTCCCGACGACAGAGGAGATCTCCCTGCCGGAGAGTCTCTTCCCCTGGCTGGTGGGAACAACCAGTCCCCTTCACTTTTTATTCGCCTCAGGACGCAGTGGTCGAATTGCCCGTGCAGAGCACCTCGGCAACCGGATAGCCCCTACCCCTGTACCGCGACCAAAAGGTGGTGCCTTGTGACGGAGCACTCCGCGGCTGGTCTCTTCCCTGGTGGTGCACCGGACTTCACTTTCCTTCGACGACGAGATCATCTCTACTCTTGGCCAAGACCCGACGTGCATCCACCACAAGGAACAACTGCCCCCGCCGGAGCTGCCCTCCACAACAAGGTACCGTGTCCGCCTGGCTTCCCTTTCGTTCGGTTCGAGTGAGGTGTCTTAATCCTCTCCGTTCCGTTGGGCCGCCTCCAAGCTGCGCTCATTCTTTGTTCTGAACTGGTTCAATCTGCCGATAACAATTTGCTATAAAGACTTGAATGCATCTCCACTAGAGACTTTTTGGGACATCGCACCTTGCCTCTCCCCGAGTGGGCCTGGCCTTTGAACTTTACGATCTATTGTGATTCTTGCCTTCCTGCCTTGCATTTTATCCGCATAGGATTGAACTGTTTTGACCTCATAACCTGCCTATCTTTTTCTCTCCCGTCCTATCTAATATTCGAGTGTCATCTAGGTTGAGGTATACACCTCTGTCTGAAAATAAGTGGTACCGGTAGAACCTAGAGTTGTCGATATTTTGCTAGGGGGATTGATCGTTTTCTACTTCGTAGATTAATAGTGTTTGATTTGTTTGCCGTGATTTGCTTTAGTGTTTTTCATAGATGTTCTGCTATAAATAAATACCTTAATATCTTTACACTAAGCCTTGCTGCGTGTTTGCTTGTCTTGCTGTGAAGAATTGCCCTATGTTGTATACTCCACATACTGCTCAACTTTTCTTGAGAGAAGTCTGACTGCTCAGCCACAGCTACCAAGTCAATCTGTGTGCTACAGACTGCTACCAAGTGGGTTCACCGCCAACGCCTGTAGTCCTAAATCTTTTGCAGTGGTCCCAGAGGGAACTGCACAGGTTTCCGCCTAACAGTGCGGCTCTACTATAGAGTTGCAATCAAGTTTACAATTATCTTTACCTTCATATAATGTTTATCAATCATGACAAGACAGGAGGACTCCCTACCAGGGATAATACTGCATCTACTGGCAATCCTGTCCTTCCAGATCTGCCAGCCCTGACTGCAGTCCTGTGGGTGGCATTAGAGAATGGGTCCCGGGCATAATACTGTGCCCATGGGCAATCCTCTCCTTCCAGATCTGCTGAACCTTACTGTTGTCCTGTAGATGGCATTAGAGAATGGGTCCCACGGATAGTACTGTGCTCACGGGAAATTCTGTCCTCCCAGATCTGTCGGCTCTTAACTGCTGTCCTGTGGGTTGCATTAGAGAATGGGTACCAGGGATAATACTGTGTCCACGGGAAATTCTGTCCTCCCAGATCTGTCGGCTCTTAACTGCTGTCCTGTGGGTTGCATTAGAGAATGGGTACCAGGGATAATACTGTGTCAACGGGCAATCCTGTCCGCCCAGATCTGCTGGCCCTGACTGCTGTCCTGTGGGTAGCATTAGAGAATTGGTTCTGGGGATAATACTGTGTCCACAGGCAATCCTGACCTTCCCAGACCTGCCGGCCCTGACTGCTGTCCTGTGGGTGGCATTAGAGAATGGGTCCTGGGGATAATCCTGTGCCCATGGGCAATCCTCTCCTTCCAGATCTGCTGAACCTTACTGTTATCCTGTAGATGGCATTAGAGAATGGGTCCCACGGATAATACGATGTCCACGGGAAATTCTGTCCTCGCAGATCTGTCGGCTCTGACTGCTGTCCTGTGGGTGGCATTAGAGAATGGGTCCTGGGGATAATACTGTGCCCATGGGCAATCCTCTCCTTCCAGATCTGCTGAACCTTACTGTTATCCTGTAGATGGCATTAGAGAATGGGTCCCACGGATAATACGATGTCCACGGGAAATTCTGTCCTCGCAGATCTGTCGGCTCTGACTGCTGTCCTGTGGGTGGCATTAGAGAATGGGTCCCAGGGATAATACTGTGTCCACAGCAATCCTGTCCTTACAGATCTGCCAGCCTTGACTACTGCCCTGTGGTTGGCATTAGAGAATGGGTACCAGGGATAATACTACGTCCACGGGCAATCCTGTCCTTCCAGATCAGCCTGACCTGACTGCTGTCCTGTGGGTGGCATTAGATAATGGGTACCAGGGATAATACTGTGTCCACAGGCAATCCTGTCCTCTCAGATCTGCCGGCCCTGACTCTGTCCTGTGGGTAGCTGTCACAGCCGCTGGCGACTGGCGTCTGTGGAGAAGGTGGAAATGTTCTGTTCATTACAATGTTCTGTCACATTTTCTCCCTTCTGCGTGCCACGGTCTAGTTGTCTCCCAAGATGGTCGCTGCCATTCGTATATCGTCATACGGCAGTCGGCGGCTCTGCGCGTTGCAACTGAGTTGTTTTCCTGTTCTGTTGCCTGGGCTAGTTTACCTTCCTATTGTGACTACATTTCGCCCTCCAGCGACTGTTTTCCATTCCTCCCTTCTGCCCGCTTGCTCTCCTGTTTTTTCTCTCCGCTATTCCCATTGCCTCCCGTTGCCTCCTCCCCTGTTGCTCCTTCCTTCGCTCTCTTGGTTCTCTCCTGGCTTCCCTGATATTCTCTCGTCTCTTCCGCCCAGGCGCTGTGTTGTTTCACCTACTTTCCTGCTGCCATCGACCGCCGGTCAGCACGGGTATGTTGGCCACACGGTCCCCGTATCCCCGGCAGAGGAGTTACCAGACATCGCTGCGGATCCGGCGGATTTCCATCACACCTGCACCCACTCCGGACCAAGTTTTTTTTTTTTCGTCCAACGGCTTTTTTCCCCTCTGGCTGTCACGGAGGGGAGTCACGGTTGGTCTCTCTATCTTGGAGTCACGGTGGCTTCCTTCCGAGGCAGACCCTATCTACTAAAAAAGAAAAAACCATACGTCGGACTTTCCTGCAGAAAGAAGTGGGATTATTCTACCTCATCAGGTGAGGAGGAGGAGGAGGGGAGAACAGGGGAACGCAGTAATACCAGTGAAGAAGAAGATATTGCAGACCCTCTAGCAGACCCCGTAGATCATTGTGTTAGTCCTGATAGCTTGCAACGCCAGGAAGAAGATATGGCTATGCCACAACAGCTGCAAGAGCTAGTGGCAGCGGTCCAAACCCTCAACGCAGAAGTTCAAGCACTCAAGGCTGACAACGCTGCCCTCCAGCAAAGGGTAGCTGCCAGGGAACAACAGACACCGGATTTGCCCCCGCTACCCCTGGTTTCTGGGAAATTCGACGGCTCAGAAAGAAAGGTGAAGGAATTTCTGGAAGCCTGTAATATTCACTTCACTTTCCGCAAGAACACTTTTTCCACAGATCATGCCAATGTGGGTTTCATGATCACCCATATGACGGGAAACGCCTTGACATGGGCCACTCCGTTGGTATCCCTTTCTGACCCGGTTCTGCAGGACTATTCTGCCTTCAAGGATCTTCTAAAACAAACCTTTCTGCGAGCCGAAAGCATGCACGTGGCTAGTGAAGACCTGCTGGATGTGCGCCAAGGGAGCTCCGACTTACTTTCATACATTTCCACCTTCAAGAAGCTCGCAGCAGAGGCCGGCTGGCAAGAGCAGGCCCAGTACACCATCTTCCGTAGAGGTTTGCGAAAAGAGCTTAAAGATGAACTTGCCCGAATCCCTCGTCCAGAGACTTTTTCTGATCTTCTGACAGCCAATCTAAGAATTGATTTCCGCCTGACGGAACGGAAGAACGAAAAGAAGAAGACTCGAGGTCCAACTCCTTTCTTGGATACACTCCCGTCAGCCTCCTCACCTGCAACACGACCTGTCCGGGATGAACCCATGCAGGTCGGAACCACCAGAGCTCCATTGACTGCTGAAGAAAAGAAAAGGAGGCGTGAAGGAAACCTTTGTTTGTATTGTGGTGCTGCCAATCATCTGTTGAGAGATTGTCCTGATGTGCCTCCAAGGAGATCGGGAAATGAACGCTCTCGATAGTCGGTAGGACAGACTATCGAGGGGCATTGCCTTGTTCCTACACCACTCTCTCTGTAACTTCCTCTCAGGCGACTGAAGATTTGCATATAATGGTTATAGCCATCAAACTCTGTTTTTGAAAGAGGGAAATAGAGACGCAGGCTCTACTGGATTGTGGGGCAGCGGGAAACTTTCTAGACACCTTATGGGCAGATAAGGCGGGCCGGCTCAGGATTGAAAAACAAGAGGACCAAAACGTCGAATGGGTGGATGGTACACCTTTATGTTCTGGGCTCATTACTCACACCACCGAGGAGATTCAAGTATACATTCACCAGCATTCTGAGACTATAAAGTTCGACATTATCCGCGCAGCCCACTTTCCAGTCATTCTGGGGATCGGCTGGCTCAGGAAGCAGGCTGGCTACAGTGGATTGGACAAAGAATCTACTAAGTTTTCACTCCGATTTCTACCAACGAGAATGCCTGCCGGAACCCATGTTTGAAACTGTGAAGACCATGTCTGCTGTCGAAAGGAGTTCTATTCATTGCATACCGGAGCCCCTTTCTGAATTCTCAGAAGTCTTTCAGGAACAGATCCCCATCAAACTTCCTCCACACCGACCCGAGGATTGTGGGATCGACCTGGTTCCTCAGGCATTGGTTCCCTTTGGCAGGATGTATCCTCTCTCGGTATCTGAAAAGGCTGTGCTCCGAAGCTACCTTGATGACAACCTAGCCAACGGACTTATAAGACCCTCCAAATCATCTGCAGGGGCCTCTCTGTTTTTCATACCCAAACGAGATACTAAGGAATTGCGGCCCTGTAACGACTACCGAGGGTTAAACAGGGTGACCATAAAGGATCGCTACCCTATGCCCATCATCTCAGAGATTTTGGAGGCGGTTCAGGGCTCCGTGGTGTTTACTAAACTGGATCTACGGAATGCTTATCATCTGCTCCGCATAAGAACCGGGGATGAGTGGAAGACGGCATTTCGCACTCCCTATGGTCTGTTTGAATACCAAGTCATGCTGTTTGGCCTAGTGAATACACCTTCGATTTTCCAGAGGTTCATGGATCGATTGTTTTCAGACCTTTTGAATCTGAACACGATGGTTTACCTGGATGACATTTTAGTCTTCTCACAGAGCCAGGAGGAGCATACTCTGTATGTAAAGGAAGCTTTTCACAGACTACAGCAACACAGTCTTCTAGTCAAATCAGAAAAGTGTGCATTTGCTCAATCCTCATGGTCCTACCTGGGATTCATCCTGTCTGACAAAGGGGTTACCATGGACCCAAAGAAGGTGGATGCCATCTTGTCATGGCCATGACCATCTTCGGTTAAGGATATCCAACGTTTTCTGGGGCTGGCAAATTTCTATCGGAAGTTCATACCAGGGTTTTCCCTACTCACTCTTCCCATCACTTTGCTTCTAAAGAAGTCCTCAGGACCTTTCATCTGGACCGATGAGGCCGAAGAAAGTTTCCTCGGTTTAAAACACAGTTTTTGTACAGCCCCCATCTTGAAACAACCCGATCAACTACGACCCTTCATTCTGGAGACTGACGCTTCTGCAGCAGCCGTGGGTGCGGTTCTTCTTCAGAAAGACAAGGACCTCGAGCATCCGGTGGCTTACTTTTCCAAGACCTTGAGTCCAAGCCAATGCAACTATTCTGTCATAGAAAAATAATTTCTTGCTATGAAGTTGGCTTGTTTAGAGTGGAGGCATTTGCTCCAAGGGAGCCTACACCCGTTCCAGATACGAACGGACCATAAAAATCTTCAAATACTCAAGCAGCAAGAGTGTTATAACACCCGTCAAGCTAGATGGGCTAATTTCTTCGCCCAGTTCCATTTTGTCATCACATTCATTCCAGACTTCCAAAATCAAGTCGCTGATGATGCTCTCTCCCGCAGAGATGATGTTAACATTACCTACAGTAAGGAACTTATGTTTCCTCGTACTCGGATCATATCTGCTGTGACCGGTTTTTTGGAAGAAGTAAGAGAAGCCATCCTCCAAGAACCAACACTCAATGTGGGAAACCAACCTGTCACCACTAAGAACGGTCTACACTTCATCCACGGAAGGCTGTTCATTCCGTCCCAAAGTCTCAGACGAAGGGTCACTCATTGGTGTCACGACTCCAAGGCAGCTGGTCATCGAGGAGTGCGAGGCACACTGGAACTACTACAAAGATCTTTTTTTGGCCCAACATGAAGGCTGATACCCAGGCCTTTGTTCAATCTTGTATGGTGGGTTTACAGAGCAAGCATTCCACCTTGAAACCATTAGGGTTGTTACAACAGGAACCGGTCCCTCTGGGTCCCTGGAAATGCATCTCTACAGATTTTATTGTAGAGTTACCGGTTTCCTGAGGTTGCACTTGTATAATGGTAACCGTGGACACTTTCTCTAAACTTGCAAATTTTTCTCCTTTGGCCAAGATCCCGTCAGCCTCGGTTATGGCCGACGTCTTCCTTAAAGACATTTTCAGGCTGCATGGGCTTCCCCAAAAGATTGTTTCCAATAGGGGAAGTCAATATACCTCCAGATTCTGGGCTGCTTTATGTAACATATTGGGTATCGAGAGAGCTCTTTCGTCAGGAATTCATCCCCAGACAAACGGACAGACCAAAAGGTTAAACGGAACCCTAGAACAATACATGAGGTGTTTCATTAACCAGCAGCAGGACAACTGGGTAGACCTGCTCCCCACAGCAGAGTTTGCATACAATAACGCAGTTCATACTACTACTGGTGTTAGCCCTTTCTACTGTACCTATGGGTTCAACCCATAGTCCATTATACCTGCTTTTTGGGAGGAGTCTAACATCCCTTCGTTGGAGACCACACTCGGGCAGATCAAGGAAGCCCACAACACTGCCAGTCAGAGACTTATAAAGGCTAGCAGACGCTACAAGGAGCAATCCGATAAACATCGGAAATAGGTACCAGGCTGAGATAAAATCATGCTGTCCACCAAGTTCCTGCCTCGTTGGGTCCCACCTTCTAAGCTGTCACCCTGATACATCGGACCATTCGAAATAACGTCAAGGATCAATCCAGTGGCATACCGTCTCAAGTTGCCAAAAGGACTCATGCGGATTCACCCTGTGTTTCACTCATCTCTACTACGCCCTTTTTTGTCTGATGTTCGGAAGCAAGCAGCCCCCAAGTTATGGACTTTGCCTGTTCCGGCCTCTGAGGAATATGAAGTTTCTCAGATTCGAGACTCCCGGTATCACCGGGGACGTCTTGAATACCTCGTACACTGGAAGTGTTACCCTTCCTCTGAGGATACCTGGGAACCTCATTTTCACATCCATTCTCGCTGATTATTACGCAAGTTTCACCGACTCCATCCTGGAAGGGCGGGAGGAAGAAGCCTTCGGAGGAGGCATACTGTCACAGCCGCTGGCGACTGGCGTCTGTGGAGAAGGTGGAAACAAGGATGCCATTAGAATGTTCCGTCACGTTTTCTCCCTTCTGCGTGCCACGGTCTAGTTGTCTCCCAAGATGGCCGCTGCCGTTCGTATATCGTCATACGGCAGTCGGCGGCTCTGCGCGTTGCAACTGAGTTGTTTTCCTGTTCCGTTGCCTGCACTAGTTTGCCTTCCTATTGTGACTACATTACGCCCTCCGGCGACTGTTTTCCATTCCTCCCTTCTGCCCGCTTGCTCTCCCGTTTTTTCTCTCTGCTATTCCAATTGCCCCCGTTGCCTCCTCCCCTGTTGCTCATTCCTTCGCTCTCTTGGTTCTCTCCTGCTTCCCTGGTATTCTCTCGTCTCTTCCGCCCAGGCACTGTGTTGTTTCACCTGCTTTCCTGCTGCCATCGACCGCCGGTCAGCACGGGTACGTTGGCCTCACGGTCCCCGTATCCTCGGCGGAGGAGTTACCAGACATCGCTGCGGATCCAGTGGATTTCCATCACACCTGCACCCACTCCGGACCAAGGGTTTTTTTTTTCCGTCCAACAGCTTTTTTCCCCTCTGGCTGTCGCGGAGGGGAGTCACGGTTGGTCTCTCTATCTTGGAGTCACGGTGGCTTCCTTCCGAGGCAGCCCCTATCTGCTAAAAAAGAAAAAAACATACGTCAGACTTTCCCGCAGAAAGAAGTTGGATTATTCTACCTCATCAGGTGAGGAGGAGGAGGGGGAGAACAGGGGAACGCAGTAATACCAGTGAAGAAGAATATATTGCAGACCCTCTAGTAGACCCTGTACATCATTGTGTTAGTCCTGATAGTAGCATTAGAGAATGGGTTCTGGGGATAATACTGTGTCCACAGCAATCCTGTCCTTACAGATCTGCTGGCCCTGACTGCTGCCCTGTGGGTGGCATTAGAGAATGGGTCCCGGTGATAATACAGAGTAATGGCTGAGTCAGGCTCTGACCGAACCATATAGAGTTATGGCTGATTCAGGGTCTGACTGAACCATACAGATTTATGGCTGATTCAGGGTCTGACCGAACCATACAGACTTATGGCTGATTCAGGGTCTGACTGAACTATATAGGGTTATGGCTGACCCAGGCTCTAACAAACCATATAGAGTCATGGCTGATTCAGGGTCTGATCGAACCATACAGAATTATGGCCGATTCAGGGTCTGACTGAACCATACAGAGTTATGGCTGATTCAGGGTCTGACCGAACCATATAGAGTTATGGCTGACTCAGGGTCTGACCGAACAATACTATCCGCAAATACATATGGGGAATGGTGGGACCGGAAAACATTACAGTGATCAAAACCAAAGAAAAATTGCACGTTTTTGGGGGACATGTGTCCATTTGCTGGGATACTTAAAACACTGGATAGAATTCCAAGGAACGAAAGCAAAAATGAGGATATAAATTTCAGAGAAAGGACCCGCTGCCGTAGGGTGGGGCAACCAAGCCAACGTTGCCATCATGTTGGACCACCATGCCATTGATCATGTTCTATCAGAAGATTGCAAAGACAAGACACTTTTGAAACAGGAGCATCCCAAACTGTTCCCTATCTCCCTTGGCTATATAAAAGACTAGGTACGTTGGATGCATGAGACATAGAGCCATTCTGGTGAAACATAACATTCGCCCCATTCCTGTTACTGCTATGCACGCCCTTCAGGATCAACTGCACAAAATGTTGCCAGTTGAATCACCAGAATGGTTAACCCCGGTGGCCTTGATAAAGAAACCTCAAGAATCTGCATGGACTTGCACAGTCTCAGTCAAGAAATGATTGTTCATACCTACTCGCTGCCCCGCATTAATGAACTTGTGCTGTTTTTAAACAAGGTGAAGTTCTTTGTTGTTTTCTATCTCCCGGGCCTTCCATCCATGGAACCTGGAAGGCTTGGGAGAGGCATTCGAGGACAGTTGATGGAACGTGAGGTGTCTCGGTGCTGGTCTCCACAGACCCGTAAATAAAAAACCCAGCAAGGACACTTAGTGGTCAGACCATCATTTAACAGTGGCAACGAGGATCGTAGGGCCTGTGGGAGGCCCCTCCTGCATCTTTAATCTACGGAAACCTGTGCTGAGGGGCTGAGCTGGGACCGCATACGCAGAGCGGCCAGGAGAGGGGGATCCCAGCTCAAACAAAGTCTTGTGCAGATGGCGCCTCTCATTTAATCAGATACTGGGGACAAGCACATGCAGGACAGCAGCGGGCCTCATCATTTAGGAAATAAGTGCTGTGCGTTGCTCACGGGTTAGAGAACAGGACCTGCGAGATTCGATAGGACGCACAGAAAGAAGGGTTTCAATGGCAACCGGACAATGATAAAGCAGCCTAGTAACAGGCAAAGCAAATAAACCTGGAAGACGGCGCAAGGCAGCACTAATGGGCTCACAGTGCAGAGCCAGCATTATGAAGTTAAGTTCATTAAAATTAAAGACATTTTAGCTGCTTCAAGAAGGAAAACAAGATAAAGGTTATATGTTATATGCGGAAGATAATCAGAATTCATTGAAGAACAAATATAGACAAGTCTAGACCACCAGGTAAGGGTAAAACCACTGGACATATCCTAGGCATCTGCAAACATGCCAGCCGATAGCATGGCACCACCACCACCCTTCTTAGCTGACCAGGCACACCTGCAATCAGGTGGGATCGATGGTAAACCTTTTCAACACCTATCTTTTGGCAATAGGTGGTGAGAAATGTGCAGCTAGCAGAAAACAAGCTGTTCTTCCGCATAACCTAGGGGCAGAGTGGTGAAGTGTATATGAGGGCCTCCCAGAACCAGCAGAGTCTTGCCAAGGTGACATAGATGATTACACGCTAGCAGAAAAGAAATTGCAAAATCATTTAGAACTTAAGAAAAATATCACACATTTTTTGAAAGATTGCAAGAACCGCAAGAACTGGTAGAGTGCTTTGTGGCAGATCTAAGAACACTGAGTCAGAGGTGTGATTTTGGAACGCTAACTAACTGCTTAATAAGAGATCAATTAGTAGGGTGCACTAACAATAGCGGAGTGCAAGAGAAGCTTTTGTCCAAAGGTTTACTGCTAGAACAGGCAGTGGAAGTTGCGAGAGGAATGGAACAAACTTCCCAATACATGAGATATATGAGGAATGAGAAACAGAAATCACTGCAATAAAGCAAAATAGAAGAACTTTTGGAGGGAAAGAAATCAAGTGCTACAGGTGTGGCAGCATCAACACCTATCTTCCAATATATTTTGCCTAGCAAGACACTTTGCACAAGTTTGTCATTAATTATCTTCAATAGAACCCATTGAAACAGGAGGGAGACGTCCGGAACACGAAGAACGGTCAGTGAACCAATCAATGACTCAAATTAAACATGTGCTGGAAGGAAGTCCTTTGTCGAAAAAGGAAAGGGGCCAACTGATGTCTTTATAATAAATAGCAAAGTAGTAAATATGAAGGTGGACAGCTGTTCTTGATGGACCATAATGTCACAAGAGACGTATGAGGAGTGTGCAGAAGGAAAAGTTGAAGAGTTGCTAAAACATCATATAGAACCTTATGCCTATGGAAATGTAAAGATCGATCTGCTGGGAAAGTTCCCTGCCGTCATGAAATACAATAGCAGGAGCTGCGTGGCAGATGTGTATTTGATGAAAGATGGTTCGTCATTGTTCGGTTGGAATGAACAGTATAATTTAGGGATTCGTATCCAAGTGAGTGCAAATGTACCGATCACCAAAGCAGAAGTAGGCGGCAAGTGGGAAAGAGAGTTCCCAGAGGTATTCTCACAAGATTTATGAAGATTGAATGGGTACGAACATTGTATTAAGCTCAAGAAGGAGGCAATACCAAAGGTGCACAGAGTAAGAACTGTTCCACAACAGCTAATGGATACACTGAAATTAGAACTGGAAATGCTACTTCAGAAAGGGATAATTCAAAGGATTGAAAGCTCTGAGTGGTTATCTCTAGTTGTGATTGTGGCAAAGCTAAATGGAAGTATCAGACTCTGTGTGGACTTAACAGACTTAAATAAGAGCATTTGGGTGGATCACCACCCATTACCTATGATTTCAGAAGCATTGTCGATGTAGAGCAACTCCGGTTTGTTTTCAGTAATAGATTTGTCATCAGCGTATCATCACGTGCCCCTCTCAAAGGAATCTCAACATCTCACAGCTTTTGCAACAACGGAAGGGACACTCAAATACTGCCAAATGCTGTTTGAATTGGCTTCAGCGGCAGCAGCGTTCCAAAGATTGATGGAGGGTGTACCAAACATAATTGTGTTTCAAGACGACATATTAATTCACGCAGGATCACCAGAAAGACACAAAGAATTGATGAGATTGGTTTTGAGTAAACTGAAAGCTACGGGCTTGACAGTGCCAAGAAGAAAGTGCAAAATAGCAGTGGAAAGTGTTGAATATTTGGGACACAGCATGTCAGAAATGGTATCAGCCCAAAACTGAGTCTGGTGGAGGCCATTGACAAAGCTCCCAATCCGATTGACAAAGACCAATTGAGATCATTTTTGGATTTAGCTGAATACTACCACAATTTTGTAAAGAACTTTGTGGTCATATCCACGACCCTAAGATCTTTACTCAAGAAAGGTGTCAAGTTTGAGTGGTCAAAGGAACGTGAGGAAGCAATTCAAAGAATAAAGAAGACATTGTGAGGGTGCCTTCGATTGGGAAATTCTCACCAGAGGACAGATGTATTTTAACAGTGGATGCTAGTGTTTTGGGTTTGGGAACAACCTTCTCTCAGTATGACAGTAACAGGGGAGAATGTGAAATAGAGTTTGCATCAATGACATTGAAGGGAGCTGCGCGGAATTAATCAGTCATCGAAAGAGAAACTTTGGCTATGTATTGGGTGATAGTCCATTTTAAGTTTTTCCTGTGGGGCAGGGAATTCCTTGTTAGATCGCATAACAAGCCGTTAGCTCAAACGTTTGAGTGTGGAATCTGGGCTGCAGGCTCACCAAGAATTCACAGGTGGTACTTAGGATTGCAAAGATATGATTTCAGAGTTTGTTATTTGCTGGGGAAGCGCAATGTAGTTGTGTATCACCTGTCAAGGATGCCAGAAGTATTTGATGAGGAAGTGAGCAGGGAAGGGAGAGAGGAGATTATTATTGCAGAAGTTGGGTTAGGATGTGTAGAACAAATGGAGTGAGAGAGTTATGAGGACCTTGATGAAGACATGAAAAGCATTAGAGAGGGGATAGTGCCAGGTTGGCCCAACAAAGAAACCTTAGAGTAGAGGTTTGAGGCTTGGTGGGATATTAAGAATTTGTTGAGTGTCATTGATGAAAGGCTCAGAAGAGGGTTGAGTATTATACGTCCGGAGCTGCTTAGAGCTCAGATAGTCGAAATAGCTCATATGGGGCATTTGGGAGTAAGTGGGACAAAAGAAAGCAAACACATTGTTTTTGCTGGTCAGGAATGGACGGGCTAGTAGAAAATGATGTCAGAAATTGTACCCCATGTTGTTTAAGTGATAAGAACAAGGTTGTATGCAAGACTCCCCTTATTCCCAACCGTGTACCTGATCAGCCTTGGAAGAAGGTGGTGATTGACATAATGGGCGCCGTTGTGGGGTTAGGTGAGGGGTTGAAATTTGTGTTTGTTTTGGTGGATTTCCACAATAAATGGGTGGAGTGGAGTGCTGTCAGGGAGGTGACAGCAAGGGAACTAGTAGCATTTTTGGAGAAGATTTTCTTGAGGGAAGACTTTTCCACAGAAATTGTCACTGACAATGGTGTTCCATTCTGTTCGGAATTTATGAAGAAGTTTCTCAACAGTTATGCCATTAAGCATACACGCACAGCTTTATATCATCCAAGGGCAAATGGGATGGTAGAAAGAACTAACAGATTTATTAAAGGTTGTATCCAGATAGCATTAAAGTCAGGTTTGCCATGGAAGGAGGTTTTAGACCACATGATGTGGAATTATCTCACCACATCTCATTCGGTGACAAGGATATCACCGTTTATGTCACTAAAGGGGAGAGAGCCAGGTACCAAATTGTGCCTGGGATGGTTAGGATTGGCAAGTTTGGTGGTGGTGGACAGAAAGGGAATAATGAATCTCATAAAACAAAGTCAAAGTAATGCCAAAGGAAGGTTTGATAGGAAGAAAGGGGTGAAAGAGCAAGAATGGAAAGTAGGAAAATGGGTTTTGATACAGATTCCAAGGCTCACCCATTAATATGCATTGAGAGTAAATGTATTGGTCCCAAGAGAATCACAGCTGTGTGGAACGGTGTAGTGATAGTGGAAGGAGGGCAGCTGTGCTCTATGGGCAAATTGGCCAAATGTGAGAATGGTTGCAGTGGGGCGTCAAGGGACAGTGAGTCTGGTGATGTGGAGTCTGGTGATGTGGATGTGGAGTTATCGTCTAAGAGATTGAGACGGGAACCCAAGTGGCTGCAGTATTTTGTGCGTGAATAATCTGGTCTTATGACAAAGGTCACTGCCATCAACATCCAGATCTGTTGTGCAGGACATTTATTATCCTATATGCACCTAGGTTTGGCTTGTTGCCTTCTGTTGTGTGGGACATTTCAGTCTTATAGGCACTATTGTTTGGCTTGTTGCCTTCTGTTTTAAGATAGGACGTTTGTTTTCATGGTTAAGGATTTTATATTGTTTATTTTGAAATGTTTCAGTGTTGTATTTGCCATTGTGAAGGGGAAGATGTGTTGTGTTCTATCTACCGCGCCTTCCATCCATGGGACCTGGAAGGCTCGGGAGAGGCATTCAAGGACAGTTGATGGGGCGTGTGGTGGCTCGGTGCTGGTCTCCACAGGCCCATAAATAAAGAACCCAGCAAGGACACTTACTGGTCAGACCATAATTTAACATTCTTCTCCAACTTGGACACGAGGGACGTTTACCATCAGACACGCCGGCACACACTGTCCTGGCCTCTTAATGCATTCATGAGCCTTTTGGAACATGCACATTCCCTTGCAGGTCGGCTGGACTTTCCTCTGCCGCCTCTCTCCTGCAGAGAATGATGCACTCATTGTTATGCAAAGTAGGGGACATGCCCTATTGGCAGGATGACATCCTGGTCAATGTTCCTTCTCAGCTGTGAGCATGTGCTGCCGAGATTACTTTTCACCGATCCTTACCCTGTCAACAGGGCCTCCCTTTGACCTATGTACAGTGACCATTACTATATTCTCTTTTACAGTTTAGGCGTATGTGATGGGCAACCCCTACACTGCTGATGGATAGACTTGACAAGGCCTCAAAGGAGGTTCTGGAAACACTACCCAAGGCAGGTGTTAAACTGAAACATGACAAATACAGAAGCGATAAAACTCAGGCTGATTCTGCTGCAGGCCCCAGTGGATGCGCAGCTTCCAGGAAAGATGGTGCGCTTCGATTCTACCTTGGGTTGCCTAGTAACATGCAAAAAAATCTCACCAGTTCTCAGCAACAACAGTAACTGAAAAGTCTGTAAGAGAAGAGGACCGAGTATGATTGGACATCACGACAAGGAGATGAGTTTGACCTCAAAGTGATGACGCTGGAAGCCCCATTCATTCCAAACTGGAAGGCCGACTCACAAGAGATGCCAGGGCATATGCGGAGTGAGCCACACTCACTCACAAGCACTGGGAGACAGAACACGCCTTCGCCTCTGTGTCCACGGTGCTGTCAACACCAGAAAGAAATTAATCGGAAATTGGGAAGGATGTGTTGGCTTCTGTCTGCAGTTGAGTACTTCCGGACCTTTGTGTGGGGAACACATTTCTGGATGGTTACAGATCTTAAGCCCTTCACTCATTTACTGTGCCCGGGGGGGGGGCACAATGTTCTCTTCCATACTGGCTGGCATTGCTGCGACGTTGCAAGTATGTTCATTCGCCATTGGACATATTCCAGGCGGGCAGACTGCATGTCCTGAACGTCGCTGTACACTGAGGCCGATGACACACTTCTCCAGGATGAATGCGTTGGAGCATTCATTCAAGATGTGAGGGAAGACGAATGAGCAGCACTGAGTCTGCCAGGCCACAAATAGGCAAATGCATAAGGACTGGGTGGCCTGATGCAAATGCAATACCAGAGAGCTTTCCGCCAGCTGCTGAGATATACATGGGGACAGGTATTCCACAATAACAAAATGGCTCCACCACAGGGGACGAGAAAAGTAATAAGGGAAATAGCTAATTCTGGTCCTTTAGGATCCACTATGGCCACAAAGAGGGTCAGAGAATCTTACCAGTGGCCGAGGGTGGACACGGATGTGCAGACGGCCTTGATGAGCTGTTACGAGGCACCGAAAGCGACAAACGGCTGCAAGTGAGTCAGGCTCTGATGATAGCCACGGAAGTGCCGGCAGCTGCATGGGACAACATAGGGGTGGATTTCACAGGTCCACTAGACACAATGCAGCGGAACACAGAAATAGTGTGGACTATTTCTCAAAGTGGACAGAGTACTTTTTCTGTACCGGGCATTACACCAAAAACACTGATAGCAGCACTTAAGACACTTTTTATGAGGGAAAGCTTGCCAAAAGAAATGGTAACAGATAATAGAGTTCAACTCTCTTTAGAGGAGATGGAATTTCTTCAGCTACTGATATCCAACAACATTACGCCGCAATATATCACCCCCAGGCCAATGGGTTGGTTGAGAGAGCCAACCGATTCATAAAAGGATAGTTTCAACTAGACACTGCCTCAGGTATGAAATTGCATGGAAGCAATTGCAGTACAGTGGTGAACCCCCAGTGCAGTCCCTGGCATATACCTTGTTCCACGGAATGCTGCACCACATTAGTTGCTCCACGGCTTCCCATTATGAGGGGACATACTGAAATCAACATGGAAGATGGGGAGAGGCGGGAAAAATAAGGACAGATCGGGCACCGACGCAGAGCACTGAGAAGATCGGTCCCAGAAGAAGGAGAGCTGTAAAGATGAGGATGCCATATATAAAATACAGCCACCCAATAAAGGAAAGGACATAGGAACAAAGCACATATGCACACGTGACGCAAGAAAGTGACATCTAGAAAGACAGCACTGTTCACAAGGTACAGAGATGTGCTGGAGGCCGACAGTGACCATTCTCCAGGGGTTTACGCGGGTGTGACCTCAGACAAACATGGGGACCAGGTGAAATGAATGACCCCAATACGACAGATGAGACTTCCGAGATGGACCTCAAAAGTACGGATGCATACACTGTCGAATCAGAATGTGGAGAATCAGTCAATGCCGGGTGAGCGAGCACAGTGGCATCACCAGGAATCAGTCTCAGTGGGGGCAAACTGGGGGCACAAATACAATAAAGGGGGTAGAGGGGTGGCACATCAAATCAGAGTCAACAGGCCAAACTCGTTTAAATATAACAATATTTTACCAACTGGTTAAAACAATGTGACATTATTCATGTTCAGAGTAGGGGTTATTTATTTATTTGTACATTTGTGTCAGCGTGCTGAACCCTAAGGTTTCTAGGCGCTACTTACATTGATCAAGGAAGCAGTGCAGTGAAAACATGTCAAAAAGGGTCACACAAAGTGTGTGTCCATTTCAGTGAAAGTGTAGTGGCAGGGCCGACTCAGCTAAAGAGCCCTGTTTCTAAAACAATAAAAGTTTTGCATCAAGTTAATATACACATGAAACAGTAGCAAAAATGCCCTATGCACTCAGCAAGAGACTGAATTTTTGTTTAAACTCAAGCAGAAATCACTCCCACCGCAGCTTCAAATACTGTGTAGTTAGAGGTGGCATTTAGTAGAAGAGGCATCACTCCCAGCTCAGCTTGAAATAATAGCCAGTCAAAAAGAGTCTGTTTAACAGATGAGATATCACTCATTCCTGTTTCAAATGATAGTCAAGGAGAGTCTGTTTAATGGATGAAATAACACCTACAGGCGCTGAGAACAAGGGGAAAGGAGGCAACTTCTCCCTGGGTTCTTTAGCAGTGCTTGCAGGAGTCTCCTGTTTCCCCTATATAACTGTGTACTGTTTTCAGTTTCTGGCTGTACATCTAGGTGGCGGCTGGTGAATGATTTAATTGGAGGGGCACAAATATTTTCCCCAAATATGCCAGAGCGACAGTGTAGCGAGGGAGCCCAAACCAGCTGGAGACATTTTTTAAAATCATTGCTTAAAATGGTGCATTTTAAAACTTACTTTTTTTTGAGAAATTGGTTGAAAAGCCAAACACTTTGAAATTGATTTTGTATGGTAAATCATCAAAACAATTCAATGGAGGCAAGTCACCAATAGTGCACAGGAGAATGACCCCCAACACACCTTCATGATACCCTTGTCCACATCATATGCCAGCATAAAAACATGTTCATTTTGGTTTAACCAGTATCTGTCAGTATTCCATATAAGAACATACTCATGTTTACTTTACACATAATACCATTAGTGATACTTTAAGAAAGCATGTCCACACTCGTTTTCACAATATATGGCAGTACCCCATTTAAGAACATACTAATTTTGGCTTTAACATTTAAAGCGCCATGCCACGGTATGAAAATATGTCCAAACTGGCTGCAGCAAAATGCCACTCTAGCAACGTAATAACACTTATCATGCTTGCACAAATTATCATGTTACAGTAAGAAATGGCTAGACTGGCTGCATTAAAATGCCATTCTACTTAAATAATAAGACTTATCATGCTTGCTTTATCAAAGAAGCCCAATACAATTTATAATGCCACCGTAAGAAATGGTTAGACTGCATGCACCAAAATGCCAGTCTCTTGTCATGCTTGCTTTATCAAAGATGCCCGATACAAAATGGCATACCATTTTAAGAAATCTGTTTGACTGACTGCATTAAAATGCTGGCCTAGCCACATAATAACATTAATCATGCTTGCTTTTTCACAGATGCCCAGTAAAAAATGCCATGCCTGCCTCCTAGACCCCCTGGTGCCTCACAAAAATACAATGTGTATGTGTGCTTGTGAGGTTCAGGGGGGCCCAGGTGTCTGGCATAGTATTTTTTACTAGGCATCTATCATAGAAGGCCAGTAAAAAAATACCATGCCTACACCCTGGGCCCCCTGATTTAAGCCAGCGGGGAGCAGGGTCGTGCAACAACAGCATTTGTAAAATGCATTGCTTCACAACCCGCCTCCCCCAACCGGCCAAAAACAGCTCCCTGGCCCAACACAAACACACGTGCACACACGCTCCCACACCTTTCACATGTAGCATGCACTTGCTCATTCACTCACACACCCATCATCATGCACTCCCTCATTACACACAACACAAGCATACACGCCTACATACACATTGAAATGAATGTGCCCTCTGGCTCAGCCATGACGTTTCCTCCCAGCGCTCCAGCGCCTGCTCAGCACGAACGGGAACCAGGAAGCAAAGAGTACTTTCTGCAAATGCACACAAGAGCTGGAGCGTTGATGAAGCACCCCGCCCCGTATGTGCGGGGAGGCGCTGGAGCACCCCTCACATATACAAAAATGCTGTTCCACAGCCAGCATCCCCAATGGGCCATGCAAGTCAGGGATGCAAAACACCCCTGGCTTTGCTGGCCCGTTGGCACTATGAAACGGAAATCGTGTTTCTCTTTGGCACTTCACTGGCTCCTCGACTACTCCATAATGAGGGAGGGTGGGTCGACACCCGCTCGCCCATTATGGACTGGCTGCAACTGGTCCATACTTAATGAATATATGCAGAGGGTCATTATAGCGGGAGATGAAATGCTGCTGACATTGAAGTCATTACATGAATTGCACTGTTGCTAATGCAGTGACTTTGGGCACATTTAGGGGCCTATAGATATGCCCTACAGTAGGAGGGTAGCTCAGCAGGTTGAGTGACTGTTGCTGATATCTTAGCAGTGATGGCCTCGACCCCAGTAATATTCATGGTCTCTGCCTTTCAGGCCCAAAAAAAGAAGGCTAGGCAAACAAAGTACCTCCAAAGGCGGAGAGGACGGCTGGATGAAGGAGCCGCTTTAATGCTCCTGGGAAGAGTTCTTTGCCAGAGGAGGGGGCAGCAGTGGTGTCACTAGAAGTATGTATTAGGGGGAAAACTGGGGGGGCACAAATGCTACAAGGTGGGGGGGTGGCACATCCGATAAGCATCAACAAGCCAAACTGGCTGAAGAGTACCTATATCTTACCACATTGGTTAAAGAAACGAGACATTAAGCATGTGCAGAGTAGGTTTAATGCAATAGAAATTATGCATAAAGTTAATATACATCCTAAAAAATGAACTCATGTTCAGCAGTTGAAAAAATGCCCTCGCCTTCAGCAAGAGACGGGATTCTTTTAACTAAAGCAGACACCACTCCCAGCCCAGCTCCAAATACTGTGTACTTAGAGGTGGTATTTAGCAGAAGAGGCATCACTCCCAGCTCAGCTTTAAATAATAGCCAGTCAAAAATAGTCATTTTAACAGAAGAGATGTCACTCATACCTCAGTTTCAAATGAAAGTCGAGGGCAGTGTGTTTAACAGATGAAATGCCACCTACAGTCTCTGAGTGCAGAAGGAAAGGGGGCAACTGCTCCCCGGGTCTTCAGCAGGGCTTGCAGGAACCTCACTCTGACCCCATGGAATTGGTCACAGTTTCTTACTGTGCACCCCAGTGGCAGATGGTGAATTATTTTAATTGGAGGGGCGTAAATATTTTCCCAAATATGCCAGTGTGATGAAGCGTACCGAGGGAGCCTGAACTGTTAGGGAGAATTCTCATTTCATGGCTAATTTCCCTTACCTATAGAGTCCCCCGGCAGCTTTGCTGGATTTGAAGGGTTTATTTCTTTTTACCTGCTAAGAGTGAGGCTCTTTTTCCCACTCTTAGGCACTTTTGCTATCTGTGTTCTAGGCTATTTTTGTGTTTAATGCCTATGGGACCTTTTCTCTCCCCCATAGGAACCATCTTTATGCACATGTGTTGCACAGCACCCTCCGTGCAGTGACACACGGGTGTCGTAGCGACCCCCAAACATAGACTCCATACCCTGTGACTGACTACTGTCTCCCAGGGCATGTAAAGGCCCCATTGACTTTACTACTCAATCTCTATGAACTAAACCAGTACACCCCATCTTAATGTGGAAGTACTGGAGGGGGTTAATAGTTTTTCCCCTATGTTCATTTTCGGGAGGATACCTTAAAGTCCCCCTCTACATAGTTTCTGGCTGGTGGCAGTGGTTACTACCTATTATATTCGACCGCAAATATTTCCCTATGGGATTTTCCCATTGTTCGAGGCTACCACTTTTACTGACAGCCTCTAACATTCCGCCGGTTTATTTTTATTATTAACTTTACTCCGATAGGTTTTATTTGCCAGAACTTTGATATAATTTCTTTCTCGTGTCTTACTCTAAACTCCTAACCCAGGTCGGGGATCCTTTGTTCGCTCTTTTGGCTGGCTTCTGCCAAGAAGCCCTCCTTTCGGCGCCTCTGAGTCTGGGGTGGGTCTGTTGTTTGGGAGAGGGAGTAGAACCCCTGTACAAAGTTGCCACAGCAACTCAGGTCACACTCTAACCTGATAGGCTGGAGGGTCTCCCGCCAAGAAGACCACTCCACTGTGTGAGTGACAGCTAAACTGTATGAATGGGTCTCTTTCTGCATAAAAGCAGGGTCCTGAGGACTGGAAGGGCAAGACGTTGCCACTGGAACTACGGAACTGAAGGGGAGAGAAGCCACAGACATCTTCAGCATCTACACCACCGGTGAAGCCCTGCCGGATCGTCTCACCATTTTTCTTCCACACGACGAGAGGAGATCTTCAGTGAAAGAGCCTCCTTCCCTTGAGCTGGTGGGGTCAACCAGTTCACCTATCGCTTCCTCAGACCTACCTTGGTCGAATCGACAGTGCCCAGCACTTGGAGACTGGATAGCCAGGCAGCTATCGACCCGGACCGCGATTAAAAGGAGCATACCTTTTAAACTTCGTTTGGCAGCACCACGGCTGTTTTCATCCCTGGCTAGTGCAGTGACTCGAACCTTCCTCCACGACGAGAGCCTCTCTTCCTCTGTTGGACCCCTCGACCTGCAGCAACTACCAGGAACAACCGCCACCGCAGGAGCCACTTCTTCACGTTTAAGGTACACTGTTCCACCAGGCCGCCCTTTTTCCGTAGTAGCCCTAAAGGTGTTTTAAATCCTTTAACTACTTGTGGGGTCGGCCGTCCTCTCTCTTAACATTGTCTTTCACCTCACATCTACCGTTTCAAGATTCGTCTACCAAAGACTTGACTGCAGCTACAAGAACATTTTTGCTCCTAATCTCTTGGTCCTGTACCATTGACTCTGGCTCAGGCCTATTGACTCTGGCTGATTTGTTATATCTGCTCTCACTAGATTGGTTTTCAATGAGAAATGTGTTGATGCACCTGAATCTTCTAAACCCCTCTTCCTTCCTACTGTTTTAACTTGTGGAGTGCCATTTTGCTCAGTTTTCATTCACTTATCTTTCTGCTAAAGTGTTACTGTGCATTACTTGTTCACAAAACTTCAGGGAAGCGTTGCTAGGGGGTGTCTGAAGATATTTCGGTTTAACTTGTGCTTTCCCTCCCTTTCGTTGAATTGCTAGAGTGCCATTTGTAGTTGGTTTTCACTGTGCCGTTTTGCTCAGTTTTCACTCTACTGCAAACTTGTCTACAATTGAATAGGGAGTTGTATTTACTTTTCCTTGACTGAATTTTTAACGTACTTTACCAATTGTGATTATGTGTTGACTTAGAAGTGTATAAAATAAATATATATTCCCTTTTTGATACAAAACTTTGGTCAGTGTTTCCTTGTGCCATAGTACTGTGATACCTATTGTGTAAACCCTGAAAACTGCTCACCTCTCTCTTGAGATAGGTCTGACTGCTCAGCCACAGCTACCAACTAAATCTTTGTGGTACAGACTGATACCAAAGGGGATTTATTGCTCTCACCTGTAGTCCTAATCTGGGGTAGTGCTCTCTAAGGGAACTGCCCTGGATTCTGCCTAATTTGAACCACTCAAGAGGAGTTGGGGTTCGCCCCCAAACATTTTACAAATAATGGCTGGAACTGGTCCAATTCACAGCACAGCTTTTTTGAAAATTGGGGAAAATGTCAAACAGTTTTTGCAATTGGTTTTGTAGGGTAACTCATGAAAAAAATCCAATCGATGCAAGTCACCAACAGTGCAGGGGAGTATTTAGCCAAAAGATTTGCATGATGCCTTGCCCACAATATATGCCACGCTGGCTGCGCCCATACATTTCCATGCGGGCAGCATAAATATATGCCTGCATTCCAAAATAAGAACATACTCATGTTGGCTTTGCACATAATGCCAATGATGATGACACTATAAGAAATAATTTCCACACTTGTTCTACCAAAATATGGCAGCATCCCCAGGTAAGAACATACTCCTTTTGGCGTTAACATTAGAAGTGCCATGCCACAGTATGAAAACCTGTTCAAACTGGCTGCGTCAAAATGCCAGTCTAGCCGGGTAAACACTTATCATGATTCCTTTATCAAAGATTCCTACAACAAAATGCCAGAAATAAATGGCTAGAGTGGCTGCAATAAAATGCCAGTGAAGCTACATAATAACACTTATCATGTTTGCTTTATCATAGATGCCCACTAAACAAAGCCATGCCTGCCTCCTCCACGCCAGCTCATCAAACAGGGTGCTGGTTGTGGCTGGTGGGGTTATGGGGTTGTGCAACAACCCTTATCTTGTCAAAATCAGCTCCATTGACCAGTACAAACACACACATCCACACATTCACACAACCTTCATTCGCTCATTCACACACACACCAATCATCATGCATTTACTCATTACACACAACACAAGCATACACACAGACATACACATTTAAATTAATGTACCTTCTGCCCCGGTACTGATGTTTCCTCCCAGCGCTCCAACTCCGGCAGAGCACGAAAAGGAACCAGGAAGCAAAGAGCACTTGCAGGTATGTGCACACGTGCGCAACAGCAGGAGCGTTGATGACAAAGTGCCCCACCCCGTTGTTATGTGCAAGCAGGCCCCAAACCACCCCTATCACACAAACAAACATGCAGTTCCTCAGTTAGCATCCCCAATGGGCCATGCAGTGTTGGGGAAGCAAAACGTCCCCGGCTTTGCATGGCTCATTGGACATACAAGGCTGAGGAACAGAACTGTCAAACGGAAACCACGTTTCTCTTTGACAGTTCAAGCCAGCCGAGGAGTGCTCCCTCAGCTGCAAAAAACAGCTGACAGAGTGCTCTGTGTTTACACCGGGCTGGCTCCTCTATTGTGGGTGAGGGTGCCCATGGGTCGGTGCTCCCTTGACCATTATGGAGTAGCCGCCCGTAAAGGAATGTATGTACAGGGTCAGTTTGGCCAGAGATGAAATATTGTTGACTTTGAAGTCATATACACAAACTGCACTGCTGGGAGTGCAGTGATTTTGACTAATTTAAGGGATCCATAAACATGCCCAGCAGTAGAAGGATACCAGGGTAGCTCAGCAGCTTCAGTGACTGCTGCTAAAATGTTATATATTTAACACACATCTGTAAATCTTATGACTTATAAAATGCTTTAAAATGTGTTCTGCCAGGGGATGTGTTGGGCTGGCAGCTTTCTGTTATTCAGGGCGAGGGTGGGGGAATGTCTGCCCCCATAGTGAAAATCAAATGTTTGCACCCATGAACCCTCAGTTTAATTTCCTAATAACTGCTGTTAGGGCAATAGAAACATTTATTTGTGATTAAGCAGTTTCACAAACATATAACTGCTTTAGGAATGTAACCTGTGATATAACACAAAGGAGGGGGCAAAACAATCCCAGGGTATTTGTGGGGCAGTCCAAAAAAAAAACAACCACATTTAAAAGAAAACTAGTTCAAGAAGCATGTTTCAGTTTGGAAATGTCTTTTGTTTTTTTCTACACAAGCGTAAGCTGCACATTTAGAAAACAATAGTGTGCCCAGCATGTAAGTGGCATGTTTGTAACGGTGATCGCCCCCATCCCCCGTGACAGTCATGGTCCATTCATTCCCATGGTGTCCATTTCAGGCCAGGAGAAAGGACACAAGCTGAGCAAATAGAGCCTGCAAATGCGCACGCATGATGGCTCTGCAAAGGAGCACCTTTAGGGCTCCTGGAAAGAGTTCTTTGCTGGGGGAGGGAGGCAGGCCACCAATTAAGGGGGGAAATTGCCAGGGGAGGGGGCAATTTCTCCCTTACATCCTCTAGAGACCTCTATAAGGGAGAGGAGGACCACAGAGGGCAAGGACACTTCTGAACTGTGAGTATATTGCACCCACCAGGATGAGGAGACGGCCCTCTCGCTAATAAGACTTCATCATGGAGTGAAGATTACTGTCTTTTCTAGAAAAGGAGGTGTGTAGAATACCTGACTCACGAGATCTGCTGCGAGAGGGGGTGCGCGGGTCACACAAGAGCCACGAGGGAAGCGAGTGGCGTGGGAGGAGAGAGCGCACGTGGATCTCGCAAGAACCTTAAGGGCCCGTCATGGTAAAATGCGCTGGGAGCTTGCAGAGCATTGTCGGGAGAGCGCCTCCCACACTAACGTATTCAAGGCGACTGGCTAACGCACCATTTGTGCTACAGCTCAGCCCCGTGGAAATGCGCAGGTCACCTTTGAGAATAAGGTGATCTTCTAATTTCCAAAAATGGGTTATCTAAAAATAGCATATCCTCTGCTCTATTTTTAGATGTTCCATTTTTTGAAAAATGTCTAAATGGTCACAATATAAGGGAAAGGAGAGGGGGGGAGTGATGTGGAGTAATAGGCAAGAAAGCAGAGGCAGAGCAGTGGGTCAGAGGGGGCAACGGTGGTCAAGAGAGCAGACAGGATGCAGTGGGACGGTGGACCGGAAATCAAAGAAGGAGCGGAGGTACAGAAAGCAGAGTGCGCGTGAGCTCAGGGGGAGCAGTGGGCCTGAAAGAGGCAGTGAGCTGCAGATTGGGAGAAAGGCTGAGGGAGGCGTGCAATAGAATGGGTGAAAGGATGAACGATGCAGAAGTAGCATGAAACATTGGAGGACTGCATCCTACGGGAGGAATTGGGGAGCCTAAGGTGTGTGTTGGGAGTATGATGTGTAGTGTGGCAGGGACTGAGGAGTGCATATTGTGACTCTGCAATGTGGCAAAGCACGCGTGCATGTGTATGACTGAGCGTGAGATGTGGGAGGTGTGGGGTGTTTGGGGGGATTGGGGGATTGGGGAACATAGAAGGGGAATATTTTCAGAATAACAACTGATAATGATCAATAGAGTTACTAATATTAAATAGGCATGCACATTAAACCAAAGGCGTAGCCAAAACAAACACTGTTCTGTCAAGCCAAAGACATCTGGGGCTCATCCTATTAATTTAATACAAAATGTACAATTAATGACACCCTGGATCTCCTGTAGCCTTGCACACTGCCTCTTTCCTGCAATGCACCAATCTTACACCATCCAGTCAACAGAAAATAAAGGTTTGTGCCACTCAGTTCGCCATTTCGTGCTGCAATATCCTGGATGGTCTGTCCAATATGGCTCCATCCTGGGTCTCAGTGCTGAGGAGCTCACTCTCTCAGGTAGCACTTGGCCTCTCTGCAGAGATTGCCTGTAAGGATGAACGTGACGTCACTCTCCCCTGGCTTCTCTGCTGGAGCCCTCTTATGACGAGGCGTCCTTCATCTGCCCATTCAAAGACTAGCCTCAAACCTGGGATACTCTCTACTGGCCATTTCTTATCACTCAGCGTCCATTCACTCCTTGGCCTCTCTGCAGGGGGTCTCCTCTTATAAGCCAGTGCACTATCTCTGCCCATTCACTGCTTGGCCTCCTATAGAGAGCTGCTCCTCTGATCAGGCACACTATCTCTACCCATTCATTGCTTGGCATCCCTGCAGGGATCACCTCCATTAATCACGTACACTATCTCTGCCCATTCACCCATTGGCCCCTTTGCAGGGGTCTCCTCTTATAAGAAAGTACACTATCTCTGCCCATTCACTGCTTGGCCTCCCTGTAGGAACCACCTCCTCTAATCAGGCAAACTATCTCTGCCGATTCACTGCTTGGCCTCCCTGTAGGGAGCACCTCCTCTAATCAGGCAAACTATCTCTACCCATTCACTCATTGTGCTCGTTGCAGAGGTCTCCTCTTACAAGCAAGCACACTATCTCTGCCCATTCACTGTGTGGCCTCCCTGTAGGGAGCATAGCCTCTAATCAGGCACACTATCTCTGCCCATTCACTCCTTGGCCTCTCTGCAGGGGTCACCTCTTCTAAGCCTGTACAGTATCTCTGCCCATTCACTGCGTGGCCTCCCTGTAGGGAGCACCTCCTCCAATCAGGCACACTGTCTCTGCCCATTCACTCATTGGCCTATTTGCAGGGGTCTCCTCTTATAAGCAGGTACACTATCTCTGTCCATTCACTGCTTGGCCTCCCTGTAAGGATTACCTCCTCTAATCACGTATACTATCTCTGCACATTCACTCCTTGGCCTCTCGTCATGGGTGTCCTCTTATACGCAGTACAATGTCTCTGCCCATTCACTGCTTGGCCTCCCAGCAGGGATCACCTCCCCACACTATCTGCCCATTCGCTCCTTGGCCTCTCTTTAGGGGTCTCCTCCTCTAATACGGGTGCACTATCTCTGCCCATTCACTCCTTGGCCTCTCTGCAGGGGTATCCTCTTATAAGCCAGTACACTGTCTCTGCCCGTTCACTCCTTGGCCTCGCTGCAGGGGTGTCCTCTTATAGGACAGTACACTGTCTCTGCCCATTCACTCCTTGGCCTCCCTGTAGGGAGCACCCCCTCCAATCAGGCACACTGTCTCTGCCCATTCACTGCTTGGCCTCCCAGCAGGGATCACCTCCCCACACTATCTGCCCATTCGCTCCTTGGCCTCTCTTTAGGGGTCTCCTCCTCTAATCAGGCGCACTATCTCTGCCCATTCACTCCTTGGCCTCTCTGCAGGGGTATCCTCTTATAAGCCAGTACACTGTCTCTGCGCGTTCACTCCTTGGCCTCGTTGCAGGGGTCTCCTCTTATAAGCCAATACACAGTCTCTGCCCATTCACTCCTTGGCCTCCCTGTAGGGAGCACCCCCTCCAATCAGGCACACTGTCTCTGCCCATTCACTGCTTGGCCTCCCAGCAGGGATCAGCTCCCCACACTATCTGCCCATTCGCTCCTTGGCCTCTCTTTAGGGGTCTCCTCCTCTAATCAGGCGCACTATCTCTGCCCATTCACTCCTTGGCCTCTCTGCAGGGGTATCCTCTTATAAGCCAGTACACTGTCTCTGCGCGTTCACTCCTTGGCCTCGTTGCAGGGGTCTCCTCTTATAAGCCAATACACAGTCTCTGCCCATTCACTCCTTGGCCTCCCTGTAGGGAGCACCCCTCCAATCAGGCACACTGTCTCTACCCATTCACTGCGTGGCCTCCTGAAGGGAACACCTCCTCTAATCAGGCGCGCTATCTCTGCCCATTCATGGTTGGCCTCCATGTAGGGAGCACCTCCTTCTATCAGGCTCACTGTCTCTGTCCATTCACTGCTTGGCCTCTCTGCAGGGGTCTCCTCTTATAAGCCTGTACACTATCCCTGCCCATTCACTGCTTGGCCTCCCAGGCACACTATCCGTGCCCATTCAGTGCTCGGCCTCAAGGCCTTGATCACTTCTTGCGATCTGTTGTCCGCTCTCTTTGCCTAATACATTCTTGGCATCGAAGCAAGGATCACCTGTGATGGCAATTGGCAAGTTTGGTATTCTCATAGTGCAGTCGCTGCCCATTCAAACATTGGTTTTAAGCTGGGGTCGGGCCTCGTGGCCAAGTGTATTCCCTCTGCCAGAGGGCTGCAGGCATCCCCTATCCTAACCAGATTCTCCCACTCTGCCCATTCCATCCCTGGCCTTTCTGCAGGCATCCCCTGTCCTAACCAGATTCTCCACCTCTGCCCATTCCATTCCTGGCCTCTCTGCAGGCATCCCCTATCATAACCAGATCCTCCCACTCTGCCCATTCCACCCCTGGCCTCTCTGCAGGCATCCCCTATCATAACCAGATTCTCCACCTCTGCCCATTCCATTCCTGGCCTCTCTGCAGGCATCCCCTATCATAACCAGATCCTCCCACTCTGCCCATTCCACCCCTGGCCTCTCTGCAGGCATCCCCTATCATAACCAGATTCTCCCACTCTGCCCATTCCATCCCTGGCCTCTCTGCAGGCATCCCCTATCATAACCAGATCCTCCCACTCTGCCCATTCCACCCCTGGCCTCTCTGCAGGCATCCCCTATCATAACCAGATTCTCCACCTCTGCCCATTCCATTCCTGGCCTCTCTGCAGGCATCCCCTATCATAACCAGATCCTCCCACTCTGCCCATTCCACCCCTGGCCTCTCTGCAGGCATCCCCTATCATAACCAGATTCTCCCACTCTGCCCATTCCATCCCTGGCCTCTCTGCAGGCATCCCCTATCATAACCAGATCCTCCCACTCTGCCCATTCCACCCCTGGCCTCTCTGCAGGCATCCCCTATCATAACCAGATTCTCCCACTCTGCCCATTCCATCCCTGGCCTCTCTGCAGGCATCCCCTATCATAACCAGATTCTCCCACTCTGCCCATTCCATCGCTGGCCTTTCTGTGGGCATTAGCTTTTATAATCATGTGCCCCCTTCAATCGCTGGCCTCGCTGCAGGCTTCGGGTTTTATAACCAGGTGCCCTCTCTCTGCCCCTTCAATGTTTGGCCTCTTTGCGGGCATCGCCTGGTGTAAGCAGGTGACTCTTTCTGCCCGTTCACACATTGGCCTCACAGCTGGCTCGGCTCCTGCTGTGGGAACTCCGCTCTGGTGGCGTGGAGGGCTCCAAGTGGCTGCCGGGAGTTCACGATGTCGTGTTGTGGTCATCTGCCGGTAACCCTGCTCCATAGAGCTAAGAATAGCTCCCCTGTCCCCCCGCCCCCACCCACGCTTCCCTCCAGGCAGTCTGCACAGCTGCTCGCTGACAGGCTCTTAGCTTCACAAACATTTAATTAAGGTGTCGAATAGTTCATCTCGATGCCACGGGGTGCGGCAGGTCACGGACGAGCTGCTTTGGCGGAGCCCGTTTGGTTTTCGCCACTACTACAGTATGGCGTGGGCGGGGCAGGATCAAGGAACTATGTCAGAGCTCGTTTGGTCCCCATTACTGCGACAGGGCATGGTTGAGGTGCATTGGCGGAGCCCAGGCTGATCACAGTACTGGAAGAGCAGCCGGCGGTGCAACAGGACAGGACTGCGGACGGTGCATTGGCGCAGCTCGTGGCTGTGGGTCTCATTACTGCGACAGGGCATGGGTGAGGTGCATTGGTGGAGCCCAGGCCGATCACAATACTGGAAGAGCAGCCAGCGGTGCAGCAGGACAGGACTGCGGACGGTGCATTGGCGCAGCTCGTGGCTGTGGGTCTCATTACTGCGACAGGGCATGGGTGAGGTGCATTGGTGGAGCCCAGGCTGATCACAATACTGGAAGAGCAGCCGGCGGTGCAGCAGGACAGGACTGCGGACGGTGCATTGGCGCAGCTCGTGTCTGCGGGCCTCATTACCGCGACAGGGCATGGTTGAGGTGCATTGGCGGAGCCCAGGCCGATCACAATACTGGAAGAGCAGCCGGCGGTGCAGCAGGACAGGACTGCGGACGGTGCATTGGCGCAGCTCGTGGCTGTGGGTCTCATTACTGCGACAGGGCATGGGTGAGGTGCATTGGTGGAGCCCAGGCTGATCACAATACTGGAAGAGCAGCCGGCGGTGCAGCAGGACAGGACTGCGGACGGTGCATTGGCGCAGCTCGTGTCTGCGGGCCTCATTACCGCGACAGGGCATGGTTGAGGTGCATTGGCGGAGCCCAGGCTGATCACAATGCTGGAAGAGCAGCCGGCGGTGCAGCAGGACAGGACTGCGGACGGTGCATTGGCGCAGCTCGTGTCTGCGGGCCTCATTACCGCGACAGGGCATGGGTGAGGTGCATTGGCAGAGCCGCCGCAGCCATGGTTACCGTGGACTCTGTGTGATGTGTACACATGCCGGCAGGGAGTGGCGCTGGCGGTAAGAGGAGACCCCCAGGCTCTGATTTACGTCTCCTACGGAGGCTCCAGTTCTGCTGAGCCAGGCTGTCTGCCCCAAGCCCCACGAACAGCACAAGCACACCGCAGCTGGCAGGGCTGGCACAGCTGTGCCCGCTGCCAACCTGGGCACCAGGCCTAAGAGACCCTCTTCCTTCATGCCCTTACTTTACACGTTGTGGCACCGCAGTGTGCACTCACTGTGTTACCAGCCCTCATATGCAGGGGCTGCCTCTGTGCCAGGAGCAGCGGGTCAACTTGGCAGAAATATGCGAGAGCAACTGAGCGTAGCGAGTGAGCCCGAATCAAGCAAGAGGGGATCGACCCCCGAGAATTTTTGGGGGGAATAAGTGTAAAAATGGTGTGTGATACAGCGTACTTTCTGTGAAAAATTAGGTGAAAAGCCAGACAGTTTGGAATCTATTTTGTAGGGTAATTCATGAAAAAATCCTATAGACGCAAGTCATGACTTCCCCTCAATATATCCCAATATATTCACCTTCACTGTGCCCATACAGTTCCATTTTGGCTGGACCTATATATATATGCCAGTATCTCCATGTGAGAAAATACCCGTGCTTGCTTTGCACATAACGCAAGCAATGAGACCATGAGAAAACAAGAGTCTGCCCACTGGTGGCAAGTACTCTCATAGTATGTGTCGAGAAGTGCACGGGGCCTCAGGAGGCTGGCTTATGTGCTTGTGGTCACTGGGCAGATTGTTGGGTGCATGGCTGTATTATGCTGTGGTAATTGTGGCAGCTACTAGAGTTTTGGGTGCACTCAAGAGTGTGTCCACTGTCTGCAAGTAGTGTGATAGCATGTGTACAGAAGTGGGCAGGGTGTGTGGCAGGTGGCTTGCTGGAGTGCCCTGCATTTCTTGGGCGCATCATAGTCTGTGCAGAGGGTGAGAGTAATGTTATAGCATGTGTACAGAAGTGGGCAGGGTGTGTGGCAGGTGGCTTGTTGGAGTGCCCTGCATTTCTTGGGCGCATCATAGTCTGTGCAGAGGGTGAGAGTAATGTTATAGCATGTGTACAGAAGTGGGCAGGGTGTGTGGCAGGTGGCTTGTTGGAGTGCCCTGCATTTCTTGGGCGCATCATATTCAGTGCAGTGGGTGAGAGTAATGTTATAGCATGCGTACAGAAGTGGGCAGGGTGTGTGGCAGGTGGCTTGTTGGAGTGCCCTGCATTTCTTGGGCGCATCATAGTCTGTGCAGAGGGTGAGAGTAATGTTATAGCATGCGTACAGAAGTGGGCAGGGTGTGTGGCAGGTGGCTTGTTGGAGTGCCCTGCATTTCTTGGGCGCATCATAGTCTGTGCAGAGGGAGAGAGTAATGTTATAGCATGTGTACAGAAGTGGGCAGGGTGTGTGGCAGGTGGCTTGTTGGAGTGCCCTGCATTTCTTGGGCGCATCATAGTCTGTGCAGAGGGTGAGAGTAATGTTATAGCATGTGTACAGAAGTGGGCAGGGTGTGTGGCAGGTGGCTTGTTGGAGTGCCCTGCATTTCTTGGGTGCATCATAGTCTGTGCAGTGGGTGAGAGTAATGTTATAGTATGTGAAGTGAAGTGGACAGGGCCTCAGGTGGATGCCTCATATGTCTGGGTTGTGGTCACTGGGCAGATTCTTGGGTACTTCACTGTATTCTGCTGTATTGGTTGTGGGCAGTTAGTAGAGTCTTAGGTGAGTATCTTTTTTTTTTTTATTTTTTTTTATTTTTATTGGTTTGTTCAACCTTTAAAAAGAAATAACTAAAACAGAACAAGAGGAAGGATACGTCACATGTGAAATCGTGTCGTTTTGTTTACCTCCCTCCATCCCTCCCACCATCAGTGTCGTCTCGATTTGTACTTCCAACGTGTCGTATTAAAGGATGCTGCCATGGTGGCCGATAGAGATTTCAAGTCTTTGATTGGACCACGTTGAGTTTTGGATCGTCCAGCTGTCCTTTTACTACACGTAGAAAGTTTATTAGTGCAAATAGCACTGCTCTGTTCGATCCCTCAAATAAGGCTATCCACCAGTCATCAGCCGTCATACATTGGTGCTCTTTGATCAGCTCTCTGAAGTGAATTTGCCTTTGATGCTGAAAGTATTGGCAGAACATCGTTAGATGTTTTAAGGTTTCCTTATCATTGTTACAGAAGCTACAACTTAGGTTGGTGCCCGCACCCTTCGCCCAAATGTTCATCCGCTCCTTTGTTTTTAGCATATTTAGTCTGAAGTGCATGTATAGAGATCTTGCATGATGATCTGGAAGAAGAGTTAGATAAGTGTGCCTCTGATGATATGCTTTGGCTTCTCCTGGGACATCTTGCATTAGAGTTGAGTTGGCTCTTGCTTCGCAAGTTTTTATCCAGTCAGCCCTCCATATTTTCATTTTTGCCAGCTCTGGATTTTTAGTTAGCATTGTGGCTGAAATGTCAAACTCCTTTAGAAGTGTTTCGCAAAGGAGGTTCCATTGAAAGAAGATCGTGTGTTCTTTGGCGGTGTCCGGCCTGTGTAGTATTTTAAATTGGATCGCTGGATCTTCTATCAGAGTTTTTCTAAACAGACTCAGTAAGTTCCAAGAGACTCTTGCATTTATCGAGATGAGGCCCAGTTCATATCGAAGACAGACCGTCGAGGTGCCTTTGGGAAGCTGTAGTACTCTGCTCCAGAATATGTTTTCAAGTGAGTTCCACAAGTCACTTGAACAGCCAAAGGCGTTCTCGCCGCTATAGATTAGGGCAGGTACCACTTTTTGTTGAAAAAATTCAATTACTGGTTTTAGGGTGAACTTTCCAAATTTTTTATTGATTAGAGTCGCCTGACAAGCCATCTGTCGGCATTTGCTCTTTGTCAGTTCTGCCCACGGTGCGTCATTTCTGCTGGCGCTGATCTTCATGCCCAGGTATGTGGAATATTTTACGGTCTGAAGTTGTTCATTACCAAGAGACCATCTGTTCTTTTTCCGTCGAGTGATGCGGCCTTGTAGTTTCTCCAAAATTAGAATTTCGCATTTTTGTTTGTTGATTCGAAGTCCGTTCGCTGTTGTATAGGTGTCAAGGCACTTTAGTTTACGCTGCAGGCCAATAGGAGTCAAATCGATCAGAATAAGATCGTCAGCGTAGACCAGGTAGTTAATGGGCGAGCCATGTAATTTCGGAGGAAATATTGATGCGCCAGTGAATGCCTCATTTATGTCAGATATAAAGAGGTTAAAAATGATGGCTGCTAAGGGGCATCCTTGTTTCACACCCTTCTGTGTGCTGATAGGGGCAGATAACGTGCCTTTAGTGTCTAAGCGAATCTGAATGGTAGTGTCCGTGTGTAGTTCACGTATCGCTTCCACTAAGCTTGAAGGGCAGTTCCATCTCATGAGTTTCTCCCATAAGCGTTCCCTGTCTATGCTATCGAACGCATGGGACAAGTCTATCAAAGCCAGGTAGATCTTTGTGTTGGTTCTGATTGCTTCCATCTTTAGGAGATTCAATACCAATAGGTTCAAGCCGCATCCAACTCCCTTTACAAACCCCGCTTGTCTGGGGTCTACATGGTTATAGTCTTTAGCCCATTTTTGTAGTTTCTGTTTCAACAGGGTGGCGTAAATCTTCCCCAACACGTCTAGCAGAGCTATGGGCCTGTAGTTTTTTGGATTTAGACGGTCTCCCTTTTTAAAGATTGGGACCACTACAGCGCTTTTCCAAGACTTGGGGGTTGATCGGCTCGTGATGACTCGATCAAACAGAGTGACACAAAAGTCTGCCCATAAGGCTGGTGTTTTTTTCAGTGTATAGTTTGTTAGGCCGTCAGGGCCAGGCGCTCTAGAGTCGTGCACATTTTTGATTATGTCCAAGATGTCGCTTCTTTTAAACTCCAGGTCCCATTTGTTTGTCGTTATAGGAACCCAAGATGGTACGGGTTTATCATTACAAAAGAGGTCTGTGTAGAAGGTCGCCCACTCAGCTTCAGTTACTGCAATGGCTTGGAGGGCTTGCTGTGGAGCCATAGTGTTATTTATCAGTTTCCAATAGGCTGCCGAGTTTTTGCCAGCCATTCTTTTCAGCATCTCTTCTGAGTCGTTTTGGTGCATAATCGCTGCATGTGATTTAAGCCAGTTTCGGTATTTGGCCTTGATCGCCCTTTTGCTCTCTTTCATGTTGTCGGTATACGGACCTTTAAGTTTTCGTAACTCTTGTCTCATCTCTCTTTTGCGTTGCAGGATGGAAACGTCGAATTTATGTTTTGGGCAAAATTCGACATGTTTTAGGTTACGTTTGTGTTCCTCAAAGTTGGACAGAAGATTTTGGTATTCTAAGGAATTGACAGTGTGTTGAAAGGCATTAGAAATGGCCATTACTTCTGTATCCAAAAGGTTTAGACGTATTCTGCCTGTCCCAGTGCATACCGCAAATGGCCAACAGCTCTGCTCATCCAGCCAAGGGTGATGAATTGATAGTTTTAGCATATCATGATCACTGTGTTGCATTTTGGTGACTTCCAATTTAGTTGTTCTTTTGTGGATGTTTTCAGTCACAAATATGTAGTCAATGACCGATTTTTGGTCATCTCTTCTCCAAGTAGGGCAAGCCGGAATATCACCAGCTGTTTGCCCGTTAAGCATGTGCAAGCCTCTCAGATCTAATTCTAAACACCATTGAGTCGCAGCTTGTTCTCGTTTGCAGTTGCCTCTTGAGTTTTCGTCAGTGTGAGCATTATCCGGAATACAGATGATGTTTAGGTCACCACATACAATTAGGTCTAGCGGTTGCTCCTTAGTGAGTAAGTCGTCGATCACGGTTGTTACAAGGTCAATAAAGGTACACTCTTCGTTGCGTTCGTGGTTCCAGTATAAGTTGATAATATGCAAGCGTGATTTCTTGGTTGTTTCTTTTGGATATACATCGACGGTGGATACCTGAATAAAAGGTGAGGGATTGTATGAGTTGAGGATCCGGAATCCAGCGCTTTTCATCACCGCCAAAAGTAGGCCAGCCATCGGCCTTCCCTTTGTTTGTTTTATGGCGGGATTAATTGCTATTTCGAATCCTTCCATCAACGGGCTTTGAGAGAGCCATGTTTCTTGTAAACACAAAATGTCCAGTTCAGAAGCCCATGTTGTTTCAAAAAGATGCGTGAATCCTCTAGTGTTCCAGGAACCTATGTTACATATGTGAGATCTTCCCGGTTCCTGGCGTTATTTCCTCGGTTCAGTGTTTAAGGTTTTGGCCAACCAGGACCAATCGTCACATTTGTTTGATATGATGGCAGGGTTCCTCTCATTGTCATGTGTAGTGGATGGGCTTGTCATTCCATTAACTGTAATTCTTATCAGGTCACATTCAAGTGGCAAGGCTGCTGAGTCAGCTGAGTCACGTGGTCTCAAAGGACTAGTCGCTTGAGTTTCCTTGGATTGATTCTCAATGCTGCTCTCCAAGTCTTCATTGGATCTTTTGTTCCCGTTATTCATTGGTCTACTGCAGGACTTTACTTGGGAGTCAGCGCTCCAAACACCCCTTTCAGCGTTGGTTATGTCAAATCCTAGAGACATCAGTGTAGGCCCGGCATCCAGTAGTGCATCTGCTATGATCTTAGAGTGTAGATGTAGAATTACAGCATCAGTTTTCGTTTCGTTCTGGAATTCCACAATTTTGAGATCTTCAGAAGTTATCGCACGTAAGCTGGGAATCAGCTGACACAGTCGCAGCACATTAAATCGATTTAGTATCAGGTCATCAGAGGATACTATACGTTCCAGTATTAGACGATGGGGTGCTTGTCGTGTCGCTGGTTGATGTGATCTCACCTTTGGCATATGTTTTTGAGGTTGTTTAGTTGATCGGTTCACCCACTCTGTTTGGTTTTTCCTTTCATCTGTGATCATAGGCATTTTGGGCCCAGAATTGCGAACTGTGGGGGCCTCGAACCTTGCCACCTGTGTCACACATATGGAGTCTTGCAACACATTGGATACGGCAGATGATTCAGTTCCGACCTGCTGGCTTACAAAAGGGCGCTTTGTGCTGCTTTTGGCATCAAGCATCCGTCTTTTGGCATCTAAGGTCACAAAGCGGGGACTCTGCAGAACCTCCTCTGTGGTCTGCGACGGTGTTTGTTTGATAAGTTTACAGATTCTGGACACTCTCTTAGAGGCTTTCACAGTAATAGGAATATGTTGACTACAGTTCAGAGATGAGATACGAGGACTCCTGGTCTCTTCCCGGGGTGTAGTATCAGGCACGTCTAAGTCAATGTATACAGTTGCAGCAGAGTCTAATTTGGGTCCACCTTGTGAAAATGCTACTGACTTGTCTCTGACGATAAGTTCTTCGTCGTCATATACAGATATATTGGGTCCACCTTGTGAAAATGCTACTGACTTGTCTCTGACGATAAGTTCTTCGTCGTCATATACAGATATATTCAGTAGGGTATCGGAACCATCACTGTCACAGTTTGACATCTCTTTAGGATCTGATGACATTGATTTATTTGCACATACGGCCATCTTTTTTCCAATAGTGGAGTCCTTAGTGATGACTCCGTTAGCAGTTACATTGACAATTTTAATGTTGCGTAAAAACTTTCGAGAGTCGATTCCTCTACTCGCTTTCCTTGCGGGTTGATTTTTGGTTTTTTTAAGTGTGTTGCCTATGGTTTGTTCGGTAGCTGCTAGAGGCTTGTGTATAACAGTTGGCTTCTTAAAAATGTCGTATATAGCGGGCACGGGGTTTTCCCTCGCAGGAGGAGCCATCGGTTGTAGCTGGGAACAGAACAGCTCTTGGTTAAGGGTCGGCTTGGAGGTTGATGCCTCTTGAGGGTTTTGTAGTGCCAAGTTCGTATCCGCCTGGCTCTCTTTTAGAGCAGTTACAAACGGAGTGCTGATCAGACAGTCGTCTACCGCGATGATAGCAACATGCGGATTTATAGATGTACTACCAAGTTTCTCCGTTGTCTCCGGTATCAGGGTAAGATCTGTCGAGTTTGTGTTGGCGATGTGAGGCACACTAGCCTTTAGGGTTCCCTTATGGCTTATAGTTGGCTCTTTTTGCACATTAGCAAGCTCACATGATGAGTTAGCAGCAGTGATGTTGTTGTTACTGGCAGCGTTCTCTGATTGATTAGTTGGTGTACATCTTTCAGTGTTGGATAGAGAAACTGATGTGACACGTGAGTGTGTCGCCTGAAGGCCAACATGAGGGGAAACTACCCCCTGGTAGCCATGTTCTTTTTTTTGTTGTTGAAAAATGCTCAATGCTTCTTTGGCTACTTCAGCTAGAAGTTTTTTATCTAGGTTTGCGTTTTTGGCGTGGTCTGATAGTGTTTCAAGCGCCCAGTCTGTTTTTTTTTGTAGTTCATGTAGAACATCCTTGCAGTGAAGGTTTTTGTTTTCCATGCCTTCTATTTTATGATTCATGGCAGTGACTACCGTGGAAAGCTCTTTTATGTTATCATTGAGATTTTCGTACATTTTGATAAAGGGTGCAATGGAGATGGCCATAGAGGAGATTATGGTTGTTTGTAGATCTTTAGTGTGCTGCACAGTTCTTGGGTCTTCTGGATTTGTAGAGTCAAGTGGAGGCATACGCCTATCACGGTGAATCGGTCGTCGGATCTTGGGGTAAGGCCGTTCCATTATGGATGAGTCCGTTGAGGTTTGATCTGCTGAGGAGTCCGTTGTGCAGTAAGTGTCGTCAATTACTCGCCTTGGCGCAGGGACTATGGCTGGTGAGCCCGTTGCGTTGCTATGCTCTGTCGAGCTTCTTTTGAGTTTCTTATTTTGAGAGCAACTCAAACTGGGGGATATACTCACCCCAATCCTTCTTCGTTTATGTAGTGAGCTTGATCTCAAGGTGAGCAATATGGGTTGCGTGGTAGAGGAACACGCCCCTGAGCCAGAAGTTTTTTCTACGGGAACTTTTGAACCCAAGTCGTCATTTATAGTGTTTTTAACGGCTCTTTCTTTGTTTAGACGAGTGAGGTCAAGTAACAGTTTGTTTGCCACCTCAAGTGAGTTTCTTCTTTCTAATCCTATTATAGGTTTAGCAGTGGTAGAGGTTGATGTGAGGCGAGGCAAGGCGCCACCCAGGACGTTACTCGAACATCGATCAGTATCCCTCTCTTCAGCTTGTCGTGTTTCAGGATACACAAGAGCCTTGGTCCCGCACCTCGCCTCGCTGTGAAAAACGTCAGGGGCCTCAAATAAGAAGGCCTCCTTGCTGGTGTGTGCTGAGAAAATGTCAGGGTTTCTAGGTGAGGCAAAGGCACTGTAGAACCCGGATCGAGGTGACTCGTGAGTTATGTTAGTCAGTCCATAAGCAGTTGGACTAGTAGCTCCTGTGGGCTTTAAGGGTTTCTCAGGATGCAGCTGCGAGGCACTCGGGACAACCACAGTATCCAAGGAGCTGATCCCGCTAGAGCTTTGCCGCACGACGTCCCGCTCTGTGACAGGCAGAGTCTCCCCCTCCGCCCTACCATCACAGCCATCATCACACGGAGCAGCTCCAGGTGGATCCAGGCACCCGGCGAGGTCGTGTGCCGGTGCCTCCAAAACTGCAATGGCGGCTTCGCCACCACTGCCAACCGCGACAGCACACACAGCAGGCCCGCTAGAGCGGCCAGTCTCCCAGACCCTCTGCAAGGCGTCGGGCATCGGTGGATATGTACAGGTGACGGGAGTTTGAAAAGGCTCGTCGCAAGTGTCTATGCGGTTACAGGTACAGTTACAGTTACACTTTCTATGTGTAACACAATGTTTGTGCTGGGCAACACTCACCTCTGTCATTGATGCTGCTCGTGCCAATGAGCAGAGGCTTGGTGATAGAGGTGGCGAGGGTGATGCCTCACAAGCTGCACCTTGGTCGTCATGAGACGGTGGGTACACGATAGGGTCCCAGGGGCTATCGGCAGCGACAGTTTTTGCAGTTTTTGTAGGCTTTGCAATAGGTTTTGGTGAGATCAGTTTTCGTTGGGCGCGGGTTTCGCGCATTCTCGCGTTGTGTCTGTGTCCGCAGGGAGGGGTCCGGGTGGGAGTTGGACCAGGAGGGCTGCACACCTCCACCCCTCCGATCCTCTGACTCCTCAGACTCTGCCCTGACTCCGCGCCCGCTCCGCGGGGGAAATGGTTCTTTGTAGGCAGACACACCCACAACAGTAAACAGAGTGGACAGACTCTCCGCTCCACTCTCCGCAGCTCCTCAGACTCTGCCCTGACTCCGCGCCCGCTCCGCGGGGGAAATGGGTCTTTGTAGGCAGACACACCCACAACAGTAAACAGAGTGGACAGACTCTCCGCTCCACTCTCCGCAGCTCCTCAGACTCTGCCCTGACTCCGCGCCCGCTCCGCGGGGGAAATGGGTCTTTGTAGGCAGACACACCCACAACAGTAAACAGAGTGGACAGACTCTCCGCTCCACTCTCCGCAGCTCCTCAGACTCTGCCCTGACTCCGCGCCCGCTCCGCGGGGGAAATGGGTCTTTGTAGGCAGACACACCCACAACAGTAAACAGAGTGGACAGACTCTCCGCTCCACTCTCCGCAGCTCCTCAGACTCTGCCCTGACTCCGCGCCCGCTCCGCGGGGGAAATGGGTCTTTGTAGGCAGACACACCCACAACAGTAAACAGAGTGGACAGACTCTCCGCTCCACTCTCCGCAGCTCCTCAGACTCTGCCCTGAGTATCAGAGAGTCTGTCCACTGGCTGGTAGTACTGTAACAGTATGTCAACTGAAGTGGATAGTGCCTCAGGCAGCTGCGTTATGTGTGTGGGCTGTGGTTAGTGGGCAGATGTTTGCATACATGACTGTATTATGCTGCAGTTGTTGTGGCCAGGCCCTAGAGTCTTGGGTGCATGGCCGGAGGCCGTAGGCATACACCCAAGAGTCTAGGGCCTGGTACAACCACTGCAGCATAATACAGCCATGTACTCAACATTGTGACACTGGCATATGGATTGCACACAAATGTGTATAGAATGCAATTTGCAGATTACAAAGAAGTGTGACACCAATAATTGTGTACTTTCTGTTTCTATTGTTGAGGCCCTATGCAGTTTTGTTGCATGGTATGTGGAAATGTTGGTTAAATCGTTGTTTCATTCTCTGTGATAAAAGAAAACATACCGTATTAGGGTAGGTACTTCGTAATGTCTTATTGCATTGCATTGCAGACATTTGTGTACTTTGTGGACCATCATAATTAGTACTTCACAAGCACTATGTTTAAACAAGTGTACTTTGCAATGTGCTCAGTTCCTGTGTTGCAGTAGGAGGAATTGAAATAGTGTATGATTTTCATTTTAGAAGTGGCAGAATTATGGTTGCAGTTAGATACCAGCTGGCCTATTGTAACTGTTCATCTGTTCCTCTCTTTAGCTGCATTTCTTTATGTGTTTGGTTGCTGTTTATGTTTTTTAAGTACTGTGGTATTGCACAGTAATATTGCAGAATTGTGGGGGCAGTTAGATACCTGTTGGCGTATTCTAACTCTTGGTAGTTGGAAAGTTGTTGAGGGTATGTATGTAGCACTGTGATTGCTGAAGGTTGATTTTGGCAGTTTGACCGCTGGAAGTAATATTGCAGTATTATGGTTGCAGTTAGATACCAGTTGGCATATTCTCTATACAGTTTCTTAGTTCTGCCGGGTATGTCTTCAAGCACGTTCATTCTTGTTGGTGATTTATGTTGAGAAGTGCCTTTGAAGCACTAGGGGAGTAGTTACATGTATGTGCATATTTCTTGCAGTGGTATGGGCATTGTTAGACAGTTGTTTTATTCTACCACTTTGTGGTTTCAGAGGTTATTGAGGACAGTTTATAGACCCTCATACTCTTTTATTTTTAAGTACTGTGTGGGAAACAATATTAGTGTGTCTTTTCTACAGTTGTTGTTTCTGTGACTATAATCATTGGGTCATTGGGGAACACACGGTATAGCAGTGCAACTGATGTCTTTATGGCCAAGTTGCTGTTTGGTAAATTGTTCCAGTTTCACAGGGTAGAAGGTTATTTTCCTTTTGCAATTACATATGTGATGGCGGGTATTGGGCAGTAGGTTATTCTACTTTTGTAGATCAGTGAGTACATTTTGGTTTCAAGAATATTAAGTGGGCATTTGCAAGATTTGCTGTAAATCTCTGCTTCAGAGTAATGGAAGGATCATTGAATTCAAACTATCCACATTTCTTTTTTATATATGCAGTGTAGTGACCTGCACTGGTTGTGGCTCCCATGTGGTAGATTATGTCTACTGTTGTGAAGGTTTTCTTGCCAAGTGATACTTGCCCGTGTATGAAGCCAGTCAGCTTGCAGTTGTTTTTGGTACCATCTGCATAGTATAGTAAAAGCATTACTATTTCGTATTGGTTATGTGATTGTATCTGTAAGGTAGAGTGCTTATCGGAATTGCAAGTAGTACATAATATGCCATGGTTTGCATTTTGTACGAGCTGCTGAAATGGAATTGATTCACAGTTGGGTATAGATACATACACAAAGCGCTCGTTAGAGACTTGTTCCTGCATCACATGCTGCAGAGAGTGCATGTATGTTTCCACATGCACGAAATCTGAAAGATTTAATTTATAGGTATGTTTTTGCTTTCCAGTATTTGTAGTAAGTACATTAGAAATCCTTGTGGATCTTCTTGTGTGTTTATAGTGAATCTCACCATTCCAGCACAGTAGTCCAATCCCTGCCTTATTTCATAAACACTGTAAGTGTTGTCAGGATTGTTTGATGCATTTCTGTGAATTAGTAACATTTTCAAACACAATTGGTCTGCACCGTTTAAGTAAATGTTTTCAACAATTGGTGGAAATTGGAATAGAACTTTGATTGCTACATTCGCATAACAATTTGCACCAGTTGTATTGGAAAATATGAATAGACCAGACAGTTCTGTGTCTGAGTCATTTGATGGAAGTCCACGTGGTTTCTTTGAAGAGGTAGTTCTCTTTGTTTCAGTTGGGTATGCATTTGTCTTTTCAGTACATCCTTCTGTGGATGTGGTAATTGATGAAATACTAGCTGTTTTCAATTTCTTTGGTGGTACTATTGAGAGATCATGTATAAGTTGTGTTTGCACTAGTTTTCTTTTACAAAGTTTGCCTTTTTGAGGAACAGGGTAGATTTTGAGATGGGGTGTGTAGAGTGCACGCCGTCTATTGTGCTCTACGATGCAAGAAATGTCAGTGTTGACTTTACTTGCATCAAAATTGACTAGAAATAGTCCTTCAAGTGTACGTAGGCATGACAGTGCTACATAACTCCTGCCTTCTTTAAAGACTGTGCTGCCACTATCAATCAATGCTTGATCTAGGGTTAGACCTTGCAATTTATGAATAGTGACTGTGTATGCTAGAGACAGAGAAAACTTTTCTCTGCGTACATACATGTCTTTCAAAAGAAGGAATCGGCTATTGAGCGTCCTATCCTTTTAACTTCTGAAAGTTTGTCAAAGTGAATATTGACAAACTGAATGCTGTTGTCACGTGGGTATGTCTGGAAGCCAACAACTGTACCAAGTGCTCCATTAACTAAACTTTGCTCCATGTCAAGGTTATGTTTTACCATTATTCTACAATTTAAACACAGTGTTAACATTTTCTCCAAACCAGCTGTGTTAGAGATAAAGTTTTGTAAGGTATGTAGTCATGCAGAGGCTTGTTAACACATAGGTACTGTCATACTGTGCATGGCTGGTTTGTCTGTGGAGTAAATCTGCACTAGTGGTTGCATTTCTTTTTTCAACATTGTTTTATTGAATTGTGCACAGCTTATTAGAGTTGGCATTAAGGACATACAGTTTACATTTTTGTGTGCTAATTGTTCCATGACATCAGTAGCACATGTGTTATTTCCGTATAGCTCATGGATGCTTCTGGTGTTTAGGGTAGACTGAGCTTCCTTTGACAGTACACCACTCCGAATGCTTTTCAAAATGTTGGCAGAGGTGAGGTCTGCAGACTGATGCATATTTTCAGTTAGTTCTCTGTATTGGGAATGTTGCCAGAGATTTACATTTCCTATGATGCCAAGAGTTTTATGGCACAGCTTGTGTCCTAAGGTTTTAAAAATAGGTTCACCTTTTACTGGTGATAATTGAAGAAGATCTCCAAAAACAATAACATGTTTTGTTACAAAGAGTTCTTCATAGTGTGCTTTAAGGACCTCTTGCAATCTGAGGTGAATCAAAGCCAAAATTATGTTAGAGACCATGCTCATCTCATCTATTAGGAGAATTTACATTTGTTTAAAATCTCTGCATAGCTCTATAGCAGCTTCTGCTGAAAGTTTGTAGTGATCTAATTTGTTTTGGTGTTCTACTGGAAGGAGTAGTAATTGGTGTAAAGTGACACAACCTATGTTGTAGTTAGCCAAACCTGTGGGGGCAGTTACAACAGCTGAAAGCTTGTGTTTTGTCAGTTGCTGGAGGAACCTGCTGATAATTCTGATTGAGAATGTTTTGCCTGAACAAGCTTGACCCATTATATACAGGAGTACAGGTTTATAGTTTTGACAGGTACACGTTTTATTTCGTGCTGCACACCATATTCAATTTCTTTAGTTACTTCTAGGAAAATGCTACGCTTCTCATTGTTTAGTTGTGATTTCAGTAGAGGAAGGTTTTCTGTAGATTGCTCATACTGACACATGGTGTTTCCTACTTCAGTCATGGCTAATTCTGCCTCATTTGCTATGAGTGGCTCTCCAAGTGGTTCTTGGCTTCCTGTAAGAGAAGGTTGACTGCTCTCAGGAGTGTCTATATTTAGTTGTACTTGAAGTTCTTCTTCTTGTTGGCGTTCATTGTCCAACATGTTTTTGTCTTGCGTAAAGTGTATATCTGCTTTGGTGCTTTCACTTGCATTGAAAGCATCTTCATAGGAGTCATAGGTGTCCAATAAATCTTCTTTTCTCCGTGATGTAAGAAGCTGCAGTAGGGACATGTAGTGCAGTGCTCTATGTTGAGGATTTTTCAATGATAGCTTCATATGATTAATCAGGCTGCGTTTGGCAAGTTTAACCAGGCTGCCCTCACAACATTTGACTATGTATTTACCTTTTTTCTCATCTGGTTTAATATTATTTTTGTATGAGAAGTTCTGGGCTATGTGGTATAGACACATGGGGCCTCATTACAAGTTTGGCGGTAGCCTTGCTGGTAAAACCAGCAGGCTGCCGCCAAACGTGCTAATTTTTCCAGTGCCTAGAAATGAGGAAATACAGGGCCATTACAACTCTGACGGACCCTGTATTTCCCCATTGCCAGGCGCCGGAGTGCATTACTCCCGATTCCCATTGAGCCCAATAGGGCTCACTGGGAATGGGGAGGTCGGATGCACCGGCACCATTTGTGAATGGTGCCATTGAATCTGACATGCTCTGCTCCGGATGCCGGTACGCCTGCCAGGAAAGACCTGGCGGACGGGAAGGCACCAGCGAGCAGACCTCATAGTTTGCCGGTCCGATAACTACGGTACCGGCAAGCTTACCAGTACCGTATTTACCAGACCGGCAAACTTGTAATCAGGCCGCAGTTTTGAAAGCAGTACTCCTGTTTGGGTAGTATGTGTCCAATAAGTTGTTTTTCAAAATGTCCTGGCTGTTGGGATCGGTTTTGGCTATTGTTTCTATGGCTCTCATTCCGAGTATGGTGGTAGTCATGGTGCAATTTGCACCATGACTGCCTCCCATACCGGTACCGACTCCATTTTGGTTCAATGGGGAATGTGGAGGCTAGGGGTTTGGGACTGTGGAGGCCAGGGGATTGGTCAATAAGGTTTCCTGGGTGTGGTGTGCAAGGAGAGAGTGTGGCAGAAGGTCTGTTTGCTGAAGGGGTGCAGGTGGCTATATCTATGGCTGTGTTTTTCAGGAGGCACAGTGTATGCATTTTGGGGGAAATGTGGTTAAATTGGTTGAAGGTGCATGGAGAACAATGTGGAGTGGCTGCACATCTTGGATTCTATCATGTGGGTGTGCACTGGTATGGAATGTGTGGAATGAAGTGGCTGGATTTGGTTCCTCTTTGTGCCACTTTGGTGACACACCATCATCCAGACATCATTATTATTCATTGTGGAGGGAACAGTTTAGGACATGTTACCAGTATCTCCCTGCAGTTTGCGGTGAAGGAGGCACTTGGGAAAGTCATGGACATTTTTCCAAACTCCCGAGTAATTTCTTCTCGCATTGCGCAGAGACAGATGTGGCTGCGTTCTTCTTCATTTGGTCCACAAATGGAGAAAGCAAGGCGCAATGTCAACGAGGCTGTTTGCACCTTTTTGAGAGATGTTGGCATGTCGTCCTTCCACAATGAAAATATTACATTTTGTAGCACCAATATTTTTCGCAGAGGTAGAGTCCATCTTACTGATGCTGGCAATCAGCTTCTTCTGCAAAATATCCAAAATGCATTGCAGCCCTTTTTGCAAGTATAGCAAGCATTTTTCCATTAGGTGTTGGCCACTTCAAACCTTCCAAAAACAAACAAATACCACAAAAAGGCTCTTTTTAGAGCCACCACTTTCTCCTGGGAAACAGTGCAATGTTTTTGATGGAGCTACATTTTGAGGAAGTCCGTGGACCATTGCGCTGTCCGCGGACTTCACAGGCTGCACAGGGGCCTGCATCATTTCATTGGCACTTCTATTTTTAAACTGTGAAAGGTGCCTCTGAAAAGAGCCTTTTTTTGGTTTTTGTTGTTTTGTATTTTTTTGTTGTTTTTATACACAACACACTAGGAAAGAAAGGGAAGGGAGGGTAGGGAAGGGGCACCAACCAAAGGGATAAGAAAGGCCAGGTGGAGAGAGGAAGATGTTGGGTGGGCCTCACTTAGGTAGGGGGCAGCATTTTTCAACTCCTGAACGGAAGTCTCGAAAGCACGTAAAAATTGTTCCCCCCGGCAGAGTACCATGTCGCAGTACATGCATAATATAGGTTCAGGGATCCGGTGCCCCACAGGAGTGTCCCTTGTGGTGACTGGAGCAGATACAGAGGATGCTGTAGAGGAACACAACTTCCTACCTTTTTCAAAGGGGACAGCCCTCCAAACTGCTGCCTTGTGGTTGGATATCAGGTGTCACCACATGGAGCTGGTGCCGTAGCTGTACAGCCCAGGTTTGCGCAACTGAGCACCATGCGGCACTAAGTGCAGTACACATTGTCTGCATGAGCCTTGGGCATGTTTCCAATGATAGTAAAGAGCCTCTACACCCAAGACTCACGCCGGCCGCTGCTAGTGGGGACTTCCACTAACTCATCCTCCTCCTCTTCTTGATCCCTCTCTACATCACCACTCCTGTTCCCCTCCCCATGCCCTTGGAAAGGTGGGGGGTGTTAGGCAGAATCCTGTGCAGTGCCCTTAGGGACCACTACACACAATTAAGACTACAAGTGGTAATACAAGTTCACTTTTGGTACAAGCCTGTACTACACTGTTAAAGTGGTAGCAGTAGCGGAGCAGCCAGACTTATCTCAAGAGCAAATGAGCAGCAGTAGAGATTACACAAAGGACCACAATTACTGTGACTCAAGCAAACACTGACTCAAGGTTTCAAGTAAAAAATATAAGTACATTTATTTTCAAGGCATTTGTTATAAACACAACACTTCCATTAATTCAAAATCACATGTAAAATACACTGCAACCAACCAATTCATTTTGGTACACTCTAACTCAAGGTAAGTACCCTATGCTTTAACGGACCGGTGTTGTAAAACAAACCATGTTACCGGGAATACGTATGGATTCACTTTTTGACAGTAATGACAGTTCGGTCTTACTAAAGATACGCGTATCTGCGGCAAGAAATGTTACCGGGGCAAAAACACACTTAGCACAGGAGTTAACCAGAGAGAGTTGGGGGCAAAAATCATAGGCAATACTTTTGTCAAGGCAGACAGAATCAGAGAACACTTGTTGATAGAAATTCAAGAGTCAATAGGCCAGAGCCAGCGTCAAGTGGAACTGGGTTCCTGTTGTCGAGGATCACCCAGTCGGACAGTTCAAGATTCAACGCAGCCAGGAGTACTTAGATATTGTCAACAGAAGAAGCAAAAGTTATAAGAAGGAGGGACGACAAGGGCAAGTCTTGGAGATGAAGAACAGGGATTCACCATAATTCCTCAAGCAGAACACAGTACCTTATTCAATGAAGAAGCTGGTGACAGGGCAGTTGTTCCTGGTAGTTTCCTGCAGACCCACGTTTCCTGGAGCTTCGGTACAAAGGAGGACGTCTGGAAGGGTCTGCACCACACAGGGTAAAAGCTGGCAGCAGCAACAGTGAATTAAAAGGTGCACTCCTTAAAAACAGGAGAGGCTCTTCAGATGGCTATCCAGACCACTACAGCAGTGTGCAGCGATTTTGACCAAGAAGAGGATACTCTGGCTGTGGAAGATGAGCTGGTTATCCCACCAGGCACAAGGGAAGAAGACTCCAGACTGGATCTTCTCTGGTCGTCGAAGGGTCGATAGCTCAGGACTGGAGCAGGGCTTCTCCGGGACAGGGTAGTTGCATCAGCTGCTTTCTTCTCCGCTTCTCTTCGGTTCCTAGTAGTTCCAGTGGCGACTCTGACTTCTAGCCCAAGAGACCTGCCTTTTATGCTAAAATCCCCCATTCACACAGCCTGGCTGTCAATCACGCTGCAGGGGGGTTGTCCAGACCGGACAACCACCTCAACCAATCATGGCAAAGTGCGACTTGGGTTTCCTAGGATACCCTGTGCAGGGGCTGACTGCACCCCTCCCTCACATTCATCCCACCTAGACACCCAGGTGCCTGGAGGAGGGCTTCTTGGCAGAAGCCCGCCAAAAGACAGCGAACAAAGAAGGCAAACCTGGTTTGCCGCGCAAAGTAAAACACAAGAAGGACTTTAACAAAAAGAAATGGCGAATAAACCCGACCGGAGCCAAAAGAAAGAGTATTTTGGTCAAGTGGGTTTGTGTTCGAGGCTAATATAATAGCCTAAAACAATACCACGTATATATAGTATAATCGCGGTAGAAAGTTAGGGTAGATACCACAGCCACCAGCCAAGTCTAAATGTTAAAAGAGCGAAACAATAGGAGGTACAGATAAAAAGGGCTATGGATTAACCCTTTCCAGTACTCCATGTAAAATGGGGTGTACTGGATCTGTGGTTAAATGACTAGGTAAAGTTAATGGCAACTTTACCTTCTTCTGGGGGACAGTAGTCAGCCTCAGAAATGGAGTCGGTGGGAAGTCTAAAAGACAACCTGGTGTCACTGCACTGAAGGTGCTTTGTAACACACAAAAGAAGGGGGCTACTGAAGTGGTGTACTCCAGAGTCCACAATCACAAAAGCAGATGAAATACACATGGCAAAAATACAGGTAAGAGTGGGAAAAAAAGGCACACTCTTACCAAGTGAAAAGAAATAACTCCAGAAATCCAGCAAAGCTGCTGGGGACTCACTAGGTGACGGAAATTAGCCATAAAATGAGAATTCTCCCTAAGAAGGGGTGGTGGTTGTTAAGACTGATTTCCTATACTCTGGCCTGGTGGACAGATGTATAGAAGGCCAACCTATATTGTGACAGGGGCAACTCTGGGAAGCTGTAGCCAAACCAGTTTAAGGTAGCAGTGACAGGCGGCCTAGGCTAAGATCTTCAGAGGGGTGAGAGTGTAAAGGGTCCACAATGAGGTCACACAATGGGAGTCACAAATTACCCTAGACAGGATGTATAAAAATACAGTTATTTAATTATGGCCAAATACACTATAAGAAAAATGAACACAAGCAAGTAGACCTATCAACCAATACCATCAAACTAAAATACATATATACAATCACAGGTTCAAGTGCATAATACAACTCAAGATACTCCTGCAAGGGAATGAACAGGTGAGTATTAAACACAAAAAGGTCCACAGAGAATTTACCCCTAACTAATATTGTCCAACCCTAAGTTGCCTGGGGCCTTGTACCCTATTGTTCAGGATACAAAGATACAGCACTCAGGAGGCAGGAGAAAATGTAGGTAGGGCCTCTGGGGTCCAGTGATGGATTCTTAGAGCCAGGGTTCAAGATAGACGGAGTCCGAAATTGCCCTCAACAGTTAGACGTCTTGCCAAGGCAAGTATTGGCAAATCCAATAGGTTTAAGATAAAGAATAGTATGAGTCCATTGACTTACAATGGGAGTGTAGGGGTATGTTAAAAACTCAATAACTTACCCCCCTCACTCCGAATCTTCCCAAGACTTTCCAGAACAAAGGAAGGGTGTCCTGGCTTGCTTTTCCTGCTGAATTCCGCGGTCCTCGATTTTCACGGGTTGCAGGTTCGAGTGATTCTCCGGTTAGGATCTTTTGCTGGTGCAGCACCCTTCTCGGGACTGGAGGCGGGTCAGAAAAGCAGGTTTCGGACCGTGCACGTTGCACCCAGCAATGCAGCAGGACTCAGTAGCCGCGGTCAGACTTTCCGGTCTTTCTCGGGTCCCCTTGGTGCTAGGACGCCAACATTTCGCAGAGGGTTCAGGCGTAAACTCGGAACGGCAACGAAGATAACCCGGTAGCCCAAAAACGAAGCTGGTCAGCCACAGGACGATTCCTGGGCACTTCCGAAGGCGGTTTTTGCACTGGGCACCGAGTAGGCTTTGGGAATGGATGGTCCCTCCAATTCACGGGTCGTAGCACCTACGCAGGCCTACTGGAGATCAAGAGACAGACAGGGCTCCACCAGGACTGCAGCAGAAGTTGGTTGCCAGGCCTCCTTCAGACAGGTTACAGGTTTCTTTGCTGGACAGATTCTTGGCCCCTTCAGGTTCTTTCAGGATCTCTGAGAAATGCATGCAGGGCCCCTCTTCTTATCCTAAAAGCCATGTAGGAGTCAAAACTTCCACTAGCCAATGGCAGAACTAGCCCACACACACACACACCCCACAGTGGTCCAATCAGGACCACTGGCGGGAACACTCATGCATACCACTCAGACACGCAGAAACCAGGATGTGGATTAGGGTCAGACTGACCCAGCCCACATCCTGCCTGTCAACACACAAAGCCCTCCAGTAGTAGCCAAAAGCTCCTGCTTTCCCGGGCACTGGAAGTCCTTGTAAGGAACTTTCTGGCCTCTGAGGCCAGGAAGAAGGCTAAACAACAAGATGCAAAAAGAATGGGTGAAAAACCTTGTGGCACGGCCATGTTTGACCAGTAGCCACAGTAAGTAGCTAAACGCGGTAAACACGGTAAAGCTAAAATGAAATTCCACAAAAAGTGGGGAAAAGTCACTGCTGACACCAGCCCATCTTTTAAGCACCTCAAAATAACCAAAAAATCCTTTGAGTGTTAGTCTAGGGCAAAACACAAATGAACCCCATTGCACTGCAGTGTAAGCTGCTGTGTGCAATGATAACAAGTTACCACATGTGATACAAAAGTAACCACAAGTAGCAACACAGTCACAAGACTAAGGGAAACACTGTTTCCAGTACTGATAGCCTTAAGGACATATCAGTTTCCCCATAACATGTGAGCAAAGGCCAGTGCAGTGAAGTTTAAGGCTTCACTGTACTGCAAAAAGTACAGGTCAGATTGAAAAATCAAAGCAAAAAGCTTGGGGGTTCCATAAAGATGGAAGGAAAGGTGCAGTAAAGGGAATCTTTCCTAACAGTGGTGAGGGTGAGGGTGCTGCTGAGGCAGAGGCAGTAGCAGCAGGAGCAGCCATGCATGCCATCACCAAAGGTATCAGGAACCAGAAGACACCAATCTGCAAAACAGAAAACAGCAAACAGCAAACAGCAACCTGCAGCAGTGCTCAGTAGTCCTTGGTATCCAAAAACAGAGTGAGTGAGGAGCAGCTCTGGGGTGTGTCCTTTTATAGGAGTGCTGGGGAGCACTCCGCGGACAGTTGCGTGCTCCGTGGACACTTCGAATGCCAAACTGGGCCCAAAAAGTTGAGAAAAGGACCCAGATCACCAGGGACATAGTCTGGGACCTCTGCAAGGGGGGTGGAGTTTCACAGTAAAACACCTTGGATTGCTCAAAAAAACACTTGTCTGGGGGCGGTCCCTGTCCGCGAATAAGGGCCTACGCTCAGCGTGGGTGCAGCAAATGGTGACGTCTGGGACGTTTGCGAATGGGACAGCTCTCCATAGGACACCTATTGCGTGGGATCCGTTGTGTGCAGGTGCATAGTTGTCCTACAGACAGGGTTGGCCTCCACGAATGAATTAAAAGTGCAACACACGTGCGGCGGACAGTTCTGAACAGGCGCAGTGTCCGTAGGACTCAGGAGGTGGGATATGCATGTGCCCAGGTATCCAGCGGACATAGGTGGGCTCCCCAAACTAATCAAAGTATGTCATCACTTTGCACACATACCGGACAGGGGCGGTGTTCGTTGGACCCAGGGGATGACATACGCAGGTGCCCAGGAGGTCTATGAACAAGCTCCCTGAACTAATTAAAGGTGCGTCACTTTGCGGACATGTGGGCAGCAGCGGAGTCCTACGCACACCTCTATTTTGATTACGGACATCCCGGACAGGTACGGTGTCCGTAGGACACCTCCATTTTGATTAATTGAGGACATCCTGGACAGTCCCGTGCTCCACGGACTCCTAACAGGGCTTTTAAAAAAGAAAACACACACACAGCAACAGTATACACTTAGCAGTTTGTTTACACACATAACACTAGGAAAGGGAAGGGCTAGCAGAAATGGAGACATATACATGGGAATTGGGAATTGGGGTTTTCTACAGGTTTGGCATCAGGGGAGGAAGGGCTTGAGGTCTCATCATAACATCCTTGCTTACAGGGAATTTGTGGAGATGATTGGCTGGGACAGGTGCGGGTCGGGCAGTGGTATTTAATATTGGCCATGATATGTCTCTGTACAACATCTTTTAAATCGGCAAAAGTGTTCATTAATTGGTCCATTTCTGCCTCCAAGCTCAGTCGGTGATTATGTACACTGTTACTTTGGTGTTCTATCTGCTCATGAACTTGTGGATGACCTACTGCTTCTGGGGCATTCCCTTTATTTTCTGTATATACTGTTAAAGAAAAAAATACTTGTCAGGTACATGTGAAGCAATGTGTATTAATTGTCTTACGTTTAAAACTGCACTGTGTACCAATACTGTCACTGTCTTCACTCATTTCATCCCAAGTAAAATTGTCTTCAAGCCACTCCAGGGTGCTTGCCATTTCTGTATAAAAAAGAGAAATTATTTTTTTAGTATTGCACACTGAAGACATTGTGGAGCTACAGGAAACAATGTAGTGCACTTACAGGGTTGTACTTTGTGCTGTCAGTACTTTGCCCTTGTCTTGCTGACAGTTGCTGTTTAGTTTCTGTGTAAAGCAGCACTGCGGTAATACTGCTGGAAGCACAAGTTATTTTTCATATTGGTGCTTTCCATTATGTCACATACCCTATGTATTTGCACTGTTGCTTTCTTAAGTATAGAGTTTGTAGACCTACTTCATTTTTCTTTGTAATTCACTTATGCATTGCTCTTTCAACATGGTTAGTGTCTTTGCTGCATGCTACAGCAATGTAAGAGCACCCCTGAGCTTTTGGGCAGTGTGGATGCTACCTGAGGTCTGTGGAAAGTCGCATAGTCCGTGAACCCGGTGGTTATAGGCGTGGGGGTATGGGGTTCAGTATGTTGTATGGTACATCTATACAAACTAAGGGTATCCTGGTTAAAAGCTATGACATTCAGTAAAAAAAGGTTGTTAAAGGGACGTTATGGTTAAGTTGCGCTACTAAAAATCTATCAAATTCAGTGAAAAAACTTTGTTAAAGCGACGTTATGGTTAAGTTGCACTACAAAAAATCTAGCGAATTCAGTGAAAAAACTGTGTAAAAAGGACATTATGGTTCAGTTGCCCTAATAAAAACATATTAAATTCATTGAAAAAACGTTTTTAATGGGACATTCTAGTTACTTTGCATTAATAACAACCTATCCATATTATGCTTACAAGTAAAACCAAAAAAAAAAGAAATTTGCCAGTTATGATAAGCTAAGAAACCATAACTCGCGCCACCACCGTCACTGCAAAGACAAACACCCAGCAAATCTAAGATGATATCACAAATGTCATTGATGACATCACTGATGATATCAAATGTGCATTTACTTTTCATTAAAAGTCTCCTCAAAGGATTCTTATTATAATGTGGGCAAAAAACTGTCAGAGGTCATTGGAGTAAATATGCACTACGTAGTTCATTACGCAATGCATTGCTGTAAATGCGCTTGTATTATGGAGTTCTTTCCATTATAGGAACCTGCTCATGTAGAAACATAGGTATTGTGTGCAGCATACACTATAGAATTTTAATCTTCAAAATATTGGTATCTTGGATAGTAACATGATAAATGCTTTCATATTACAGTTTTATGTACTGTGGAACATGTAATAAGTAGCTAATAAAGCCCCGCTTACTATATAATTGTAGTACGATTAAAGACAAAACATAAAGAGACAACAACCCATACAAATATGAGCATATACAGGGAAAGTAAAGTAAGCAAGAAAGCAACAGTACTACCAGGAAGTGTTTATAACCGAACTGATCATCTTCATGCACAGAACTGATTGCTGTGTTTCAAGGCTGCTTCCTCCCCTGTCTATATGTCTCCTATGATGTGACTGGACCCTAAGGAAAGCAGTGTAAGAACATATCAAATGCGTATGGTCTACAAATATAGTACCTTTTGAATTTTGTCTTCCTCACTGTCAGTGAAGAAAACCACCTGGCCTAGATATGTCAGTAAATGCACATATGATGTTATCAGTGATGTCATCAGTGATGTCATCAATGACATTTTTGATGTGATCTTTGATGTCCTGGGTGTTAGGCTTAGCAGTGCACGGTGGTGGCGCGAGTTAAGGTTCCTTAGCTTACGATAACTGGCGAATTTCAAGGGTTTTTCGGTTTTACTTGGAACCATAACGTCCCTTTAACAAAGTTTTTTCACTGAATTTCATAGGTTTTTAGTAGCGCAAATTAACAATAATGTCCCTTTAACAATGTTTTTTTACTGAATATATATATTAGTTATGGTTAAGTTGCTAAACCTATAGGAAAACCACTTTTTCAGCAGCTTATAACTTCACTCCCCCTGAAGGAATCCTCACCAAACTTTGCAAAAAAAGTATATGGCCCGCTCTGAATTTTTTTGGCAAGTTTGGTGAGGTTTTGTGCAGTGAGGGGAAGTTATAGGGGGTACCAAACATGTTTTTTTTTCCATAAACTGAATGAGCAAAAACTTTGCGCACGGCTACAGCCTGAACGGCTGGATGGATTTGCACCAAATTTGCAGCAGGAGTGGGGGCTTGGTTCAGAAAGCGTGCGTTTGTGTGTCTGGTGGAAATCCGACAGGTACTTTTGTTACAAATAACTGAAATGTACGTCTCAAAAAAATACAGACCCATTTCCCTGTTTGTTCTGCGGATAGAAGTCTCATTGGCTTGCGGTACACCATGCTGGCGGAAAACTTTGGTTGCAGCCAGTGGTTGGCTGGAGGGAAGCGTGCTGTGCGTCAAATGTTTTTGGGAAACGCCGCCATGGTGTATTGGAGGACAGTGTGGCACCGAAAGGGACTGACAAACATACATATAACGTACGGCATGTGGTGGTGGGAAGAGGGGATGGAAAGGGTGGTGGAGAGAGAAGTGGGTCATTTGAGATGTGTGATTATTAGGTGGACGAAGACGGTGGTGTGCCTGCAGTATTCATGCGTACTGCGCCAATTCGCCAGTCCCTGCATAGGCAACTACCATGTGTGGTGAATGCCGGCAGCCTTCGGTACGGCACGGTAGGTCGTGCCGCAACCTCTTACCATGCTGACTGGCGGTAGCTGAATAGCAGACAGGAAGTGCATACGAAAACATATATTATGCCATGTGGTGGTGGGAGGAAGGCATGGAAAGGGTGGAGGAGTGAGAAGTGGTTCATCTGAGATATGTCAATAGGTGGATAAAGACGTTGATGTGCCTGCAGTATCTGTGCATACAGCGCTAATTCGCGAGTCTCTGCACAGCCGCCTACCATGTGTGCTGTATGCAGGCAGGCTTCATTACGGCACGATAGCTGGTGCAGAGACCTCTTTCCGTGGTGACTGGTGGAAGCCCAATTGCAGAAGGGGACTGTATTGCACATGAAATGTACATTGTAAGATAGCGTGTACTGTGGTGTGTTGCATGTGGTAAGCCCGTAGCCCATTCGATGCAAGGATGGAGTCCTTGCTCCGACACCTATGTTCCGTGGTTGCAATTAGGTCTCACATTGTTGCCTTCTGTGTGTGGTTCGTCAACATTGGCAACATTGTTCACTCCATGGGAGTGGCGCTTCTTAGCACATCCATTAGTACTTACTCCATGGCTGCAGCTAATGGAGGGAACCGTTCTGCAGTGTGTGCACTGAGTACAGTGTTGGAATACTGTCAGTATAGAAGAGGGCAGGGTTGAAGTGCATCTTCTATGTGCATGGATACTGCAGTGTGTGTGAAGTGGTTGCAATACTTAAGTAGTGTGTGTATAGAAGTGGATAAAGGCAAACTGCATAGCGCAGAGGATTGCGTAGTGTTCATTGTGTGGAGCGCTGACTATTGTACTGCACTATGAGCTATTGCTTTTGTGTACTGAATAGAGTGATGGGAGCAGGGCCACTGTTGTAAAAAAAAAATTGGTTTGGTTGGCAGTAACGCCATTGTATGTGAATGAAAGTAGGTAGGGGTGCCAGAGGCTGTGTTAAGTTTGTAGATTCTGCAAAATGGTGCATCTTTCTATGCATAGCTATGTAATGGTGCAGAGGTTGGGTAGGAATGCCAGTGGCTCTGGTACATGTGTGGATTGTGGTAGTTGGTGTCATGTTGCCATGCATGGCTGGATTATGTTGCGGTGGGTTTGGCCAAGGCCTAGACTATTGGGTGCATGGCCAAAGGCTGTAGGCCATAGGGCATGCACTCAAAAGCCAAGGCCTTCACCACACCCAAAGCAGCAATGCACTTTTGACTGCATCTCTCAGAGGGTGATCACCTTTACAGCCCATTTTACTCTTCATAGAGCACCAGAAGTGCGCTGACATGCACATGTTGTTGGTTCCATGAGTGTGGTCATTGTTCAAACATCCTACGGTATTCGGTGTATGGCTGGAGATTGTGCAGTAAAAAGTCTTGCAGTGTGCTCACTGGTTGCAGTGTTGGAACATTGTCAATATAGAAGAGGGTAGGGTTGAAGTGAACCTTGTATGTGCTCGGATATTCTGGTTTGTGTAGCTTCTTGGGAGTAGGCCCAATGTTGCGAAGATTGTGTGTTTTGATTGCCAGTGACATAATACTTTGTGAATGGAAGTGGGTAGGGGTGATGGAAGCAGTGGTATGTTTGTGGAATCTGCTAACTGTTACATGTTTCCATGCATTGCTATGTTATGGTGCTGCGGTTGGGTAGAAGTGCTGCTGCCTATGGTACGTTTGTGGATTGTGGTTTCTGGGCACATGTTCTCATGCATGGCTACATTATGTTGTGCTGGGTGTGGGCAAGCATTAGACTCTTGTGTGCATAGTCAAAGGTGTGATGGGTGTCGCTCTGGATGATTTTGGATGCTGAAATCGTGGATTATTTTGCAGACCTTTGTACCGTAGGTGTTTTGTGAGCACACGCAATGTGTACTCGGAGTGTTCAATGGTACATATGCAGTGCTGTACAGAAATGATAGTGATGGATGCAGAGTGCTTGCCTGTGATTGCTGCATGCATGCGTGAATATTTCACAGTACTCAATGAGGGACTGCTGGAAGAATGACAGTGCAGAGGGGAGAAGGACTGTGTGTAGCCCTTACGGGGGTGTAGCCCTCACTGTAGCTGGGAATGCGCACGCGCCATATCCTGCCATTCTTACCATGGTGGGCATGCAAATGGAACTGTGGGGATTATGCAATCACGAGTCAAGGGTGTGGTTCACAGGAAGGGGTGGTACTACCTTTTCCCAATACTCTCTGTATAATGAGGTTGGTAGAGATGGACAGACGCACTGTGCTGATCGTGGGTGATACATTTGTGCAAGAACTGCACAGGTATGCCGTGCAAAGAGGCGTTGCTGCTAATTTCGGGTTGGAAGGAGTGGACACTCTGTGGGCCAGTCTCTATGTGTACAGTTTCAGCGGGATGGTTCTCCTTTGTAGATATGTGGCCTCTATTGTTTCTGTTGAAGTTGTGTTGGTGTATTATCAAAGTTTACATTTGGGTTATATGTCGTGTGGATGTTTGCCCCGTCACCTGAAGAAGTTGATGGTTGTAGTGATGCAGATTTTTCCCACTGCCAAGGTCGTTTTCTCAACCATTCCACCAAGAGGAGTATGGGACCATGCCGGTGTAATTTGTCCCCAGCCAGAGCTCGGAATGTGTCTTATGAACAGAAGCATGTGTGCATTTATGTCCACTGATGGGATGTTCTCCACGCAGTATGTGAGCATGAAGTTGCAAAATATAGAGTACTTCAAGGCAAATGGCGTTTCTTTGAATGCCATTGGCAATACCATTTTCTTTTACACTGTGCAAGAAGCGTTGACTATAATTCGGTAAAAATGGAAGGAGGTGAAGCAAACAGAAAGTCATACAAAGAGAAAAAACAAAAAAGGTTGTTGGCAAGCATGTAAAAAAAGCATGTAAATAAATAACCTTTTCAGAGGGACCACTAAAGACCCATCCCCCCCACCCTGTTTGACACTCCCCCCCTTCCTAGCATGAAAACTCCACAGATTCCGTGGTAGTTTCAGGATTACAGGTGCCACATCCGGACATTTTCAGGATGGAAGCCATAGAAATGGGACTGTGGAGCGAAAGACATTCCTCAATAAGGTTTGTGGTTGTGGTGTGTACGCAAATACTGTGGCAGAACGTCTCTTTGTACAAAGAAGTGCAGATGGCTATGGTGGAAGTGTGCAAGGTAAGTGGCAGACATCCTGTTGTATGAATGTATTGTGTGTATGATATCATATGATATGGCATTCATAATGCACCTATACACAAGTTTTGCAAGGCACAACGAGGCAAGGGATGGGGAACAGAGGGCAGACAGAGATAACAAACCTACTAGGCCCGGTGTTACTCAGTGTGCCCAAATGCATGGGTAGGGGGAGGGGAAAGTGCTGTACATGGGAAGAAGAAGAAATGACAATAAGTAAAAATATGGCCCAATTGTGCCAAGTGGAAGGATAAATGCAGACATCAGGTGGTGGTGGAACTGTTAGGGATACAGAACTATTGTGGATGAGTTGCAGAGGGCGGAGAGTAGAAGCGGGCATATTTAAAAGGAGCCTGTTGCAATAGTCCAGCCTAGAGAGAAGCACAGCTGTGCACAAACCGACCTTTTGGGAACTCGCTTTAGGTTGGTAAGATACATTCACTGCTGCTTTTGGTGGCATATTTTTATGATTTATGTAGGAGATGGGTTAGTGGGGAAAACAAATCGTAGCATTGTCGGAAGGAAAGCAGAGAGTTCCTGTTTCGATATTACAATGTATGATATGGGTAAATGAAAACGTTGCAAGCACATACCATTGAAGTGCCACTTGAAGTAGGGGATGGAGAAAAAAACAGTATGCTTTTTACAAACGTAACGGACGCTCAGTGCCCCACACCGCGCGCAGAGGCACTTATAACAGAGTTGTAGGCATACTGCGGGAAAGGTTTGCCTCCATTTTGTGGTGATGAGTGCTCATGTGGATGAATGTGGATGCAAAAATCTTGCAATCTTTTACTGAACTTTCTACTGGACGTGGAATGACAGAACACTTGCAGACTGATTTTGCAACGGTACATATGAAGTGTGCAGAAATGACAGTGTTAGATGGCATTGGTGGATGCCTGTGTGACTGTTTATCCGTACCCAATAAGGTAGTGGTGGACAAAAAATAGTGGAAAGGGAAGAAGGGCCGCTCCTGCTTTACTGGGGCATGGCCCTCGCGGTACTTTGGTAAGCGTACATGCCACATTGTGCGCTTCTCACCATGCGGCCCAATGGAAATGGGACTGTGGGGATTATCCAATCAGGTACTGAGGGTGTGGTTCACTGAAAGGGGCGGTCATACAGTGTTACATTACTCTGCGTACTGAGGGTGGTTGACATGGCAAAACGCATTGTGTTGATTTTGGGTGATGCCTTTGTGATAGATCTAAGTATGCCCAGGAATGACACTTTGATGGCAATTTCAGTTTGGAAGGAGTGGACGCATTGTGGAACGCTGTCTATGACCGCAGTTTTGCCGATATGCATCCACTTTGCAAATACCTGGCCACTTTTGCGACTGTCAATGTTGTCGTCGTGCACTACAGCGGTATGCTTATGGGTTACTTGGCTTATTTAGGTTTGTAGCGTCGGCTCAGGAAGTTGCTGAATGCAATGCGGCTCCTTTTTCCATAACACCAAGAAGAGTATGTCACAATGCTAATGTATGTTATTCCGAGCCAGATGCTGGGAGGTGTCTCATCAACAGAAGTCTGTCTGATTGTTTGTCTGCTCGTGGGATGTTCTTCTGCAACAATGACCTCATTAGTTGTGGAATGCAGAGTTTTTCCATGCAAATGGCATTTTGTTGTCGCCCATTGGCAATGCTGTTTTGTTTGCCAATCTACAGGATGTGTTGGAGCATTTACTGTAGCAATGTGGACACAAGAACACACAACATCAAATAAAAACTTTAAAAAAGGTGTTTCACTAGACACACCTAAAAAAGAAAAAGGCTCTTTTCAGAGCTGCCCTTAAAAACGAACTACCCTATCCTGGTTGCAATTTATTCCCCCACGCCCGCACACAGCACGAAATCCACATCTGGGACTGTGCAGGCTGAGGATTTGCACAATACCGTTTCTGGGTGTCGTATGTACGCAGAGTACTGATGTACAGAACTGTTACTGTTACATGGAGAGCTCTTCAATGTGATTGGTGGATGTGTGTGGAACATTCTAACAGTAACCAATGATGGCATGCTGGAAAGAAGGAAGAGGAAAGGGAAGAAGGAATGGTTCTGCTTTATTGGGGCACGGCCCTCGCCGTACTTGGGGAAACGCATGTCCCACATGCTACCGTTTTCAGTATGCTACCCATGGGAATGGGACAGTGGGGACTATTGGAAATGAGGGTGTAGTTCACAGGAAGGTCCGTTAATACTTTTCGCCATTGACATGATATATGATATGGCATTTATAACGCGCCTATGCACAACTGTGCGTAGTGAGCCAGCTGACATGGTTGCCATTGCTGGCAAAGGCAGTGTAGCACAGCACATTCGGTCCAACTTCAATTACAGGGCAAACCTATGTGGCCTGCTATTGTGCTCTGAAAAGCTACAAACACATTGCGGAGCAGCTCTGGGGTGCAGCCTTTTGTAGCGCTGCTGTGGAGAAATTGAGCCCGGAACACAGGACTACATTGTTTAAAAACATACATACATGTGCAACGGCACATTCTGATGTGTTTGCAAGCGTGTACTTTCCAAAAAACACTCTGTACATTGCACAACACTGTACTTTTCTGCTGTCACAGGGTCCAGATCATGTCCCCGAAATAAGGGCCCACACGACAGCGTGGGTGCGGTCACCTGGTGACTTCGCCACTGTTCTCCCTTGGGACGGCTGTCCACAGGGTGCATTTTGGGGTGGAATACGTTGGGCACATGAGCATAAGTATCTGATGCACACGGTTGCCACTTGTCTACTGAATAATAGTGTGACACACGTGCGCCGACCATTTCGGGAGACGCTGGGTGTTTACAGGGTATAGAAGGTGGGATGTTTATCTGTATAGCTACCTGTAGGACGTGGGTGGGTGCCTCGAGCTAATTAAAGTTTGTTCGCATATGCTGTACAATGGCGGTGTTACCAGGACACACAGGAACACATACACATGTGTCTACTTGCACAACGAACAAACGTCCGCTCCCACATGATCCCATATAGATGGTGCACAACATGCAGAAATGCAGATCTTGCTGGCGTGGCACGGATGCCTCGATTGTCATTGCGGATAGGCCGGCAGGAGCGGTGTCTGTAGGACACCTGCCTTTTCCTTAATTTCAGTCATTCCTACGAGGACTGTGTGCTGCAGAGTCATAACAGCATTTAATAAAACAAACAATACCACATATACACTCAGCAACAATTTAAATATGAGCGTGTACTTGCACACACTCGTACACACCATTATGAAAGGGAAGGGGTAGCAGAAGTGGATACATATTGTGGGGATTTGGGGATTTCCACAAGTTGGTTGTGAGTGAAGGAAGAGGTTGCGGTATCACTGTACTGTCTCCCATCACACAGATTTTGAGCGGATGGCGGGCTGTGACATAGGAAAGGGGTACACGTGCAGGTCTGGCAGTGCTGTTTTATTTAGTCAATAATATACCCTTGTACGCAATCTTTTAAGGCGGCACAATTGTTCACCAATTCTTCAGTTTTGGCTTCCATGCTGTCTATTTTGCTATTTACAGAGTTTATTTCCTTTCCTATGCCCGTATGCTGTTGTGGAAGGGGTGCCACTTGTGCTGCCTTGCTTTCCTTTCCAATATGTTCTCTTACGGAAAAGAAAATGTGTTAGGTGTACATGAAGCAATATATATTACATAATATACGTTTCACACGACTGTGAGTACCAATGGGGTTAGTATTGTAAGTCATTGGGCATGAGGGAAATTTTCTTCCAGCCACTGTGAGGTGCTTCCAATTGCTTCGTACAAAAAAACCCATTATGCTTCTGTACTATTGTATACTTCATCACCTGCGCAATTATCAGATAAAAATGTATGTTGCAGTGATGTTCTGGTCTCAGTACTTTCCAGTCCTTACTCTGGCCGTTCCTTCTTTGTTCCCATGCACAGTAGCAGCGAGGTTAAGATTGTTGAAGGGGGACGTTGTTAGGGAGAATTCTCTGTTTAGGCTGAATTTCCCTACCTAGTGAGTCCCCCAGCAGCTTTGCTGGATTTCTGGGGTTTAATTTTTTTCTCCTGCCAAGAGTGAGACTCTTTTACCCTCACTCTTGGACATGTTGAAGTGTGTTATCTTGGTTAAACCTTGTGTTGAATGGGCTATGGGGTCTTTTACTCCATAGGGCCTCATGTATTTTTGTGATGTGGGTCACACAGCACCCTCTGTGCCGTGACCCAGGGGTGTCCTAGGGACTCCCCAACATAGACTCCATACCCTGGGACTGACTACTGTCTCCCAGGGCATGTAAAGTCACCAAAGACTTTGCTAGTCTTGAATCCTGAACAGAACCAGTACAAACCATCATATTGTGGACGTACTGGCTGGGGCAATTCGATTGCCCCAGGGTCTGTTAGTCGAGGGGGCACGTCTCCGTCCCCCCTGATCGAGTTTTGGCTGGTGGCAGTGGAAACTACTTTTTATATTCGACCGCGAATATTTCCCTATGGGATTTCCCATTGTTTTAGGCTAACACATTTAATTATTTATTTACGGTAGCCTTAAACATACCGCCGGTTTATATATTTATTTTTATAACTCCGGTTGGGATTTTTTTGCCAAAACTTGATTCTAAAATGGCGTTGGTGTTCGCCTCTGTAACTCTGACCCAAAGTGGAGCCCTTTGTTCCACTTTTGGCGGGCTTCTCCACAGAAGCCCTCCAAAGTGGTGCCACTCTGTCTGGGGTACTTAGGAGGGGTGGAGGGGGATTTAGGCACCCTGGACTGAGTTACCTTGGTAACTCAAGTCGCACTCCGTCCTGATTGGCCCAAGTGGTGAGCCGCCCGGCTCACCACTTAGCATGTTTGAGTGACAGCTAGGCTGGGTGAATGGGGGTTTGCTGCATAAAAGCAGGGCTTTGGGGACTGGGACTTCAGAAGTCGCCACAGGACCAAGAATCCGACGAGGGAAGAGCTGAGCCGACCTGCTTCGACGACACCACCCGGTGGAGCCCTGCTGAACCGTCTCACCACTTTTTCCCGACGACCGAGGAGAACTCTTAACGGAGTGGCTCCTTCCCTTGACTGGTGGGGACAACCAGTTTTCGCCTTCTTTCCGTTCTTTGAGGTATCTCGTGGCCGCCTTGCCTGTGCCAAGCACCCCGGCAACCGGAATACCCCACTTTACCCCCATACCGCGAAAGTCGGTACCAACCCTTTAACCGGAGGACTCCGCGGCTGGTTTCTTCCCGGGCAGTGCAACGACCCTCTTCTTCTGCTCTTCAGCGAGAACTTCTTCTCCCCTGACCGACGTCGAGCCCTGCTGCCACTGCCTGGAACAACTGCCACCGCTGGAGGATCCTTTCCGCTTAAGGTACTGTGTTCCGCCTGGCTTCCCTTGCCACCGACTGTACGGGGTAGATTTAGTCCCCGGCTTTCGAACCTGGGAGTGCCTGGGACCCTTTGGCTAAACTTTCTGAGCCACTCTAAACTCTTTTTGACTCTTTGCAAGACTTTGAATCTCTAACTAACAGTGTGATCTTGGGCACATTTTCGCTCCGGCTACTCTAAGAGTGGGCCCTGCCTAGTGACTTTTGCTCACCTGTGACTTTGTGCTTCTTTGAGCCTATTGCAAGTGTTCTGGACCTTAGAGTGGTGTGTTTAACCCATTTCTGTTTTTTTCTCTCCCTTTCTTGGAAACTACTAGAGTGTCATCTAACGTTAAGCACTCACCTCTGTTTTAATTAAGTGGTGTTTACCTAGAGTTGTCTAGATAGGAGAAAGGATTGAATCTACTTTCATTATAACTGTGTTGAAGTGCTTTTACTATATTTTTGCTAGAGTGTTTTTAACTTATGTGTATTTTAAATAAATAACTATATACGTTTGAAACCAAGCTCTGGTCAGTGTTTGCTTGTGCTATTGTGTTTTGGTACATATTGTGTATACTTTACATACTGCCTAACTCTTCTTGAGAGAAGTCTGACTGCTCAGCCACAGCTACCAGGTAAATCTGGGTGGTACAGACTGCTACCAAAGGGGTTTACTGCTCTACCTGTAGTCTTAAATCTTTTGCAGTGTTCCCCAAGGGAACTGCACAGGTTTCTGCCTAACACTGGTGTACAGCGGTGGGATTTGTATTGAGTATACATTTTATTGTGCTTTAGATACCTTAGTGCAACTAACCACAAAGCTTAGCACTGAAAAAGTAAAACCTCTAACATGTCAGTTATAGAAAGCTATAGTCAAGAGTCCCTTGCAGCCAAAACTGCTGATTGTTTAAGAGTGCTCTGTAAACATAAGGATCTCCTGACTAAGGGCAAGAAAATGGAGCTGATTGAAAGATTGTTAGCTAACCAAAGTCTGGGTGATGGTTCAGAGGAACCTACCACTCCAGCAACTGTAGATGACAGTGTTGAAGTTAACATGGAACAAAATGTTGATGTTTCTGAGGAAGAGTCAGAAGAGGAGGGTGAGGCTGTTGTAACTGTCCCCCTAGGCCTCTGCCTGCTCTACCTGCTGTGCCTACTGGACCTTTACCAGGTCCCACATTTAGTCCCCAGTACTTTGAACTGGAGAAAATGAAGCTAGAATTGGAGTATAAGAAACTTAATGCTCAAACTGACAAAGAACTAAGGCTAAGGGAAATGGAGCTCAAGTATGACTTAGAAATGAAGAAATTATCTGTTGAGAATGTTTCTCTCTCTGGCTCCTCTAGAAGTTCCAGTCCTAAAAGACCCCGGATGCCTAAAGAATTGGTTGGTATGTATGAGCCTAAGTTGGATGTGTTGGATTGGTTGTCTCTGTTTGAATATAATCATGGGCTCCAGAACATCACAGGAAATGACTTACTCACCTGGTTGTTCTCTAGGCTTCCCCCTGTTGCAACTGATGTGGTAATGGAGATGGGGGAGGAGGATAGGAAGGACTATGAATGTGTGAAACTAGCTTTGATAGCTAGGTTTGGGAAGACCCCTTCCCAGTATCTTAAGAGGTTTAGGAGCCTCAAAAAGCATGATGGTACCCCTTGGGCTACCTGGGTGAATGAATGTTTGAAAAACTTAGAGGGATGGATTAAGGGTTACAAGGTGAACACTTATGAAGGTATGAAGAATTTGTTTATGTTGGAGACTATTTATGATGCCTGCTCTCCTGAGCTCAGACAACACTTGGCTGATTCCAGGGAATTGGATTCCCGGAGGCTAGCTAAGGCTGCTGACTTGTGGGTTGCCAACAGGGCCACTCACAAGGATTCTGGGGTAACTCAGAAGAAGGATGGGGAAAAACAGTCTAAGAAGGACTCCAAAGAGAATTCTAATACTACAAATTCCAAAGAGGGCCCCAAACAAAACTATAAGGGTAAGCCACAAGGGAAACCAAATCAGGCTAGTGTACCTTCTGGTCCCAGACCAGAAGGAGGTCAGAACAAGCCTCCATTCCAGCGAGCCTTTGGCTCATGCTTTGTTTGTAAGGCTACTGACCATGTGAAAGGAGATCCCAGATGTAAGGGTAAACCTTCAGGGGTCCAGCTTGCCTCCTTAGCCTTCGCTCCAGAAGAGGAAGTACCTATGGCAAGTGGAAACTTTCTATTACTAGCTGATGAACCCACTGGAGTCTCAGCTAGTGTTTCTTTAGTCTCTCTGGGGTTGTGGGAGCAACAGAATGTAGATGTCTATAACTCTATCCCAGATAATACTAAAGAGTATTATAAGGACAGTGTCCAGGTGAATGGTCAGGAGACTCCTGCCATTAGGGACACTGGAGCCAGCATAACTGTGGTGGATGAATCATTTTTCAAGGCAGAGGATGTTGCTAAGGCACCCAAATGCCTCACCAAGTTAGCTGGTGGGCCTGTGCAGATGTGTCCCCAGTTACCAGTTCTCATCCAATGTAATGATATGGCTGTAAAAATACCTGTCAGTGTACAATGTGAAGTGCCAGGTAGGGTTCTGTTGGGTAATGACCTCAAAGCTCTTGGAGTTGTATCTCATACCCCCAGACCTCCTAGCAAAAGGTTTCAGGAACTCACAAAACCTGCAAGGGAGAAAACCCTGAGAGGGTTATCTCAGGAGATGATGACAGAAATCACTCCTCTACCACTGGAGCAACTTACTGCAGTAACTACCAGATCAGGAGCAAAGGGGCAACCCAAGACTCCTAGGAAAAAGCCAGCAGCAAGCACTCCAGTGCTTCCAACAAGGACTTCCCCTAGGTTGTCCAAAGTTACACCTGTAACTCCCCCTCCAGCTGAGGCTGAGAGAGAGGTACAACCCTGTGTGGTTGAGCTAGACTCTGAGGAAGAGCTAGAAGGAGGCCCCAACCTTATTGGAGATTTGGACCCTGAGGACCATCCTGAGCTGCAGTCTTTACTGGCAGAAGGTGGGCCTAGCAGGGCAGCTTTTCGTAAGGGGCAAAGAGAATGTCCAACTCTGGAGGGTCTCCGCCACCAGGCAGCTTCTCAAGCTGATGGGCAAGAGCCTGGGAAGTATAGGTTGCACTGGGAAGATGGCCTCTTCTACAGTGAACCCACTGAGTCTGAACCTGGAGACTACAAACGCCTTGTAGTCCCACAAGAAAACAGACAACAGTTCTTACAACTAGCCCATGAGATACCTTTGGCTGGCCACTTGAGTTTCAAGAAGACCAAGGAAAGGCTCTCACTCTACTTTTATTGGCCAAAGATGGGGGCTGAAGTAGATAGATATTGTAAGAGCTGCCATACCTGCCAGACTTCTGGTAAGGTTGGTTCCAAGAATGTGGCACCTTTAGTGCCTCTCCCAGTTGTGGGAGTCCCATTTGAGAGGGTAGGGATTGACATTGTTGGTCCCCTTGATCCTCCAACCTCCTCAGGCAACAGGTTTATCCTTGTTGTAGTAGACCATGCTACTAGATACCCTGAGGCCATTCCTATGAGGACTGTTACAGCTCCGGCTGTGGCTAAGGCCCTCCTTGGTATTTTTACCAGGGTTGGGTTTCCTAAGGAGGTAATCTCTGACAGGGGGTCAAACTTTATGTCCCACTACATGAAGGCCATGTGGAAAACCTGTGGAGTTACCTACAAGTTCTCAACCGCCTACCACCCTCAGACAAACGGGTTGGTTGAAAGGTTTAACAGAACCATGAAGAGCATGATAGGTGCTTTGGAAGAACCCCTTAAGAAAAAGTGGGACCCTCTACTGCCATGCCTTCTCTTTGCTTATAGAGAAGTCCCTCAGGAGGGAGTAGGTTATTCTCCCTTTGAGCTTCTCTATGGCCATCCAGTCAGAGGTCCATTGGCCCTGATTAAGGAGGGGTTGGAAGGTGCTCCTCCCCTCAAGCCAGTCAGAGTGACTGACTATGTGATAGGTCTCCGGAGGAGAATGTCACACATGATGGCAGAAGCAAGTGACAACTTGAAAGCTGGTCAAGCCCTGGTCAAACATTGGCACGACCAGAAGGCTAACATGGTTGAGTTTACTCAAGACCAGCTAGTTCTAGTTATGCTCCCAACAAGGCAGAGGGCCTTGCAAGACAAATGGATGGGACCCTTCAAGGTTGTGGGAAAACTTGGAGAGGTCAACTATCTGGTGGATCTGGGCAGACCCAGGGAAGCTCCTAGAGTCTTCCACACCAACCGACTAAAAGCCTACATCTCCAGACCTGATGTAGGAGCCTTGCTCCTAGCTTCAGCTGCCGAGGAGGAAGAGAGTGAATCTCTCCCTGATCTCCTCAGAGGTGTACCTTTAGATGAAAAAGTTGAAGGAGTCAATCTCTCTTCAGACCTGACACCTGAGCAACAAGAGGAGTGCAAATCTATGTTAAATCAGTTTGCCTCCCTGTTCTCACTGTCACCAGGCTTGACCCCTTGGGGCCAGCATGAGATACTCACTGGTGACTGTCTGCCAGTCAAAAGCAGAGGATACAGAATGTCAGAACATATCAGAGCCCACATCAAAGGAGAGGTCAAGAAGATGCTTGATCTCGGGGTAATAGAGCCCTCTACTAGTCCATGGTCTAGCCCAGTTGTGTTAGTACCAAAGGCAGGATCCAAAGACTTGAGATTCTGTGTGGACTATAGAGCTCTAAATGCAGTCACCAAGACTGATGCCCACCCTTTGCCCAGGACAGATGAGTTGGTGGATAAACTTGGTGCAGCCAAGTACCTCAGCACATTTGACCTGACGTCAGGCTATTGGCAAATAGCCCTGACAGACCATGCCAAGGAGAAAACTGCATTTTCAACCCCAGTTGGCTTGTACCAGTTTAAGGTCATGCCTTTTGGACTGAAAAATGCACCTGCCACATTCCAAAGGATGGTGAACCAAGTTCTGGCTGGGATGGAAGATTTCTGCATGGCATACTTGGATGACATTGCAGTCTTCAGCCACTCCTGGGAAGAACATGTGAACCACCTAGGACATGTGTTGCAGGCTCTGAAACAGGCCCATTTGACAATCAAAGCCAGTAAGTGCCAGATTGGTCAAAGTAAAGTGGTCTACCTTGGACATGAGGTAGGAGGTGGAGAAATAAGGCCTTTGCCCAGCAAGATTGAAGCTGTGCAAAATTGGACAACACCAACTACTCAAACCCAAGTGAGAGCTTTTCTAGGCCTCACTGGGTATTACAGGAATTTCATTGAGAACTATGGGACCATAGCTTCTCCACTGAATGTAATCTCCTCTCCCAAATTCCCTAAAAAGGTAAAATGGAATGAGGAGTGCAATCAGGCCTTTGAAAAACTGAAGAGAGCTCTTTGCCAGGCTCCAGTATTGAGAGCTCCTGACTACCACCAACCTTTCATTGTACAAACTGATGCTTCCAATGTAGGTATAGGTGCAGTTCTAAGCCAACTGGATGAGAAGGGTAGGGAGCACCCCATTTGCTTCATCAGTAGGAAACTGAAGGATCCTGAGACAAGGTGGGCAACTATCGAAAGAGAATGCTTTGCTATTGTGTGGGCACTGAAGAAGTTTAGGCCATACTTGTATGGTTCTACTTTTGTTATTCAGACTGACCACCAACCCTTGAGATGGTTAATGCAAATGAAAGGGGAAAATCCAAAACTATTGAGATGGTCAATCTGCCTGCAAGGGTTTGATTTCACCATTGAGCACAGGTCAGGGTGTCACCATCAAAATGCTGATGGACTCTCTAGGATGTATATCATCGACTAGAGGTATGAGGTTCATCCAGGAGTGGATTAAATCCTCCTGTCCCTTAGTCTGGGGGGGGCGAGTGTTAGGGAGAATTCTCTGTTTAGGCTGAATTTCCCTACCTAGTGAGTCCCCCAGCAGCTTTGCTGGATTTCTGGGGTTTAATTTTTTTCTCCTGCCAAGAGTGAGACTCTTTTACCCTCACTCTTGGACATGTTGAAGTGTGTTATCTTGGTTAAACCTTGTGTTGAATGGGCTATGGGGTCTTTTACTCCATAGGGCCTCATGTATTTTTGTGATGTGGGTCACACAGCACCCTCTGTGCCGTGACCCAGGGGTGTCCTAGGGACTCCCCAACATAGACTCCATACCCTGGGACTGACTACTGTCTCCCAGGGCATGTAAAGTCACCAAAGACTTTGCTAGTCTTGAATCCTGAACAGAACCAGTACAAACCATCATATTGTGGACGTACTGGCTGGGGCAATTCGATTGCCCCAGGGTCTGTTAGTCGAGGGGGCACGTCTCCGTCCCCCCTGATCGAGTTTTGGCTGGTGGCAGTGGAAACTACTTTTTATATTCGACCGCGAATATTTCCCTATGGGATTTCCCATTGTTTTAGGCTAACACATTTAATTATTTATTTACGGTAGCCTTAAACATACCGCCGGTTTATATATTTATTTTTATAACTCCGGTTGGGATTTTTTTGCCAAAACTTGATTCTAAAATGGCGTTGGTGTTCGCCTCTGTAACTCTGACCCAAAGTGGAGCCCTTTGTTCCACTTTTGGCGGGCTTCTCCACAGAAGCCCTCCAAAGTGGTGCCACTCTGTCTGGGGTACTTAGGAGGGGTGGAGGGGGATTTAGGCACCCTGGACTGAGTTACCTTGGTAACTCAAGTCGCACTCCGTCCTGATTGGCCCAAGTGGTGAGCCGCCCGGCTCACCACTTAGCATGTTTGAGTGACAGCTAGGCTGGGTGAATGGGGGTTTGCTGCATAAAAGCAGGGCTTTGGGGACTGGGACTTCAGAAGTCGCCACAGGACCAAGAATCCGACGAGGGAAGAGCTGAGCCGACCTGCTTCGACGACACCACCCGGTGGAGCCCTGCTGAACCGTCTCACCACTTTTTCCCGACGACCGAGGAGAACTCTTAACGGAGTGGCTCCTTCCCTTGACTGGTGGGGACAACCAGTTTTCGCCTTCTTTCCGTTCTTTGAGGTATCTCGTGGCCGCCTTGCCTGTGCCAAGCACCCCGGCAACCGGAATACCCCACTTTACCCCCATACCGCGAAAGTCGGTACCAACCCTTTAACCGGAGGACTCCGCGGCTGGTTTCTTCCCGGGCAGTGCAACGACCCTCTTCTTCTGCTCTTCAGCGAGAACTTCTTCTCCCCTGACCGACGTCGAGCCCTGCTGCCACTGCCTGGAACAACTGCCACCGCTGGAGGATCCTTTCCGCTTAAGGTACTGTGTTCCGCCTGGCTTCCCTTGCCACCGACTGTACGGGGTAGATTTAGTCCCCGGCTTTCGAACCTGGGAGTGCCTGGGACCCTTTGGCTAAACTTTCTGAGCCACTCTAAACTCTTTTTGACTCTTTGCAAGACTTTGAATCTCTAACTAACAGTGTGATCTTGGGCACATTTTCGCTCCGGCTACTCTAAGAGTGGGCCCTGCCTAGTGACTTTTGCTCACCTGTGACTTTGTGCTTCTTTGAGCCTATTGCAAGTGTTCTGGACCTTAGAGTGGTGTGTTTAACCCATTTCTGTTTTTTTCTCTCCCTTTCTTGGAAACTACTAGAGTGTCATCTAACGTTAAGCACTCACCTCTGTTTTAATTAAGTGGTGTTTACCTAGAGTTGTCTAGATAGGAGAAAGGATTGAATCTACTTTCATTATAACTGTGTTGAAGTGCTTTTACTATATTTTTGCTAGAGTGTTTTTAACTTATGTGTATTTTAAATAAATAACTATATACGTTTGAAACCAAGCTCTGGTCAGTGTTTGCTTGTGCTATTGTGTTTTGGTACATATTGTGTATACTTTACATACTGCCTAACTCTTCTTGAGAGAAGTCTGACTGCTCAGCCACAGCTACCAGGTAAATCTGGGTGGTACAGACTGCTACCAAAGGGGTTTACTGCTCTACCTGTAGTCTTAAATCTTTTGCAGTGTTCCCCAAGGGAACTGCACAGGTTTCTGCCTAACAGACGTCCTTTCTGTTGTTGGTGCATTCCGTTATGGTGTAGTCACTATGCCTTTGTGCTGTTTGCTTCATAAGTACACAGTTTGCAGACCTACTCTATCTTACCTTGCAATGCATGTACATGCTGCTGGGTGCATATGTTCCCTGTGTTTGCTGAATGGTACCACTATGCAAGAGAGCCCCTGCCTTTCTGAGCAGGTTGGATGCCCCCCCGATGTCCGCGGCCAGACGCATACTCTGAGACTGCTGTGCGCATTAACCTGGTGCCCAATGGCTCAGTATGTTGTACAGTACATCGTCAAAAAGTAAGAGTATCCTGCTAGAAACCTATGCAATTCACTGACAAAAGACATTGTTAAAGGGACAATATGCTTCAGTTGCCCTAATAAAAACCTATGAAATTCAGTGCAACAAGTACTTGAAAGGAACATTACACTTTGCACTAATAACAACTTATCCATCTTATGGCTATAAGTAAAACCAAAAAATAACAGAAATTTGCCAGTTATGGTAACCTAAGCAACCATAATCCACGCCACCACCGTGCACTGCTAAGACTAACACCCAAGACATCATTATTTAGGAAAAGGCAGCCCGAGGGCACACTGCTGTGGCGTTTCTACAGCCTGGAGATGTGCAGTGCGAGTGTGTTTTGGCTGAGGAAAGATGCTGTATACAGTGACATGCAGAAGAAAGGGCTCTTGAGGATTAGGTGGTTCAACAGAGAACAGAGAATGGTAATATTAATTTTAATGCTAAAGGTATTTGTGCCGCGCACCGTCACCAACTTAATTGGTCTCCAGGCGCTCAGGCGGATCTTCAAACAAGAAGGTGGGGGGGGGTTAGTCGGGTGAAGAGGGAGTAGGAAAGTGAGACAGTGGTGTGCTGTTTACAGCTTCAGTTCGGTTTTTACCATGCTCTGATCTTTGGTGTGAATATCGGACCGATGCGAGACCTCGGGTGCTGTTGGTGCAATTTATGTGTTGTTTGTTTGTTGTTGCAGTATGGTGAAGTGCGTGGGGTTTGCTGAGCGAGAAGATGGTTTTGTGGATTTTTGTGTGAGATTTGAGCTTAGGGTTAGTGGGTTATATGCCTCTTAGTCCTTGTAATTCTTGTTCTGTGTATCTGGTTGTCCTATAGGTAAGCATATTCTCACTTCTCTTTACTGTCCATCTAATTGTTGTGATTGATGGCGTGGAACGTTCCCAGCTGTGTTACTTTGAACTTAGTGTAATAGGTAAGGGTGTGTAGGAGATGCAGGGTGTGTAGGAGGTACAGGGTGTCTAGAAGTTGCAGGGTGTATAGGAGTTGCCGGGGTGTGTAGGAGTTGCAGTGGTGTGTAGGAGTTACAGGAGTGTGTAGGAGTAGCAGGGTGTGTACGAGTTGCAGGATGTGTAGGAGTTGCAGTGGTGTGTAGGAGTTGCAGTGGTGTGTAGGCATTGCAGGGTGTGCAGGAGTTGCAGGGTGTGTAGGAGTTGCAGGGTGTGTAGGAGTTACAGTGTTGTGCAGGGGTTGCAGGGTGTGCAGGAGTTGCAGGGTGTGTAGGAGTTGCAGTGGTGTGTAGGCATTGCAGGGTGTGCAGGAGTTGCAGGGTGTGTAGGAGTTGCAGGGTGTGTAGGAGTTACAGTGTTGTGTAGGAGTTGCAGGGTGTGTAGGAGTTGCAGGGTGTGTAGGAGTTGCAGGGTGTGTAGGAGTTGCAGGGTGTGTAGGAGTTGCAGTGGTGTGTAGGCATTGCAGGGTGTGCAGGAGTTGCAGGGTGTGTAGGAGTTGCAGGGTGTGTAGGAGTTACAGTGTTGTGTAGGGGTTGCAGGGTGTGTAGGAGTTGCAGGGTGTGTAGGAGTTGCAGGGTGTGTAGGAGTTGCAGTGGTGTGTAGGCATTGCAGGGTGTGCAGGAGTTGCAGGGTGTGTAGGAGTTGCAGGGTGTGTAGGAGTTACAGTGTTGTGTAGGAGTTGCAGGGTGTGTAGGAGTTGCAGGGTGTGTAGGAGTTACAGTGTTGTGTAGGAGTTGCAGGGTGTGTAGGAGTTGCAGTGGTGTGTAGGCATTGCAGGGTGTGCAGGAGTTGCAGGGTGTGTAGGAGTTGCAGGGTGTGTAGGAGTTGCAGTGGTGTGTAGGCATTGCAGGGTGTGCAGGAGTTGCAGGGTGTGTAGGAGTTGCAGGGTGTGTAGGAGTTACAGTGTTGTGTAGGAGTTGCAGGGTGTGTAGGAGTTGCAGGGTGTGTAGGAGTTGCAGGGTGTGTAGGAGTTGCAGTGGTGTGTAGGCATTGCAGGGTGTGCAGGAGTTGCAGGGTGTGTAGGAGTTGCAGGGTGTGTAGGAGTTACAGTGTTGTGTAGGAGTTGCAGGGTGTGTAGGAGTTGCAGGGTGTGTAGGAGTTACAGTGTTGTGTAGGAGTTGCAGGGTGTGTAGGAGTTGCAGTGGTGTGTAGGCATTGCAGGGTGTGCAGGAGTTGCAGGGTGTGTAGGAGTTGCAGGGTGTGTAGGAGTTACAGTGTTTTGCAGGGGTTGCAGGGTGTGTAGGAGTTGCAGGGTGTGTAGGAGTTGCAGGGTCTGAATGCCAAAGTAGGCTTAAACTGCGTGACCAAACAGAGCTACATGAACATTGAAAAAATACATGTGTTTGGCATGAGGGTACGGACATTGGGCCTCATTACAGATACAGCTGCCACCGGAGTTGCATTTTGTCCGGCGCCCAGAAATTGGTAATTACCGGGTCATTACAGCCTTGCCCGACTCAGTATTTGGCCATTCCTGGGCGCCAGAAAATATTCTTCCCTATTCCCATTGAGCCCCACAGGGCTCCATGGGAATGGGGAAGCCGGATGCACAGGCTCCGTCAGGAACAGTGCCGGTGCATCCGCAATGCTCGCGGGTGCCTTTCATTCCACCAGGTCAGACACCTGCAAGCACTACTCGGAGTTTGCCGGTCCGGATACAACGGTACCAGCAACCTTACTGGTACCGTTGTATCCAGACCGGCAAACTCATAATGAGGCCCAATTGTGATGTCATATTTGTAAATCACCTATCGGCCCGTGTGGTGGCCTTGCAGCGCCGTAGGATGGCTCAGTGTGCGGCATGGTGGTACACTGCGGCTTGCTTAAAGGATTATAGATAAAAGTGTACACAGTAGTGTGGGAGCGTGGCTATGAATTTCAGCATCTGATTAATAAGCTCTTTGGCCATGGGTTCAAGAATAGCTCTGTGTCACTGGGTGGTATGATATGATATGGCATTTATAACGCACCTGTACACAAGTGTTTCTAGGCACAAATGCATACATTGGCAGGTCAGAGTGGATGAGAAAGACACCCTACACCCTTTATTCACCCACCCACCTCACCCCACTCTAGCCCCCTATTCCTCCACCCACATTAACCCCTCTCCCTTTCCTCTCTCATCCTACCTCTCACACTCTCCCTTTATTTCTTACCGTCTCCATTCTCGCTCACATTTCCTCTTGCTCACATCGATGGCGCCCTCTATCAATGGATTCCTGCCTTGCTCTATTCCCCTTCTCATTCTCTTGCTCATCATCGATGGCCCCCTCTATCAATGGCTTCCTCCCTTGCTCTATTCCCTTCTCATTCTCTTGCTCATCATCGATGGCTCCCTTTATCAATGGCTTCTTCCCTTGCTCTATTCATCTTCTCATTCTCTAGCTCATCATCGATGGCGCCCTCTGTCAATGGCTTCCTCCCCTACTCTATTCATCTTCTCATTCTCTTGCTCATCATCGATGGCGCCCTCTGTCAATGGCTTCCTCCTTTGGTCTATTCCCCTTCTCATTCTCTTGCTTATCATCAATGGCTCCCTCTCTCAATGGCTTCCTCCCTTGCTCCATTGCCCTCCTCATTCTCTTGCTCATCATCGATGGCGCCCTCTGTCAATGGCTTCCTCCTTTGGTCTATTCCCCTTCTCATTCTCTTGCTTATCATCGATGGCTCCCTCTCTCAATGGCTTCCTCCCTTGCTCCATTGCCCTCCTCATTCTCTTGCTCATCATCGATGGCTCCCTTTATCAATGGCTTCTTCCCTTGCTCTATTCATCTTCTCATTCTCTAGCTCATCATCGATGGCGCCCTCTGTCAATGGCTTCCTCCCCTACTCTATTCATCTTCTCATTCTCTTGCTCATCATCGATGGCGCCCTCTGTCAATGGCTTCCTCCTTTGGTCTATTCCCCTTCTCATTCTCTTGCTTATCATCAATGGCTCCCTCTCTCAATGGCTTCCTCCCTTGCTCCATTGCCCTCCTCATTCTCTTGCTCATCATCGATGGCGCCCTCTGTCAATGGCTTCCTCCTTTGGTCTATTCCCCTTCTCATTCTCTTGCTTATCATCGATGGCTCCCTCTCTCAATGGCTTCCTCCCTTGCTCCATTGCCCTCCTCATTCTCTTGCTCATCATCGATGGCTCCCTTTATCAATGGCTTCTTCCCTTGCTCTATTCATCTTCTCATTCTCTAGCTCATCATCGATGGCGCCCTCTGTCAATGGCTTCCTCCCCTACTCTATTCATCTTCTCATTCTCTTGCTCATCATCGATGGCGCCCTCTATCAATGGCTTCCTACCTTGCTCTATTCCCCTTCTCATTCTCCTGCTCATCACCGATGCTGCCGTCCCTCAATGGCTTCCTCCCTTGCTCCATTGCCCTCCTCATTCTCTTGCTCATCATCGATGGCGCCCTCTGTCAATGGCTTCCTCCTTTGGTCTATTCCCCTTCTCATTCTCTTGCTTATCATCGATGGCTCCCTCTCTCAATGGCTTCCTCCCTTGCTCCATTGCCCTCCTCATTCTCTTGCTCATCATCGATGGCGCCCTCTGTCAATGGCTTCCTCCTTTGGTCTATTCCCCTTCTGATTCTCTTGCTTATCATCGATGGCTCCCTCTCTCAATGGCTTCCTCCCTTGCTCCATTGCCCTCCTCATTCTCTTGCTCATCATCGATGGCGCCCTCTGTCAATGGCTTCCTCCTTTGGTCTATTCCCCTTCTCATTCTCTTGCTTATCATCGATGGCTCCCTCTCTCAATGGCTTCCTCCCTTGCTCCATTGCCCTCCTCATTCTCTTGCTCATCATCGATGGCGCCCTCTGTCAATGGCTTCCTCCTTTGGTCTATTCCCCTTCTCATTCTCTTGCTTATCATCGATGGCTCCCTCTCTCAATGGCTTCCTCCCTTGCTCCATTGCCCTCCTCATTCTCTTGCTCATCATCGATGGCGCCCTCTGTCAATGGCTTCCTCCTTTGATTTATTCCCCTTCTCATTCTCTTGCTCATCATCGATGGCTCCCTCTCTCAATGGCTTCTTCCCTTGCTCTATTCATCTTCTCATTCTCTAGCTCATCATCGATGGCGCCCTCTATCAATGGCTTCCTCCCCTGCTCTATTCCCCTTCTCATTCTCTTGCTCATCATCGATGGCGCCCTCTGTCAATGGCTTCCTCCCTTGCTCATTACACTTCTCATTCTGCACCCTTCATCGCATCCTCCTTTGAAAATGTGCACTCTCCTTCTTGCACCCTGCAAATAACATCAGTAAACAACTTGGGTCAAAGGGGGTTAGGATAAAAGAGGAGTGGGAAGAGGGGCGCCCCTACATCAGTGCGGCCTTAATGAACACAATCAAAATGCTGTGCCGTGGCGGCAAATTCCATCTCACCATTGATACATTAACAAGGCTAAACCCTAGATCACAACCCTTTCCTGTGGCTGGAACATTGCACGCCACATAGTGTAAGTCCTCCCTCGTCTGTTACCCTCAAGGACATGTACAGCGCTCCGTTGCTTCCTAGAGAACTTCACGCTGTATGAGATCCTAAATACAATGACTACATGTAAGAGCCTGAGACCATGTGGGGGGTGGGGCTCAATTTCCTTGGGTCTGTTTAGGACTCCCAGAAACAGAAGATTTCCGTGGATTGGGCCTAATTACAAGATTGCAGGTAACCCCGTATTACCGTTACCAATGCCTGACATTCCGGTGCTACTGGGATATCACAGGTGGCGGCGGTACGGTTCAAGTGCTTCCACGCCCCACTCCACATTACCACCACAGTCTGGTAGTTACAGCTTGTCACAGTACCACCACAGTCTGGTAGTTGCAGCTTGTGACAGTACCACCGCAGTCTGGTAGTTGCAGCTTGTCACAGTACCACCACAGTCTGGTAGTTGCAGCTTGTGACAGTACCACCACAGTCTAGTAGTTGCAGCTTGTGACAGTACCACTGCAGTCTGGTAGTTGCAGCTTGTCACAGTACCACCACAGTCTGGTAGTTGCAGCTTGTGACAGTACCACCACAGTCTAGTAGTTGCAGCTTGTGACAGTGCCGCCACAGTCTGGTAGTTGCAGCTTGTCACAGTACCACCACAGTCTGGTAGTTGCAGCTTGTCACAGTACCACCACAGTCTGGTAGATGCAGCTTGTCACAGTACCACCACAGTCTAGCAGCTGCAGCTTGTGACAGTACCAATGCAGTCTGGTAGTTGCAGCTTGTCACAGTACCACCACAGTCTGGTAGTTACAGCTTGTGACAGTACCACCACAGTCTAGTAGTTGCAGCTTGTGATAGTACCACTGCAGTCTGGTAGTTGCAGCTTGTCACAGTACCACCACAGTCTGGTAGTTGCAGCTTGTGACAGTACCACCACAGTCTAGTAGTTGCAGCTTGTGACAGTACCACTGCAGTCTGGTAGTTGCAGCTTGTCACAGTACCACCACAGTCTGGTAGTTGCAGCTTGTGACAGTACCACCACAGTCTAGTAGTTGCAGCTTGTGACAGTGCCGCCACAGTCTAGCAGCTGCAGCTTGTGACAGTATCACCACAGTCTGGTAGTTGCAGCTTGTCACAGTACCACCACAGTCTGGTAGATGCAGCTTTTGACAGTACCACCACAGTCTAGCAGCTGCAGCTTGTGACAGTATCACCACAGTCTGGTAGTTGCAGCTTGTCACAGTACCACAACAGTCTGGTAGATGCAGCTTGTGACAGTACCACCACAGTCTAGTAGTTGCAGCTTGTCACAGTACCACCACACTCGAGTAGCTGCAGCTTGTGACAGTACCACTGCAGTCTGGTAGTTGCAGCTTGTCACAGTACCACCACAGTCTGGTAGTTGCAGCTTGTCACAGTACCACCACAGTCTGGTAGTTGCAGCTTGTGACAGTACCACCACAGTCTAGTAGTTGCAGCTTGTGACAGTACCACTGCAGTCTGGTAGTTGCAGCTTGTCACAGTACCACCACAGTCTGGTAGTTGCAGCTTGTGAAAGTATCACCACAGTCTGGTAGTTGCAGCTTGTCACAGTACCACCACAGTCTGGTAGATGCAGCTTGTGACAGTACCACCACAGTCTAGTAGTTGCAGCTTGTCACAGTACCACCACACTCGAGTAGCTGCAGCTTGTGACAGTACCACTGCAGTCTGGTAGTTGCAGCTTGTCACAGTACCACCACAGTCTGGTAGTTGCAGCTTGTCACAGTACCACCACAGTCTGGTAGTTGCAGCTTGTGACAGTACCACCACAGTCTAGTAGTTGCAGCTTGTGACAGTACCACTGCAGTCTGGTAGTTGCAGCTTGTCACAGTACCACCACAGTCTGGTAGTTGCAGCTTGTGAAAGTATCACCACAGTCTGGTAGTTGCAGCATGTCACAGTACCACCACAGTCTGGTAGATGCAACTTGTGACAGTACCACCACAGTCTAGTAGTTGCAGCGTGTCACAGTACCACCACACTCGAGTAGTTGCAGCTTGTGAAATTGTAGAATTGAGGGGATATAAATATATTAATTGAATTGAGCCGAGCAAGCTCAGGTGAACTAGTCCAGTGAGGTTTTTCACTGGTGCTTCCCCTTACGCATTTTTTTAAATAATGTGTTAAAATTGTGCGTCGCACAACAAACTTTTCCGAAAATTTTGCAACAATGTGGAATTTACAGCTTGCTCTGCCAGGCACACATAAAAACACTCCAATAGATGCCAGTCACCAACAACACACGTACATATTTTGTAACGGGTGTTCACGATAGCTGTCCCGAAAGAAAAAAACAGGGTGATACTCTCAACAATATATACCAGCATTGCCCCATATTCAAGCAGGTACCAAACCAGATCATGAGGTCTGCCCCATTTTATACTTTTGTGCTCAAAGAAAATAATGAGGCTGGTCTCCAGAATCCAAGCCAGCATTGCCCCTATAAACAACATCTCCATACTAGTGGCTAGTGCCCAAAAAAGGCCCTTCTCAACATTATATGCCTGTGCTGCCCACCTTTCATGCTGCTAGTGCCCAAGTCCAACCCTGCAGTCTATCTTAACAGATGCCCATGCTGACCCCAGATCTGCACCAGCAGAAAAGCCTCTTGGGAGCCGCAAGCACCCACCAGCATCAGGGTCCACTGTGCAGATGGCCGCCGCTTGCTAATGATATCGGTGCCCCGCTGCACCCATTGACCTCGCTGCGCTTGGAAATGACCACCTCTCAGGAGCCACTGAAGCAAATCATACTGCAACCCACCCTTGCAACTCAATCAGCCTACTACCGCACACTACATCAGTAGAGCAGGCACCACACGCTGCATCTCACCTTGCAAAGGGCCCACAGAGCTCCTACCACGAACCCCACTCCTCCCGCCCAAGTGTTCCCCTGACTTGCTGCTCTCAAGGATGGCCCAGCACACGTGCATGTCACCTGTGCACAAACATTCTCAGCCCTGAAACTTGCTTAAGGGGAGTTAGGGAAAGTCCTCCTCCCCGTCTCTCTTTCACCAACTAGGTACATAAGAAACGCCTGTTTACGAGACCGTACTGGTGACCCCATGTTGCCCGTTCCAATTGCCCGACTACTTTACATTATCGTAAGGGCCCTGAATAGATAACTAGTAGTAGGGCTCACCTCGCCACGCCTTCCTCCAGACCTCCTACCGTCCAGAGCACTAAGACTAGCCTTGCCGCCATCGATGCCCATGTCAAGATGACCCTACCGCAGCCCCGCGACAGTCATGGCCCTTTTGGGGACCCTAATGGTCTTGCACACGCTCAGGGTATGGGCCCCTCTGCATCAGGACTCTACCCAGAGAACCTCGCCATTGGAAATGTGCTCCCACGCCCAACCCATGAACCCTGTCTCTCCTATGAAGGGAATCACACTTCAGCCACCCCTTGTCACCGCAACCAGGTCAGCAAACATCAGCTCTTCATGAAGACAACCACTGGCCCCCATACCAGCCCTAAAACACATCCTCATTGCACAGCTGCACACGTAGCCACTCCTTCGCACATGAACCCAGCCAGTACTAGTACTAGCTGTCATTAACAATGCGATGCCACACGACAAGTCACTCACTTAGTCTCCCTGAGTTGCCCCTCGAGCAGCCCAACGAAGATCAACCTACCCACCCCCCTTGAAAACGTGAATTAGTTAATGTAGGATATATCCCAGCCACGCTCTAGATATTAAAAATCTTATCACAGTACTCAGCCTAGACATCGTAGCCATCTCAGAAACATGGCTGCACACGGCCACCGGCCAAGCCCTATCTATCGACGTCCCCCCATATTCTGGAGTGACAGACCCAAGGCCAGAAGTGGGGGAGTGTCACTGATGGGAAAAGACACCCAATACATCAGTCAGCTCTGCACTACCCTGAATGGGAATTGTGATTTACTCTCAGGCAAACTACCCGTCTTGCATACAGACACCATTACCGTCTATGTCTTCTATCGTCATCCAGGCCCAACCCAATCCTTGGTAGAGGACCTCCTACATAGCTTGGGCACCAACATTAATCCTCCTTCCAAAACCATCCTCTTAGGCGACCTGAACCTCAGAATCAATGACCCTGATAACTTAAATGCATCTTCTGGAGCCAATTCTCTCAGTGACCTCGGCTTCCAACGCTGTAGGTTTCCCTACTCAAATCTACAGATGTGTCCTAGATTGGATCGCAGCCCTGAACTGCCAGGTGTCCGTCTGCTCCAAGACCCCCACCACATTCTGTCCTTCACAGTCACGCCCATCTGCTAACCCACACACTCTACCCCATGCATGCCACCTACACTGGACCGCAGCTCCCGAAATCTTACCAACGATCGACTTGTCCCTGCTTAGCACTCTCCAGTCAGAGTACCCTCAGATCACTGACCCAAGTGTGCTATCAAACCTTTACTCAAAGACAATGACAGCAGCTATTGACGCCTCTGCCCCTCTAGCGCCTCAAAAAACCTTTGGTACACATCAACTCACGGTTCACACCGGACCTCGAAAAGCTCCATTCTAAAAACATGTAACCATTCACCCTCAAACGCCCAGAAGTTGCTGTTCAATAGCTGCAGCTAAACTATACACACAAGCCACCCTACTTGCTAAACTCCCCGCCTACAATGCAACTATCGCTAACACCAAGTCCAATACTCAAGAGACCTTTAACCTTTACTATCCTCAGAGTGCTGGAACCCCTTCCAACCCGTCTCCCAATATTGCCAAAGACGAGACACGCTGTACTAATATACAAAGTGACCTCCTTGACAAAATCAACACCCTACATTAAAAATCCACCCCAAGCAATCCACGCTTAGAACCCCCCAACAGCACCGCCGTATCGCCTCACCTCCCACCGGCCGATGAGACCTTCCCCTGTTTTGCTTCAACAGTGTCACAGTGGCTGAAGTTACCGCTATCCTAAAGGGCCTGTGACCATCTAGATGCAAAGGCGATATACGCCCAGCCATCAGTATCCAGGACCAATGTTCCCTCTAATTATTTGTCTGTACGTGCAGAAATAGCTGGCCTTTGTGCGCACATTATTTTTCATGTGCGCAACTGACTAAAGAGGTACACCACTTCATGAGCAAGCATAGTTGGTGAACTGTCATTCACACAGCGATTGTAAGGGAGTTTCTCCTTTCTGGCCACTGCAACCCTTTAAAAATCAGTGTAAAAGGTGTAATTTACATAGAATTTTCCAAAGATAGACTGAAAAAATATATTTGATATGTGATTATAAAGAGATCAACCAGTCTAAGACTTAAGGAACTGCGACAATAGCTAGCAAAAGTGCTCCTTCTGAGACAATGCAGAAAGTGTTTTATTCCACTGGAAATAAATATTGATCACAAAAAAATAAATATCACTCATAAGTGATGTGGCTGGCAACAAATGTAGACAGGATACACTATTTGCAGATGGATAAATGGCAACTAAAAGGAACCTCCACAATAATGAAGTAATTTAAAGGCCAGCAGAACATAATTTGTGTAAGGATGAAAATTACATCAGAATAACTGCACTACAGAATATGATGAGGATTCCCGTGCCTGTGCTTACCATCCACATTACATTGTCCTGCGAACAGAGCCGTGACAACACTTCCTCAAAACCAGTCTTGCAGCTAAGAGGAACACCATCACCCATTGTTATTCCCTAAAAAAAGGAACATTTGCCCAACACAAATTACAAACAAACATATAGGCGCCTACCCCGTTTCCATCCCCAAAGCCCCATTGATATGTTCCAAGTAGTAGACAGCAGAGCAGTGGCATAGGAAGGAATTATTACTGTCTGATTTCAAGGGGAATTTTAAGGGGAAAGAACATATTTTAATACGCATAAAGTATCACTATTGGCAAAGCAAATTACTTTTTTGCTCCCTGAAAAATCATTTCATTCCATGTAGGGAGTAAAATCTCATCAAAGCCCTGTTTGTGACCCTGACATAGGGAGTGAAATGACAGGGCACAAAATACAGCCTATAGTTTTGCCCACCCTTCCTCACCACAGATTAGACACATTTCTTACTGGGGTTTCTTATGCAGCCTGTTGAAGGAAAGCACATGCATTTGCCGTTTATGTTAATAGCAGCGCTCTCAGAGGTACAACAGTTAGAGGTCCATCTTCTGTAACTAGGGACCCCTCTTCTGCAATTCACTGATATCAGTTAAACAAGATGTATGGGGATGCTAACGGCACTAAACACAGAACATGCCATCACATGGAAATGCCCTCCGCTAATGAGCATAGAAAGAAACAGAAGGTGCCATTTCCTCGACTTCTCCCAGAGTTTCCTATCCTTCAACAAACGCATTTCCTTCACGGTGCTGTCCTGCTGGAACATCGGACTTGGTTTTTGAAAGTTGCTGATTTGCTATCCACTGCCAAGGAGTGTTCTCCTGTGCCCTTTCCCAATACCCTTCCACGGCTCCTGTGCTAGATTCCAATACTAGTTGACCGGGCTCTGTAAAAAGTGAGGGATTGCAGCACTGGGATATTTGCATACCCACAATACTTTGCAGGCAAAACATATTTTAAGCTTCACTGTGATTGTGTGGGCAGTTTCACAAAATGACATGAATCTGCATTTATTCAATTGTTTGCAGTGCATACAAGAATGTTTGCAACATACCCCACCATAATATTATTTGGTAGGATTATACAAGTGCTCGGTGAAACCATGTTTCTTTACAGCACAGAGTTTTAGTTTAATTTGTCAAGGTTTGTGCCCAATGGAACTCTGAAAACTTGGAAAGGATGCAGATTGTGTGAAAAGCATCCATCGGTCTGAATAATACAATGTACAAGTAATTCCAGGCATATTCCTTGCCTATTACCCCTGTCAGGCCAAGTAAATGATATTTCAATGTCAATCTCCACTTATAGGGTAATGTTAGCAATGCTAAAGTAGAAGACACTGAGTTAGACATTTGATTTCTCAAAATCCTTAGAGGGCAAATTAATATTTGATTTTAATAATCAATTAACTTGTAAGGGTGCCGTTTCAAAGCGTTTGTATGGCATATGTACAAAGAATAGGAAGCATGGGGTGATGTTACACATTCAATTAGTCTGCTTACTTACAGTACATATCAGATGTTTGAGCTCACAATTTGGTTATATAGTGTGGATGGCGGTTTTGGTTAGGCACCATGAGTAATACACATTCTGGAGCATGAATGTTATGCATATTACAACAAACATAATAAAAGTGGATGTAGGTACAAATAGGCACAAACCTGCGAACCTTTCCCAGAGCCAACATAGGCAGAGTCAAAGGTGTCCTGTAATATCTAAATGTGGACTGAAGCAGAAGTTAGAGACATAGGGCCTCATTACGACCCTGGCGGAGAACCATGGTGCAATTTGCACCATGGTCCATGGCGCTAAGCTGCCAACTCCGCCATGGTGGTTGGCGGACTTACCGCCCCATTCCGACCTTGGCGGGGCGGTAAGTCCCCAATCCCCATTTACCCTTCCCCATTCCCATTTTTGCCCCATAGGGTATAATGGGAGTGGGGAAGGCGTTAATTACGCCACCGTAAATTACGGTGGCGTAATTAACAACAAGTCCCGTAGCGCCATGGATTTTTCCGCCTGCAAAAAGCAGGTGTAAAAATCACCATGGCGCTACGGGAACTCGTAGTCAGGCGGAAATGGGCGCCATGGTTTACGCCGGCGTAAACCCCTTTCCGCCAGGGTCGTAATGAGGGCCATAAGGTACAAGTATGGTAGAGTCAGGTATAGAGGTCATTGGTGGGGAGGGAAGGTTATTTGATTGATGTATGTGGACATAGCGGAGTTATATCTTCTGTTCATGGAGCCACTTTTTCAGATTTGTTTTAACCTCTTGTTCTGTTTAGGAGTTTTAGGTTTTTAAGGTCACACTTTCATTGCAGTGTAATGTAAATAGACTACACCAGAATATCAAGAATACTTTAATTTAGTTTAATTTGGAGAGAAAGCAAATGCCAGTTAACTGCTGTGGCTTGAGCCTTATTCATTCTTGAGAAGATGGGAATTGTCTGTGTGCGCTGCTCAAATTCTTCTGAGCGGCAATCAGAAGGGAGCTGGGCAAGCGCACATGTGCACAGCTTAGAGGGAACATTGTCCAGGACTGCTCCGAGGTCCTGGCTCTCTTCATCACTGCTTTCATTAATGCCTCCATCACCATCGGCCTAGTCCTTACTAGCCTCAAGGAAGCTTGGGTACTCCCACTACTTAAAAAAACCTTCCCTAGACCCCACTGACCCGAATAACTACCAGCCTATCACAAATGTCCCCTTCCTCCTAAAAACCCTGGACAGGGCGGCATGCATTCCAGCCCAGCAATACCTGGAAGCTTACTACATTCTGGCCATGCGCCAGTCTGGTTTCCGCCCAGGCAATGGGACAGAATCAGCCTTGCTAGACCTGAAGAACGAGATGGATGAGATCAGGGATGAGGGGAAGCAGCCCTTCCACTATTCCTAGATCTCTGGGCAGTGTTTGATCTGCTTGACCATAAGATCCTCTGTCATGACCTCACCACTGCAGCCAATTCCTCACCTGAAGCTGCAACATGGATTGCCTCCTTTCTGGAGGAAAGATCTCTCAGATTGTGTGCAGATAAGGCCAGTGCCCCTCCCCCCCGGCACCCATCTCCTGCGGTGGGCCTCAATCGTCCTGCGTATCCCCCACACTAAACAATATCTTTACTAAACCTCTGACTGACCTACCAGATGCTACCTGTATATCATATACCAACTATTCTGATGACACTCAAATCCTCCTTCCTCTCTCAGGCACTTACCAAGAAGACTCAGTCACTCTAAAGTCCTGACTATCCAGGCTTGGATGGCCATACACCGCCTTTGCCTCAATGACGAAAAGACTGAGATCCTCCTCGTAGGGCCCTCAGCAGTGATTAAGAAGCTCAATTCTCAATATCGACGGTTTCCTGATCCCACTCTCCCCTTCATTGAAGACATTGGGAGTCCATCTAGATGTCACTCTCTCCCTTACTCGCCAATGAACGCCATTGACTCCTCTGCTGCCTACATCACGAAACTGATGAATGCATCCAGACCATTTCAATCCCCCGACAGCTGCCTCACCATTGCCCGAGCAGTCATCGGATCTAGGCTCGATTATTGCAATGCACTTTTTGCAGTCACAAGGTGCAGGTTATCCAGAACAACGCTCTCCGAGCAGCCCTCAATATCCCCAAACTAGAGCATAGCTCCACTGCAAGAAGAAACGCTCACTGGCTCCCGAATCAAGAATGTATCATATTGAAAACGTTGTCGATCACTCACAGATGTCCCACTAACGTTGCTCCCTTGTACCTCACACAAAAAACCCTGACAGTCCAATGAACCAGACCTACTAGATCGGCCTATACCCACCAGCTCATCCAGCCGAAATATAAACGGGCTAAAGCCGGCAGTTCGAGTTTCTCCACTATGGCAGCCAAACATTGGAACTCGCTAACGTCCGCCCTGGGAGCTGAACAATCTTATCGGGCCTTCCGGGGAGCCTTAAAGACCTGGCTGTTTGTATAAACCGGGACCTGGGACGTCACCATGCGAATAGACCTACTTGATAAGTCATGTGTGGAACCTGTTAGGTAACAGTGCCTCGATGCGTTTGGTGCGCTTTATAAATGAACAAAAAAATGATGCTCTCATTGCCCACAAACTGCGCCTTTGCCCCAGCCACACCCCCACATGCATACACATAGTCACACAAACATGCATGCACAGCAACAGTTCATGAGCATACCTTTTCGTCTTTACTATGAGCCTTTAAGCCAGACATGGCCATAATTTCACACTTGCCATTGGGAAACTTGAGCTCTCCTTAAACTGTCAAGTGCACCTTCGTAGGGTGAAGAATTGGACACCCCCAGTCGACCCTGTGCGATAATCCCATCCGCCCTGGCATAGTGCCACCTGCCACACAAGGTGGCATGCTTTGTGTGGACATCTATAGAGAAATAACAGCAACTGTAATGTTTCCAAGGTGAAAGGTTGTCCCCAGACATGGTAACACTAACCACCTTCAGATCATGCTACCTCCCACCCTAATGGACAACACATCTCAGCACACAACTCCAGCCCCAAAACAACTCGGGTTCCTGAATGGAACTTACACCACCTGAAGATACACGTCGACACTAAACTTCCATAGACACACACCGCTAACTGACAGCAGACACAGCAGCACAACTCTCCAGCCTCCTAAAACGCCAATATGACAGATGCCACAGACCACCACACAAACAATGTACATTATCAACTTGGGGCCTACAGCAACCACTGCTTCAGTCAACTCCCAAAACGTCTACACACTTACACACCTCAGAAAGCCCCCTCTTTCCTGATCTGTGCACACTAACCAGGCGACCTGTCCTTTCCCCCCCCCCATTTCTAGATTAGTCCGCTACCCCCCTCTTCCAGAGTGTAAAGTGTGATGCAAGAGTACAGCAAAGGTGTGCACTCGTTCTCCTGCGGGGCGGCGCCCTGGACCGTCCAAGCACCCCAGGGATTGGCGCAACATGGGAGGAGATGAACGCTGGTTCTGCCGCAGTCAGTGCGCTATACTAGACCCAACACCAACATCTCTTTGGAAGGCATGCGGCTGCATTTATCTACAAAACCCAACCGTGACATCATCACAGAATCCTGATTACGCTAAGTGTTTACCAGTTACTCATTGGGACATGGGGGAGTGGCTGTGGGCCACATCCCCACGCCCCATGAATGGATCTGGGGGAAAATAAGGAGTTCTGCATAAACCGACGAGACCACCAAGCCAACCCCTCCCTGTGCACTTCCTGGATCAGCAAGGCTCAGTGAGGGCCTACAATGAGAACCTCAGCCCACAACTGGATGGAAAAGACCTCTAACAGAGACCCTAATGGTAGAGCCCAGTATACAATTCAATGCCATGTCCCCCAACTACCGCTGGGCCCCCGAGAAACGACTCCTCACCCTCATCGCTTCACTGAAGGGGTTGGGAGATGGGAAAATAGCCGTCGTCTTGGGCACACAAGGGGAGGCAGGGGAGCACCGCCTTGCCCACCCTCTTGAAAGTCCCTGATATCAGTAAATATCCCCATTGTAAGAGTGTTTCCCAAGTAGTGTGACCTTAATCACTTCTAAGGACTCCAATGTTTGCAGTTAAGTGACAGGATGTTAACCCACTCTGCAATGTAGCCACTTCACCACGTAGCTTTCAGGTTTTACTTGATATATAAATATTTAAGTTTTGGCATCAAGGGCTATAGTCATACCGTCTAATAGTGACTACTTGAAAAATACTCAAATCACGCAGTAAAGCAAAACCTTCTCATAGAAACATCTGAAGCTGATACTCTGAATGGAAAACCGCAGGTCCCAGAATGCAAAATAATGCCAGCCTAAAAATGTTCTAGTGTGCACTGCAGTGCTTGCTGCACTTTACGACACACACACTAAGAGAAATGGCATAGTACGGTCGCATGGGTATAGAGGTCATCGGTCCCATACCTCCTTCTTGCAGCTATGCTTGATGTGTCGAACTTTGGACTATCATCATACAAGCAAACCCTTCATATGCCTGCGAAGCGAGGGGACACCATGCACACACATGCATATTCCAGAGGAGCTTCACCACCTGCAGCAGATGAAGAATGGATAGGCAACCAGTAGGGGGTGGAGGGCGGGGGCTTTCATTCGGAAATGTCCTATCGCTGGGCCAAGTAACGCATCTCTACAGCAAGAGCCCAACATGGGACCGGGCGGCTAAAGAAATTAACTTAAACTGCTGCCATTAGCAGGGCAGTGCCAGAAACTCAGACAAGCTGAATCCTTGCCCTCCAGGAGGCCAGGCTGAGGAGTGGCCCTCACACGTTCTCAGGAAGCAGCTGGGGAAGCTTCCTCACCTCCTCGCCCCGCGGCCGCTACTCCACTGCCCTGGAGTCAGCGGTTTCTTCAGTCTCTCTCTGCCTTGTCTGTAGTTATGCTCCTGGCATTTGCCAATTTCCCACTCTGGCGGACCTGAAAAGGGGGCACGGCGTGAGGAAGGTTAGCGTCAGGGACGGTGCTGGGGCATTTAAACTTTTTCAGTTGAAAGGGGCCTCGAGCCTCGGGGTGGCGCCCGAGCCTCGGCCCTATATTGGCAGTCTTATGATAAAGCAAAATGCTTCTGTAATTCAGGATTTTATTAAACTTGTGCTTTCTGTGCGCATGTTACAAGCTGCCTGTACTGGTGCATTCAGGCTGCCACTGCCTTTGGCCTTTTGTAGTATCCAACAGCGTTCTTATCAACCCTCGTCTACATTAACCCTTTGCTGACCAAATGATAATTGGATGCAGTGGCCCCCCAACCTTTGCACTCCTGTGCTGGTGGACCCGGAAAGCAATTTTCATCCCTCTGAATGAAGAGCAAATGAAGACATCGCCTTTACTCTGCGCTTTTACCCCCACCTTGAGACGAATAAAGCGCAGCCTTCAAGGGAGGTTTGAAGACAGTGCTTTATACTGGATTGCAATGGAAACCTTCTAGTATTTACGAAGTGTAAATGCCTCGCGTGTTCCATTGGAATCCATTGGTTTTACACCTGCATGAAAGTCTCCATTAGGCTTAAAGCTGGGGCTCTTCCGAGAAATAGGAGGACAAGTAAAGTGGAGATAGACCCCCCGCCCACCCCATACCTCAGACAGACCTGAGAGGACACTGGAGCCTGCGTGCACCCAGGGTCTATGGACATACATGTTGCTGAGAGGACACTGGTGCCTGCGTGCACCCAGGGTCTATGCACATACATGTTGCTGAGAGGACACTGGTGCCTGCATGCACCCAGAGTCTATGCACATACATGTTGCTGAGATGGCACTGGTGCCCGCGTGCACCCAGGGTCTATGCACATACCTGTTACTGAGAGGACACTGGTGCCCGCCTGCACCCAGGATTCATGCACATACATGTTGCTGAGAGGACACTGGAGCCTGCCTGCACCCAGGATTCATGCACATACATGTTGCTGAGAGGACACTGGAGCCTGCGTGCACCCAGGGTCTATGCACATACATGTTGCTGAGAGGACACTGGTGCCTGCGTGCACCCAGGGTCTATGCACATACGTGTTGCTGAGAGGACACTGGTGCCTGCGTGCACCCAGGATCTAGGCACATACGTGTTGCTGAGAGGACACTGGTGCCTGCCTGCACCCAGGATTCATGCACATACATGTTGCTGAGAGGACACTGGAGCCTGCGTGCACCCAGGGTCTATGCACATACATGTTGCTGAGAGGACACTGGTGCCTGCGTGCACCCAGGGTCTATGCACATACATGTTGCTGAGAGGACACTGGTGCCTGCATGCACCCAGAGTCTATGCACATACATGTTGCTGAGATGGCACTGGTGCCTGCGTGCATACCTGTTACTGAGAGGACACTGGTGCCCGAAAGCACCCAGGGTCTATGCACATACGTGTTGCTGAGAGGACACTGAAGCCTGCCTGCACCCAGGATTCATGCACATACGTGTTGCTGAGAGGACACTGGAGCCTGCCTGCACCCAGGATTCATGCACATACATGTTGCTGAGAGGACACTGGAGCCTGCGTGCACCCAGGGTCTATGCACATACATGTTGCTGAGAGGACACTGGTGCCTGCGTGCACCCAGGGTCTATGCACATACGTGTTGCTGAGAGGACACTGGTGCCTGCGTGCACCGAGGGTCTAGGCACATACGTGTTGCTGAGAGGACACTGGAGCCTGCCTGCACCCAGGATTCATGCACATACATGTTGCTGAGAGGACACTGGAGCCTGCGTGCACCCAGGGTCTATGCACATACATGTTGCTGAGAGGACACTGGTGCCTGCGTGCACCCAGGGTCTATGCACATACATGTTGCTGAGAGGACACTGGTGCCTGCATGCACCCAGAGTCTATGCACATACATGTTGCTGAGATGGCACTGGTGCCCGCGTGCACCCAGGGTCTATGCACATACATGTTACTGAGAGGACACTGGTGCCCGCGTGCACCCAGGGTCTATGCACATACGTGTTGCTGAGAGGACACCGAAGCCTGCCTGCACCCAGGATTCATGCACATACATGTTGCTGAGAGGACACTGGAGCCCGCGTGCACCCAGGGTCTATGCACATATGTGTTGCTGAGAGGACACTGGAGCCTGCCTGCACCCAGGATTCATGCACATACATGTTGCTGAGAGGACACTGGAGCCTGCGTTCACCCAGGGTCTATGCACATACATGTTGCTGAGAGGACACTGGTGCCTGTGTGCACCCATGGTCTATGCACATACATGTTGCTGAGAGGACACTGGTGCCCGCGTGCACCCAGGGTCTGTGCCCATACATGTTGCTGAGAGGACACTGGTGCCCGCGTGCACCCAGGGTCTGTGCCCATACATGTTGCTGAGAGGACACTGGTGCCCGCGTGCACCCAGGGTCTATGCACATACATGTTGCTGAGATGACACTGGTGCCCACGTGCCCCCAGGGTCTATGCACATACATGTTACTGAGAGGACACTGGTGCCCGCGTGCACCCAGGGTCTGTGCCCATACATGTTGCTGAGAGGACACTGGAGCCTGCGTTCACCCAGGGTCTATGCACATACATGTTGCTGAGAGGACACTGGTGCCTGTGTGCACCCATGGTCTATGCACATACATGTTGCTGAGAGGACACTGGTGCCCGCGTGCACCCAGGGTCTGTGCCCATACATGTTGCTGAGAGGACACTGGTGCCCGCGTGCCCCCAGGGTCTGTGCCCATACATGTTGCTGAGAGGACACTGGTGCCCGCGTGCACCCAGGGTCTATGCACATACGTGTTGCTGAGATGACACTGGTGCCCACGTGCCCCCAGGGTCTATGCACATACGTGTTACTGAGAGGACACTGGTGCCCGCGTGCACCCAGGGTCTATGCACATACGTGTTGCTGAGAGGACACTGGAGCCAGCGTGCACCCAGGGTCTATGCACATACATGTTGCTGAGATGACACTGGTGCCCGTGTGCCCCCAGGGTCTATGCACATACATGTTACTGAGAGGACACTGGTGCCTGCGTGCACCCAGGGTCTATGCACATACGTGTTGCTGAGATGACACTGGAGCCTGCCTGCACCGAGGATTCATGCACATACATGTTGCTGAGAGGACACTGGAGCCTGCGTGCACCCAGGGTCTATGCACATACATGTTGCTGAGAGGACACTGGTGCCTGCGTGCACCCAGGGTCTATGCACATACATGTTGCTGAGAGGACACTGGTGCCTGCATGCACCCAGAGTCTATGCACATACATGTTGCTGAGATGGCACTGGTGCCCGCGTGCACCCAGGGTCTATGCACATACATGTTACTGAGAGGACACTGGTGCCTGCGTGCACCCAAGGTCTATCCACATACGTGTTGCTGAGAGGACACTGAAGCCTGCCTGCACCCAGGATTCATGCACATACATGTTGCTGAGAGGACACTGGAGCCCGCGTGCACCCAGGGTCTATGCACATACATGTTGCTGAGAGGACCCTGGTGCCCTTGTGCACCCAGGGTCTATGCACATACGTGTTGCTGAGAGGACACTGGAGCCTGCCTGCACCCAGGATTCATGCACATACATGTTGCTGAGAGGACACTGGAGCCTGCATTCACCCAGGGTCTATGCACATAGATGTTGCTGAGAGGACACTGGTGCCTGCGTGCACCCATGGTCTATGCACATACATGTTGCTGAGAAAACACTGGTGCCCGCGTGCACCCAGGGTCTGTGCACATACATGTTGCTGAGAAGACACTGGTGCCCGCGTGTACCCAGGGTCTGTGCACATACATGTTGCTGAGAGGACACTGGTGCCCGCGTGCACCCAGGGTCTGTGCACATACATGTTGGTGAGAGGACACTGGTGCCCGCGTGCACCCAGGGTCTGTGCACATACATGTTGCTGAGAGGACATGTTGCTGAGAGGACACTGGTGCCCGTGTGCACCCAGGATTCATGCACATACATGTTGCTGAGAGGACACTGGTGCCCGCGTGCACCCAGGGTCTATGCACATACATGTTGCTGAGATGACACTGGTGCCCGCGTGCCCCCATGGTCTATGCACATACGTGTTGCTGAGAGGACACTGGAGCCTGCCTGCACCCAGGATTCATGCACATACATGTTGCTGAGAGGACACTGGAGCCTGCGTGCACCCAGGGTCTATGCACATACATGTTGCTGAGAGGACACTGGTGCCTGTGTGCACCCAGGGTCTATGCACATACATGTTGCTGAGAGGACACTGGTGCCCGCGTGCACCCAGGGTCTATGCACATACATGTTACTGAGAGGACACTGGTGCCCGCGTGCACCCAGGGTCTATGCACATACATGTTACTGAGAGGACACTGGTTCCTGCGTGCACCCAGGGTCTATGCACATACGTGTTGCTGAGAGGACACTGAAGCCTGCCTGCACCCAGGATTCATGCACATCATGTTGCTGAGAGGACACTGGAGCCCGCGTGCACCCAGGGTCTATGCACATACATGTTGCTAAGAGGACACTTGTGCCCGTGTGCACCCAGGGTCTATGCACATACATGTTGATGAGAGGACACTGGGCCCTGCCTGCACCCAGGATTCATGCACATACATGTTGCTGAGAGGACACTGGAGCCTGCATTCACCCAGGGTCTATGCACATGCATGTTGCTGAGAGGACACTGGTGCCTGCGTGCACCCATGGTCTATGCACATACATGTTGCTGAGAAGACACTGATGCACGCATGCACCCAGGGTCTATGCACATACATGTTGCTGAGAAGACACTGGTGCCCGCGTGCACCCAGGGTCTGTGCACATACATGTTGCTGAGATGACACTGGTGCCCGCGTGCCCCCAGGGTCTGTGCACATACATGTTGCTGAGAGGACACTGGTGCCCGCGTGCACCCAGGGTCTGTGCACATACATGTTGCTGAGACGCGTGCACTCAGGGTCTGTGCACATACATGTTGCTGAGAGAACATGTTGCTGAGAGGACACTGGGGCCTGCGTGTACCCAGAGTCTGTGCACACACATGTTGATGAAAGGCGTGGAGCCTGCGTGCACCCAGGGTCTGTGCACATACATGTTGCTGAGAGGACACTGGTGCCCGCATGCACCCAGTGTCTATGCACATACATGTTGCTGAGAGGACACTGGTGCCCGCGTTCACCCAGGGTCTGTGCACATACATGTTGCTGAGAGGACACTGGTGCCGCGCGAACCCAGGGTCTGTGCACATACATGTTGCTGAGAGGACACTGGTGCCCGCGTGCACCCAGGGTCTATGCACATGTTGCTGAGATGACACTGGTGCCCGCATGCACCCAGGGTCTATGCACATACACGTTACTGAGAGGACACCGGTGCCTGCGTGCACCCAGGGCCTATGCACATACGTGTTTCTGAGAGGACACTGGTGCCTGCCTGCACCCAGGATTCATGCACATACATGTTGCTGAGAGGACACTGGAGCCAGCGTGCACCTAGGGCCTATGCACATACATGTTGCTGAGAGGACACTGGAGCCTGCGTGCACCCAGGGTCTGTGCACATACATGTTGCTGAGAGGACACTGGTGCCCGCATGCACCCAGGGTCTATGCACATACATATTGCTGAGAGGACACTGGTGCCCGCCTGCACCCAGGATTCATGCACATACATGTTGCTGAGAGGACACTGGTGCCCGCGTGCACCCAGGGTCTATGCACATACATGTTGCTGAGAGGACACTGGAGCCTGCGTGCACCCAGGATTCATGCACATACATGTTGCTGAGAGGACACTGGTGCCCGCGTGCACCCACAGTCTGTGCACATACATGTTGCTGAGAGGACACTGGTGCCCGCGTGCACCCAGGGTCTATGCACATACATGTTGCTGAGAGGACACTGGTGCCCGCGTGCACCCAGGGTCTGTGCACATACATGTTGCTGAGAGGACACTGGTGCCTGCGTGCACCCAGGGTCTGTGCACATACATGTTGCTGAGAGGACACTGGTGCCTCGTGCACCCACGGTCTGTGCTCATAGATGTTGCTGAGAGGACACTGGTGCCCGCCTGCACCCAGGGTCTATGCACATACATATTGCTGAGAGGACACTGGTGCCCGCCTGCACCCAGGATTCATGCACATACATGTTGCTGAGAGGACACTGGTGCCCGCGTGCACCCAGGGTCTATGCACATACATGTTGCTGAGAGGACACTGGAGCCTGCGTGCACCCAGGATTCATGCACATACATGTTGCTGAGAGGACACTGGTGCCCGCGTGCACCCAGGGTCTATGCACATACATGTTGCTGAGAGGACACTGGTGCCCGCGTGCACCCAGGTTCTGTGCCCATACATGTTGCTGAGAGGACACTGGTGCCCGCGTGCACCCAGGGTCTATGCACATACATGTTGCTGAGATGACACTGTGCCTGCGTGCCCCCAGGGTCTATGCACATACATGTTACTGAGAGGACACTGGTGCCTGCGTGCACCCAGGGTCTATGCACATACGTTTTGCTGAGAGGACACTGTTGCCTGCCTGCACCCAGGATTCATGCACATACATGTTGCTGAGAGGACACTGGAGCCTGCGTGCATCCAGGGTCTATGCACATACATGTTGCTGAGAGGACACTGGTGCCTGCATGCACCCAGAGTCTATGCACATACATGTTGCTGAGAGGACACTGGTGCCTGCATGCACCCAGAGTCTATGCACATACATGTTGCTGAGAGGACGCTGGTGCCTGCGTGCACCCAGGGTCTATGCACATACGTGTTGCTGAGAGGACACTGAAGCCTGCCTGCACCCAGGATTCATGCACATACATGTTGCTGAGAGGACACTGGAGCCTGCGTTCACCCAGGGTCTATGCACATACATGTTGCTGAGAGGACCCTGGTGCCCTTGTGCACCCAGGGTCTATGCACATACGTGTTGCTGAGAGGACACTGGAGCCTGCCTGCACCCAGGATTCATGCACATACATGTTGCTGAGAGGACACTGGAGCCTGCGTTCACCCAGGGTCTATGCACATACATGTTGCTGAGAGGACACTGGTGCCTGCGTGCACCCATGGTCTATGCACATACATGTTGCTGAGAAGACACTGGTGTCCGCGTGCACCCAGGGTCTGTGCACATACATGTTGCTGAGAAGACACTGGTGCCCGCGTGTACCCAGGGTCTGTGCACATACATGTTGCTGAGAGGACACTGGTGCCCGCGTGCACCCAAGGTCTGTGCACATACATGTTTCTGAGAGGACACTGGTGCCCGCGTGCACCCAGGGTCTGTGCACATACATGTTGCTGAGAGGACATGTTGCTGAGAGGACACTGGTGCCCGTGTGCACCCAGGATTCATGCACATACATGTTGCTGAGAGGACACTGGTGCCGCGTGCACCCAGGGTCTATGCACATACATGTTGCTGAGATGACACTGGTGCCTGCGTGCCCCCAGGGTCTATGCACATACATGTTGCTGAGAGGACACTGGTGCCTGTTTGCACCGAGGGTCTATGCACATACGTGTTGCTGAGAGGACACTGGGGCCTGCCTGCACCCAGGATTCATGCACATACATGTTGCTGAGAGGACACTGGAGCCTGCGTGCACCCAGGGTCTATGCACATACATGTTGCTGAGAGGACACTGGTGCCTGCGTGCACCCAGGGTCTATGCACATACATGTTGCTGAGAGGACACTGGTGGTGCATGCACCCAGAGTCTATGCACATACATGTTGCTGAGATGGCACTGGTGCCAGCGTGCACCCAGGGTCTATGCACATACATGTTACTGAGAGGACACTGGTGCCTGCGTGCACCCAGGGTCTATGCACATACGTGTTGCTGAGAGGACACTGAAGCCTGCCTGCACCCAGGATTCATGCACATCATGTTGCTGAGAGGACACTGGAGCCCGCGTGCACCCAGGGTCTATGCACATACATGTTGCTGAGGGGACACTTGTGCCCGTGTGCACCCAGGGTCTATGCACATACGTGTTGCTGAGAGGACACTGGACCCTGCCTGCACCCAGGATTCATGCACATACATGTTGCTGAGAGGACACTGGAGCCTGCGTTCACCCAGCGTCTATGCACATACATGTTGCTGAGAGGACACTGGTGCCTGCGCGCACCCATGGTCTATGCACATACATGTTGCTGAGAAGACACTGGTGCCCGCATGCACCCAGGGTCTATGCACATACATGTTGCTGAGAAGACACTGGTGCCCGCGTGCACCCAGGGTCTGTGCACATACATGTTGCTGAGAGGACCCTGGTGCCCTTGTGCACCCAGGGTCTATGCACATATGTGTTGCTGAGAGGACACTGGAGCCTGCCTGCACCCAGGATTCATGCACATACATGTTGCTGAGAGGACACTGGAGCCTGCGTTCACCCAGCGTCTATGCACATACATGTTGCTGAGAGGACACTGGTGCCTGCGCTTACCCATGGTCTATGCACATACATGTTGCTGAGAAGACACTGGTGCCCGCATGCACCCAGGGTCTATGCACATACATGTTGCTGAGATGACACTGGTGCCCGCGTGCCCCCATGGTCTATGCACATACGTGTTGCTGAGAGGACACTGAAGCCTGCCTGCACCCAGGATTCATGCACATCATGTTGCTGAGAGGACACTGGAGCCCGCGTGCACCCAGGGTCTATGCACATACATGTTGCTGAGGGGACACTTGTGCCCGTGTGCACCAAGGGTCTATGCACATACGTGTTGCTGAGAGGACACTGGACCCTGCCTGCACCCAGGATTCATGCACATACATGTTGCTGAGAGGACACTGGAGCCTGCGTTCACCCAGCGTCTATGCACATACATGTTGCTGAGAGGACACTGGTGCCTGCGCGCACCCATGGTCTATGCACATACATGTTGCTGAGAAGACACTGGTGCCCGCATGCACCCAGGGTCTATGCACATACATGTTGCTGAGAAGACACTGGTGCCCGCGTGCACCCAGGGTCTGTGCACATACATGTTGCTGAGAGGACCCTGGTGCCCTTGTGCACCCAGGGTCTATGCACATATGTGTTGCTGAGAGGACACTGGAGCCTGCCTGCACCCAGGATTCATGCACATACATGTTTCTGAGAGGACACTGGTGCCCGCGTGCACCCAGGGTCTGTGCACATACATGTTGCTGAGAGGACATGTTGCTGAGAGGACACTGGTGCCCGTGTGCACCCAGGATTCATGCACATACATGTTGCTGAGAGGACACTGGTGCCGCGTGCACCCAGGGTCTATGCACATACATATTTCTGAGATGACACTGGTGCCTGCGTGCCCCCAGGGTCTATGCACATACATGTTGCTGAGAGGACACTGGTGCCTGTTTGCACCGAGGGTCTATGCACATATGTGTTGCTGAGAGGACACTGGAGCCTGCCTGCACCCAGGATTCATGCACATACATGTTGCTGAGAGGACACTGGAGCCCGCGTGCACCCAGGGTCTATGCACATACATGTTGCTGAGAGGACCCTGGTGCCCTTGTGCACCCAGGGTCTATGCACATATGTGTTGCTGAGAGGACACTGGAGCCTGCCTGCACCCAGGATTCATGCACATACATGTTGCTGAGAGGACACTGGAGCCTGCGTTCACCCAGGGTCTATGCACATACATGTTGCTGAGAGGACACTGGTGCCTGTGTGCACCCATGGTCTATGCACATACATGTTGCGGAGAGGACACTGGTGCCCGCGTGCACCCAGGGTCTGTGCCCATACATGTTGCTGAGAGGACACTGGTGCCCGCGTGCACCCAGGGTCTGTGCCCATACATGTTGCTGAGAGGACACTGGTGCCCGCGTGCACCCAGGGTCTATGCACATACATGTTGCTGAGATGACACTGGTGCCCGCGTGCCCCCAGGGTCTATGCACATACATGTTACTGAGAGGACACTGGTGCCCGCGTGTACGCAGGGTCTGTGCCCATACATGTTGCTGAGAGGACACTGGAGCCTGCGTTCACCCAGGGTCTATGCACATACATGTTGCTGAGAGGACACTGGTGCCTGTGTGCACCCATGGTCTATGCACATACATGTTGCTGAGAGGACACTGGTGCCCGCGTGCACCCAGGGTCTGTGCCCATACATGTTGCTGAGAGGACACTGGTGCCCGCGTGCCCCCAGGGTCTGTGCCCATACATGTTGCTGAGAGGGCACTGGTGCCCGCGTGCACCCAGGGTCTATGCACATACGTGTTGCTGAGATGACACTGGTGCCCACGTGCCCCCAGGGTCTATGCACATACGTGTTACTGAGAGGACACTGGTGCCCGCGTGCACCCAGGGTCTATGCACATACGTGTTGCTGAGAGGACACTGGAGCCAGCGTGCACCCAGGGTCTATGCACATACATGTTGCTGAGATGACACTGGTGCCCGTGTGCCCCCAGGGTCTATGCACATACATGTTACTGAGAGGACACTGGTGCCTGCGTGCACCCAGGGTCTATGCACATACGTGTTGCTGAGATGACACTGGAGCCTGCCTGCACCGAGGATTCATGCACATACATGTTGCTGAGAGGACACTGGAGCCTGCGTGCACCCAGGGTCTATGCACATACACGTTGCTGAGAGGACACTGGTGCCTGCGTGCACCCAGGGTCTATGCACATACATGTTGCTGAGAGGACACTGGTGCCTGCATGCACCCAGAGTCTATGCACATACATGTTGCTGAGATGGCACTGGTGCCCGCGTGCACCCAGGGTCTATGCACATACATGTTACTGAGAGGACACTGGTGCCTGCGTGCACCCAAGGTCTATCCACATACGTGTTGCTGAGAGGACACTGAAGCCTGCCTGCACCCAGGATTCATGCACATACATGTTGCTGAGAGGACACTGGAGCCCGCGTGCACCCAGGGTCTATGCACATACATGTTGCTGAGAGGACCCTGGTGCCCTTGTGCACCCAGGGTCTATGCGCATACGTGTTGCTGAGAGGACACTGGAGCCTGCCTGCACCCAGGATTCATGCACATACATGTTGCTGAGAGGACACTGGAGCCTGCATTCACCCAGGGTCTATGCACATAGATGTTGCTGAGAGGACACTGGTGCCTGCGTGCACCCATGGTCTATGCACATACATGTTGCTGAGAAGACACTGGTGCCCGCGTGCACCCAGGGTCTGTGCACATACATGTTGCTGAGAAGACACTGGTGCCCGCGTGTACCCAGGGTCTGTGCACATACATGTTGCTGAGAGGACACTGGTGCCCGCGTGCACCCAGGGTCTGTGCACATACATGTTGCTGAGAGGACACTGGTGCCCGCGTACACCCAGGGTCTGTGCACATACATGTTGCTGAGAGGACATGTTGCTGAGAGGACACTGGTGCCCGTGTGCACCCAGGATTCATGCACATACATGTTGCTGAGAGGACACTGGTGCCCGCGTGCACCCAGGGTCTATGCACATACATGTTGCTGAGATGACACTGGTGCCCGCGTGCCCCCATGGTCTATGCACATACATGTTGCTGAGAGGACACTGGAGCCTGCCTGCACCCAGGATTCATGCACATACATGTTGCTGAGAGGACACTGGAGCCTGCGTGCACCCAGGGTCTATGCACATACATGTTGCTGAGAGGACACTGGTGCCTGTGTGCACCCAGGGTCTATGCACATACATGTTGCTGAGAGGACACTGGTGCCCGCGTGCACCCAGGGTCTATGCACATACATGTTACTGAGAGGACACTGGTGCCCGCGTGCACCCAGGGTCTATGCACATACATGTTACTGAGAGGACACTGGTTCCTGCGTGCACCCAGGGTCTATGCACATACGTGTTGCTGAGAGGACACTGAAGCCTGCCTGCACCCAGGATTCATGCACATCATGTTGCTGAGAGGACACTGGAGCCCGCGTGCACCCAGGGTCTATGCACATACATGTTGCTAAGAGGACACTTGTGCCCGTGTGCACCCAGGGTCTATGCACATACATGTTGATGAGAGGACACTGGGCCCTGCCTGCACCCAGGATTCATGCACATACATGTTGCTGAGAGGACACTGGAGCCTGCATTCACCCAGGGTCTATGCACATACATGTTGCTGAGAGGACACTGGTGCCTGCGTGCACCCATGGTCTATGCACATACATGTTGCTGAGAAGACACTGATGCACGCATGCACCCAGGGTCTATGCACATACATGTTGCTGAGAAGACACTGGTGCCCGCGTGCACCCAGGGTCTGTGCACATACATGTTGCTGAGATGACACTGGTGCCCGCGTGCACCCAGGGTCTGTGCACATACATGTTGCTGAGAGGACACTGGTGCCCGCGTGCACCCAGGGTCTGTGCACATACATGTTGCTGAGACGCGTGCACTCAGGGTCTGTGCACATACATGTTGCTGAGAGAACATGTTGCTGAGAGGACACTGGGGCCTGCGTGCACCCAGAGTCTGTGCACACACATGTTGATGAAAGGCGTGGACCCTGCGTGCACCCAGGGTCTGTGCACATACATGTTGCTGAGAGGACACTGGTGCCCGCATGCACCCAGTGTCTATGCACATACATGTTGCTGAGAGGACACTGGTGCCCTCGTTCACCCAGGGTCTGTGCACATACATGTTGCTGAGAGGACACTGGTGCCGCGCGAACCCAGGGTCTGTGCACATACATGTTGCTGAGAGGACACTGGTGCCCGCGTGCACCCAGGGTCTATGCACATGTTGCTGAGATGACACTGGTGCCCGCGTGCACCCAGGGTCTATGCACATACACGTTACTGAGAGGACACCGGTGCCTGCGTGCACCCAGGGCCTATGCACATACGTGTTGATGAGAGGACACTGGTGCCTGCCTGTACCCAGGATTCATGCACATACATGTTGCTGAGAGGACACTGGAGCCAGCGTGCACCTAGGGCCTATGCACATACATGTTGCTGAGAGGACACTGGAGCCTGCGTGCACCCAGGGTCTGTGCACATACATGTTGCTGAGAGGACACTGGTGCCCGCATGCACCCAGGGTCTATGCACATACATATTGCTGAGAGGACACTGGTGCCCGCCTGCACCCAGGATTCATGCACATACATGTTGCTGAGAGGACACTGGTGCCCGCGTGCACCCAGGGTCTATGCACATACATGTTGCTGAGAGGACACTGGAGCCTGCGTGCACCCAGGATTCATGCACATACATGTTGCTGAGAGGACACTGGTGCCCGCGTGCACCCACAGTCTGTGCACATACATGTTGCTGAGAGGACACTGGTGCCCGCGTGCACCCAGGGTCTATGCACATACATGTTGCTGAGAGGACACTGGTGCCCGCGTGCACCCAGGGTCTGTGCACATACATGTTGCTGAGAGGACACTGGTGCCTGCGTGCACCCAGGGTCTGTGCACATACATGTTGCTGAGAGGACACTGGTGCCTGCGTGCACCCAGGGTCTGTGCACATACATGTTGCTGAGAGGACACTGGTGCCTCGTGCACCCACGGTCTGTGCTCATAGATGTTGCTGAGAGGACACTGGTGCCCGCCTGCACCCAGGGTCTATGCACATACATGTTGCTGAGAGGACACTGGAGCCAGCGTGCACCTAGGGCCTATGCACATACATGTTGCTGAGAGGACACTGGAGCCTGCGTGCACCCAGGGTCTGTGCACATACATGTTGCTGAGAGGACACTGGTGCCCGCATGCACCCAGGGTCTATGCACATACATATTGCTGAGAGGACACTGGTGCCCGCCTGCACCCAGGATTCATGCACATACATGTTGCTGAGAGGACACTGGTGCCCGCGTGCACCCAGGGTCTATGCACATACATGTTGCTGAGAAGACACTGGTGCCCGCGTGCACCCAGGGTCTGTGCACATACATGTTGCTGAGATGATACTGGTGCCCGCGTGCACCCAGGGTCTGTGCACATACATGTTGCTGAGAGGACACTGGTGCCCGCGTGCACCCAGGGTCTGTGCACATACATGTTGCTGAGACGCGTGCACTCAGGGTCTGTGCACATACATGTTGCTGAGAGAACATGTTGCTGAGAGGACACCGGGGCCTGCGTGCACCCAGAGTCTGTGCACACACATGTTGATGAAAGGCGTGGACCCTGCGTGCACCCAGGGTCTGTGCACATACATGTTGCTGAGAGGACACTGGTGCCCTCGTTCACCCAGGGTCTGTGCACATACATGTTGCTGAGAGGACACTGGTGCCGCGCGAACCCAGGGTCTGTGCACATACATGTTGCTGAGAGGACACTGGTGCCCGCGTGCACCCAGGGTCTATGCACATGTTGCTGAGATGACACTGGTGCCCGCGTGCACCCAGGGTCTATGCACATACACGTTACTGAGAGGACACCGGTGCCTGCGTGCACCCAGGGCCTATGCACATACGTGTTGCTGAGAGGACACTGGTGCCTGCCTGCACCCAGGATTCATGCACATACATGTTGCTGAGAGGACACTGGAGCCAGCGTGCACCTAGGGCCTATGCACATACATGTTGCTGAGAGGACACTGGAGCCTGCGTGCACCCAGGGTCTGTGCACATACATGTTGCTGAGAGGACACTGGTGCCCGCATGCACCCAGGGTCTATGCACATACATATTGCTGAGAGGACACTGGTGCCCGCCTGCACCCAGGATTCATGCACATACATGTTGCTGAGAGGACACTGGTGCCCGCGTGCACCCAGGGTCTATGCACATACATGTTGCTGAGAGGACACTGGAGCCTGCGTGCACCCAGGATTCATGCACATACATGTTGCTGAGAGGACAGTGGTGCCCGCGTGCACCCACAGTCTGTGCACATACATGTTGCTGAGAGGACACTGGTGCCCGCGTGCACCCAGGGTCTATGCACATACATGTTGCTGAGAGGACACTGGTGCCCGCGTGCACCCAGGGTCTGTGCACATACATGTTGCTGAGAGGACACTGGTGCCTGCGTGCACCCAGGGTCTGTGCACATACATGTTGCTGAGAGGACACTGGTGCCTCGTGCACCCACGGTCTGTGCTCATAGATGTTGCTGAGAGGACACTGGTGCCCGCCTGCACCCAGGGTCTATGCACATACATATTGCTGAGAGGACACTGGTGCCCGCCTGCACCCAGGATTCATGCACATACATGTTGCTGAGAGGACACTGGTGCCCGCGTGCACCCAGGGTCTATGCACATACATGTTGCTGAGAGGACACTGGAGCCTGCGTGCACCCAGGATTCATGCACATACATGTTGCTGAGAGGACACTGGTGCCCGCGTGCACCCAGGGTCTATGCACATACATGTTGCTGAGAGGACACTGGTGCCCGCGTGCACCCAGGTTCTGTGCCCATACATGTTGCTGAGAGGACACTGGTGCCCGCGTGCACCCAGGGTCTATGCACATACATGTTGCTGAGATGACACTGTGCCTGCGTGCCCCCAGGGTCTATGCACATACATGTTACTGAGAGGACACTGGTGCCTGCGTGCACCCAGGGTCTATGCACATACGTTTTTCTGAGAGGACACTGTTGCCTGCCTGCACCCAGGATTCATGCACATACATGTTGCTGAGAGGACACTGGAGCCTGCGTGCACCCAGGGTCTATGCACATACCTGTTGCTGAGAGGACACTGGTGCCTGCGTGCACCCAGGGTCTATGCACATACATGTTGCTGAGAGGACACTGGTGCCTGCATGCACCCAGAGTCTATGCACATACATGTTGCTGAGATGGCACTGGTGCCCGCGTGCACCCAGGGTCTAAATACATGGTACTGAGAGGACACTGGTGCCTGCGTGCACCCAGGGTCTATGCACATACGTGTTGCTGAGAGGACACTGAAGCCTGCCTGCACCCAGGATTCATGCACATACATGTTGCTGAGAGGACACTGGAGCCTGCGTTCACCCAGGGTCTATGCACATACATGTTGCTGAGAGGACCCTGGTGCCCTTGTGCACCCAGGGTCTATGCACATACGTGTTGCTGAGAGGACACTGGAGCCTGCCTGCACCCAGGATTCATGCACATACATGTTGCTGAGAGGACACTGGAGCCTGCGTTCACCCAGGGTCTATGCACATACATGTTGCTGAGAGGACACTGGTGCCTGCGTGCACCCATGGTCTATGCACATACATGTTGCTGAGAAGACACTGGTGTCCGCGTGCACCCAGGGTCTGTGCACATACATGTTGCTGAGAAGACACTGGTGCCCGCGTGTACCCAGGGTCTGTGCACATACATGTTGCTGAGAGGACACTGGTGCCCGCGTGCACCCAAGGTCTGTGCACATACATGTTTCTGAGAGGACACTGGTGCCCGCGTGCACCCAGGGTCTGTGCACATACATGTTGCTGAGAGGACATGTTGCTGAGAGGACACTGGTGCCCGTGTGCACCCAGGATTCATGCACATACATGTTGCTGAGAGGACACTGGTGCCGCGTGCACCCAGGGTCTATGCACATACATGTTGCTGAGATGACACTGGTGCCTGCGTGCCCCCAGGGTCTATGCACATACATGTTGCTGAGAGGACACTGGTGCCTGTTTGCACCGAGGGTCTATGCACATACGTGTTGCTGAGAGGACACTGGGGCCTGCCTGCACCCAGGAATCATGCACATACATGTTGCTGAGAGGACACTGGAGCCTGCGTGCACCCAGGGTCTATGCACATACATGTTGCTGAGAGGACACTGGTGCCTGCGTGCACCCAGGGTCTATGCACATACATGTTGCTGAGAGGACACTGGTGGTGCATGCACCCAGAGTCTATGCACATACATGTTGCTGAGATGGCACTGGTGCCAGCGTGCACCCAGGGTCTATGCACATACATGTTACTGAGAGGACACTGGTGCCTGCGTGCACCCAGGGTCTATGCACATACGTGTTGCTGAGAGGACACTGAAGCCTGCCTGCACCCAGGATTCATGCACATCATGTTGCTGAGAGGACACTGGAGCCCGCGTGCACCCAGGGTCTATGCACATACATGTTGCTGAGGGGACACTTGTGCCCGTGTGCACCCAGGGTCTATGCACATACGTGTTGCTGAGAGGACACTGGACCCTGCCTGCACCCAGGATTCATGCACATACATGTTGCTGAGAGGACACTGGAGCCTGCGTTCACCCAGCGTCTATGCACATACATGTTGCTGAGAGGACACTGGTGCCCGCGCGCACCCATGGTCTATGCACATACATGTTGCTGAGAAGACACTGGTGCCCGCATGCACCCAGGGTCTATGCACATACATGTTGCTGAGAAGACACTGGTGCCCGCGTGCACCCAGGGTCTGTGCACATACATGTTGCTGAGAGGACACTGGTGCCCGCGTGCACCCAGGGTCTGTGCACATACATGTTGCTGAGAGGACACTGGTGCCCGCGTGCACCCAGGGTCTGTGCACATACATGTTGCTGAGAGGACATGTTGCTGAGAGGACACTGGTGCCTGTGTGCACTCAGGGTTTGTGCACATACATGTTGCTGAGAGGACACTGGAGCCTGCGTGCACCCAGGGTCTGTGCACATACATGTTGCTGAGAGGACACTGGAGCCTGCGTGCACCCAGGGTCTGTGCACATACATGTTGCTGAGAGGACACTGGTGCCCGCGTGCACCCAGGGTCTATGCATATACATGTTGCTGAGAGGACACTGGTGCCCGCGTTCACATAGGGTCTGTGCACATACATGTTGCTGAGAGGACACTGGTGCCCACGTGCACCCAGGGTCTGTGCACATACATGTTGCTGAGACACGTGCACCCAGGGTCTGTGCACATACATGTTGCTGAGAGGACATGTTGCTGAGAGGACCCTGGGGCCTGCGTGCACCCAGGGTCTGTGCACACACATGTTGCTGAGAGGACACTGGAGCCTGCGTGCACCCAGGGTCTGTGCACATACATGTTGCTCAGAGGACACTGGTGCCCGCGTGCACCCAGTATCTATGCACATACATGTTGCTGAGAGGACAATGGTGCCTGCGTTCACCCAGGTTCTGTGCACATACATGTTGCTGAGAGGACACTGGTGCCGCGTGCACCCAGGGTCTGTGCACATACATGTTGCTGAGAGGACACTGGTGCCCGCGTGCACCCAGGGTCTATGCACATGTTGCCGAGATGACACTGGTGCCCACGTGCACCCAATGGTCTAAGCACATACATGTTACTGAGAGGACACTGGTGCCTGTGTGCACCCAGGGCCTATGCACATACGTGTTGCTGAGAGGACACTGGTGCCTGCCTGCACCCAGGATTCATGCACATACATGTTGCTGAGAGGACACTGGAGCCAGCATGCACCCAGGGCCTATGCACATACATGTTGCTGAGAGGACACTGGAGCCTGCGTGCACCCAGGGTCTATGCACATACATGTTGCTGAGAGGACACTGGGGGTGCATGCACCCAGAGTCTATGCACATACATGTTGCTGAGATGGCACTGGTGCCCGTGTGCACCCAGGGTCTATGCACATACATGTTACTGAGAGGACACTGGTGCCTGCGTGCACCCAGGGTCTATGCACATACGTGTTGCTGAGAGGACACTGAAGCCTGCCTGCACCCAGGGTTCATGCACATCATGTTGCTGAGAGGACACTGGAGCCCGCCTGCACCCAGGGTCTATGCACATACATGTTGCTGAGGGGACACTTGTGCCCGTGTGCACCCAGGGTCTTTGCACATACGTGTTGCTGAGAGGACACTGGACCCTGCCTGCACCCAGGATTCATGCACATACATGTTGCTGAGAGGACACTGGAGCCTGCGTTCACCCAGGGTCTATGCACATACATGTTGCTGAGAGGACACTGGTGCCTGCGTGCACCCATGGTCTATGCACATACATGTTGCTGAGAAGACACTGGTGCCCGCGTGCACCCAGGGTCTGTGCACATACATGTTGCTGAGAAGACACTGGTGCCCGCGTGCACCCAGGGTCTGTGCACATACATGTTGCTGAGATGACACTGGTGCCCGCGTGCACCCAGGGTCTGTGCACATACATGTTGCTGAGAGGACACTGGTGCCCGCGTGCACCCAGGGTCTGTGCACATACATGTTGCTGAGAGGACATGTTGCTGAGAGGACACTGTGCCCGTGTGCACTCAGGGTTTGTGCACATACATGTTGCTGAGAGGACACTGGAGCCTGCGTGCACCCAGGGTCTGTGCACATACATGTTGCTGAGAGGACACTGGTGCCCGCGTTCACCCAAGGTCTATGCACATACATGTTGCTGAGAGGACACTGGTGCCCGCGTTCACACAGGGTCTGTGCACATACATGTTGCTGAGAGGACACTGGTGCCCACGTGCACCCAGGGTCTGTGCACATACATGTTGCTGAGACGCGTGCACCCAGGGTCTGTGCACATACATGTTGCTGAGAGGACATGTTGCTGAGACGACACTGGGGCCTGCGTGCACCCAGGGTCTGTGCACACACATGTTGCTGAGAGGACACTGGAGCCTGCCTGCACCCAGGGTCTGTGCACATACATGTTGCTGAGAGGACACTGGTGCCTGCGTGCACCCAGTGTCTATGCACATACATGTTGCTGAGAGGACACTGGTGCCCGCGTTCACCCAGGGTCTGTGCACATACATGTTGCTGAGAGGACACTGGTGCCGCATGCACCCAGGGTCTGTGCACATACATGTTGCTGAGAGGACACTGGTGCCCGCGTGCACCCGGGGTCTATGCACATGTTGCTGAGATGACACTGGTGCCCACGTGCACCCAGGGTCTATGCACATACATGTTACTGAGAGGACACTGGTGCCTGCGTGCACCCAGGGTCTATGCACATACATGTTGCTGAGAGGACACTGGAGCCAGCGTGCACCCAGGGCCTATGCACATACATGTTGCTGAGAGGACACTGGAGCCTGTGTGCACCCAGGGTCTGTGCACATACATGTTGCTGGGAGGACACTGGTGCCCGCGTGCACCCAGGGTCTATGCACATACATGTTGCTGAGAGGACACTGGTGCCCGCGTGCACCCAGGGTCTGTGCACATACATGTTGCTGAGAGGACATGTTGCTGAGAGGACACTGGGGCCTGCGTGCACCCAGGGTCTGTGCACATACATGTTGCTGAGAGGACACTGGAGCCTGCGTGCACCCAGGGTTTGTGCACATACATGTTGCTGAGAGGACACTGGAGCCTGCGTGCACCCAGGGTCTGTGCACATACATGTTGCTGAGAAGACACTGGTGCCCGCGTGCACCCAGGTTCTATGCACATACATGTTGCTGAGAGGACACTGGTGCCTGCGTTCATCCAGGGTCTGTGCACATACATGTTCCTGAGAGGACACTGGTGCCGGCATGCACCCAGGGTCTGTGCACATACATGTTGCTGAGAGGACACTGGTGCCCGGTTGCACCCAGGGTCTATGCACATACATGTTACTGAGAGGACACTGGTGCCTGCGTGCACCCAGGGTCTATGCACATGCGTGTTGCTGAGAGGACACTGGTGCCTGCCTGCACCCAGGATTCATGCACATACATGTTGCTGAGAGGATACTGGAGCCAGCGTGCACCCAGGGCCTATGCACATACATGTTGCTGAGAGGACACTGGAGCCTGCGTGCACCCAGGGTCTGTGCACATACATGTTTCTGAGAGGACACTGGAGCCTGCGTGCACCCAGGGTCTGTGCACACACTTGTTGCTGAGAGGACACTGGTGCCCGCGTGCACCCAGGGTCTATGCACATACATTTTACTGAGAGGACAGTGGTGCCCGCGTTCACCTAGGGTCTGTGCACATACATGTTGCTTTGAGGACACTGGTGCCCGCGTGCACCCAGGGTCTGTGCACATACATGTTGCTGAGACGACACTGGTGCCCGCGTGCACCCAGGGTCTGTGCAAATACATGTTGCTGAGAGGACACTGGAGCCCGCGTGCACCCAGGGTCTGTGCACATACAGTTTGCTGAGAGGACACTGAAGCCTGCGTGCACCCAGGGTCTGTGCACATACATGTTGCTGAGAGGACACTGGTGCCCGCGTGCACCCAGGGTCTATGCACATACATGTTGCTGAGATGACACTGGTGCCCGCGTGCACCCAGGGACTATGCACATACATGTTACTGAGAGGATACTGGAGCCTGCGTGCACCCAGGGTCTATGCACATACGTGTTGCTGAGAGGACACTGGTGCCTGCCTGCACCCAGGATTCATGCACATACATGTTGCTGAGAGGACACTGGAGCCAGCGTGCACCCAGGGGCTATGCACATACATGTTGCTGAGAGGACACTGGAGCCTGCCTGCACCCAGGATTCATGCACATACATGTTGCTGATAGGACACTGGAGCCAGCGTGTACCCAGGGTCTGTGCACATACATGTTGCTGAGAGGACACTGGAGCCAGCGTGCACCCAGGGTCTATGCACATACATGTTGCTGAGAGGACACTGAATCCCGCGTGCACCCAGGGTCTGTGCACATACATGTTGCTGAGAGGACACTGGTGGCCGCGTGCACCCAGTGTCTGTGCACATACATGTTGCTGAGAGGACACTGGTGCCCGCGTGCACCCAGGGTCTGTGCCCATACATGTTGCTGAGAGGACACTGGTTGCTGAGAGGACACTGGTGCCCACGTGCACCCAGGGTCTGTGCACACACATGTTGCTGAGAGGACACTGGTTGCTTAGAGGACACTGGTGCCCGCGTGCACCCAGGGTCTGTGCACATACATGTTGCTGAGAGGACACTGGTTGCTGAGAGGACACTGGTGCCCGCATGCACCCAGGGTCTGTGCACATACATGTTGCTGAGAGGACACTAGTTGCTGAGAGGACACTGGTGGCCGCGTGCACCCAGGGTCTGTGCACATACATGTTGCTGAGAGACACTGCAGCCTGGGTCGGGGTGTACGTGGAGGCGAGAGATGGAGGAGGGATATCGCAAGGGGCGTGGCCCAAGCAGTGTTGGACGTGGTCCTTATATTGCAGGGCGTGGCCTAAAGGGGGGGGCGACAACTGAGGCAAGGACCAACTGAGGCAAGGACCAGCTGCCCCAACTCATTTAACATGTCATCACCCGGCCAGGAAATAACAGTAATTGCTCATGGATGGCACCAGTTTACATCAGTGACACATGCATGTGCATTGTAAAGGAGACTCCCCCATACAGGAACAGGCGGAAGCAGCACTTTACATATTACTTTTGTGGGGTATAAAGGCTGCAATTGCAACAAAATAACCAATGTTTCCTTGAAACGATGTATTAGGGGTCATGGATGGAGACCTCTGCTTTGCTCTCTTTGCATTTCCCTGATGCGCTTCTTGATTTTGAGAACGTTCAGCTGCTTTGCAATCTGGCAGGTTCTGGTTCTGGCGAGCTTACCCCCCTATAAACCTTTCAGAAGTGGGGCTCAGCAGAAGCCCACTTGCTCCCCGAGTTCCCTGCGCCTCTGCCTCCCAGAAGAGCAGGTGCCAAGAAAGAGATTTCCGACATCGCAGCGCCCTCTGCTGGCAGAATATCCTATTTCCAGGCACAACGCCTTTTAAATGGGCGTCAACATCCATCTTCAGGGATGTGCTTGAGTCAAGCCCTGCTGCCATCAGCCTCTGTTCACTGTACCCCTGTGTCCTCCACCAAATGCCAACGGATTAGGCTCTCTGCAAAGTGCATTCACAGCATCACACGTGAATGAATGAATGAATGAATGAATGGCAGCCCAGCGCTGCTGCAACCATCATTTACCCTCGAGTGTGCTCTGACAGGTTATTCTGAACATGCTTTGATGATGACCCTTCTTTCGTTCCCTTAATGTGCCGCTGACTCCAGCCAGGCAGCCCTTTTACAGGCTGGGAAACGATCACCTACGTTTCCGCCCTTCCACTGTCAAGCCTCTGTATATGCCGCTACCTGAAGCACTGTGCATGCAGGGTGGACTTCAGCCAGCTTTGTGAATGACTAGGGATATTGGGGTCTGAGTCCGGGCTAACCCCAGCCCACTTAAAGCCCTGGCTGCATGTGTGTTATCGCATATCTTTCTGTTTGAGAAGGCATTGCTTTAAGTGGAATGCGAAAACGAGCAGGGTGCTGGAGCAGGGGGGTGTGGCCAAAGTGAAGGGCGTGTCTAAAGAACGGCCAGGTGCCTTACACAAGGGCTGCCTTCCCCAAATAATACATCACAAGACCAGGAAAGCATGTATTTTGGGTCGCCCTGCGTTGTCCTGCATTTCTCTCACTCAATGAATAAATAATTCAATCAGTAATTAAATCACCCTTTTACTGCAAATAAATCACCCAGGCTTACCATCAGGGGCAGCTGATTAGCCCTTCTTAAGTGGTCATTCAGCGGTCTAGCTGCCCATTGGCTGTCCTCCTTTGTTCTGCTGTGCAGAGGCCACAACACCTGTCGCATGATAATACAAACCACTCACTGCCTCCCCCATCGCTTTATCTTTGATTTTGAAAATGGTTCCTGTGTTTAGATGACCCAGGAGTATGGAAGGACCTCCTGTGAGTAACTCACATATATATTTCAAAGTAATTGCACATACAACTGAATATTGAGTTCCGTGTTCCTTTACACAAACTCTGCAGAATCCTCAGTGTGATGTGCATAAAAGGAATTTTTTATTTCAAAGACACGGGGCCTCATTACGAGTTTGGAGGTAGCCATGACGCTATTTGCGGCATGGATGCCTCCAAACTCGGGTCCGGGTTCCTTGAATGAGGAACCTTGGAGGACCCGGTAATTCCTCATTTGAAATACACATCCTCATTCCCATACGAGCCCCCATAGGGCTCAATGGGAATGGGGAGGGAACTAACAATGGACTCGTTAATAACAGGCCCGTTGTTAGCTCCCTGGTCCCCTTGTGGGACCCGCAAAGGACATCTGGTCTGACCGGACGTCCAGAGCCGGTCCCTCAAGGGAACCTCGTAATAGGGCGTAATTGGCTTAACGGCACCGGCACCTTTACCGGCGCGGGTTAAACACATTCCGCCTGGGACGTAATGAGGCCCACAGTCCCTTTAAAAAGTCCAATGCATTTCGGTGCAGTAGAGCATCTCCAGGGACCAAATTCTACAAAAAATAAATTAAAAATAAATGTAAATTTTCATTGGCTACAATTCGGATATATTTTCATATCTCAACGGTGTTGTTACATAATGAGCTCTGTTTACCTGCCTGCTGTGCTCTTGTTTGTATTTGTCCAGCCTTATGCATATGCCTTATGCGGCTATGTATAATTTCCGGGAAGCTGTGTTGCTTCCTAGGATCTGCCTTCATGACCTAGGATACACATCATTTTCTGTTCATTTAATTGTGACTATAATGTGTGTTTTCTGCGTGATATTGTAAGGGTACCTTGTTAGGTCAGGCGTTTGTGTTCTTCTGTACACGTGTCCTGTAACGGAGATTAAGACTCCTTAATCGCCTAAATATTGACCTCTTAAATGCTGTCTGGCGCACGTGGACTGCTGTGAAAGTACGACCTTTTCTGTCTTCTTCTTGCTGATAGATCTTATGCATCAGCTGTGATTATTGGATACCGAGACTTGAGCCCCATCACTCCATCAGCTGTGATTATTGGATACCGAGGCTTGAGCCTCATCACTCCATCAGGGTGATTATTAGATAGCAAGGGTTGAGCCCCATCACTCCATCAGCTGTTATTATTGGATAGCGAGGCTTGAGCCCCATCACTCCATCAGCTGTGATTATTGGATACCGAGGCTTGAGCCCCATCACTCCATCAGCTGTGATTATTGGATACCGAGGCTTGAGCCCCATCACTCCATCAGCTGCGATTATTGGATACCGAGGCTTGAGCCCCACCACTCCATCAGCTGCGATTATTGGATACCGAGGCTTGAGCCCCACCACTCCATCAGCTGCGATTATTGGATACCGAGGCTTGAGCCCCATCACTCCATCAGCTGCGATTATTGGATACCGGGGCTTGAGCCCCATCACTCCATCAGCTGCGATTATTGGATACCGGGGCTTGAGCTCCATCACTCCATCAGCTGCGATTATTGGATACCGAGGCTTGAGCCCCACCACTCCATCAGCTGCGATTATTGGATACCGAGGCTGAGCCCCACCACTCAATCAGCTGCGATTATTGGATACCGGGGCTTGAGCCCCATCACTCCATCAGCTGCGATTATTGGATACCGGGGCTTGAGCCCCATCACTCCATCAGCTGCGATTATTGGATAGCGGGGCTTGAGCCCCATCACTCCATCAGCTGCGATTATTGGATACCGAGGCTTGATCCCCATCACTCCATCAGCTGCGATTATTGGATACCGAGGCTTGAGCCCCATCACTCCATCAGCTGCGATTATTGGATACCGGGGCTTGAGCCCCATCACTCCATCAGCTGCGATTATTGGATAACGGGGCTTGAGCCCCATCACTCCATCAGCTGCGATTATTGGATAACGGGGCTTGAGCCCCATCACTCCATCAGCTGCGATTATTGGATACCGGGGCTTGAGCCCCATCACTCCATCAGCTGCGATTATTGGATACCGGGGCTTGAGCCCCATCACTCCATCAGCTGCGATTATTGGATACCGGGGCTTGAGCCCCATCACTCCATCAGCTGCGATTATTGGATAACGGGGCTTGAGCCCCATCACTCCATCAGCTGCGATTATTGGATACCGGGGCTTGAGCCCCATCACTCCATCAGCTGCGATTATTGGATACCGGGGCTTGAGCCCCATCACTCCATCAGCTGCGATTATTGGATACCGGGGCTTGCGCCTCATCACTCCATCAGCTGCGATTATTGGATACCGAGGCTTGAGCCCCACCACTCCATCAGCTGCGATTATTGGATACCGAGGCTGAGCCCCACCACTCAATCAGCTGCGATTATTGGATACCGGGGCTTGAGCCCCATCACTCCATCAGCTGCGATTATTGGATAGCGGGGCTTGAGCCCCATCACTCCATCAGCTGCGATTATTGGATACCGGGGCTTGAGCCCCATCACTCCATCAGCTGCGATTATTGGATACCGAGGCTTGAGCCCCATCACTCCATCAGTTGCGATTATTGGATAGCGAGGCTTGAGCCCCATCACTCCATCAGCAGCGATTATTGGATAGCGGGGCTTGAGCCTCATCACTCCATCAGCGTGATTATTGGATAGCGAGGCTTGAGCCCCATCACTCCATCAGCTGTGATTATTGTATAACGGGGCTTGAGCCTCATCACTCCATCAGCTGTGATTATTGGATACCGGGGCTTGAGCCCCATCACTCCATCAGCTGTGATTATTGGATACCGGGGCTTGAGCCGCATCACTCCATCAGCTGTGATTATTGGATAGCGAGGCTTGAGCCTTATCACTCCATCAGCTGTGATTATTGGATACCGAGGCTTGAGCCCCATCACTCCATCAGCTGTGATTATTGGATAGCGGGACTTGAGCCTCATCACTCCATCAGCTTTGATTATTGGATACCGGGGCTTGAGCCTCATCACTCCATCAGCTGTGATTATTGGATAGCGAGGGTTGAGCCCCATCACTCCATCAGCTGTGATTATTGGATACCGGGGCTTGAGCCTCATCACTCCATCAGCTGCGATTATTGGATAGCGAGGGTTGAGCCCCATCACTCCATCAGCTGTGATTATTGGATACCGCGGCTTGAGCCCCATCACTCCATCAGGGTGATTATTGGATACCGAGGCTTGAGCCCCATCACTCCATCAGCTGTGATTATTGGATAGCGAGGCTTGAGCCCCATCACTCCATCAGCTGCGATTATTGGATACTGAGATTTGAGCCCCATCACTCCATCAGCGGTGATTATTGGATACCGAGGCTTGAGCCCCATCACTCCATCAGCTGCGATTATTGGATAGCGAGGGTTGAGCCCCATCACTCCATCAGCGGTGATTATTGGATAGTGAGGCTTGAGCCTCATCACTCCATCAGCTGCGATTATTGGATAGCGAGGGTTGAGCCCCATCACTCCATCAGCGGTGATTATTGGATACCGAGGCTTCAGCCCCATCACTCCATCAGCTGTGATTATTGGATACCGGGGCTTGAGCCTCATCACTCCATCAGGGTGAATATTGGATACTGGGGCTTGAGCGTCATCACTCCATCAGGGTGAATATTGGATACCGAGGCTTGAGCCCCATCACTCCATCAGCTGTGATTATTGGATAGCGAGGCTTGAGCCCCATCACTCCATCAGCAGTGATTATTGGATACCGAGGCTTGAGCCCCATCACTCCATCAGCTGTGATTATTGGATAGCGAGGCTTGAGCCCCATCACTCCATCAGGGTGATTATTGGATACCGAGGCTTGAGCCCCATCACTCCATCAGCTGCAATTATTGGATACTGAGATTTGAGCCCTATCACTCCATCAGGTGTGATTATTGGATACCGAGGCTTGAGCCCCATCACTCCATCAGCTGCGATTATTGGATAGCGAGGTTTGAGCCCCATCACTGCATCAGCGGTGATTATTGGATACCGAGGCTTGAGCCCCATCACTCCATCAGCTGTGATTATTGGATACCGGGGCTTGAGCCTCATCACTCCATCAGGGTGAATATTGGATACCGGGGCTTGAGCCTCATACTCCATCAGGGTGAATATTGGATACTGAGGCTTGAGCCCCATCACTCCATCAGCTGTGATTATTGGATAGCGAGGCTTGAGCCCCATCACTCCATCAGCTGTGATTATTGGATAGCGAGGCTTGAGCCCCATCACTCCATCAGGGTGATTATTGGATACCGAGGCTTGAGCCCCATCACTCCATCAGCTGTGATTATTGGATAGCGAGGCTTGAGCCTCATCACTCCATCAGCTGCGATTATTGGATACCGAGGCTTGAACCCCATCACTCCATCAGCTGCGATTATTGGATACCGAGGCTTGAGCCCCATCACTCCATCAGCTGTGATTATTGGATACCGAGGCTTGAGCCCCATCACTCCATCAGCTGTGATTATTGGATAGCGAGGCTTGAGCCTCATCACTCCATCAGCGGTGATTATTGGATACCGAGGTTTGAGCCTCATCACCCCATCAGCTGTGATTATTGGATACCGAGGCTTGAGCCCCATCACTCCATCAGCTGTGATTATTGGATACCGAGGCTTGAGCCCCATCACTCCATTAGCTGTGATTGTTGGATACCCAGGCTTGAGCCTCATCACTCCATCAGCTGTGATTATTGGATACCCGGGTAGCTGTGATTATTGGATACCCAGGCTTGAGCCTCATCACTCCATCAGCTGTGATTATTGGTTACCCAGGCTTGAGCCCCATCACTCCATCAGCTGTGATTATTGGATACCGAGGCTTGAGCCCCATCACTCCATTAGCTGTGATTATTGGATACCCAGGCTTGAGCCTCATCACTCCATCAGCTGTGATTATTGGATACCGACGCTTGAGCCCCTTCACTCCATCAGCTGTGATTATTGGATACCGGGGCTTGAGCCTCATCACTCCATCAGGGTGATTATTGGATACCGAGGCTTGAGCCTCATTATTCCGTCCTCGCGGGTTGAGTGTGTAGTTCCTCTCGGGTTGAGTGTGTAGTTCCTCTCGGGTTGAGTGTGTAGTTCCTCTCGGGTTGAGTGTGTAGTTCCTCTCGGGTTGAGTGTGTAGTTCCTCGCGGGTTGAGTGTGTAGTTCCTCTCGGGTTGAGTGTGTAGTTCCTCGCGGGTTGAGTGTGTAGTTCCTCGCGGGTTGAGTGTGTAGTTCCTCTCGGGTTGAGTGTGTAGTTCCTCGCGGGTTGAGTGTGTAGTTCCTCTCGGGTTGAGTGTGTAGTTCCTCGCGGGTTGAGTGTGTAGTTCCTCTCGGGTTGAGTGTGTAGTTCCTCGCGGGTTGAGTGTGTAGTTCCTCGCGGGTTGAGTGTGTAGTTCCTCTCGGGTTGAGTGTGTAGTTCCTCTCGGGTTGAGTGTGTAGTTCCTCGCGGGTTGAGTGTGTAGTTCCTCTCGGGTTGAGTGTGTAGTTCCGTGTAGTTCCTCTCGGGTTGAGTGTGTAGTTCCTCGCGGGTTGAGTGTGTAGTTCCTCTCGGGTTGAGTGTGTAGTTCCTCGCGGGTTGAGTGTGTAGTTCCTCTCGGGTTGAGTGTGTAGTTCCTCTCGGGTTGAGTGTGTAGTTCCTCTCGGGTTGAGTGTGTAGTTCCTCTCGGGTTGAGTGTGTAGTTCCTCGCGGGTTGAGTGTGTAGTTCCTCTCGGGTTGAGTGTGTAGTTCCTCGCGGGTTGAGTGTGTAGTTCCTCGCGGGTTGAGTGTGTAGTTCCTCGCGGGTTGAGTGTGTAGTTCCTCGCGGGTTGAGTGTGTAGTTCCTCTCGGGTTGAGTGTGTAGTTCCTCGCGGGTTGAGTGTGTAGTTCCTCGCGGGTTGAGTGTGTAGTTCCTCGCGGGTTGAGTGTGTAGTTCCTCTCGGGTTGAGTGTGTAGTTCCTCTCGGGTTGAGTGTGTAGTTCCTCGCGGGTTGAGTGTGTAGTTCCTCTCGGGTTGAGTGTGTAGTTCCTCTCGGGTTGAGTGTGTAGTTCCTCTCGGGTTGAGTGTGTAGTTCCTCGCGGGTTGAGTGTGTAGTTCCTCTCGGGTTGAGTGTGTAGTTCCTCGCGGGTTGAGTGTGTAGTTCCTCGCGGGTTGAGTGTGTAGTTCCTCGCGGGTTGAGTGTGTAGTTCCTCGCGGGTTGAGTGTGTAGTTCCTCTCGGGTTGAGTGTGTAGTTCCTCGCGGGTTGAGTGTGTAGTTCCTCGCGGGTTGAGTGTGTAGTTCCTCTCGGGTTGAGTGTGTAGTTCCTCGCGGGTTGAGTGTGTAGTTCCTCGCGGGTTGAGTGTGTAGTTCCTCGCGGGTTGAGTGTGTAGTCGTGGGTTTGGATTCTTCATGATTGGTGTAGATTTGTCACAGTATGGCTGGGTTCACAGGGTCTTTGCCATGATGGGCCGGGGGTAGATCCTCGCTGCCGCCAGGGCTTTGTATTGGGAAATGGCGCTAGCGGGGGCTAACGTGATGACATCACCATCGTGGTGACTTCACGGCACGCCGGCTGCCATGCTCGGAATGGTTGGAGAGCCTTGATGTTACTTGTCTAATGCTCCCATCCCTTCCTGCAGAGATGCTTTTATCTACACTTCTAAAGGCTCATATCCAGTCTTCTTTATGCATCAGCAGCTCTGACTTTTATTTCTACACTTAAGTGCAGATATAGAAGCGTGACAGCTTATATTAAAATGTTCATGTCATTTGCTGGAATAGTTCCAGTGTGTAATTCTTTTAAATGTTACGTTTCAAATCATTACAATGTCGTCCCATGTTTTGTCACTGTATGTCAGCAGTCCTATGATAGTCTTAGGAAGGACACACTGCTTATGGTCAGTCTCACCATTTGGTGCAGTAGTGTGCAGTGCAAAGCCTCATGAGGGTTCTGTACATCTTGTACATTTCTCTGTCACCAAATGTCAACTGAGGGTTCTGATTCTTAGTCACCATAGATTAATGACACACGTGTGTGGCAATCTGTGTGGTGACATTCATGGCATCCAGGACATCTTCCTGTTCTTATGTGTTCTCACTTCATGGTGTGTTCTGGATATGCTGTCACATTGGGATCTCTCAGGTGATATCTGCTTCTCTACATACATCTAACATTGTCTTGCATAGTACTTCCCGCACGGGCACTTTATGCTATATGTTATATACTTCCCGCACGGGCACTTTATGCTATATGTTATATACTTCCCACACAGGCACTTTATGCTGTATATTATGTACTTCGCGCACGGGCACTTTATGCTATATGTTATATACTTCCCGCACGGGCACTTTATGCTGTATATTATGTACTTCCCGCACGGGCACTTTATGCTATATGTTATATACTTCCCGCACGGGCACTTTATGCTATATGTTATATACTTCCCGCACAGGCACTTTATGCTATATGTTATATACTTCCCACACAGGCACTTTATGCTGTATATTATGTACTTCCCGCACGGGCACTTTATGCTATATGTTATATACTTCCCGCACGGGCACTTTATGCTGTATATTATGTACTTCCCGCACGGGCACTTTATGCTGTATAATATGCTGTATATTATGTACTTCCCGCACGGGCACTTTATGCTGTATATTATGTACTTCCCGCACGGGCACTTTATGCTATATGTTATATACTTCCCGCACGGGCACTTTATGCTGTATATTATGTACTTCCCGCACGGGCACTTTATGCTGTATATTATGTACTTCCCGCACGGGCACTTTATGCTGTATATTATGTACTTCCCGCACGGGCACTTTATGCTGTATATTATGTACTTCCTGCACGGGCACTGTATGCTGTATATTATATACTTCCTGCACAGGCACTTTATGCTGTATATTATGTACTTCCCGCACGGGCACTTTATGCTGTATATTATGTACTTCCCGCACGGGCACTTTATGCTGTATATTATATACTTCCCACACAGGCACTTTATGCTGTATATTATGTACTTCCCGCACGGGCACTTTATGCTGTATATTATGTACTTCCTGCACGGGCACTGTATGCTGTATATTATGTACTTCCTGCACGGGCACTGTATGCTGTATATTATATACTTCCTGCACGGGCACTGTATGCTGTATATTATATACTTCCCGCACGGGCACTGTATGCTGTATATTATGTACTTCCTGCACGGGCACTGTATGCTGTATATTATGTACTTCCCGCACGGGCACTGTATGCTGTATATTATGTACTTCCCGCACGGGCACTTTATGCTGTATATTATATACTTCCCACACAGGCACTTTATGCTGTATATTATATACTTCCCGCACGGGCACTTTATGCTGTATATTATATACTTCCCACACAGGCACTTTATGCTGTATATTATGTACTTCCCGCACGGGCACTTTATGCTGTATATTATGTACTTCCCGCACGGGCACTTTATGCTATATATTATGTACTTCCTGCACGGGCACTGTATGCTGTATATTATGTACTTCCTGCACGGGCACTGTATGCTGTATATTATATACTTCCTGCACGGGCACTTTATGCTGTATATTGTATACTTCCTGCACGGGCACTGTATGCTGTATATTATGTACTTCCCGCACGGGCACTTTATGCTGTATATTATATACTTCCCACACAGGCACTTTATGCTGTATATTATATACTTCCCACACAGGCACTTTATGCTGTATATTATATACTTCCCACACAGGCACTTTATGCTGTATATTGTATACTTCCACACAGGCACTTTATGCTGTATATTATATACTTCCTGCACGGGCACTGTATGCTGTATATTATATACTTCCTGCACGGGCACTGTATGCTGTATATTATATACTTCCCACACAGGCACTTTATGCTGTATATTGTATACTTCCACACAGGCACTTTATGCTGTATATTATATACTTCCCGCACGGGCACTTTATTCTATATATTATATACTTCCCGGACGGGCACTTTATGCTGTATATTATATACTTCCCACACGGGCACTTTATGCTGTATATAATGTACTTCCCGCACGGGCACTTTATGCTGTATATTATGTACTTCCCGCACGGGCACTTTATGCTATATATTATGTACTTCCCGCACGGGCACTGTATGCTGTATATTATGTACTTCCCGCACGGGCACTTTATGCTGTATATTATATACTTCCCGCACGGGCACTTTATGCTGTATATTATATACTTCCCGCACAGGCACTTTATGCTGTATATTATATACTTCCCGCACGGGCACTTTATGCTGTATATTATATACTTCCCGCACGGGCACTTTATGCTGTATATTATATACTTCCCGCACGGGCACTTTATGCTGTATATTATATACTTCCCGCACGGGCACTTTATGCTGTATATTATATACTTCCCACACAGGCACTTTATGCTGTATATTATGTACTTCCCGCACGGGCACTTTATGCTGTATATTATGTACTTCCCGCACGGGCACTTTATGCTATATATTATGTACTTCCCGCACGGGCACTGTATGCTGTATATTATATACTTCCTGCACGGGCACTGTATGCTGTATATTATGTACTTCCTGCACGGGCACTGTATGCTGTATATTATGTACTTCCCGCACGGGCACTGTATGCTGTATATTATGTACTTCCCGCACGGGCACTTTATGCTGTATATTATATACTTCCCACACAGGCACTTTATGCTGTATATTATATACTTCCCGCACGGGCACTTTATGCTGTATATTATATACTTCCCGCACAGGCACTTTATGCTGTATATTATGTACTTCCCGCACGGGCACTTTATGCTGTATATTATGTACTTCCCGCACGCGCACTTTATGCTATATATTATGTACTTCCTGCACGGGCACTGTATGCTGTATATTATGTACTTCCTGCACGGGCACTGTATGCTGTATATTATATACTTCCCACACAGGCACTTTATACTGTATATTATGTACTTCCTGCACGGGCACTGTATGCTGTATATTATATACTTCCCGCACGGGCACTGTATGCTGTATATTATATACTTCCTGCACGGGCACTTTATGCTGTATATTGTATACTTCCTGCACGGGCACTGTATGCTGTATATTATGTACTTCCCGCACGGGCACTTTATGCTGTATATTATATACTTCCCACACAGGCACTTTATGCTGTATATTGTATACTTCCACACAGGCACTTTATGCTGTATATTATATACTTCCCACACAGGCACTTTATGCTGTATATTATATACTTCCCACACAGGCACTTTATGCTGTATATTGTATACTTCCACACAGGCACTTTATGCTGTATATTATATACTTCCTGCACGGGCACTGTATGCTGTATATTATATACTTCCCACACAGGCACTTTATGCTGTATATTGTATACTTCCACACAGGCACTTTATGCTGTATATTATATACTTCCCGCACGGGCACTTTATTCTATATATTATATACTTCCCGCACGGGCACTTTATGCTATATGTTATATACTTCCCGCACAGGCACTTTATGCTATATGTTATATACTTCCTGCATGGGCACTTTATTCTATATATTATATACTTCCCGCACGGGCACTTTATGCTGTATATTATGTACTTCCCGCACAGGCACTTTATGCTATATGTTATATACTTCCTGCATGGGCACTTTATTCTATATATTATATACTTCCCGCACGGGAACTTTATGCTATATGTTATATACTTCCCGCACAGGCACTTTATGCTATATGTTATATACTTCCTGCATGGGCACTTTATTCTGTATATTATATACTTCCCGCACGGGCACTTTATGCTATATGTTATATACTTCCCGCACAGGCACTTTATGCTATATGTTATATACTTCCTGCACAGGCCCTTTATGCTATATATTATATACTTCCGCTACTGGCACTTTATGCTACATGTTATATATTTCCTGCACACGCACTTTATGCTATATATATTATATACTTCCCACACAGGCACTTTATACTATATGTTATATACTTCCCGCATGGGCACTTTATGCTTTATACTTCCCCCACTGGCACTTTATGCTATATATTATATACTTCCTGCATGGGTACTTTATGCTACATGTTATATATTTCCTGCACACGCACTTTATGCTATATATATTATATACTTCCCACACAGGCACTTTATACTATATGTTATATACTTCTCGCACTGGCACTTTATGCCGTATATTATATACTTCCTGCACAGGCACTTTATGCTATATGTTATATACTTCCCGCATGGGCACTTTAATCCATATATTATATACTTCCCGCACGGGCACTTTATGCTATATGTTATATACTTCCTGCATGGGCACTTTATGCTATATGTTATATACTTCCCGCGCTGGCACTTTATGCTATATGTTATATACTTCCCGCCTGGGCACTTTATGCTGTATGTTATATCCTTCCTGCACGGGCACTTTATGCTATATGTTATATACTTCCCGCACTGGCACTTTATGCTATATGTTATATCCTTCCCGCACGGGCACTTTATGCCATATATTATATACTTCCCACACAGGCACTTTATGCTATATGTCATATACTTCCCGCACAGGCACTTTAAGCTATATATTATATACTTCCCGCATGGACACTTTATGCTATATGTTATATACTTCCTGCACGGGCACTTTATGCCATATATTATATACTTCCCGCACTGGCACTTTATGCTATATGTTTTATACTTCCTGTACGGGCACTTTATGGTATATATTATTTACTTCCCACACGGGCACTTTATGCTATATATTATTTTATTATTTATTTATTTATTTATTTGTTTATGGTTTGTTTAAACCTTTACAAAAATAGTTCATCAGAAAACGCTACAACATTTAAGACAATTAAGTTCGATAAGAATTCATTCAAATATATATTAAGAACAACATTAAAATGACAATTTGTATAAAACAGAACATGACAATACATCAGAAGTTAGGAAGATTAGGATAATTCATTTCGATGACAATTAATTCTTTCAGACATATTAAAAACCTAGTTAAAATTCACAGTTTATGTGGAAGGGTGCAAAACAATACAATACATCTTGTTGGTGTCTAAGTTTTAAAACAGTGGAGCTATTATGCCTAATCTGATACCATAAGAATTCGGTGTCAACAGAGTGCAAGTGTACTACAAATTGTTCAAAGTACAGAATACGTTGTTTTAATAGTGCTGGACATAACAATAGTAAATGTAACAGAGTTTCTTCAATGCCTTCTTTCTTACAATGTCTGCACCAACTCCATTCATCATTCAGGAGCTTCCATCTTTCCAAGATATAGTTTGTTTTCAAAGTATCGAAACAGAACCTCATGAATGTGTTTCTAAAATTCCGTGAAGGATATTTTTCCAGGTAAGTTTCAAGAACAGGGTAAAATTTCCAATGCGAATGTATCTGATTCACCATTTTGGATTGTTGGATCGATTCAAGAGTCAGATGCCAATCATTACGTTGGAGTATATTCTTTACTTTCAGAGCATCTCTATTGTAACACCTGCCTTCATCAAGGTGTCTTCAATAACCATTTTCAATTTCAAGCAAAAGACGTTAGATTGGTCTTTCGCTGCAATCGTATAAAGTGATGTGGCATTATTTATCAAACATTTCCTCCACAGCAGCATCTTTTTACATAGAATAATTGATTCTAAGGACTGAAGGCCAAATTTATATCTAATTGCTTGAATTGGAATACACTTAGGAATAAAAAACAAAACACCTTTCCACATATCGCGTTCAAGTTTTTTCATAAAATCTGTGCTCTCAATCTCATAAAATTCTAAACCATATGTGAGTTTTGGAATACCGGAAATAGTATAAAAACGTTTCAACGGAGTAGCCGTAAATCTACCGAACTTAGCATCAATTTTCGACATCTGTCTCCGTATCATCTCAGCTTTCACTTCTAACTGCCTTTTGATCATTGTAGTAGCACCATTAGCTGTAAAATGGTATCCTAAATATTTCAATGCAACCTGACTTTTTAAACGTTTACCTTCACAGAACCAAGTTAGAGAGGATTGATTTTTCTTTGGGTTTCCCATTCTTATAATTATCGTTTGGAAACTTTAATTATCAAGTGTAAACCAGCAGTAAAAACAACAAATGCATTTATCAATCTCTGCAAACCAATTTTTGTGCAGTCTAACAGTAAGAAATCATCTGCATATACGAACCATTCTATCGCAGTTTCTCCCAATTTGGGCGATACCAAACCTTTGCCCGCGATTGCAGCAGCAGCTTTAGAAATGTATAGATTAAATAGAGTGGCAGCTAGCCCAAAACCTTGTCTTAGGCCATTAGAGATTGATATTTCTGAAGAGAGCCGCCCAAGTGAGTTGAGTCTGACCTTGATCTTTGTGCCAGAGTATAGGTCGATAATCATTTCCAGTAGGTGTTTAGGAATCAGTAGGTCTCTCAAGATCGACCATAAAGTATGTCTATCAACAAGGTCAAAAGCTTTAGAGAGATCCATCGAAGCTACGAAGATAACATAGTCTGGCTTTTTTAGGGTTTTGGATTGCAGGATTTTCAAGATAAGTCCGCCACAATCTGTTCCTATCTTTTTTTTAAAGCCTATCTGTTTAGCATCTAATATATCATTGCTGGTAAGCCAATATTCAAGTTCTTCAAATATAATAGAGGTAAAAATCTTATATTCAGGATCTGAGATCGCAATTGGCCTATAACTTTCGGGCAAGGTTCTAGGACCATGTTTATAAATTTGGATCACAATGGCCAGTCTCCATGAGTGCGGGATAAGCTTGTTTGTGAGGATATCATTAAACAATACATGCAAGATGTTTCCCCATAACTGCGCATCAGTTTTTAGAATTTGGTTAGATAGATTATTGGGAACTGGTGCCGCTGACTTTTTGGATTTAGCAATAATTCTACTAACATTAGTAGGAGAAATATCCAGAATCCATCTGGAGTTTTTCGCAACCGGTAACATAGCGTTATCACTATCATCACCATACATTTTAACAAAATGATCTTTCCAAGTTCTTTCACTGAGCAGGGTAAGCAATATCTCTTTTTGTGTAAGCTGAATCCCATTAATCATCAGCCAAAATCTTTTCACCATCTAGTTGGTCCTTGGCCACTCTGTGAGAAATTTGCCAATTCTTATATCGTTGTTTAATACCTCTTAGCTTCTTATCCCTTTCTGGTCCACTACATGTTTCATTCAAGGCACGGCGGATATCTCGTCTTAACTGTTTTTTTCTGATTTAGAGTGTCAATATTGAAAGCATGTACATGATTTCGGGTTTGTTTCGTAGCTTTCTTATCATGACATATAGTAATGGAAATTTCATTAATGTAATTCGTAAAGGAGGTCGATGCTAGATGATATGAGCTTTCCTCATGCGTCATGTTCATATAGTTTTTTAGTAAGACTGATGTAAATCTTTTGTATTGGAGTAAGACCAACGTATACGGGTGCCAGTCAAGTTCGTAATCAGGCCTGGATTGTAGGTTACATTATGTTCTGTTTCATCAGTATGTGTTATGAAAATCGACAGGAAGTTGTGATCGCTGGTTGACATTTTCTGCACCAAAAGGTTGGATACGTATTTATCCAAACCATTAGTGACAAAGATGTAGTCAAGGATTGAGCTGCAACCTCTAGCATTCCATGTATGAGCAGAATTAAGTATTTTCGCTAGCCCCATAACTTCAAGGAAGTTCAGCCAAATCGCTCCTCTTAACTTAGCATTACCATTCGGAGCTCTAGGTAAGTTACCACCCAAATTTATACCACACATTAGGGCATCTATTTCCGTACTATCTATATCACAATCTGCGTTTAAATCACCAGCCATCACAACCAACCCGTTGACCTTTATAGCATGCCATGCATCGATTTTTGCAGTTACTTCAGCTAGTTCTTTAATCAGCTGCATTTCATTATGTTTCAAAGGATTCCAATATACATTGATAATACATATATCAATGAAGTTGCATCCAAGTTTCAAAATACATGTCACTCCCAAAAAGAATTTCAGGGTTGACCATACATCAGTGTTCCCTGCCTCCAATGAATGTTTACATGCAATTAGTAGACCCCCCCATCGGCCTTCCTTTGGGTCCTTTGGTGGCAGGTAGTTCCCAAATATCATGGCCTTCCCAAATTAGATTAGTTGTAGCCCACGTTTCTTGCAAGAAAATCAAGTCAAAAGATAACAAGGTATCTGTAACGGCAGTATTACATAACAAATGCACATGACCTCTAGAATTCCAACATGCAATAGACGTTGTACCAGTAGTGCTAAAGAGGTTTGGCTAGAGCATGGAGCGACAAGATAGCCTCCCTAAGAGCAAGTGTCAGTCCTCTCCACTCCTGTTTTTCTGTATCAAAACCTTCCATATTTGCTTTAGTGGGATCATGAGTACTGGTAACCCCTAGTTTCTTTGTTACACCATTCCTGTCCTATTTTGGGTCAATATATGTATATGGGTAAATGTCAAATCTTTTGCAATGCAAGTTCTCAGCTTCCTTCAACAGTAAGTTTCTAACAAGCGGTGAGGGAATTACTAAACGCACGTAATCCAACCTTTGTTTGTGAAAGAAGTCTACAAGAACAATATCGGGTGATGAAATCAATGCCAGTGCGGGAATCGTGGTTAATAACGAAAGGTTGTAAGGGCGATTCAGCGAAATCTGTTGGCCTTCAGTAAATAATGTGGTCATTATGAAACTGGGTAAATCGCTCAGTGCTGGTTTCTTTAAATCTTGGCTTTCATCCACCACTTCAGCATTTTCGTACGCCTTTTGAGTTTGCCTTACCCCCTCGTGAGGGGGTTCTTGTTTATAACTATGGTTTTCCCTATTATTAAATTGGTCATGCAATATTTTTCTCACAATATTTGCAATTACGTCTTGTTTAACAGAGAAATCACCATCTACACCCATAACACTCCCATGCTTACCAGGTTCTTCTTTATGCAATAAAGTATCATTACCATGTTCAACTCTAGCCGTCACGTCGTGAATCTGGCTTTTAGCAGGGTCAGCCTCGGACCTACGTTCATCGGGTGGAACTGAAGGTACATTGCTGCATGGCTCAGGTATCAAATGACTAGAGTTGGATATTTCATTGTTACCATTCCAGGCAGATTGCAAAATGTCACCCCGGGGAATATTGGGGGTTAACTGAAATGCTTTTGTTTTTAAAGTGGGGACAAGGTTAGTTGGTGGTTTCACCATGTTGTTTTTTGAATTAGAGTTATTACATAACACAGCATCCCTAGTTTCTTTAGATACAGTTTCAGCAGTTTTTCCTGCAGCATTTGCTTTAAAGATCTCAAAAATGTCAACCAAGCCAGATTTTAAGGAAGACAGCTGCGAGGCAATATCAGTGATCGCCATTTTCGTTTTCATGGTGTCAGCAATCGAGTTTTCGGCTTCAGTATACCCATCCTGCAAAGCAGATTTAGATGATTCCATAGCAGCATTCGGACCTACAGCTTCATTTGCTCTGCAGGGTACCTTCTCTTTGCTTGTCTGATTGTTGCCACCCAACCCATGTTGATCTTCGTCAATCATATTTTTAAAGTTTACATCTCTTAGTTATTTCCGTGATGTTTTGCACAAATGTTTCTTTTGGTTTTGATTTTTTAGTTGTGCTTGTCTTTTCTTCTCTTTCTTGGATATATTTGCGTTAGGCAATAAACTTACAGAAGGAGTAAGGGTTTGGTTTCCCTTTGAGCTACCCGAGGTATCTACCCCATCAAGTTTAGGTTTAGGCGCTTCCACATTGCTCTGTGAGTCTTCTATTGTAATTGTCTCTGGAGCATAGATCCTTACCACATCCGCGGCGACACTTAAATCAGAGACCTCTATGCCACCCTTATCAATGCCTTCATTGTTCATTACAGTTGAAGGCTTAATAGAATTGTGACAAAATATATCATTAAGTTTCAGAGGGACCTGAAGAACGGACGCATTTATTTGGGTCAACAGCTCCGTATGCCTTCTTAGTTCACTCAGAATCAGTCTGTTAAAGATTCCCATCAATGTACATAAATCAGTATTGCTTGATTTATCAATCGCAATCCCGCAGTCACTTCATCCGTAAAGTTAGGATTGCTTTCCGGTTGAAAAGTGTCTGAATTGGCCGTTTTAAAGACAGTGGGAGTGTCGTCAAAAGACTGACCGGCCAGATCCGATTCCACAAGGGCCACTGATATTTCATTCCAAAGAGATTTCAAGGTATTTTTTTGTGGATGAATTATCAGATCTTCTGCAGAAAGAGATTGCGAACTTTCGTTGGGTTGCAAATAGTTATTTTCAAGCTCGTCATTTAACTTTAGCTGGTTTGAGCACGCTTGCGCACATAATAGCGACTCCTCCTCTTCCATACATGGGGGCGGGAGAGGGAGTGCAGCTGCACGCGCTAGGCTTGCGCTGCGCGTCGAGACTGCCGTAAAAAAGTCAGCAGGGGGATCTTTCATCATGTCACCAGATTTCACTTTCTTGCCTTTCATCTTGGTGCAAAAAAAATAATATCAGAACAAATCTAACCAGCTATACAGAGTGAACTAGCAGTGTACCCGTTAATATATGGTTAGCCAAGGAAAAAAGAAAAATAAGAAATCTACAATAATATCAGAGAGCACACTATCTAAAAAAATCACCCTTACCAAAGCAAAGCCCCAACACTGCAGCTCGTTTCACTACGGGAAATCTGCGGAGGGGTATCGCTCAGGGAAACCAGTAGAAGAGCAAAATAATTGGCCAGCAGCATGCACCGTGCACGGCTCACTGTGAACAGTGAACAGTGAGCAGTAAACAGTGCTTGCAGGTGCTTCGAGGTACGCGCGCAGGTGCGCTGCACTGTGGGTAGATGTAGAAAGGTCGGGAAAACCTGGGGGCTGAGTCGGTGACGCTCACTAAGAGTCAAAAAGAAATGAAAGTATAAGTAAGATTATTTGGTATCACAGACAGACTAAAGACTAAAGAGTCCATAAGTAACAATAGGCATGAGTCCAACAAGTTCAGTGGTATCAGAAATATCAACATAAGCGCCAATTCAGCGTGCATTCACCTCCAGGCAACAACGGTGTTGCCTTCAAAGACGTCCTCTTGCTCGCGGTCTTGCTAGCAGCAGCATACGAGGAAGTTCGTCGAGTTGGTCTGCACAGTAAACAGTGCTTGCAGGTGCGCGCGCAGGTGCGCTGCACTGTGGGTAGATGTAGAAAGGTCGGGACAACCTGGGGGCGGAGTCGGTGACGCTCATTCCAGGCAACAACGGTGTTGCCTTCAAAGACGTCCTCTTGCTCGCGGTCTTGCTAGCAGCAGCCTACGAGGAAGTTCGTCCAGTCGGTCTGCACAGTAAACAGTGCTTGCAGGTGCTTCGAGGCGCGCGCTATATGTTATATTGCTAGTCTCACAGGTACCAAACACATTTCAAGTAGATATTTTTCCTTGAATTGGGATGAAACACAGCATTGCCCTTCTGTAGACGCCTTCTTTTGAAGAATGTTTAGAAGCAAGCCGCGCCTACTCATCCAGGCCTTTTCATGTATGTATTATTTTGCCACAGAAAGAAGCCCCAAGGTGGGGCTTATGATATGCAATATCCTCTTAGAGGTATCAGTGTCCACAAACTAAAGCTTGTGTCACTTTAAATGTCGATTTTCTAGCAAGACAGACCTCTTTAAAAGGTGTTAACCTTTCACATAGATATTTCCCCCTGCGTTCAGACCTTTGGTGGGGGGCAGAGAGTTTGCAGAAGGAAAAGCTAACTTCATGGTGGCCCCCATATTATGTAACCTCAAGGGGAAACCTGGGGAAACCCCCCACTGGAGTTGGCATGAGGAGACGTTGCTATTATGAGCCATCAATCACACAGCTGCCTCAAAGGCAGTAAGGAGGGGAGCACCATACATTGGGCCTCATTACGACCCTGGCGGAAATTGACTGACCGGACCGCAACAGCGTAAATAGCGTTTCCGCCATTGCACGAAGGAGCAAAGTGCGGCCAATCACGACCCATCGGGCACGAGCATTACGCCATGGCGGAATCCGAAAGGCTGCGATGGCGGAAATGACCCCAAAACGGCCCTTACCGCCGCCGTACGCTGCACCAGGTGCAATACCGCCACCCATCTTAGCGGTCACCGTAATGAGCGGTCACCGTAACGAGCGTGCACCGCAAATTACGGCCACCGTAAATATACGGAAACGGAAGTAAAAGCATGTGGCCGGAACGGGAAACAGCACGCCGCACAACTATAAAATCCGAATCCCAACACAACCATAAAAATCCGACCCTGACACACATCCCAACCCGTTAGCAACCCCAGTCAAAAAAATAAATATGGGAAAGGTAGCCAAGAAAGCGTGTGACCGCAAGCGGCAGGTACACTTCTCCCGAGAGGAACTGACCGTGCTCACCGAGACCCTCCAGGAAAATGCCGCCGTCGTCTTCTCCAGTCAAATGACCAGGACGGCCCTTGCCAACAAGAAGGCCATATGGGCCCTGGTGGCACAGCGCGTAAGTGCGGTGGGGACAACACCCCGCACGCCACAGCAATGTCGCAAGCGGTGGGACGACCTGCGGATCCGCGTACGCAGCATACTTTCTGCGAACAGGAACATCGCCACAGCTACCGGGGGGGGTTCAGAGTCGCCCATCAAGTTGACCCCCTGGGAGGAAATCTGCGCCTCCACCATAGGAATGGAGAGCATAGAGGGAGTCGGAGGGATGGAGAAAGGAGTGCCGACATCCGGAGAATCAGGTAGGTTGGCCAAGAGAAACAATGCGAAATCCACAAACCACGAACATGTGCAGTACCATGTGACCCCATAGTGCAATACATACTTTGCCCTGACAGCGCCCTCTAAAAGTCAGAATGAACAAACAAATCAATCAAGAAGCCATAAACAACCCCTACATGTGCAGCATGCACCCCCTAACTGCAGGCAGCCAAATGAATGCATCCTCAATCCACACGAAAATGAGACCACCTCCAAGGCCCAGTCCCAAATCAGCCTCATGTACCACCCCAATGCATTTGATACGTTGCCATTCCAAATCCGACAGACCCATAACTAACGCTCGCCCCTCTTTACTCCACCACAGGGTCCGATACCAACGACGAGCTGCAGGACACCCCTACCAGCACGCCTGCAAAGAGGGCCAGGACCAACGTCCCAAGAGCCTCCACCTCAGGTGCAAGGATCAAGACACGGCAGCAGCAGGAATCAAGTGGCAGCACACTGGAGGGGACTGCAACAGGCACCCCAGCAGCCAGCAAGTCCACAACCCCAGCACCACAGGTCCCCCCCAAGAACGTATCTGATGGCACTGCCTCTGGTGGTAGCAGCACCATAGGTGACACAGCTGTCATGCCAGCATGCTCCGACACGGAAAACAGTGCTGGCGACGTAGGTACCATCCATGACCTTTCCCAATCCCCCTGCATGTTCCATCCCCTACACCATGACGAAACCACGCAGGGGCACCCTGAAGACGACGACTGGCCAACCCCCACAAGTTCTGTGCCAAGGCAACATGTGTTGAGCAGCCCCCCTGTCACACCACCGCAAATGTCCATGGCCCAGCAGAGGCAACAGTCCCTCGACCTGCTGATCGAGCAACAGCAGGAAGCGTCCACGCTACTCAAGGACCATGCAAATGAATGCGGGGGTTCCAGGGCAGCCATGGAAACATCCACCGAGACACTCAGGGCACAAATAGAGAAAAGTAGTGAGAGCCTCAGGGGAGAAATGGAGAGAAGCACCGAGAGCCTGAGAGCACAAATGGAGAAAAGCACCGAGAGCCTGAGGGGGGAACTGCATGCGACGTCCAAAGACGTTTGTGCTGAACTTGCTGCTGTGCGCCGTGTGCTCTCGGAGCTCTCACAAACCCTCAGAGACATGCATGGACGCGAGCAGGCAGAGACATCATCCGTGGCAAGTTCCGTCCAGGGCAGCCCCCAACGCAGATCTGGCAGGAACCTGCGCTCCACGGGCAGGGGTGCCCCTGATACCCGTAGAGGGGGCTTGCAATAGCGTCTACCCACGGACAGCATGCATATTCGGACACTGGTGTTGGGGGGGGAGGGAGTAGGGTGGAGGGGGTGTGTTGGGCTTCACTGGGTGGCGGGTCCATAGGGTGTATAAATCAAATCACATTAACAATACAGCACCTCATTATCATCCAATGACATGTGTGGACATTGATATTTGCGTACGAGGCCTTCATAGGCGTACAGTCCACAATGTGCCTGTACTACACACACACAGTGCCACAGGTCCCCTTTCCGTGTAATAGGCACCATGCGTGGTTGCTAGAAGCATGCATCTATGATGCTCTGTCGGATTGCACGTACATCCTGTGCCTCATGGACTCCTTGAGGTGCCTCCACATCCCCACCCTCATCATCATCATCATCTTCAGGTGCATGCAGTACAGCGTCAGGGGGCATGGGCACATTCCTACGTATGCACATGTTGTGCAGCATGACACATGCCATGACCATCTTAGAAACCTTCTCATGGCTGTACATGAGTGCCCCGCCAGACCTGCTGAGGCTGCGGAAACGAGCCTTCAGTAGGCCGAATGCCTGTTCAATGACCACACGGGTACGTGAGTGGGCATGGTTGTAGTCCTCCTCATGCTCGTTCTGTGGGTTCCGGATTGGTGTAAGGAGCCATCTCTTCAGTGGATACCCGGCATCACCTGTATGAGACGAATAAAGGGTGTCAGTGGAATGATAGTGCTAAGTAGCCCCCCCCCCCCCTGCAAGGTCATTGACGCATCAAATGGGCCACGATGTCATGCATGGAATGAGACTCACCGAGTAGCCAGGATCTGTGCCCTGCGTGTCGCTCCATGTAGCGTGGTATTCTTGTGTTCCTCAGGACCATAGAATCATGGGTAGATCCTGGAAATCTGGCACAACAATGCGTAAATATCTTGTTGGAGTCACACACCATTTGCACATTGATTGAATGAAATTGTTTCCGGTTGCGGTACTGGACCTCCATGGCATGTGGGACAACCAATTCAACATGGGTGCAGTCGATGGCACCAATGCAACCCGGGATGCCGCCAAGTGCATGGAATCCCACTTTAGCGTTGGTAATCTCCTGGTACGTGCGTGGTAGTGTGATGTGGTCGTCGGCGTGCTTCAGGAGGGCATCGTGCACTTGGAAGAGTGTCCGTGAGAACAGTGGCTGTGAAATGCCATGCAACTGTCCCACTGTGTGCTGGTAGGTGCCTGTGGCCAGGAAGTGGAGTGCAGACACCACCTTCAGTAGGGGTGGGATGGCGGTTGGGCTATCTATCATGCTCACGAGGTCAGCATGTGTCATGTCCACAATGGCGATTATGGTGTCCCGGTCCAAACGGTAGAGGGTGTGGATCTGCTCAGCAGTGAGGTTGAACGGATCGGCTCGGAGGCGTGGGATTGCGGGCCGCCTGCGTGGTGGTAGTGGCAGTGCTTGTGGGCCTTGCTGACCCTGCCTTGCCCTCCTCCTCCTCCTTCTCCTCCGTCTCCCCTGTGCGCCCGGTTGTTGTACCTGTTGTTGTTCGTCGTCTTCTTGTAGTTGTAGCACTTGCAGTGCTATCTGGTACCCCAGGCCCAACATCGCTAGTCCTGCCGGTAGCATTTTGGAGTGGGAGTGGTTGTGGGAGGGGTTTGGGTCTGCAATATATGTGCTGTCGGCCTGTATGGCCTCCACCTGTGCTGATTGAATGAATCTGTGGCAGATGCAATCCCTTCTGGCCGAGCACGTCCCGCACGTAAGGCTGCATTTGGCCGCATGGCATCTTGGGATTTGAATCATGTATCAAATCCCGATGGCAGTGTGATGTACTTTGACTGATCTTCATGCTATGCTCCCATTGTTACACATGCTATGATTGCAGCCGCTTACATACCTGTGAAGAGTCAGTGGTATGTAGGGCTCGATCGATGGCCGACCCTCATGCAGCACAGTAACGTACTTCACCGACGGGCGTGGCGTGCCATTTGTGATTGCAGCCAGTTAGCATCATGACACACAGCCGCACTACATTGATGTAATTGTGAATGCAAGCGTTCACAGAAGCCTTTTCGACGTAATGTTGCAAGTGAGGAATTCGAAGGCCAGCATTTTGGGTTTTGAAGTAGCGGCGAGGATACGCCCACAGGTCTGGCTGGAAATGTAACGTTCTATTGTAGAATGTCCTTGGGACATGGCCCATAACGAGCAGGCAATGAATGATATGAATTGAATGGGATGCGCAATAGCGTAGTGGACGATAAGGCAGGACGTTCCCAAATCCATCTTGCTTCACAACACTACAGATCCGGCCAGGGGCACAGTGGTTTTTGCGGACTGCATTACGCACAGACGCGATGGAAGTTTCACATATTATGTGAGTGAATATTCATGCGTTTTCATTGCGGGATGAGGGAATGATGTGTGGATGCATGGACTGATGATTCCGTTTAGGGTCTGCCATGTACATGGGTTTTTTGATTCACTCCCCTTCCCCTGCGTTATGTGATGCAAGGCTGCCATAGTGGGACATACGTCTATCTGCCCTTGTCGGATCCTCCCTGTCTCGACGCGCCTTCATACACTTGTGTCTAGGCACGTTACTAATCCCATGTCATGGGTTCTATCTTGACGGACGCATGCACAGTAACCGACGTTGACAATGGTGTATTTAGCTCGATTGGTTTCGTTATGATTCGATACTGATTTAGGGGTGTGTATATTCCTTTGGAGTGGGCTAGCATGCATATGGGTGTGGATTTGGTGTGTTGAATGAAGATTGTAATGCATCATGAGTCCCGTAATGCAATCGGTTGATTTGTGTTTCTTTTGGGTGACAGGTATCTCCTGCCCTATTGCAGATGCCATCTCTACGCCACTCCTCCAGATGGTTTTTACTCTCGACTCCTGCAGCTTCGGGTGAATCAGTGGAGCACCATTTCGATCATATGGGACGATCGCCAATGGGCCACATGCCCTTACGCTGTACTGGTGGCTAGGTGCAACATTTCGGCCTTTCAGCTCGACTAGTGCCTGCCTCATGGGACGGACCTGCGGTTCTTGCCGCTTCCATGTTGCCTTTTGGAACGTTGATGTAGGCCCTGTGTGCCATGATGGTACAGGGCGTCACACAAGTGGAAGCCGGTCAATTATTGCAGATGCAGCCCTCGGTGATGATGGTTGTTTTGGTGGTATTTTGCAAATTGCTGTGGGGCCTTTGTCATTTGGATGTGCATTTAAATTGTATTCCGATATTTGTCGTGTTGCGTTGTTCTTTGCAGGTGATGTGGCGATTTTCGCTTTGTGGCGGTATGTATTGCGTGATGATCTGCATTGTGTTCCGCCTTCTGAGTTGAGTTGTGTGGTACAGTACTGGCCGCGTTTGCCTACGTAGCACAGTATGGTCACGGATAGGGGCTGCCATTGTGACTGTTTACATGATGTGCTGTTCAGGGGCGGGGGATTGGCTTTTGGCCGACTGGTGCCTGTCAGCCAGGTCGATTGGTGGAATGATGGGTTGTTCAGAATGTGGCTGGTCACAGGTGACTGTGTTTGCGTGCGTTTGTTGGAGGGGGACTGGGGTCATGTCCATTGGAATAGCTTCTGTATTGATGCCATCTGTGCCCTGCAGCTCCCATCGGCCCCTCTTGGGATGAGCCTGGCTGCTCAGTCACTCTGCCGACTTGTGTGGTACATGCTTCTGCTGATGGTTGGTTTGTTTACTGGCATGAGTACAGGGCTGGTGCAATCCCCCTCAGGATGCTGTTTTGGATGTTGCCTTGCGCTGGTGGCAAGCGATGGGGGACTACTGTTGTTTTGTGTCATGTGTTCTTGATTTTCATTTTGATGTATTGTACCTTCACATGCCTGTGCTGCATCAGTACGGCTATGGTGACATGCCGTACATGGATGCCCACTCACGGGGCGCTTTGAGCCCCTGCATGCTTTTCTACGTTGGCATGCATGGGTGAATTGTGGATTTCACTGGTTGCATAGTGTGAGTACATTGCGCCTGCCAGGAGTTGTGCAATGAGGCCAGGGAGTGGAGTACAGGCACTCAGTGGGCCATTTACGGTTGGTTCGCGTTGCCGTATTTCTCGCCATGGCGGAATGGTACTTTACGACGTGCTTGATGGCGTTCAGTACATGTCCGCTAGGGTCAGAATTCGCGTACCGTTGCGCCATGGCGGTGATTCCGGTTTTGCAAGGCGCGCGTGCGCGTACTTGGTGCAGTTAGCATTGCCGTTCACTGCGGTGTCGCTAATGGCATCGTACTTTACGGTGACGGGTCATGATCGCAACGAGCGGTGTTCGATGGCGGTATTGCATTTCCGCCATCATTTTTCCATTTCCGCAAGGGTCGTAATGAGGCCCATTGTCTTTAATGGGCCCCCGTACATCTACAGCTGCACTTGAAATCGCCCATGAGTAAGGAGAGGGCGGCAAATAGCACCAATGTAAGCTACTGGCTGCATTGCATGGAGTAAAAGAGCATTTTGCGAAAATGAGAATGAACCCACATGTTTAAAGTTGACAAATATGCAGCCGTGCTGCTTATTTAATTTGTGATAATATCCTATCGCTAAAATGTTTGTAAACCACAAATCCTTTGGACAGGATCAGCCTTTCTGCAAGCATTTAGATTTCTCGCCACACATTTATTTCACAGCTTGATCCCTTATGAACTAGCTCAAGTCTCCTGTGGCCCTTTCAAGCTGCAGCCTCATGCTCAGGGGAAATTGTGTGGGACTGGGGGAGCCCAGCTTGGGGCAAGTCTTTGGTGACAGCCTCAGCCCACGTAAACCCTGTGAGAAGGCATGTTTGTGTGTGACTTTATGGGGTGGGGGTGTTTGTTAGTATTTACATATGTTAGTTTGGGTGGGAGTTCTCTGGATGAGTGTGTTCATGGGTGGGAGAGTGCATTTGAGAGTGTGTGTGTGCGTATGTGCCTGGGGCAGGCGTGCATGTGTGCGTATGATGAGAGCACAGGTGTACAGGTATCGCTAGTCAGCAGTGGAAATGGCTGCTATATGAGGGGAGTATCAGGGTATACGCGGCAGAACGCTCTCACGGGCTAGGACCTAGTGAAATGATGCCAGCACCTGTCTTAGGCTCTACAAGGCCCCTCCCTTACACAATCACAACAATTGCGGTTATCCTCACCTGCCTTCCAATAGGCAGCAGAGTATCATTTGTATGTGTAAGGTTCAAGCCCTCTCTCCCTTATCCCCTCCAAGGTCTGTTCTAATTTCAATAACTCCACGGGGGAGCTGTGGTAGCCTCCAGGCACTATGGAGCTAATCGGGTTCCAATGTCCCCCCACGCCCTCCCCGACATGTGACCTCAGGGGCGGGGCTTCCGCATACAGCTTTTTGTTAGAGGGGCAGAGAAGGCTTCCCTGAAACTGGAGGCTTTAAAGTGTTGCTGTGTTTGTGCAGATAAATGTATTTGCACAAACACAACAAAACTTTAAAGCTGCTAGTTTCAGGAAAGGCCTCCATAGCTGCGCTGCATCAGAAAAATCAAATGCACACATGAGCCCCCCCCCCTCCCCACGGATGTGAGCGATCATATGCCAACGTTAAGTGCTCTTTCACATCCGAGGGGAGGGGCTAATGTGCCCACTTGCTTTTTGTTAGGCAGAGAGGCGAGGAAGCCTTTTCTGAAAATGGCGGTGTTAAAGGGTGTTGCATGTTAGGCCATTATGTATGTGTGCATGTGTGCAAGGAGTGTGAAAGTGATGTATGTTGCATGGGCCTGGATCTGAATGAGTGAGATTCTAGTGAATGAGATGTTTACATGACTGAGTACATGTCTAATTTTGTGTGGGTGTGTGCGCTTATGTGTAATGCTGCGCCAAGGAGCTGATTCTAGCGTGTAGAGAGTGGAAGGGGGTGGCGCGTGGTGGTTGGTGGGAGGGGGATGGGTGGGGAAAGGGGGGATTTCAATAAACATAACATTTTAGTGCACATACATAATAAGTAAACATGATATGATGTGATGTGACATGTATGACTCGGCTGTACACAAGTGTTTCAAGGCACAATAAGACAAGGATGGGGAAACAAAGGGAGGACAAAATAACGATCTTACTCGGCAGATTGGGCGAGGGGAGGGGAGAAGTGCCAGGGGGAGGGGAAGTGGGAAGTGCAGTTAACTCACAATTGCAGCCAGCGGGTGGCTCATAAGTGCAGAGAGAGGGGACTGGAGGGTTGCAGATCGTTAAGTGCTGGGGAGCCCGGAGAGAGTGCAGGGGCAACTGGACATGCAGGTGCTGGGGCCCGAGTTCTGAGGGTGACCAGGTGACTAGTGCGTGGAGCAGTCAGATGCATCAGCAGGGGAGAGGAAGAGAGAAAGCAGAAGCACAAAGGAAGGTCTTGAGTTGCTTCCAGACCGGAGGTGCTTCTGCTCAAGTTTGAGAGGCAGGGAGGCTGTTCCAGAGGGAGGCCCCAGCCGAGGAGATAGATCTGCCCCGAACACTCTGCTTGGAGAAGTGTCTGACCCTCAGAGAGTGTAAAGGTGGATGAGCAGAACGCTCGGGAAGGAAGATGTTTTGGAAGAGAGAGTTGAAAGTATTGAGGCCCTGTCCCCCAGAAGGCCTTGTGGACAATGCAGAGGGTCTTGAACTTAATCCTCGCAACCACTGTGAGCCAGTGAAGAGATTTCAGAGCTGTAGAGATACGATCCCTGGGCTTGAGGCCAAGGACAAGTCTTGATGTGTGTTATGCGACTAGAATGGCATTTTGGTGCAACCAGTCTCGTCATTTATTACTGTGGCATGACATTTGTTTTTTTTAATGGGTATCTATAACAAAGTAGGGATGATGTCCTATTACATTGCCAGACTGGCATTTTTGGTATAGCCGGTTGTCATGTTTATGTTTAAGTTCAGTCCAAATCGTTATGTGGAAGGCAGGGCTAGAGTGGGGTCGTGCATGGGAGGGAAAAGGATGTGACGGGGAACCGGATGAGTTAGTGAAATAAAGACGGAATTGAGACCGGTAGCTACCTTGTGGGCTTCCAGTTATTCCAGAGCATGCAGCTCCCTGCGGCTATTGTGTTTGCAGTACAGAGGAGTGCGTTCACTCCCCAACATTGGCAAAGAGGTAAGTTTGGACCCGGTGTGGTCCTGATAGACCCAACGCTTCCCGAGATGGCGACTTGGAGGCGCAGCCCACCTCAGCTGATCAGAGCAGCCTGGGCCACTGAGGTGAATGAGCCCAGGGTGGCAGTGATTCAATCCACAAGCGTGGCCGCGTAATATGCCGCGCACGTGGCAAGCTCTCAGCCCGGGCTCTGACAGTGTATTTGTGGCCCAGCTTTGGTGCGTGAGGTCCCCTAGTGGCCACACTCCACACTGCAGGCGAGAAAGCCAGGCCCAGCCAGTACGGGGGAAGGAGCCCTGTCACTCCAAGAGGAGGAAAGACTACTGGATTACACATGTGCCATGACAGAGAAGCACAGTGAAGGAAGAAGATACAGGGAAAAGATTAAAACATGTCTGAGGAGGACATCCCTGCTACAGTGCCTGCCAGGCTTTCTGAGGCCGTTCACCAAAGCCAGAGAGATGTTATACCTTGGCAGCTACCCCAAGCATTTGACCTCACAAACACAGGCACCTTAGGGCCGTAATGGGCCACGGTAGTGGCTGTGTATTATGGTTAAGTTGCTAATCCCATAGGAAGAGCACTTTTTGGGCGGCTTATAACTTCGATCCCTCTGGACGAATCCTCACCAAACTTTGCAACAAAAAAAAGTATATGGCCCACTCTGAATTTTTTTTGCAAAGTTTGGTGAGGTTTGGTCAAGGGGGGGCAAAGTTATAGGGGGGGTCCCAACATTTATTTTTTTCCCATAGACATAATGGGAAAAAACTTTGCTCATGCCTACAGCCCAAACCGCTGGACGGATTTTCGCCAAATATGCGGCAGGAGCAGCGGCTTGGTCCCAAAAGCATGCTTTTGTTAATTTGGTGTAAATCTGTCCAGTAGTTTTTTTTAATCGACAAAAATGTAAGTAAAAAAATGTGTGATATTTATGTCCGCTGCGCGGACTCACTTCCCTGTTCGGTCCACGTACTGGCCTCTGATTGGCTGTGCTGTCCGCAGACTGGCCCCTGATTGGCCAAAAAATTCACTGACTTTTGCGCGGTCCGCGGACATCGGGACACGCTCACTGATTGGCTGGTGGGAAAATGTGAAATGCGTCAGTTTTCCTGAAACGCCCGTCATCTTAGATTCGCTGACTTTTTGTGGGTCCGCGGACATCGGGACACGCTCACTGATTGGCTGGTGGGAAAATGTGAAATGCGTCAGTTTTCCTGAAACGCCCGTCATCTTAGATTCGCTGACTTTTTGTGGGTAGCACAGTGAAAACATAAAAAGAAAAAAACAGCATTTCACTTGTCAAACTCAACAAACAATCTCTGGGGATGTGGGGGGGATGAGAATTGGATTGGATATGGCCATAAAGCCAACAAATGGGTTGTTTCACCCCCCAAAAGTACACAAACACTCTGGATGTCCTGGGACAGTCCTGTGGTGTTCGCGGACATTTCAGATGTTCTAGGACATCTGTACCTATTTCTGCAGTACAGGGTTGGGGAAAAGCAGTTTTTGGATGGCTTATAACTTTTGCGCCATCCAATGAAACTGCATGTAGTTTTGCAATTTTATTCTAGAACTTAACCTGAATGGTTTTGCAACGTTTTGTGGGATTCTGTCATGAGGGGGCGAAATTAGAGGGGGGTCCCAAAATATTGCAAAGGCATATAAATGTGGTGTCATTTGACGAATCTGCACAACATTTGGCAAAACGATTTTGGATCTAGATATAAATGGTTTTCTAAAGTTTGGTCGGATTTTCTCAAGAGGGGGTGAAATTAGAGGGGGGTCTCAATATTTTTAGATGGCTTATAAATTTGTTGCTATTTGACGAATGTGGACAAAAGGTTTGAGAAACATTATAGACCCAACCTTCAATGTTTGTGTAAAGACTGAATGGATGTTGTCAAGTGGGGGTTAAGTTATATGACTATTGTATGTACATACATTTTGACATTGGCAAGGACATTAAAGAATGGTTTTGCAAATGTGCCCGTGTTTTATTTTTTGACAAGTGTCATAATGTAGGTACTGCGGTATAGCCTGTGGACGTGGGCAGTGGCCAGATTGTATGGGTCATGGCATAAGGTCATGACGAAGACAATCTGGCTACTGGCCATGACCGCTAGGGACAAAAAATGGTGTTAAAGTGGGTATGTCTACCTGGGACCGGCTATGTGGTAAAGTTATTTGAAGGTTAGATAGGTTTGAAAGGGGAAAAAAAGTGCTTGTGGTAATATGTTCATTGGGTTTTGCAGGCTGTATGTATGAAAAGTAAATGCACATGTGATGTCATTAGTGATGTCATCAATGACATTTGTGATGTCATCTTTGATGTCCTGGGTGTCAGTCTTAGCAGTGCACTGTGGTGGCGCGAGTTATGGTTGCTTAGCTTACCATAACTGGCAAATTTCAGGGGTTTTTCGATTTTATCTGTAACCATAACCTCCTTTTAACAACATATTTTTACTGAATTTCATAGGTTTTTATTAGTGCAACGTAACCATAACGTCCCTTTAACAAAGTTTTTTCATTGAATCAAAAATATATATACATTTATCAAAGGCCTTTTAAGTCAAAGACAAAGTAATTCTTCAGCAGTAGTAACAAAACCAACACAACACTAATCTAGCAAACATATATCCAGTAACCAATGGGCAACAGGGATATCACTCAGTACAGTTCCACAACCTGCAAAGAAAGGGGGTATACAGTGTGAATATCCCTGTGGCAGTGCTTCACGATTCACATACTAACTAAGAGGCAGTCCAGCCCCCCCAGATGAGTGGAATCTTGGGCTCTTTCTGTGCTGGTGCCGTTAAGTCAAAACAGGGTCTCTTTCTTCAAGGGGCTGTAGTGACTCAGGAAGATGAGTGAGGCAGTGAAGAAAAAGTTCCCACTATCCAAGAGGGCAGAACAGGATCCAAGAGTTGGGAATAGCTCGGTAGCACAGGCTACCTCAATAAAGAAAAGTGGCCCTCATGGAACACTCGTGCGTAAAAATGGGTGTATGAGCCAGGGGCCAACGGTAAGGGTTGTAAGTACTCATCAACCCTCAGAGCACTCTGTACCAAACTTCGGCAGTCGAGTCCACTTTAGTCGCAGGTTCAAATCCTGCAGTTGCGCGGCTCCGCGCTTTCAGAGGCTGCGTTCCAGGAATGATTCTGTGGTGGGACAGTGGCGATTTCTCTGCTCCTCGTGAAGGGATCAGGCTGGTTCTGCTGCAGCGAGTCTGAGGGTACAGGGGGGCACAGCAGCAGGGCACCCACAAAGTTCATCACCACAGCTGGGTGACACGTGGACTGCATATGCTCGGGTTCAGGCGTACTGTCCTAATTCCATACATAGAAATGCTAGGTGTGCAAAACTCAGCGGGAGAGTGCCTTATACCAAGAGCTTACAGTCTCCAAAGACACAAGTTGCAACTCAAGACAGCGGCCGTTCCAGGGCAAAGATCCCATATGAGCTGGTCAGATTACTGGGCGGAGCAGGAACACTTCCGAAAAGGCTCGCTTACAGGTTAAGTTGGAGGTGCCGAGAATAGTTGGCCCCACTATTCCAATCGGTCGAAGCACCCTTGTAGGCTGTGTATGTTCAATCAGGGCAGGGGGTCCGATGGGACAACAGCAGGCCAGGGTGCCGAACCTTGCAGCGGGTCATTAGCGGTTCCACAGATCTGCTTTGTTGATTCAGGATACTTGGCTCCTTTACTAAGTTCAGTGTGAACTCAGAAAATTGACCTGGAATGGGTGTAAGATGCCTTCTCTTATCCAAAATCTCCTTTGCGCTAAAACAAAGAGAAACCAATATGAGATCTGCACACATTCAGCTATCCCAGACGTGGACCAATCTCGGACCACGGTGGTCCCAGTCATCCCAGCACACCAGATATCCTGGCACCCAGGATGTGTATTGGAACTATACAGATCCAGCCCACATTCTGGGCGCACACACACAAGGTATGCAGAAGCCTGCGAAAGCTTCGGTTTGCGTGGGGGTCTGCATGACCAAATAAGGAATTTCCTGGGTCTGCTCGATCAGGGGAAGGCAAAGGGACAAGATGGCCAAAGGGCAGAAGATAGGACCTTGTGGCATGGACATTTTAGGCTCTGGTCACTGTCCTGGGCCAAATGCTGTAAACGCGGTTTGGATGATTCAAAAGAGTTGAAAACACATAAAAAGTAACAGCTGCCACCAGCTCTGTCTAAGGCACACTTGTACATTCACCAAAAATCCTTTGAGGGTGTCTAGGGCATTACAAATGAAAAAGGGACCCCAGCACACTGTACTGTAAGGTACTTTGTGCACTCATAAAATGTTACTAAAGAATAGCAACAACGTGAAAGAATAAGGGAAACAGAGTCTCCCAGTACTGACAGTCTTAAGGGCATGTCAGTTTCCCCGTAAGAAGTGAGCGAAAGATGAAGTCAGACTAGGATGGTCAGACAACAGCAAAAAGTTGGGGGGTACACAACTGGATGGAAAATTACCCATAAATGGAAGTCTTTCTTAACACCACCTGACAGGGGCACTCATCCCACAAAATCGTGCTACAGGTGCGGCTATGAATTTCTCCACAAGGGCACGTGCCTAGCCTTGGGCTAGAAGTGTGCGGCATGCAGTGGAGATGACCATTTAAGGGCAACCTGCAAGAAGGCCAAACGTTAAACACCCAGGCCACCTCCTCAAGGAACAGCAGGCGCCATCCCAACCATCGATCAGACGATAGGAAGTCAAGCCGCGAGAACAGTAGATACCGCCCTGCAGATGGAGACAGCAGCCAACAACAGTCCAGACGGTCACACCGGTACCCTGCAGGAAGAGCATACACAGGCCTCGATGGAGCGTTATGTGGAAGTACGCTCACCATCATGAAGTGAATCGTCATCCTTGCAGGACAGCCAAAGGAGAAAGGATAAGTGTGGGCACTAGGAAATGAGACGGCAAAGGTACACAGCCCCATATTGATTTCCAGAGAGACGGTGAATGTCCTGAGTGAGGAGGCCTACGATCGACTCCCACACACGCCTAAATTGAGACTCTCACAGGTGAACATTTTCCCTTATGGCTCGAACACTCTTTTGCCGTGCAAGGGAAACTTCACAGCCATCTGTTCGCCCAAATCACACACGACCCACATCCAGCTCCATGTACTCTCCACAGAGGCCAATAGTGGATGTATCTTAAGTTTTAAAACGGCCGTAGACATGGGACTCATCACATTCTGTATCGCATGATGGCCCACAAGTACCAGGCCCAAGAAGGGGACGTCACGAAAGCATTCCCGAACCTCTTTAAGGGTTTGGGCAAATTAAGGAACTGCAAAGTAAGGCTTCATATCGACCTGGAAGTTAAACCTGTCGGCCAACATTACAGGGGCATCCCCATAAATATACATAACCAAGTAGAAGAGGAGATAAGATGCCTACTAGATTTTCACATCACTGAGTCAGCGGTGGGACCCTTCCCATGGGTCTCCTTGATTGTACCAGTCCCTAAGAAACTGGCGGAAGGATCTATCTGTCTCTGTGTGGATATGCGCCTTCCCAACATGGACATTCAGAGAGAGCGACACCAAGTCCTGAGAATACCTCCACAACGGTGCAACCATATTCTCAAAACTGGATCTCAGTAAAGGCTACCACCAGCTGGCCCGGGAGTCTATATATATCACCACCTTTGTGACCCACATGGGGCTCTTTCGCTACAAGTGCCTGAACTTTGGCATATCCTTGGTTGCTGAAATCTTCCAGGAAGAGATCCACGAGGTAATCAAGCATATACCTGGGTGTCTGAACTACATCAATGACATTCTAGTGTTCGGCAAGACAGCCCAGAAACACAACAACACCCTACACATGGTCTGCATGGCTCTAAAAGTGGCCCATGTAACGGTCAACAAAGACAAAAGCGAATTTGGCGAACCTTCAAGTTCTTTGGACACATATTATCAGACCAGGGAATGCGTCCGGACCCGACAAGGTTAAAGCCTTACAAGAGGCCCCCCCACCCAGTGAACGTGTCAGACCTCAGGTAATTCCTGGGACTCACAAGTTACTGCTCCCGCTATCTAGAAAACTCCCCGACAGTGAGCACCCCGCTCAGAAAGCTAAACAAAGAAAATCAAGACTTTGTCCGGACACCTGAATGAGAGGCCGCCTTCGCAGAAATCCATGCATGCGTTGCCTCAGCCACCAACATGGCATATTTTAGCTCTGCCATGGATGCAAGCCCCGTGGGACTAGGCACGATACTTGCACAATATCACCCCAGAACCCCACACATCAAGAAGGTTGTGTCATATGCAAGCGACAGTCTGACAACCAACTAACCGAAATACTCACAAGCGGAAAAGGAATGCCTAGCGGTCATCTGGGCTTGCAAACATTTCCACCTGTTCCTATTTGGTAAAGAATTCACAGTAGTCACCGACCACCAGGCCCTTCTCACCATCTTTGGTATCCCACAAGCTCAGATGACACTGCAAATTGAAAGATGGGGACTTCGTCTCCAAGACTACCAATTTACCATCTGCCAAGGACAAAAACCCAGATGACCATCTCTCGCGACACTCTACAGGACCCCCACAACCCGAGCACTTAATCATAGATGCATATCTACAGTACATCATCCACCAAATGTCACGCAATACATGAGCCAAGGTAAAATGAAACATGCAAAAGAAAGGGCCCTGCATTTGGCCGAGACGCTGCAGGGTGACATCAAAGCCTTGTCACTAGTTCAGGACGAGCTCACCACCACCGAGGATTAAATAGTCATGAAGGCCTACAAGATTATTCTGCCCAAGTCACCATGTGAGCAAGTCATCGCTTTGGCCCATGAGGGACACTGGGGGGTGGTCTAAACAAAGAAGCTTCTGCGACAGAAAATCTGGTTGCCAGGCTTGGACAAACAGGTAGAGGACAAGACAGTGCACCATTTGCAGCGTAATAGCCCTGCCCCCTCGCCCAAACCTGCTGATGATGTCTCCACTCCCAAGCAGGGTATGGGAGGAACTGGCTTTTTACTTTTTTCGGCCCCTTTTGGACAGCACCTACACAGTAGCTGTAATCGATGAATATTCAAGATACCACGAGGTACAAATGGTGCCGTTCACGGCGGCAACTGCAGTCATCCTGATCCTGAACCGGATACTTACGGCCTATGGTGTCCCCCAAGTTATCAAGTCTGACAATGGACCGCCATTCACCAGCGTGGAATTTGCCAACTTTGCCCAATACATGGGGTTCAAACCTCGGAAAATCACGCCTCTCTGGCCCCAAGCCAACGGCATGGTTGAGCGCTTCATGGGAAACCTCAAGAGGGCATTACAAGTGGCTCAGGTGTCCCACAAACCTTTAGAACAGACACTGCACCAGCTCTTGTGTAATTACCACCACATTCCCCACTGCACAACTGGCCAGTGCCGAGCTGATCTCTTGTTCGGGTGCAGGTTATGGACTCGACTGCTGCAGGGACCCCAAGGTGGAAAGATCATACCGGAGGACGGGGAGGTCCGAACCAGAGACACAGAAGAAAAGCAAAAAAATAAGATTGCAGCGGATGAGCGGAGAAGGGCTCGAGAGCACACCTTTGAGGAGGGTGACAAAGTAATAGCACGCCAGACTCAGAGAAGGAAAGAGGACTCCCGATTTGCACCCAGTCTTCTTATAGTCACGAGAGTGAAAGGCACAATGATCACTGCAGCAGATGGAGAAGGTGGAAAAATCACAAGGTATGTTTCGCACTTCAAAGAATGTCGTGGTGATGGGACATCTTGGGAAGTCTCGTGGGAATACCCTGAGGACACCTGGGTCTGGGAAGACTCTGATGACTCATATTGGGGGAATGAGGAAGCCTTGGGTTGGGAAACCTCAGGCGATGCCAACAGAGGAGCGTTAGACAGATCCCCTCATCGCAGCCCTGTGCCGACTAGGGATGGCCGCCAAGTCAGAGCAAAGACAGAAGAGATGGGTTAGCCCTTGACTAAGTATTTAAAAAGGGGGAAGGATGTCATGTTTATGTTTAAGGCAGTTCACATCGTTATGTGGAAGGCGGTGGCTAGGGTGGGGGCAGTATATGGGAGGGAAAAGGATGTGACTGGGTGTTAGGGAGAATTCTCCAGAATGGCTAATTTCCCTTACCTACTGAGTCCCCGGGCAGCTTTGCTGGATTTCTAGGATTTCTTTTTTTTCACCTGGTAAGAGTGTGAGCCTTTTTCCCACTCTTGCATGTGTTTTGCTGTTTGTGTTTAACATGTTTGTGTTCATAGACTGTGGAGCTTCACCTGCTCCATAGGCATCATCTGTTTACTGTGTGTCACACAGCACCTTTAGTGAAGTTACACAGGGTTGTCTTTTTCAGACTTCCCACTTCAAACTCCATTTTTTGGGACTGACTACTGTCTCCCAGAACATGTAAAGTTGCCATTGACTTTATTAGTCTTTTTAAACTCACAGACCCAGTACAAACTATCTTAGATAGAGTACTGGAAAGGGTTAATAGTTATCCCTTTTTGTCTGTTTCTCATGGACAGCCAGCCTGCTGTGTAATTGACAGCCTGGCTGCGTGAATGGGGGAAAACTGCTTAAAAGCAGGTCTCTGGGATTTGGAAGGCACAGTCGCCACTGGATCAAGAGAACCGAAGAGAAGCTGACAGAAGAGGACCTCTACCACGACTGAACCTCCCGGTGAAGCCCTTCTGTGGGCCCGAATCTCCTAAACTTCGACGACAGAGAAGATCTGCATGGAATCTTCTTCCCTTGAGCTGGTGGGACCAACCAGTTCGCCAAACATCAAGCAAGGCCGCCCTCCTGTGGTCGAATTTGCTGTGCATCACTGCAGTGAACCGGATAGCCAGGAGGACCGGACCCTGATTGGGTTTTAAGGAGCGCACCTTTTATTCATCACTTTGCTCTGCTGCTGGTTTCTTCCCTGGGCAGTGCAGGACCCTCCAGTCTTCCTCCGTCTTTTCAGTCTGACAGTCGCTTCAGGGCCAGTGAGCCTGCAGGACCTGCCTCCGCTACAACATTCTTCTTCTACTAAGGTACTGTTCAAATCCGGTCGTTTGTTCCGTCCGACCGCAGTGAAAGTGTTTGAAATCTTTTGCTAATCTGAGGGCTTGTCCTTCTCGACTATTTTAAGTAACTTTTCCTCTGACCAACTTCATTTCGAACTCTTGGCAAAGACTTAACCGTGAACTACTATGAACTGTGTGATCCTCTGCAAAGACTCTGAACCATTAACATTGGCCCAGGCCTATTGATTTAAATCCTTATTGTAGTAAGCCTTGTCTAGATTGCCCTGCCTACTTACTTGTTGTTGCTGCTTGATTTTGAATATTCTTGTCTTTCCCTCCCTTTTTAAATTGCTGGAGTGCCATTTTGCTCACACTTCATTTTGAGCTTAACTTGTCCAGAATTTATTGGGTGCTGTGTAGTGTATTAAGATTGTGATTTGCTGCTGCTTTATATTAGTGAACTGTTTTTATAACTGATGGTGTAAAGAAATGTATATTCTTTTACTCAGAAATCTTGAGTCAGTTTTTGTTTGAACCAAAGTAATTGCTGTCCTTTGTGTAGCGTCTGATACTGCTACTTTACTCTTGAGATAAGTCTGGCTGCTCAGCCATCGCTACCACTTTACTGTGTAGTACAGGCTTGTACCAAAGGTGAATTTGTACTGTCACTTGTAGTCTTAATTATATGTAGTGTTCCCAAAGGCGACTGCATGTGATTCTGCCTAGCACTGGGGACCGGATGGGTTAGTGAAATAAAGATGGAGTTGAGACCGGTAGCTACCGTGTGGGCCTCCAGTTAAGTGCCCTGGGACAATTGTGTTTGCAGTACAGAGGAGTGTGTTTCCTCCACAACACCAGTCTAGCCATTTCTTCCTGTGGCTGAACATTTTTTACTGGGATGGACATGTTTTTTTATGGTATCTTTACTGGCATTATGCGTGAAGCAAACATGAGCCTGTTTATATATGGGAATATTGCCCTATTTTGGTGCAGTCAGCGTGAACATGTTTATACTGACATATAATGGTGTAATTAACAGAAATGTCCGGTTTGTATGTCGCGTGCAAGTTGGATCAGTGGCGCTGTACTTCCGCCTGGGGCCCTGGTGGTCGCTTTTGCTTCAAGGAGCTGCATCGGATACTTGGGCTTTAGATGGAAAAAGGATCTGCACAGCTCAACGTGTGTGTTATCTTTAAATCCCATCACTTGGCCAGTCTCATGCAACATTTGAAACTTGGGCCACACGCCAGACAACCCACGGGTGAGAGCAGAGGGGGGGCATGCAAGTTTGGCCCGCGCAGTCTCTGAAGTGGTCCCTCGGGCCCCTGAGGCGTAGGTTCCGTTGCGCCCCTGGAGCCTCTAGAGTGCAAGCACTCTGCTGGGCACATGCGGGCATGCAGCTGGGGAGTAGCTGTGGTAGTGCCGCAGAGGTAGTGCCGCAGAGGGAGCAAAGCCCTTTTATGCGTCTCAAATAAGCGCCTATTATGGCGCAGGGGGACACGCTTGACACTTTTTTGAGACTCATGTGAACTCTCTCGGAAGTAGGCACCCCTGTGGGGAGCTGCCTGGAGCACATCAGAGAATTATTGGGGTGGCACATAATGGTGGCAGGCCCCCTCCTCACAGCCGAGCCCTCGAGGCCTTACAAGGAGGGCCACGTGCGGCTGCCATGCTGCAAAACAGAAGCGTTTACGAGCCCTCGACGGGATCAAATGGCAGAGGGTTAATGGGTGAGGGGGCGGCTGTGGCGCAGTTACGAGCGCCCAAAATAAAGACGAGGAGCTGGAATGTGCGGGACGAGGGCCCGCCTGAGCTGCACGCGACAGCCTGATTCTTCTTAATTATTGAATGCGTGGGAGGACCCACATCCTAAAGGATGATGTGCCCCAACCCCACCAATCAACACACAGGCCACACTTCCACACAAACCACCAGCTACCCAACCACAAACAACCACACCCCACCAGTCCACACCAACAGTCACAACACCACAAACTCACACCACCCAGCGAGCCCGGAGACCGGCGCGCAGACCCGCGAGACCCCAGCCCGTACGCCTACACATGCGCTTCAGGCGAGGCACCGCGCGCTGCCACCCACCCACCGCGACCAACCCGAGCGACATCCACACTTCCACATGAACCTCCAGCCACCCAACCACAAACAACCACCACCGCCAATTCCACACCACCAGCCACCCTACCGCAAACAACCACACCCCACCAATCCACACCAACAGCTACCCTACCGCAAACAAACGCCCCCCACTAACTCACACCCCGTCCCCAGCTCCGCCAAGTACCCGCCACTTCCCCGACAGCCTGATTGATTAACCCTGCGTGATGACGCCAGCACGTCATCACGTGGGTCACGCTCGCGTGGCGTCAGACGCAACGTTACACCACAGCATCCCTTGACGTTGGATGCCAAGCACCTGACATCCCTGAACAACATCATTGGTAGTCAATGTGCCACCCAGCATGATTTAAATTATACCTTATTTTTTGCTATTTTATATTGGGCTCCACGCAGTGCCGCAGCCAGTGGTGGAAGTGGAAAAAATTTGAAGGGGGAATCCCACAATCAGGGACGACTTTAAGGGCAGCAGCGCCCTGGGCAAACTGGCACCCTTCCCCCTCGCCCACCGCGCCGCCCTGGTTAACAGGGGGAAGGGGGCGGGGCCAGGATGGGCAACTTTATTTTTAAAATTTTTTTTTTAACCTCCTCGCTCCGGCGAGGAGGTTAAATAGGTGCTGTTAGCACCCCATTGTCATTGAATGAGCCCGCCACCGCGGGTTCATTCAATGACAATGAGGCGCCTGCCACACCTTCTGCCACCACGCCAGCTCGGGGAGCGCTTGAAAGACTCCCCGGAGCTGGCGTGGTGGGGGGTTAATGGTGCCTTTTCTTGTGAAAAGTGTCCACGGCGGAGGGGTGCATTTAAATGCATCCACCACCGCGGGCACCTTTTACAGTAAAAGGCCGCCTGCTGCGCCTTGTCCCACAGCGCCAGCTCGGCTCGGGGAGCCCTTGAAAGACTCCCCCGAGCTGGCGTGGCAGGGGCAAAAGGCGCCCTGGGGATGTGGCGCCCCGGGCGGTTGCCCGGCTCACCCCCACTAAGGCCGGCTCTGCCCACAAGGGCTAGGGTGGGTGTGCAGTTCAGAGGAGGCAGAGTTCATAGGGGGTTTAGTGCCCCTCTGCCAGCCCTGGGCTCTAGCTCTGGGTTCACATGACATGAAAAGTCGGAGAGCGGGCAATTGAACTCCGCTGACAGGAAATGTTCAAAATAATAGTTTAAAAATGGTGCAATTTCTTTCATGCTGCGTCTTTGCCAAACTCTACGCTCTACATCAATTCCACTTTAAATCACTTGCGTGGCAGTGGAGCACCCAAACATATGTTGTCATTGCCACTTTAAAGTCGCTTTGAGGTCCCATCATCTGATGAGGTGCAGTCTCCAAGAATGCAAGAACTCTTGCCACATGACATCCTGGGCAAATATTCATGACTCACTTGCACTCATCATCTCCCCTCCTCACCCTGTCAGGACCTCAGCCAGCGCTTGGTCTCTCTGGCAACAGTGGAAGAGACGACATCCCCACAGAATTCTTTACTATCCAAGATGGCAGTGACTTGGGTCCATCGGCAGGAACTCCAACAACATTTCAGTGTATTTCAAGATGACGCCCATTATTCGCTCAGACTCAGTCAGAGGACCGGAATATAATGCTGCAGAGAGGTGAGCGCCTTGCGGCGCTTCAAACCTTTGACTTCCCTTCCTACTTGCTGCCTTACCTCCCTTCTCGCCTTGGCTCACTTCGCACTCTGGGTCATGGCTCTGTGTGCGCTGCTGGCTCTAACTTGCATTCCCTTCCTTTACCCGTTCTCTTTGCTTCGACACTCCTCTGGGGCAGTTTCCTGCTCCCCTTGATTCTGGCTTTTACTTACTGAGCCCCTTTTGTTCTTGGTGTGCTCTTCTAGACTGAATCCTTTGTTCTCCGTCCATCTGGAGGATGATTCCTGCGGATTCTACTTCATCCACCTGGGGAAACTACTGCTACTCCAGCCTTCCAGCTTCTAGGACGAGGGTTTTTTCCCTAAACAGGTTTTTCCCTTAGGGCTTGGCCCACAAACCACCCCTTGTTGCCCTGTTCCCTTAGGGCTCATAGGAGACTTTGTGGACTTTGTCTATTGCTGCAAACGTCAAGCGAAATAGTGGAGGAGACATCACTGCTTACTCAGGTCAGTCCAAAGACACCTAATCCTCATGGCAAGCAACGTCAACGACTCCCTCACTATCGATCAAATGCAACAAATGTTGGCGGCCCGTCAAGATCTCACCCAGGAGGTCCAACACTTGAAGAATGAAAACACTATGCTACGCCAAATGGTCACAGCTACTCCCGCTCGGTCAGAAATACCTCCAACGTCATTGATAGCGGGAAAGTTTGATAGCAATCCCAAGAAACTTAAAGACTTTTTGGAATCCTGTGCAGTCCAGTTTACTTTAAAACCCTCCTTTTTTCTAACTGACCGCTCCAAGGTTAGTTTTATGGTATCCAACTTGGCAGTAGTGATCAATAATCACATTCTGGATTCCTACCCCGCCTTTGCCAACAGTATTCAGGCCATGTTTGGTCGACAAGAGCAGACCATCTCTGCACAGGAGCATCTCTTGGAGATAAGACATGGCACTATTCTACATCACCGCCTTCAAAAAGTTGCCTGCAGAGACTGTCTGGCCTGATGAAGCTGTAATTACGCTTTTTCAGTGTGGATGATCAGAGAACTGAAAGGCAAGCTGTCACGTGTGCCAGAACCCCTAACTTGAAAGAAGTTAAAGCCTTGGTTCTACAGATGGATTAGCGTCAGCAAGAACGACAGACCAAGAAACACAAGAGTCGCATTTCGAGAATCTCAGAAGCCTTCCGTCCCAGTACTCGTCAACCTTCAGAGGAGGAGCCCATGCAAATCAGCCTAGCCATAGGACCCCTGTCACCAGAAGAACGGAACCGATGTATGTTAGGCAGAATCCTGTGCCACCCTTATGGACCACTACACAAGATTAGGACTACAAGTGGCAGTACAGTTTCACCTTTGGTACAAGCCTGTACTACACAGAAAAAGTGGTAGCAGTGGCGGAGCAGCCAGACTTATCTCAAGAGCAAATGAGCAGTAGTAGAGATTACACAAAGGACTACAATTACTGTGACTCAAGCAAACACTCACTCAAGGTTTCTGGTTAAAAAGTAAAAGTACATTTATTTTTAGACCATCTGTTCACAAAACACTTCACTTCTAATGATTTAAAACCACACTTCAAATACACAACACACAACCAATTCCTCTTGTTTAGGTCAATTCAAGGTAAGTACATTAGGATTTGACAGACCGGTGTTGTGAAACAACGACGTTACCGTCGGTACATACCTGATCACTTTTTGACAGTTCGGTCTTACTAAATAAACGCGTACCCGTGGAAAGAAATGTTTCCGAGGTCAAACACACTTAGCACAAAGAATTAAAACAAGGGAATAGTTAGGAAAAATCACAGGCAATACTTTTGTCAAGGCAATACAATCAGAGGACTCGCTCTAGGATGCAAACAAAAGTCAATCGGCCTGCGCCAGGGTCACAGGAGCAGATGCTCTGTTCTCGAGGATCACACTTTATGAACAGTTCGAGATTCAAGATGCCAGGAGTACTTAGATATTGTCAAAAGGAGGCAAAAGTTATAAGAGGGAAGGAAGAAAGGACAAACCTTCGTGGAGGAAAAGGGTTCACCCCGATTCCTTAAGGTCGGATGACGAGAACCACCAAAGGACACAATACCTTATTCCGCTGAAGAAAGCTGGTGCCACGGCAATTGTTCCTGCAGACTCACGGTTCCTGAAGCTTCAGTCGTGGGGACAAGAAGGAGGACGTCTGGAGCGATCTGCACTACCCAGCGATGAGGACAGCAGCAGCAAAAGCAACGATGAATAAAAGGTGCGCTCCTTTAATTCAGGAGAGGGCTCTTCTGATGGCTATCCGGACCACTACAGCACTGTAAAGTGATTTCAACCAAGAAGAGGATTCTCTGGCTGAAGAAGGGTGAGCTGGTTGATCCCCCCAGGCTCAAGGGAAGAAGACTCCGGACTGGATTTTCTCTTGTCATTGAAGGGTAGATAGCTCAGGACTGCAGCAGGGCTTCACCGGGACTCGGGGTTGCAGCAGCCGTCTTCTTCTCTGCTTCTCTTCGGTTCTTTGCAGTTCCAGTGGCGACTCTGACTTCTAGCCTAAGAGTCCTACCTTTTATGCCATAATCCCCCATTCACCCATCCTGCCTGTCAATCACTCAGTAGGGGGGGTTTCCGGCCCGGACAACCGCCTCAGCCAATCAACACAAAGTGCGACTTGGGTCTCCAAGGAGACCCTGTGCAGGGGGTGACTAATCCCCTCCCTCACATTCAGTCCACCTAGACACCCAGGTGCCAAAAGGAGGGATTCTCCAGAGAAGCCTGCCAAACGACGGTGAACAAACGAGGCAAACCTGGTTTGCCGTGCAAAGTAAAACACAAGAAAGATTTTAAAAAGATGAAATGGCGACCAAACCCAACCGGAGCCAAATTAAAACCAATATGGTCAAGCGGGTTTCATGTTCGAGGCTACTATATTAGCCTAAAACATTACCACGTTATGTAATATAACCTCAGTAGAAAAAGTTAGGGTAGATACCACTGCCACCAGCCAAGTCTTAATGTTAAGGGAGCGAAACAGTGCCCCAAGAGGCACAGATAAAAAGGGATAGGAGTTAACCCTTTCCAATGCTCCATGTAAGATGGGGTGTACTGGATCTGTGGTAAATGTGACTATATAAAGTTAATGGCAACTTTACATGTTTCTGGGGGACAGTAGTTAGCCCCAGAAAAATGGAGTCTGAGTTGGGAAGTCTCAAAGACAACCCTGTGTCACTGCACTGAAGGTGCTGTGTAACACACAGTAAAGAGATGATGCCTAGGGAGTTGGTGAGACTCCGTAGCCCATGAGCACCAAAAGTACAACACACACAAAAATACACTGTAAGAGTGGGAAAAAGGTTCACACTCTTACCAAGTTCAAAAAATAAACCCCAGAAATCCAGCAAAGCTGCTGAGGGACTCACTAGGTAAGGGAAATTAGCCATATAATGAGAATTCTCCCTAACAATGTAAAATGCTTGGTCTATGCATATTCTGTGGATCGAACAAACATTTGTTGAAGGAATGTCCAATAGCCCCACCTAGACCAGTAGGAAATGCCAAACACTGTCCATAAGGGAAACCACGGATTGGGAGGCTTTGTAATTTCCCACACTACCAATCCTCAGGACACTATTATATTGGTTCTGAAAGTAGAATTAAAGCTAGAGAACACAGTCATATCTGATGTCCCTGCTCTCATTGATTGTGGAGCAGCGGGAAATGTTCTTGATGACTGTTGGGCCAAGGAATACTGTATTACCTGCAAACCTACATCAGTCCCCATCCCTGTGGAAGGGGTTGACGGTTCTCCTTTGTCTTCAGGTCCTATCAAGGAACAAACCTCTGAGCTCTTAATGCGTCTTCACACACTGAAACCATCCGGTTTGACTTAATAAGGGCAGCTCATTCCTCCATCATACTGAGCCTTCCATGGCTTCAGATACACAACCCTTTTTTGAACTGGACGGCACACACAACTCGAAAAACAAGATAACAAATCGGTATCTCAACTACAGAAGCTACCCAAAGAATATCAAGCCTATCATCATGTTTTCTTCAAAGAGGAACATAAGGACCTACCTCGTCATAGGAATGAGGATTGTTCCATGGATCTTATTCACGGCTTGCAAATCCCTTTTGGTTGGATGCATACCTTATCCAAACCTGAAAAGCAAGCCTTACAATCCTACCTGCAATCCAATCTACAAAACGGATTGATAACTGAGTCAAAATCCCCTGCCCGAGTCTCAATGTTCTTCATTCCCAAGAAAGGAACGGCTGAACTATGGCAATGTATCGATTATAGAGGCTTCAATAAGATCTCTGTGAAAGATAAGTATCTGCTTACCGTAATCCCTGACATCCTACAGGCCGTCCGAGGGGCACCCATTTTCACAAAATTGGACCTTAGAGGTGCATATCATCTCCTCCGGATTCGTTGTGTTGATGAGTGGAAAACAGCATTCTGCACTCCCTTCGGCCACCATGAATACTGCCTAATGCGCTTTGGAATGGCCAATGCCCCTGCCGTTTTTTTCAACGGTTCATAGATCATGTTACACTCTGTAGTCGTATAAATTGATGACATCCTGATTTTCACCAACAACCCACAAGAACATTGAATCCATGAAACTAAAGTTCTTTTGAAACAGAGGTCAACAGCCAAATATCCCTCGGACTGCTATTTGCCAAAAAACAGACACCACAGAGTGATTGTGGTATGCCAAATGCAAGGTAACCCAGCTTTGTTGCAATATAGACTGGGGGAAAAAGCAAGATTAAAAGCAAAGTTCTCACTGAAGAATTTCTCCACATCTTAACAGGACACAACAGGTTTTATAGGCAATATGATGTCACATGTATGAAAACCCATTGCTCCTGGTCATTGGCTCCCGCTACTAAGCTACATATATAATTCTATATGTCCACAACTAGTGATTGGATAATCCTTATCTAAGATTCCACCCATAAACCATCCCATTAAAAAAATGTGCTACTCATCATACTTGAATATTATTGCTAGGCTCTAAATTACTTCTAAGACATGTGCTCATCCGTTAACAGGCGGTCACACACCATGAACTGGCTGCATGATGACATGTTTTATGTATATGGGAGGAGAGAGAGGACAAGCGTATCACCTTTTTCCTCATTAAATGAAACAGCCCATGTTATCTTCTGTCATGACGTTGCAGAGTCTCAAGAACCTGTTCTTGTAACAGTGATCACCCCATCCTGTTTTTAACACATTTATGAATAACTAGTTTGTGAGTCATGCTACTTCCACCCTGTTAAGATTTCATTGTGGCAGTTAGTTGCCTTTTTAGTAGCATTGTGTTCCTCTGTCACACCTAGCCAATCGCAGAGGCATTAATCTGCCAACTACTTATGAACCTCATGGGATGTTCAGTATGTCCCATAGACTTTAAACAGTCTGCCGTGTTATTGTAACCTAATTTACCTTGACAGCTGAATGCACACAATGGTATTTTGTTCCGCCCTGTAACCCTCCCCTATGAAGCCTTGGGTTTTGACATTCCTTGGAGGTATCTACCATCTAGCTGGCCACAGCATTTTTCTGATTTAAATGTATTTGTCCAAGCATGCTTAACTGGGGGGTCTTCTTAAAGCTGCAGAGCTCCAGTTTCTGCTCTGCTGGTGCAATGTAAAAAGGCAGCTGCTTGTCACGTTATTTTCCTCTGTAGAACACGTTTGCTCTGCATTTATTTTGCTATCGACCAAGTCCTGGTGCATGCCTGGCACATGACCACTCTCCCTATGGATAGCTGTAACCTGATTCTACCTATAGCCATTCTGATCTACTCGTGTAGTGAGCCCCTATCTTGGGTACACGCCTCCCTGTCACCTAGTCTATCCTATTTAAAAACACACTAATTGTGGAAGCGAATGCATTATCTGCCCCCTACTTGTGTGGTGAAACTAACTATTTGTTTGTGCCAGCTGCATTTCCAGGAGAATTTAAAGTGCAGTTTCAAATGTGTCATTTCTGATTTTATAATTCTGTTTCTCCGAGGAAGGCAGGGGGCACATGCTCTCTAGTCAAAAATTGCCCTACTACATGCCCACGCCTTCATTTAGTCTCATAAAATTAAAGCCATCATTGGGCAGCCACACTCTGGTGACCCCCCTCAAGTTACCCCCTTGTGCTAAGTATTCTGCTGGACTACATGTAATAAGCCAGCACTCGCTATTGTTGTCACATTTCTTCCAGTGCTCACTGTAGTTATGGGTATCTTTTGGGGATGTAAACAAAGCTCCAGGTTGTCTAGCTGGCTGCCCCAATGGGCACATGGGAAAGTAAACTTAATCATCAGTTTGAGTGTACTGATGGATGGTGTCAGCCACATTAACCATTACTGTCATTTTGAGTGCCTTCTTGCCCGTCTTTTTATATTGGCTTTTTGCTATTCTCAAGATGCAAAAAGCCACTAGGACCAGTACCAAAATTGCCAACAGAAATTGGAATCCATCTGTCAGCCAGTTAGGCATCCAGGAGAATAGATAACTGAACCAGTTATCGTCCTCAATGTCATCCACTTCCTCCTCCATTTTATTGTGTAGCTCATTCAAAGAGTATATGGCCTCTGTCAAGGACCCATTCTCTTCATCATGTGCGGGTCCATATGTACAGCAACTTGGCCCTATCTTTGTGCACACTCCTCCCTCCATGGCTGTGAGGAGGTCCAGAACTTACTTGTTCTGTAGGGTCATCAATCTGACCGCTCTTCACTCCTACTTGATGGCATTAAAGTCTATTATTGTGGCATTAATAGTTTGTAACAGTTCGCACTTAGGTATCTGGATCCAATGTGCATTTGCTGCTGCTTGCAGGCCAGGCATTAGAAAGGATGTGAAGGATGTTGTTGTTTTACCAAACAACTTATGACTCTCTGGTATTTCTTCAAATGCAGCATTGGCTTCTTTGGAAAAATAGTTAGTTCTTGTGTGTTTTAGGTCTAAGAATCTTTTCTTCCTGTTGTGTGCCATTGGAGGAAAAGTACCAATGTCAACCTCACTTTGTGGTATTACTAATGCAGGTGCATTTAGTAGCACTATTGCACATATGCCACCCCAGTTGGGGGAAGCTGCATATAAGCACTTGCACCGCAGGTCCATTAGTACAGCTGTGCTCATTTTCATACCTGTTAAATCCATAATGCATGTTCAACCTTCATTGTCAACAAGCTTTACTGAACCATTATTTCTAAAGCATAATGTTGGTGCTTGTAGTTTGGTTATGGGTAGTGGTCTTGCTTCATCTTCCACCCATGTCAAAAATGTTGCAGTTTCTTCCCATTCCTTATGGCACCCTCTGCCTGTGTTTTTTATTACTTCTATTGGTGCAGTCCATAGTGACTCTGCTTTGCATCCCATTATTCCATTAACCCATCCTTCTGAGGAATATACTTTCCCTGTCATTTGCAATTGTGGTCTGTTGGCACAATGAGGTATCAAATTAAACTGGGCATCTGTACACCTTAATATTTGGTGATGCACTACTTTTACATCTCCTCTTTTTGGACCTGATAGTATGTACTTGAGTACCTTACTCTTAATTCTTATATTCTCCATCATGTGTGCCTCTTTTACATAGTTTTCAATGTATGGGAATTCTGATCCTGTGAAATACTTCATCATGGCCGGCTCTCCCTGAAATTGTCCTCTGGTCTGGCATACTGCGAGATGTACCAAGCAGTGTGCTCTGGACTCAGGTACTTCTTGAGGTATAAATACTCGAGAGGCTGTCATGGCGTAGTGGATAAGTGAGCAAACAGAGCAGCTTTCCCTTGATCTTTCTCTCCCCACCTTCTCCATTGACCTATACCATGACTTTCGTTCAATATTTATGGAATTATCAAAATACCTTCTCGTGAAATTCTCCTCTGCAATACTTCTCCCAGCCCTTACTGTCTCCACAACTGGGCAGAACACCATTTCCTGCCCTAACTGGAAATCTGCTTGTTTTGTCACCTCTTCACTAACATTCTCCCATAGGGCCACATGTATCTTATCATAATCAGTTAAATGCAGTGTGAGATAAAATAAGAAATAAAAACAGCAAAAGAGAATGGAAAATAGAAGGACCGAAATAGCCCAATGTCTGTCGTCCGTAGAGGCGTTCTGCAGCATATTGATTGGGGTATTATGAAGATATCAGGAATAGAAGGATATGAAAACAGTCATACAGTTTTACTTAGTACCGGGGAATAGTAGGTTATTATTTTTCAATGGTGAGTGAGGCCAGCTGTATATACCTTTCTCAGTGGTTTTACAACCACATATAATGACAATAGTAAAGGATTTGATTGATGGTTTTCAAACCACTTCCACTTTTATCTTGGTCATTGAAAAATATAAAAAATAGTGCTGATATAAAACATAAAAATATAAAAATGTGGAAGATATAAATAGTCCCAATAAAAATGTAAAGATAAAAAGTAGAAAAAAGAGTCCATTGTAGATGATTGTTCTTGTGAAAAATAGTCCTCAGCATCAACAGGAATACTGTGCTGGTGATGTATTCAAAAAGTCCTCAGCATCAACTCCTTTCTTACTGTTCCAGTGATAGTTCAACGCCAGTGATCCTCCAGTAATGCAATGAGATTTATATCTTTTTTACTCTCAAGTTGCTTATTCCTTTTATCTTCTTTCCCAGCATGCACTTGAGCTATTGTCCTGGGTCTGGTTTCCTTCTCTTCTCCCTCGGGATCCTGGTAGCTGGGCAGTGAGGCGGCACTCTTTTATCTTCTTTCCCAGCATGCACTTGAGCTCTTGTCCTGGCTCTGTTTCGTTCTCTTCTCCCTCTGGATCCTGGTAGCTGGGCAGGGAGGCGGCACTCTTTTATCTTCTTTCCCAGCATGCACTTGAGCTCTTGTCCTGGGTCTGGTTTCCTTCTCTTCTTCCTCGGGATCCTGGTAGCTGGGCAGGGAGGCGGCACTCTTTTATCTTCTTTCCCAGCATGCACTTGAGCTCTTGTCCTGGGTCTGGTTTCCTTCTCTTCTCCCTCGGGATCCTGGTAGCTGGGCAGGGAGGCGGCACTCTTTTATCTTCTTTCTCAGCATGCACTTGAGCGCTTGTCCTGGGTCTGGTTTCGCTCTCTTCTCCCTCGGGATCCTGGTAGCTGGGCAGGGAGGCGGCACTCTTTTATCTTCTTTCCCAGCATGCACTTGAGCTCTGGTCCTGGGTCTGGTTTCGTTCTCTTCTCCCTCTGGATCCTGGTAGCTGGGCAGGGAGGCGGCACTCTTTTATCTTCTTTCCCAGCATGCACTTGAGCTCTTGTCCTGGGTCTGGTTTCCTTCTCTTCTCCCTCGGGATCCTGGTAGCTGGGCAGGGAGGCGGCACTCTTTTATCTTCTTTCCCAGCATGCACTTGAGCTCTTGTCCTGGGTCTGGTTTCCTTCTCTTCTCCCTCTGGATCCTGGTAGCTGGGCAGGGAGGTGGCACTCTTTTATCTTCTTTCCCAGCATGCACTTGAGCTCTTGTCCTGGGTCTGGTTTCCTTCTCTTCTCCCTCTGGATCCTGGTAGCTGGGCAGGGAGGCGGCACTCTTTTATCTTCTTTCTCAGCATGCACTTGAGCTCTTGTCCTGGTTCTGGTTTCGTTCTCTTCTCCCTCTGGATCCTGGTAGCTGGGCAGGGAGGCGGCACTCTTTTATCTTCTTTCTCAGCATGCACTTGAGCTCTTGTCCTGGTTCTGGTTTCGTTCTCTTCTCCCTCTGGATCCTGGTAGCTGGGCAGGGAGGCGGCACTCTTTTATCTTCTTTCTCAGCATGCACTTGAGCTCTTGTCCTGGGTCTGGTTTCGTTCTCTTCTCCCTCTGGATCCTGGTAGCTGGGCAGGGAGGCGGCACTCTTTTATCTTCTTTCTCAGCATGCACTTGAGCTCTTGTCCTGGTTCTGGTTTCGTTCTCTTCTCCCTCTGGATCCTGGTAGCTGGGCAGGGAGGCGGCACTCTTTTATCTTCTTTCTCAGCATGCACTTGAGCTCTTGTCCTGGTTCTGGTTTCGTTCTCTTCTCCCTCTGGATCCTGGTAGCTGGGCAGGGAGGCGGCACTCTTTTATCTTCTTTCTCAGCATGCACTTGAGCTCTTGTCCTTGGTCTGGTTTCGTTCTCTTCTCCCTCTGGATCCTGGTAGCTGGGCAGGGAGGCGGCACTCTTTTATCTTCTTTCTCAGCATGCACTTGAGCTCTTGTCCTGGGTCTGGTTTCGTTCTCTTCTCCCTCTGGATCCTGGTAGCTGGGCAGGGAGGCGGCACTCTTTTATCTTCTTTCTCAGCATGCACTTGAGCTCTTGTCCTGGGTCTGGTTTCGTTCTCTTCTCCCTCTGGATCCTGGTAGCTGGGCAGGGAGGTGGCACTCTTTTATCTTCTTTCTCAGCATGCACTTGAGCGCTTGTCCTGGGTCTGGTTTCCCTCTCTTCTCCCTCGGGATCCTGGTAATTGGGCATGGAGGCCTTTTATCTTCTTTCTCAGCATGCACTTGAGCTCTTGTCCTGGTTCTGGTTTCGTTCTCTTCTCCCTCGGGATCCTGGTAGCTGGGCAGGGAGGCGGCACTCTTTTATCTTCTTTCTCAGCATGCACTTGAGCTCTTGTCCTGGGTCTGGTTTCGTTCTCTTCTCCCTCTGGATCCTGGTAGCTGGGCAGGGAGGCGGCACTCTTTTATCTTCTTTCTCAGCATGCACTTGAGCTCTTGTCCTGGGTCTGGTTTTGTTCTCTTCTCCCTCGGGATCCTGGTAGCTGGGCAGGGAGGCGGCACTCTTTTATCTTCTTTCTCAGCATGCACTTGAGCTCTTGTCCTGGTTCTGGTTTTGTTCTCTTCTCCCTCTGGATCCTGGTAGCTGGGCAGGGAGGAGGCACTCTTTTATCTTCTTTCTCAGCATGCACTTGAGCTCTTGTCCTGGGTCTGGTTTCGTTCTCTTCTCCCTCTGGATCCTGGTAGCTGGGCAGGGAAGCGGCACTCTTTTATCTTCTTTCTCAGCATGCACTTGAGCTCTTGTCCTGGTTCTGGTTTCGTTCTCTTCTCCCTCTGGATCCTGGTAGCTGGGCAGGGAGGCGGCACTCTTTTATCTTCTTTCTCAGCATGCACTTGAGCTCTTGTCCTGGGTCTGGTTTCGTTCTCTTCTCCCTCTGGATCCTGGTAGCTGGGCAGGGAGGCGGCACTCTTTTATCTTCTTTCTCAGCATGCACTTGAGCTCTTGTCCTGGTTCTGGTTTCGTTCTCTTCTCCCTCTGGATCCTGGTAGCTGGGCAGGGAGGCGGCACTCTTTTATCTTCTTTCTCAGCATGCACTTGAGCTCTTGTCCTGGTTCTGGTTTCGTTCTCTTCTCCCTCTGGATCCTGGTAGCTGGGCAGGGAGGCGGCACTCTTTTATCTTCTTTCTCAGCATGCACTTGAGCGCTTGTCCTGGTTCTGGTTTTGTTCTCTTCTCCCTCTGGATCCTGGTAGCTGGGCAGGGAGGCGGCACTCTTTTATCTTCTTTCTCAGCATGCACTTGAGCTCTTGTCCTGGGTCCGGCTTCGTTCTCTTCTCCCTCTGGATCCTGGTAGCTGGGCAGGGAGGCGGCACTCTTTTATCTTCTTTCTCAGCATGCACTTGAGCTCTTGTCCTGGTTCTGGTTTTGTTCTCTTCTCCCTCTGGATCCTGGTAGCTGGGCAGGGAGGCGGCACTCTTTTATCTTCTTTCTCAGCATGCACTTGAGCTCTTGTCCTGGTTCTGGTTTCGTTCTCTTCTCCCTCTGGATCCTGGTAGCTGGGCAGGGAGGCGGCACTCTTTTATCTTCTTTCTCAGCATGCACTTGAGCTCTTGTCCTGGTTCTGGTTTCGTTCTCTTCTCCCTCTGGATCCTGGTAGCTGGGCAGGGAGGTGGCACTCTTTTATCTTCTTTCTCAGCATGCACTTGAGCTCTTGTCCTGGGTCTGGTTTCGTTCTCTTCTCCCTCTGGATCCTGGTAGCTGGGCAGGGAGGCGGCCCTCTTTTATCTTCTTTCTCAGCATGCACTTGAGCTCTTGTCCTGGTTCTGGTTTCGTTCTCTTCTCCCTCTGGATCCTGGTAGCTGGGCAGGGAGGCGGCACTCTTTTATCTTCTTTCTCAGCATGCACTTGAGCTCTTGTCCTGGTTCTGGTTTCGTTCTCTTCTCCCTCTGGATCCTGGTAGCTGGGCAGGGAGGCGGCACTCTTTTATCTTCTTTCTCAGCATGCACTTGAGCTCTTGTCCTGGGTCTGGTTTCGTTCTCTTCGCCCTCTGGATCCTGGTAGCTGGGCAGGGAGGCGGCACTCTTTTATCTTCTTTCTCAGCATGCACTTGAGCTCTTGTCCTGGTTCTGGTTTCGTTCTCTTCTCCCTCTGGATCCTGGTAGCTGGGCAGGGAGGCGGCACTCTTTTATCTTCTTTCTCAGCATGCACTTGAGCTCTTGTCCTGGTTCTGGTTTCGTTCTCTTCTCCCTCTGGATCCTGGTAGCTGGGCAGGGAGGCGGCACTCTTTTATCTTCTTTCTCAGCATGCACTTGAGCTCTTGTCCTGGTTCTGGTTTCGTTCTCTTCTCCCTCTGGATCCTGGTAGCTGGGCAGGGAGGCGGCACTCTTTTATCTTCTTTCTCAGCATGCACTTGAGCTCTTGTCCTGGTTCTGGTTTCGTTCTCTTCTCCCTCTGGATCCTGGTAGCTGGGCAGGGAGGCGGCACTCTTTTATCTTCTTTCTCAGCATGCACTTGAGCTCTTGTCCTGGGTCTGGTTTCCTTCTCTTCTCCCTCGGGATCCTGGTAGCTGGGCAGGGAGGTGGCACTCTTTTATCTTCTTTCCCAGCATGCACTTGAGCTCTTGTCCTGGTTCTGGTTTCGTTCTCTTCTCCCTCTGGATCCTGGTAGCTGGGCAGGGAGGCGGCACTCTTTTATCTTCTTTCTCAGCATGCACTTGAGCTCTTGTCCTGGTTCTGGTTTCGTTCTCTTCTCCCTCTGGATCCTGGTAGCTGGGCAGGGAGGCGGCACTCTTTTATCTTCTTTCTCAGCATGCACTTGAGCTCTTGTCCTGGGTCTGGTTTCGTTCTCTTCTCCCTCTGGATCCTGGTAGCTGGGCAGGGAGGCGGCACTCTTTTATCTTCTTTCTCAGCATGCACTTGAGCTCTTGTCCTGGTTCTGGTTTCGTTCTCTTCTCCCTCTGGATCCTGGTAGCTGGGCAGGGAGGCGGCACTCTTTTATCTTCTTTCTCAGCATGCACTTGAGCTCTTGTCCTGGTTCTGGTTTCGTTCTCTTCTCCCACTGGATCCTGGTAGCTGGGCAGGGAGGCGGCACTCTTTTATCTTCTTTCTCAGCATGCACTTGAGCTCTTGTCCTGGGTCTGGTTTCCTTCTCTTCTCCCTCGGGATCCTGGTATCTGGGCAGGGAAGCGGCACTCTTTTATCTTCTTTCTCAGCATGCACTTGAGCTCTTGTCCTGGTTCTGGTTTCGTTCTCTTCTCCCTCTGGATCCTGGTAGCTGGGCAGGGAGGCGGCACTCTTTTATCTTCTTTCTCAGCATGCACTTGAGCTCTTGTCCTGGTTCTGGTTTCGTTCTCTTCTCCCTCTGGATCCTGGTAGCTGGGCAGGGAGGCGGCACTCTTTTATCTTCTTTCTCAGCATGCACTTGAGCTCTTGTCCTGGTTCTGGTTTCGTTCTCTTCTCCCTCTGGATCCTGGTAGCTGGGCAGGGAGGCGGCACTCTTTTATCTTCTTTCTCAGCATGCACTTGAACTCTTGTCCTGGTTCTGGTTTCGTTCTCTTCTCCCTCTGGATCCTGGTAGCTGGGCAGGGAGGCGGCACTCTTTTATCTTCTTTCTCAGCATGCACTTGAGCTCTTGTCCTGGTTCTGGTTTCGTTCTCTTCTCCCTCTGGATCCTGGTAGCTGGGCAGGGAGGTGGCACTCTTTTATCTTCTTTCCCAGCATGCACTTGAGCTCTTGTCCTGGGTCTGGTTTCGCTCTCTTCTCCCTCTGGATCCTGGTAGCTGGGCAGGGAGGCGGCACTCTTTTATCTTCTTTCTCAGCATGCACTTGAGCACTTGTCCTGGTTCTGGTTTCGTTCTCTTCTCCCTCTGGATCCTGGTAGCTGGGCAGGGAGGCGGCACTCTTTTATCTTCTTTCTCAGCATGCACTTGAGCTCTTGTCCTGGTTCTGGTTTCGTTCTCTTCTCCCTCTGGATCCTGGTAGCTGGGCAGGGAGGCGGCACTCTTTTATCTTCTTTCTCAGCATGCACTTGAGCTCTTGTCCTGGTTCTGGTTTCGTTCTCTTCTCCCTCTGGATCCTGGTAGCTGGGCAGGGAGGCGGCACTCTTTTATCTTTTTCCCAGCATGCACTTGAGCTCTTGTCCTGGTTCTGGTTTCGTTCTCTTCTCCCTCTGGATCCTGGTAGCTGGGCAGGGAGGCGGCACTCTTTTATCTTCTTTCTCAGCATGCACTTGAGCTCTTGTCCTGGTTCTGGTTTCGTTCTCTTCTCCCTCTGGATCCTGGTAGCTGGGCAGGGAGGTGGCACTCTTTTATCTTCTTTCCCAGCATGCACTTGAGCTCTTGTCCTGGGTCTGGTTTCGCTCTCTTCTCCCTCTGGATCCTGGTAGCTGGGCAGGGAGGCGGCACTCTTTTATCTTCCTTCTCAGCATGCACTTGAGCACTTGTCCTGGTTCTGGTTTCGTTCTCTTCTCCCTCTGGATCCTGGTAGCTGGGCAGGGAGGCGGCACTCTTTTATCTTCTTTCTCAGCATGCACTTGAGCTCTTGTCCTGGTTCTGGTTTCGTTCTCTTCTCCCTCTGGATCCTGGTAGCTGGGCAGGGAGGCGGCACTCTTTTATCTTCTTTCTCAGCATGCACTTGAGCTCTTGTCCTGGTTCTGGTTTCGTTCTCTTCTCCCTCTGGATCCTGGTAGCTGGGCAGGGAGGCGGCACTCTTTTATCTTCTTTCTCAGCATGCACTTGAGCTCTTGTCCTGGTTCTGGTTTCGTTCTCTTCTCCCTCTGGATCCTGGTAGCTGGGCAGGGAGGCGGCACTCTTTTATCTTCTTTCTCAGCATGCACTTGAGCTCTTGTCCTGGGTCTGGTTTCGTTCTCTTCTCGCTCTGGATCCTGGTAGCTGGGCAGGGAGGCGGCACTCTTTTATCTTCTTTCTCAGCATGCACTTGAGCTCTTGTCCTGTTTCTGGTTTCGTTCTCTTCTCCCTCTGGATCCTGGTAGCTGGGCAGGGAGGCGGCACTCTTTTATCTTCTTTCTCAGCATGCACTTGAGCTCTTGTCCTGGTTCTGGTTTCGTTCTCTTCTCCCTCTGGATCCTGGTAGCTGGGCAGGGAGGCGGCACTCTTTTATCTTCTTTCTCAGCATGCACTTGAGCTCTTGTCCTTGGTCTGGTTTCGTTCTCTTCTCCCTCTGGATCCTGGTAGCTGGGCAGGGAGGCGGCACTCTTTTATCTTCTTTCTCAGCATGCACTTGAGCTCTTGTCCTGGGTCTGGTTTCGTTCTCTTCTCCCTCTGGATCCTTGTAGCTGGGCAGGGAGGCGGCACTCTTTTATCTTCTTTCTCAGCATGCACTTGAGCTCTTGTCCTGGGTCTGGTTTCGTTCTCTTCTCCCTCTGGATCCTGGTAGCTGGGCAGGGAGGTGGCACTCTTTTATCTTCTTTCTCAGCATGCACTTGAGCGCTTGTCCTGGGTCTGGTTTCCCTCTCTTCTCCCTCGGGATCCTGGTAATTGGGCATGGAGGCCTTTTATCTTCTTTCTCAGCATGCACTTGAGCTCTTGTCCTGGGTCTGGTTTCGTTCTCTTCTCCCTCTGGATCCTGGTAGCTGGGCAGGGAGGCGGCACTCTTTTATCTTCTTTCTCAGCATGCACTTGAGCTCTTGTCCTGGTTCTGGTTTCGTTCTCTTCTCCCTCGGGATCCTGGTAGCTGGGCAGGGAGGCGGCACTCTTTTATCTTCTTTCTCAGCATGCACTTGAGCTCTTGTCCTGGGTCTGGTTTCGTTCTCTTCTCCCTCTGGATCCTGGTAGCTGGGCAGGGAGGCGGCACTCTTTTATCTTCTTTCTCAGCATGCACTTGAGCTCTTGTCCTGGGTCTGGTTTTGTTCTCTTCTCCCTCGGGATCCTGGTAGCTGGGCAGGGAGGCGGCACTCTTTTATCTTCTTTCTCAGCATGCACTTGAGCTCTTGTCCTGGTTCTGGTTTTGTTCTCTTCTCCCTCTGGATCCTGGTAGCTGGGCAGGGAGGCGGCACTCTTTTATCTTCTTTCTCAGCATGCACTTGAGCTCTTGTCCTGGTTCTGGTTTCGTTCTCTTCTCCCTCTGGATCCTGGTAGCTGGGCAGGGAGGCGGCACTCTTTTATCTTCTTTCTCAGCATGCACTTGAGCTCTTGTCCTGGGTCTGGTTTCGTTCTCTTCTCCCTCTGGATCCTGGTAGCTGGGCAGGGAGGCGGCACTCTTTTATCTTCTTTCTCAGCATGCACTTGAGCTCTTGTCCTGGGTCTGGCTTCGTTCTCTTCTCCCTCTGGATCCTGGTAGCTGGGCAGAGAGGCGGCACTCTTTTATCTTCTTTCTCAGCATGCACTTGAGCTCTTGTCCTGGTTCTGGTTTCGTTCTCTTCTCCCTCTGGATCCTGGTAGCTGGGCAGGGAGGCGGCACTCTTTTATCTTCTTTCTCAGCATGCACTTGAGCTCTTGTCCTGGGTCTGGCTTCGTTCTCTTCTCCCTCTGGATCCTGGTAGCTGGGCAGGGAGGCGGCACTCTTTTATCTTCTTTCTCAGCATGCACTTGAGCTCTTGTCCTGGTTCTGGTTTCGTTCTCTTCTCCCTCTGGATCCTGGTAGCTGGGCAGGGAGGCGGCACTCTTTTATCTTCTTTCTCAGCATGCACTTGAGCTCTTGTCCTGGTTCTGGTTTCGTTCTCTTCTCCCTCTGGATCCTGGTAGCTGGGCAGGGAGGCGGCACTCTTTTATCTTCTTTCTCAGCATGCACTTGAGCTCTTGTCCTGGGTCTGGCTTCGTTCTCTTCTCCCTCTGGATCCTGGTAGCTGGGCAGGGAGGCGGCACTCTTTTATCTTCTTTCTCAGCATGCACTTGAGCTCTTGTCCTGGTTCTGGTTTTGTTCTCTTCTCCCTCTGGATCCTGGTAGCTGGGCAGGGAGGCGGCACTCTTTTATCTTCTTTCTCAGCATGCACTTGAGCTCTTGTCCTGGTTCTGGTTTCGTTCTCTTCTCCCTCTGGATCCTGGTAGCTGGGCAGGGAGGCGGCACTCTTTTATCTTCTTTCTCAGCATGCACTTGAGCTCTTGTCCTGGTTCTGTTTTTGTTCTCTTCTCCCTCTGGATCCTGGTAGCTGGGCAGGGAGGCGGCACTCTTTTATCTTCTTTCTCAGCATGCACTTGAGCTCTTGTCCTGGTTCTGGTTTCGTTCTCTTCTCCCTCTGGATCCTGCTAGCTGGGCAGGGAGGCGGCACTCTTTTATCTTCTTTCTCAGCATGCACTTGAGCTCTTGTCCTGGGTCTGGTTTCGTTCTCTTCTCCCTCTGGATCCTGGTAGCTGGGCAGGGAGGCGGCACTCTTTTATCTTCTTTCCCAGCATGCCCTTGAGCTCTTGTCCTGGGTCTGGTTTCATTCTCTTCTCCCTCGAGATCCTGGTAGCTGGGCAGGGAGGCGGCACTCTTTTATCTTCTTTCTCAGCATGCACTTGAGCTCTTGTCCTGGGTCTGGTTTCGTTCTCTTCTCCCTCTGGATCCTGGTAGCTGGGCAGGGAGGCGGCACTCTTTTATCTTCTTTCCCAGCATGCACATGAGCTCTTGTCCTGGGTCTGGTTTCGTTCTCTTCTCCCTCTGGATCCTGGTAGCTGGGCAGGGAGGCGGCACTCTTTTATCTTCTTTCTCAGCATGCACTTGAGGTCTTGTCCTGGGTCTGGTTTCGTTCTCTTCTCCCTCTGGATCCTGGTAGCTGGGCAGGGAGGCGGCACTCTTTTATCTTCTTTCTCAGCATGCACTTGAGCTCTTGTCCTGGGTCTGGTTTCGTTCTCTTCTCCCTCTGGATCCTGGTAGCTGGGCAGGGAGGCGGCACTCTTTTATCTTCTTTCTCAGCATGCACTTGAGCTCTTGTCCTGGTTCTGGTTTCGTTCTCTTCTCCCTCGGGATCCTGGTAGCTGGGCAGGGAGGCGGCACTCTTTTATCTTCTTTCTCAGCATGCACTTGAGCTCTTGTCCTGGGTCTGGTTTCGTTCTCTTCTCCCTCTGGATCCTGGTAGCTGGGCAGGGAGGCGGCACTCTTTTATCTTCTTTCTCAGCATGCACTTGAGCTCTTGTCCTGGTTCTGGTTTCGTTCTCTTCTCCCTCTGGATCCTGGTAGCTGGGCAGGGAGGCGGCACTCTTTTATCTTCTTTCTCAGCATGCACTTGAGCTCTTGTCCTGGTTCTGGTTTCGTTCTCTTCTCCCTCTGGATCCTGGTAGCTGGGCAGGGAGGCGGCACTCTTTTATCTTCTTTCTCAGCATGCACTTGAGCTCGTGTCCTGGGTCTGGTTTCCTTCTCTTCACCCTCTGGATCCTGGTAGCTGGGCAGGGAGGCGGCACTCTTTTATCTTCTTTCTCAGCATGCACTTGAGCTCTTGTCCTGGGTCCGGCTTCGTTCTCTTCTCCCTCTGGATCCTGGTAGCTGGGCAGGGAGGCGGCACTCTTTTATCTTCTTTCCCAGCATGCACTTGAGCGCTTGTCCTGGGTCTGGTTTCGTTCTCTTCTCCCTCTGGATCCAGGTAGCTGGGCAGGGAGGCGGCACTCTTTTATCTTCTTTCCCAGCATGCACTTGAGCGCTTGTCCTGGGTCTGGTTTCGTTCTCTTTTCCCTCTGGATCCTGGTAGCTGGGCAGGGAGGCGGCACTCTTTTATCTTCTTTCTCAGCATGCACTTGAGCTCTTGTCCTGGTTCTGGTTTCGTTCTCTTCTCCCTCGGGATCCTGGTAGCTGGGCAGGGAGGCGGCACTCTTTTATCTTCTTTCTCAGCATGCACTTGAGCTCTTGTCCTGGTTCTGGTTTTGTTCTCTTCTCCCTCTGGATCCTGGTAGCTGGGCAGGGAGGCGGCACTCTTTTATCTTCTTTCTCAGCATGCACTTGAGCTCTTGTCCTGGTTCTGGTTTCGTTCTCTTCTCCCTCTGGATCCTGGTAGCTGGGCAGGGAGGCGGCACTCTTTTATCTTCTTTCTCAGCATGCATTTGAGCTCTTGTCCTGGTTCTGGTTTCGTTCTCTTCTCCCTCTGGATCCTGGTAGCTGGGCAGGTAGGCGGCACTCTTTTATCTTCTTTCTCAGCATGCACTTGAGCTCTTGTCCTGGTTCTGGTTTCGTTCTCTTCTCCCTCTGGATCCTGGTAGCTGGGCAGGGAGGCGGCACTCTTTTATCTTCTTTCTCAGCATGCACTTGGGCTCTTGTCCTGGGTCTGGTTTCATTCTCTTCTCCCTCTGGATCCTGGTAGCTGGGCAGGGGGGCGGCACTCTTTTATCTTCTTTCCCAGCATGCACTTGAGCGCTTGTGCTGGGTCTGGTTTCGCTCTCTTCTCCCTCGGGATCCTGGTAGCTGGGCAGGGAGGCGGCACTCTTTTATCTTCTTTCTCAGCATGCACTTGAGCTCTTGTCCTGGTTCTGGTTTCGTTCTCTTCTCCCTCTGGATCCTGGTAGCTGGGCAGGGAGGCGGCACTCTTTTATCTTCTTTCCCAGCATGCACATGAGCTCTTGTCCTGGTTCTGGTTTCGTTCTCTTCTCCCTCTGGATCCTGGTAGCTGGGCAGGGAAGCGGCACTCTTTTATCTTCTTTCTCAGCATGCACTTGAGCTCTTGTCCTGGTTCTGGTTTCGTTCTCTTCTCCCTCTGGATCCTGGTAGCTGGGCAGGGAGGCGGCACTCTTTTATCTTCTTTCTCAGCATGCACTTGAGCTCTTGTCCTGGTTCTGGTTTCGTTCTCTTCTCCCTCTGGATCCTGGTAGCTGGGCAGGGAGGCGGCACTCTTTTATCTTCTTTCTCAGCATGCACTTGAGCTCTTGTCCTGGGTCTGGTTTCGTTCTCTTCTCCCTCTGGATCCTGGTAGCTGGGCAGGGAGGCGGCACTCTTTTATCTTCTTTCTCAGCATGCACTTGAGCTCTTGTCCTGGGTCTGGTTTCGTTCTCTTCTCCCTCTGGATCCTGGTAGCTGGGCAGGGAGGCGGCACTCTTTTATCTTCTTTCTCAGCATGCACTTGAGCTCTTGTCCTGGGTCTGGTTTCGTTCTCTTCTCCCTCTGGATCCTGGTAGCTGGGCAGGGAGGCGGCACTCTTTTATCTTCTTTCTCAGCATGCACTTGAGCTCTTGTCCTGGTTCTGGTTTCGTTCTCTTCTCCCTCTGGATCCTGGTAGCTGGGCAGGGAGGCGGCACTCTTTTATCTTCTTTCTCAGCATGCACTTGAGCTCTTGTCCTGGGTCTGGTTTCGTTCTCTTCTCCCTCTGGATCCTGGTAGCTGGGCAGGGAGGCGGCACTCTTTTATCTTCTTTCTCAGCATGCACTTGAGCTCTTGTCCTGGGTCTGGTTTCGTTCTCTTCTCCCTCTGGATCCTGGTAGCTGGGCAGGGAGGCGGCACTCTTTTATCTTCTTTCTCAGCATGCACTTGAGCTCTTGTCCTGGTTCTGGTTTCGTTCTCTTCTCCCTCTGGATCCTGGTAGCTGGGCAGGGAGGCGGCACTCTTTTATCTTCTTTCTCAGCATGCCCTTGAGCTCGTGTCCTGGGTCTGGTTTCCTTCTCTTCTCCCTCTGGATCCTGGTAGCTGGGCAGGGAGGCGGCACTCTTTTATCTTCTTTCCCAGCATGCACTTGAGCTCTTGTCCTGGGTCTGGTTTCCTTCTCTTCTCCCTCGGGATCCTGGTAGCTGGGCAGGGAGGCGGCACTCTTTTATCTTCTTTCTCAGCATGCACTTGAGCTCTTGTCCTGGGTCCGGCTTCGTTCTCTTCTCCCTCTGGATCCTGGTAGCTGGGCAGGGAGGCGGCACTCTTTTATCTTCTTTCTCAGCATGCACTTGAGCTCTTGTCCTGGTTCCGGTTTCGTTCTCTTCTCCCTCTGGATCCTGGTAGCTGGGCAGGGAGGCGGCACTCTTTTATCTTCTTTCTCAGCATGCACTTGAGCTCTTGTCCTGGTTCTGGTTTCGTTCTCTTCTCCCTCTGGATCCTGGTAGCTGGGCAGGGAGGCGGCACTCTTTTATCTTCTTTCCCAGCATGCACTTGAGCTCGTGTCCTGGGTCTGGTTTCCTTCTCTTCTCCCTCGGGATCCTGGTAGCTGGGCAGGGGGGCGGCACTCTTTTATCTTCTTTCCCAGCATGCACTTGAGCTCTTGTCCTGGGTCTGGTTTCGTTCTCTTCTCCCTCTGGATCCTGGTAGCTGGGCAGGGAGGCGGCACTCTTTTATCTTCTTTCTCAGCATGCACTTGAGCTCTTGTCCTGGTTCTGGTTTCGTTCTCTTCTCCCTCGGGATCCTGGTAGCTGGGCAGGGAGGCGGCACTCTTTTATCTTCTTTCTCAGCATGCACTTGAGCTCTTGTCCTGGGTCTGGTTTCGTTCTCTTCTCCCTCTGGATCCTGGTAGCTGGGCAGGGAGGTGGCACTCTTTTATCTTCTTTCCCAGCATGCACTTGAGCTCTTGTCCTGGGTCTGGTTTCCTTCTCTTCTCCCTCGGGATCCTGGTAGCTGGGCTGGGAGGCGGCACTCTTTTATCTTCTTTCCCAGCATGCACTTGAGCGCTTGTCCTGGGTCTGGTTTCCTTCTCTTCTCCCTCGAGATCCTGGTAGCTGGGCAGGGCGGCGGCACTCTTTTATCTTCTTTCCCAGCATGCACTTGAGCTCTTGTCCTGGGTCTGGTTTCCTTCTCTTCTCCCTCGGGATCCTGGTAGCTGGGCAGGGGGGCGGCACTCTTTTATCTTCTTTCCCAGCATGCACTTGAGCTCTTGTCCTGGTTCTGGTTTCGTTCTCTTCTCCCTCTGGATCCTGGTAGCTGGGCAGGGAGGCGGCACTCTTTTATCTTCTTTCCCAGCATGCACTTGAGCTCTTGTCCTGGTTCTGGTTTCGTTCTCTTCTCCCTCTGGATCCTGGTAGCTGGGCAGGGAGGCGGCACTCTTTTATCTTCTTTCCCAGCATGCACTTGAGCTCTTGTCCTGGGTCTGGTTTCGTTCTCTTCTCCCTCTGGATCCTGGTAGCTGGGCTGGGAGGCCTTTTATCTTCTTTCCCAGCATGGACTTGAGCTCTTGTCCTGGTTCTGGTTTCGTTCTCTTCTCCCTCTGGATCCTGGTAGCTGGGCAGGGAGGCGGCACTCTTTTATCTTCTTTCTCAGCATGCACTTGAGCTCTTGTCCTGGTTCTGGTTTCGTTCTCTTCTCCCTCTGGATCCTGGTAGCTGGGCAGGGAGGCGGCACTCTTTTATCTTCTTTCCCAGCATGCACTTGAGCTCTTGTCCTGGGTCTGGTTTCCTTCTCTTCTCCCTCGGGATCGTGGTAGCTGGGCAGGGAGGTGGCACTCTTTTATCTTCTTTCCCAGCATGCACTTGAGCTTGTGTCCTGGTTCTGGTTTCGTTCTCTTCTCCCTCTGGATCCTGGTAGCTGGGCAGGGGGGCGGCACTCTTTTATCTTCTTTCCCAGCATGCACTTGAGCTCTTGTCCTGGTTCTGGTTTCGTTCTCTTCTCCCTCTGGATCCTGGTAGCTGGGCAGGGAGGTGGCACTCTTTTATCTTCTTTCCCAGCATGCACTTGAGCTCTTGTCCTGGTTCTGGTTTCGTTCTCTTCTCCCTCTGGATCCTGGTAGCTGGGCAGGGAGGCGGCACTCTTTTATCTTCTTTCCCAGCATGCACTTGAGCTCTTGTCCTGGGTCTGGTTTCGTTCTCTTCTCCCTCTGGATCCTGGTAGCTGGGCTGGGAGGCCTTTTATCTTCTTTCCCAGCATGCACTTGAGCTCTTGTCCTGGGTCTGGTTTCCTTCTCTTCTCCCTCGGGATCCTGGTAGCTGGGCAGGGAGGCGGCACTCTTTTATCTTCTTTCTCAGCATGCACTTGAGCTCTTGTCCTGGGTCTGGCTTCGTTCTCTTCTCCCTCTGGATCCTGGTAGTTGGGCAGGGAGGCGGCACTCTTTTATCTTCTTTCTCAGCATGCACTTGAGCTCTTGTCCTGGGTCTGGCTTCGTTCTCTTCTCCCTCTGGATCCTGGTAGTTGGGCAGGGAGGCGGCACTCTTTTATCTTCTTTCTCAGCATGCACTTGAGCTCTTCTCCTGGGTCTGGCTTCGTTCTCTTCTCCCTCTGGATCCTGGTAGTTGGGCAGGGAGGCGGCACTCTTTTATCTTCTTTCTCAGCATGCACTTGAGCTCTTCTCCTGGGTCTGGCTTCGTTCTCTTCTCCCTCTGGATCCTGGTAGTTGGGCAGGGAGGCGGCACTCTCTCATCATCTTATGTTGGCTATGTTGACCCACAGGAAACAGTTGACACCAGCAGTAGTATTCAATTCGTCTTTTTCTGTGCCTTGAGCGATACCTCAGGTGATCCTCTGAGCCTTGCTTATTGTGCAGGCAAAAAAGAGCCAGCGGAAGGCAATACATCCAGTCCTTATGCAGTGTGTCATGCAATCTTGTTAATCTTGCTAACCCGTGATGCCTGAAAGTTTTGTGCACTTTAAAAATGTAAAATAAATAAATGAATACATCTCCCCGACCCTCCCTGAGATTTTTTCACTATGTATACAGCAGTGTTGCAAGGATATTGTGATGGCACTATCACCCCCTGCTTAATGAGCACATTTATTGTTTCATAAATACCCTCATCTGCTTCCTTGGACATTGGATACTGTATTACTTGAGGTAAAATTGCCCCTTTTTTAATTTTATTTTTACTGCTCCAATCCCTTTTAACACACCACATCATATGGACTGGTCATCCATAGTGTGCTGGCTACCCTTGCCAAATCTTCTTCCATAAATGATGGTACTTTATTAGCTAGCAAACATGATATATTTATCTCAGACAATACCTCATCATCAGAGTCATTGTAGTCAAACAACTCATCATCTGTCCACTGGGTCAGTCTATGTGATACATCAAGTGTTATTACTGTGCACCAACTCACCCCTTCCTCATCAGTGCCACGTACAATCACTGCGAGCAATGGCAAATTGGTTCACCCCACTACTAAACACCATGAAGAAGAACAACAAGAAGCTGGAACTTGAATGGAGGAAAGAATATAACCAAGATAAGAATTCAAAAGGCAAAGAAAAGGCATTATGATGAAAGAATCACTAAAACCACCAACACACAAAAAAAAATGTCCAACATCATAAACGAAATGAGAAACCCACCAGGCTGCGACAACACTCCAATACCCTCACAGAAACTATGCAACAACCTGGCAGACCACTTCAAGAACAAAATTAACGACATCCCACAAATCCTACAAAACAGACCAACCAACCCTAACAACCAACTGAACCTGATGAGGAGCCACAGCACAAACTCCAAAACTTCACGGAAATATCAGTAGAAACATTCGTCAAGCTGGTAAATCATAGCAAAAAAGCAGGATCACCTATGGATCCCTGCCCCCTGACATCTACAAAATCTACAACTCAATCCTCACAAAAGGAACACCCATGGAATACTACAGGAACGCCCTCAACCAGTCAATCTCTACAGGGAAAGTGCCACAATCCTTCAAATCAGCATACATTAAACCACTTATAAAAAACACAAGTGGCGAGGTGGAAGACCTCCAACTACAGACCAATTTCAAACATCCCATACCTGAGAAAACTCCTCGAAACATACATATACAAACTAGCCCAAGAACACATAAAAAACAACAGTTACTAGAACAAATACAAGTCGGCTTCAGACCCGGAAGAGGAACAGAATCGGCACTCCTATCCATCTGGGACGACCTAAAAACCAACAGCTGCAGCTTTCAACACAGTAAGCCATGACACCCTCATCAAGAGATTAGAAGCTATAGATCTAACGGACATGGCACTGCTCTGGATAAAATGCTTCCTAGCACACAGAACAGAAACCGTATGGATAAAACCCTTCAAATTTACTCCACGAGTAAACGACTGCGGAGTACCACAGGGACCCTCACTAGCACCACTGTACTTCAACATCTACCAGACGCCGTTAATCAAGATTTTCAAGAAATTCAACATTACGTGCTACAACTACGCAGACGACCCTCAAATCATCTACAAAATCTAAGACACCCAAGCTGATCACTCACAGAAATCATGATTATATCCAAAAACCAAGAGAACAACACCTACACACCATGGCCGATAGAATTGGGAACTGCGCCAACACCATCTAAGGTAGTAAAAAGCCTGGGAGTCCTAACGGACAATGCTCTAACCTTAGAAGCACAAGTAAACGTGATAATTAAGTAATGCTTCTTCCTCCTTCACTGAACAAGAAGAATCCTTCCTTGCCTCTCCTTCACCCACAAAACACTAACAAACGTCGCCCTCATGTCAAGAATAGACTATGCTAACAACCTCTACCTTGGGATGCTGGTACACCTGCTGAAGAAATTACAACGCATCCAAAATGAAGCAGCTAGACTCCTCAAACTATCCAAAAGAGACCACATAACTCCAGCACTAAAAATCTTACATTGGCTTCCAATCAAACATTGCAGCACATTCAAAACAATGTGCATAACACACAGGGCAATCAACGGACAGGGAGCTGAATTCCTACAAATAAAAATAGCCATCTACAAACCAACGAGACTCCTCAGATCAAGCAATGAAATCTGCCTGGAACCAAAACCATACTTGAGAAAAAAAAACTAGGAGGCTTCTCCTTCTCCCGCATAGCGGCAAAAACTGGTAACAACCTCCCGAAATATATAAGAAACACCAAAGACCACCTAAAATTTTGAAAATAACTAAAAACCTGGCCCTTCAACACCTCGGAACCAGAAATAAACAACTGAAACAATTAAACAGGAAATGCAAAAGAACAGCTGACCGAATATATGACGGCACAGACAACACCTAGGACCAACTAAAAGAAACTCCTACAAGAACAAGGCAGACAATGCCAGGCAGAATAGAACACGAGCGACAACCCCATCTAGGCAGGACAATAGCAAACGTGCCTAACGCAAAGGCACAACCACCAACCTCAACCACTCAGGCAGGGTGCAGGGTAGGGGCGCAGGTCACAAGCAGATTGATCTGAAAGGGCTAGTTTGCACCGACCGCAAACTGGGATGTAGGGGTTGGCCATATACAAAGATAGAAATGCAAAGACTAGCTAACTCAACATAATGACAGAGAGATGAGAGACAGCCTTATCCTGCTGAAACTTAATCAATGAAAGGAAGACAACCATGTCTAAATTGCCAAAGACACACAATAGGAGTGTGCATTTCTCCAAATTACAAGGCTACTAACCAACCCCAGAAAAACGTCTAAAAACCTCACCACTCCTCACACACCTCTCACACTCTAACTAAACACAACAACACCTCTTACACGTGCAGAAACCCGCAAACATTTCGCCGCACTACAACAACACACCGAAACAGACCTTCACACAACAGCACACGACCGACTCAGACCGGATACCACACCAAAAAGCTCTGCAAATTGTGTTAACCGAACTGAAGCTGCCAACAGTACATCACAGCTCCCTTGCTCCTCTCCAAACTTTGTCCTACTAACATGCCCCTAATCCCTAACCCCTAATCTACCCCCCTTTTCCTTCAGATCCACCAGACTATCAGGGGACCACTCTGGTAGTGATAGTGCACGGTATAAATATCCTTTAACAATAACATATCAGCCCTTACTACAGCCATCCCTAGCTCAACTGTAACCCGTTCCCAGTCCGTTACATCTGTAGGTATCTGTGTTCTGAATAAAAAGTCTGTGGGCAGTCTCAATAACTGTCCCTCAATGTGAGGAAGCCATGCTAACATTACTTGTACTCAATAGAAAAATACTTCAGGACCCACTGGTACTCCCCTCTGTACTTTCTTATCATGAAAGACTTGTATGTATTCTTTTGCTGTCTGGAAATGTATGTCTGGAGTACAGCATATTATGCCGTCCTCTGCGAATGATATTGACATATTTAGTTTGGCCATAACATCTCTTCCCAATATGATAACAGGTGTCTTCCTGGAATATAGGAATGGGATAGCTACTGTCTATTCTTCTACAGTCACAGGATGTTGCTGTCCCAGTGTTAGCTAAGAAAGAAAGAGTCTGGTCACTTGTAGATACCTCCACCCTCCATTCCTGTTCAGTGTCTGTGGTTGCTGATAGGACAGGGCACATCAAGCTATTCTGTGGGCTGTTCTATTGGGGATACATGTTCAGTCCTGTTCCTGTAAAAGGGTTCCCCCAACCGCTGTCACTCCTCCTACCCATGGTGTCTGTGGCAGAATATTGGTACCCCAGCTTGCTGTGATTGCACTGCACTCTGTGGTTGCTGTGTCAACGTCTGCTGCGGTTGTTGAGGCACTATCTGTGGCTGTATCTGTGGCCCTTGGGGTTGCTGTATCTGCTGTGCTTGTTCCTAATCTGGTGAATACTGTGTGCAGTCATAGTACCCATAATCTTTCTGCGGCATACCATATGGTGCAGGATATGCCACCCCCCTCTTGGCCCATACTGCATTGAACCTTGCTCCTCTACTTCTACACACCCGTGAAATGTGTCCTACTTTCCCACATGTCCAACATACTGCTCCAGTTCCCGCAAGTCCTCCAAAGCTGGGCTGTCCCCCACCAAAGCCAAATCCTCTCCCTCTGTGAACAAATCCTCTTCCTCCTCTGGGGTCAAAACTACTCCCCCCCCTCTTTCTGCAAAATAAGCACCCATGCCCTGCTGTGGCATGACAGCTCCCTGTCCATTATTCCTGTCTCCTGTATTTGTCAGTACCGCTCTTTCTAACACCTTTTTGGATTATTTCTTCTGTACCAATTTTGCCTCTTCATTTTGCCTTTCCTCTATTTTCTTTTGATCCTTCTCCTCCTTTAACCTGCAGTGATGTACGATAGTTATTTGGATCTCTGGCCATGGTCTCATTTCAATCCCCACAATCTTTTTAACTGTCTCTGTACTTCTTCAGGTAGGCCATGACCTAGAATATGATAAAACACTGGTATATTTTTTATCCCAATGGTCTTTAGTTTCCAAACACCAACGTTCTTTAATGTCTTGAATATAGGCCGTGGGGTCCTCAGTAGGCCCCATCTTCCTAGTCATTATGACGCTCATGTCAGATTGTTCTGGAAATAGCGCCCTCAGTGTCTTCCATACATTAGCTCTACAATTATTATATGATGACCCATCATATTTAGTGGTGTTATGTTCTGTCACTGCAAAATAGCCTGCTCGCTTCCACACGTCCTCTGCCTGGTCACGCAATATGGATGCAAATAGACTTTTCATGTCACCTATAGCTAATGCTATCCCAGCTGTATCGCGCTCTCTAGGTTGTAGACCCACCAGCCCGCCCCTGCTGTCAGTGATGGCAGCTTATCCATCAAGTTATTTTTATTGCTCTGATTCCATGGAGTTTAGTGGGGTTGCCCTAATCTCTTGTGGAGCAGTGGGAATTGTGTTACCCCTTTCTTGTGCAAAGGTGTTGGGAGTACTGATGTGATGGGTGGATACAGGCTTAAGTTTGGCCCCAGTAAATCTGCTATCTCTCCTACGGCTGGTCCTGTGGGATCCATTTGTGGGGCTTGCACTGCCTCTTCCCCCCCTGTTCACCATCCATGTTGACCCAATCTGTTTCCCTGTCACTTTCTCCACACTCATCATCCTCAAATATGAAATTGAAACTCACTCCGTTAACAGGCTTCCTTACATATGTTCCACTCATTATCTCTGGCAACACATTCTGACCCTGGTCTCTGGGGTTATTCTCACACTCCCTTCTTCCCACATCTCTGGTATCATATTTCTGCTCGTCTTTTGGCCCATCTCCTTCCTCATTTTTTCAATTTCTATTCCTTTTCTCTTGCCATTCTACTGTTCTTCTCATTTAGCCTCTTTACATACTCATCCTTTTCTCCTACCTCTCTTTTCATTCTTTCATTCCAGTTCCTCTCTCTGCATCTTCTCTGCTGCTTCTCTCCATTCCCTCTTTTTCTCCCTTTGTGCATTTTACTCTATCTCTTCCTGTGTCTCCCTCCTGACTTCCTCCCTGGCTGCTTCCTTCATTTCTCCACACTCCACTACCTTCACATAATTATTTTCTGCGCCTTTCCCATCGAGGTTCAACAATATTTTCCCTCCTACCCACTTCTCTGGTTTCATCATGGTCGCTCCACTATGCCCATTACCTATGGGTACGCTTCTCGCCCTGTGACCATCTACCTGCATGCCTCTCACTCTCCGGAGCTCTTCCTTAGCTGCTCTTAGCTGCTTTCTAAGCTATGTATCCCTCTATAATCTTCCTCCTCCCTTAACTGTGTCTCTGAGCTGCACCATGCTTCATACTCCATTTGCACTAATGACGCCTTTCCTTTTACCAATTTCACCCGTTTCCTATCATCACCTTCCTCGTCAGGGTATTCATACCTGGGATTACTATACCCTTTAGCTGCTGCTTGTACCGGTTATATTCCGTGGATGGTCCAGGCTGCTGTGCTCTCTTCAAACGGAGGCGGCACTGTGAATTGTGTGTGGATGCCTGCGTCAGCTGGTGATGGCGGAGCTGTTGGCTGTGTGTAAGCACTTTCCTAAGAGGGAGGCAGCGTCGGCGGTGCTGTGGGCTGCTCACTCTCCCCCTGACATATATTAAGCTTCCATTCCTTCTTAAGCCCCTCTGTTTCTTCCTCAAAGGCCTTCCAGAGTTCTAATACACCTAGCCTGTACTTGAGCGTCTTGCCCTTGTGTGTGGCATGTAAATATGTGCACATGTGTTGAAGTACATTTTTACAGTGAGTGCCCTCGTGTGTCCACGACAGGTACATCCTCCCAGCAGTCCCTTTCACCCACTCAGCATGATAATTAATGATTTTAGTACTATATCTAGGGAATTCTTTTCATAGGTGAATTATTGGAGTATCTGACATGGTGACAACTTTTAAGCAGCGCGCAGCTTGGCACTTACACAGAATAAACAATTCAAAATAGTGGTCAGTTTACCAATAATTACAACAGAAATAGTTTTTGAAATTCTCTTACACCTATCCCTTACTCACATCTCCTCCCTACCTCAAATGTACACCATCTATTAAATCAGTTTTCATTGTTTAGGGCCACGCCCCAATATCCTAATCCTACCTCTGGGTCACAACAAGAAATTCTGCTTGCAAGCTTAATGTTCATAATTACCCCATCCACCTCTATCAAACAATACTATCTGCTACTCTCACAACACACAAAAAGAACACACAGAAGAAAAACCCAGGACCTGTCTCACACACAACACAATGCCGGCAATCAACAATTTTATCAATAAAAACACAATACAACACAATAAAATACAGCTGTCTTCCGGTTTCTTCCTTTTGCCCCAGTATTTCCTTATCTCTCTGTCTCTTTAACTCTACCCTCAAAAGAAGTTTGGGCCCTTAGGGGCCCTACAGCACAGTCTTCCAAGACCTTGAAACACTTGTGTATAGGCACGTTATAAATGCCATATCATATCATATCATATTGTCTAGGGCTATCCTTTATCACTTTTCACTGTTTCTAAAATATCATACAATAAATCCCCCAATTATTACCATGCACCTAGAATACTCACTTTTCCATGGACCTTTGAGGATTGTGGACTCTGGGGTACCCTCAATTTTCCAGCTCCTCCTGTTGCTTCCAGCGAGCAGTGGCAGACTAGGCAGGGTTCCACTCCATAGCTGGCCCCTGCTGTCCTTCCTGTTAAATTGTGCACAACAAAATATGCTCTCCTGACCGATCCGCTGTCCAAAAAGAGGGTGGCAGGGTGGGCAGCCCAAAGTCCACAAGCTCCAACCGAACTCTACTACCAGATGAAACAGAGGGTCACAAGCTAAACAGCCCCCTAACTAGTATTTGCCAAGAAAGAGACAACACATAGTGATTGTGGTATGCCAAATGCAAGGTAACCCAGTTTTAATTGCAATATAGAACTGGGGGAAAAAGCAAGATTAAAAGCCAAGCTCCCACTCAAGAATTCTCCACATATTCACAGGAAACAGCATGCTTTGTAGGCCGTATTATGTCACAGTTATGAAAACCTATCGCTCCTGGTCATTGGCTGCCCTCCACTAAGCTACATATATAATTCTATATGCCCACAACTAGTGATTGGACAATCCTTATCTAAGATCCCATCCATGAAATCTTCCCATAAAAAAGTGTGTTACTCATCATTCTTGAATATTATTGATAGGCCCTAAATTACTTCTGCTGTGAAAAAAGACATGTACTCATCAGTTAACAGGTGGTCACACTCTCCATGAACTGGCTGCATGATGACATGTTTTATGTAGATGGAAGGAGATAGAGGACAAGTATATCACCTTTGTTCTTTAATTAAATAAAACAGCCCATGTTATCTCCTGCGATGCTGAGTGTCAAGGACCTGTCCTCGCATCAGTGATTGTCCCATTCTGTTCTTGACACATTTATAAATAACTATTTTGTGAGTCATTGCTGCTTTCACCACGTGCGCGGTGATTACTTGTCTTTTTAGTCGCATCACATTCCTCTGTCGCGCTTAGCGGATCGCAGAGGCATTAATCTGCCTACTACTTATGGACTTCCTGGGATGTTCAGTTGTCCCATAGACTTCAAATGGTCTGCTGTGTTATCATAACTTAATTTACCTTGACAGCTGGATGCACACAATGGTATCTTGTTTTTTAAATGTAACCTTCCCCTACAGAGTCTTTTGGCCCTTCACATTCCTTGGGGACAGCTACCATCTAGCTGGCCACAACATTTTCCTGAATTAAATGTATTTGTTCAAGTGTGCTTAACTGGGGCCTTTTCTTAAAGCTGCAGAACTCAGTTTCCTGCTGTGCTGGGGCACACAATGGCAGCTGCTTGTCACGTTAGTTTCCTCTTTAGGACACATTTGTTCTGCATTTATTTTGCTATCTACCGAGTCCTGGTGCATGCCTGGCACATGATATATCTACCTATGTCAGTGGTATAAAAACCTTTTTGGCCTGTGCCCCCCTCAGCAAAACTTGTGCAGGCTGGGTCCCCACAAAAATGTCAAATGGCCAGTATGTAAAATGGCCATGAACTATTGCACGCCGTCACTGCACCCTACTCCCAGTATAGTCCCTGTGCTCCCCCACCTGCTCCCATCACGGTCGCTGGTCTCCCTCATCTCACTCCTACCCACTCTGCTCCCACCACTATCCCAGTGCACCCGCCCATCGTGCTCCCACCACAGTCCCTGGGCTCCCCGCACCCTGTTCCCAACACAGTCCGAAGGGCCAGTGGGAGCTGGAAGGTCATAAATATTTCCCATAAAAATGCCATACCGACCGACTGTAGCGAGAGAGCCTGACCAAATCAAAGGGTATTTGGGGGTATACCCGCCTGGATTTTTTTAAAATAATGGGTTAAAATGTTGCATTTTAGAGCATACTTTAAAAAAAATTGGTAAAAAGCCAAACAGTTTGCAATTGGCACTGTGGGGTCAAGGGGGAAAACATGGCATTGTTGACTGGACATCTATGATAGATATCCAGTAAAAAAAATAACATCCCTGTCCCCTGGGCTTCACATCGCCTCAGAAGGAGAGCTGATTTTGGCAGGTGGGTAGGGGGATTGTACAACAAAGGCCTTTGTTATCAAACTGGATTCCTTTATATAAATACAAAATGTTATTGAATGATGGTGGGGAGCATATGGTCGGTCCAGGGGGAGCTCTGAACCTTTTCTTGAGGGTGTAACACTGGCACTGTTTGCATTGGATGGAACAGACTTCCATTACAGAATTTGTAGAGTTGCCATTTTGTTTGGAGACTTTGAGGAGAGAGTTGTATTTTCTTTTCGATGGAGGAGATTGACATGTTTAGGTGGTTCCAAAAAGCAGTGGGATTGGGTGAGCGGTTGGAGGGGGTCTTGAGGGGGAGTTCAGAATGAGATTGAAGTGACCCAAGGATTCACCAGAGACTTGTTTCCAAGATCTGGTGGAAGGAGATAGGACTGGGAAGAGCAGAGAGGGGATGTGATAGAACAAGGGAGGCCATAATGGTTATACCAAGGTATGGGTCTGCGATCCGAGCAGGAGATGGCTGTAGAGTTGGTAGCAAGGAGTAGGCCAAGATTGTGGCCTTTGATGTGTGTGGGTTCGGTGACCATTGGTTTGAAGCCAAGATCCTCCCTATTTTGTGGGGGACGGAACTGAAACTTGGAAGGTTGCGTTGGCCGACCTAGATGTTGAAATCACCTGTGACGGTCAGGCTGGAGCATGACACCAGGAATTGAATGATGGAACCAGCAAAGGTGTCCTTCAAGGCATTGCATGGTCTGGGGGGCAACAGGCAATCATGGTGTGGAGTAGGGTGGAGCACCTGATCAGGGGACATTCTGAGGGTTGGGAGGGTGAGGTTCATGGCAACGATAACGAATGATATTTTATGGATGAAGGCAAGTCTGCCTGAGGAGGATGTTGGAGCTAGATGGGGTCATGTCCTGCAGGGTGGGGTTGCAGGATTTGGTAAGGCAGGTGTATCTGTGGTCAAGGAGCCCATCTTCTAGTCTGAGGGTGCGAGACTACGGAGGGTGTGTTGAGGAGCAGAGATCTCAGTGACTTGGATTTGGGCACCTATGCGGGTGGGATAAGGCTGAGGTTTGAATGTCGGAGATTGACATCATGCAGTGTGCAAGGAAGTGAGGCTCCAAGGTGCAAGCTTGCTTGTGGAGAGATGTGAGGGTGTGGAGTGGTGTATGTTCCTTCTGCTCTGAGAGGCAACGTCTGGTGATGCTTGTGATAAGCTGCATCACCTGGAGCCATCTCACCTTTGCCTGCCTTGCAAAGGTGGCAGCATCTCATCCTGGCCTGCCTTGCAAAGATGGCAGCATCTCATCCTGGCCTGCCTTGCAAAGGTGGCAGCATCTCATCCTGGCCTGCCTTGCAAAGGTGGCAGCATCTCATCCTGGCCTGCCTTGCGAAGGTGGCAGGGAGAATGACATGGGCACATGGAATATGCTGCCACCTTTACAAGACAGGCCAGGGTGAGATGCTGCCACCTTTGCAAGACAGGCCAGGGTGAGGTGCTGCCACCTTTGCAAGGCAGGCCAGGGTGAGATGCTGCCACCTTTGCAAGGCAGGCCAGGGTGAGGTGCTGCCACCTTTGCAAGGCAGGCCAGGGTGAGATGCTGCCACCTTTGCAAGGCAGGCCAGGGTGAGATGCTGCCACCTTTGCAAGGCAGGCCAGGGTGAGATGCTGCCACCCCTGCAAGGCAGGCCAGGATGAGATGCTGCCAGGGAGAGATGCTGCCACCTTTTCAAGGCAGGCCAGGATGAAATGCTGCCACCTTTGCAAGGCAGGCCAGGATGAGATGCTGCCATCTTTGCAAGGCAGGCCAGGATGAGATCCTGCCACCTTTGCAAGGCAGGCAAATGTGAGATGCTGCCACCTTTGCAAGGCAGGCAAAGGTGAGATGCTGCCACCTTTGCAAGGCAGGCCATGGTGAGATGCTGCCACATTTTGCGAGGCAGGCCAAGGTGAGATGCTGCCACCTTTGTAAAACAGGCAAGGGCGATATGCTGCCAGGGTGAAATACTGCCACCTTTGCAAGGTAGGCCAGGGTGAGATGCAGCCACCTTTGCAAGAAAGGCCAGGGTAATATGCTGCCACCTTTGCAAGGCAGGCCAGGGTGAGAAGCTGCCCCCTTTGCAAGGCAGGCCAGGGTGAGATGCTGCCACCTTTACAAGACAGGCCAGGGTGAGATGCTGCCACCTTTGCAAGACAGGCCAGGGTGAGATGCAGCCACCCTTGCAAGGCAGGCCAGGGTAATATGCAGCCACCTTTGCAAGGCAGGCCAGGGTGAGAAGCTGCCACCTTTACAAGGCAGGCTAGGGTGATATGCTGCCACCTTTGCAATGCAGACCAGGGTGAGATGCTGCCACCTTTGCAAGGCAGGCCAGGGTGAGATGCTGCCAGGGTGAGATGCTGCCACCTTTGCAAGGCAGATCAGAGTGAGATGCCACCAGGGTGAGATGCTGCCACCTTTGCAAGGCAGGCCAGAGTGAGATGCCGCCAGGGTGAGATGCTGCCACCTTTGCAAGGCAGATCAGAGTGAGATGCCGCCATGGTGAGATGCTCCCACCTTTGCAAGGCAGGCCATGGTGAGATGCTGCCACTTTTTGTGAGGCAGGCCAAGGTGAGATGCTGCCACCTTTGTAAAACAGGCATGGGCGATATGCTGCCAGGGTGAAATACTGCCACCTTTGCAAGGTAGGCCAGGGTGAGATGCAGCCACCTTTGCAAGGCAGGGCAGGGTAATATGCTGCCACCTTTGCAAGGCAGGCCAGGGTGAGATGCTGCCAGGGTGAGATTCTGCCACCTTTGCAAGGCAGGCCAGGGTGAGATGCTGCCACCCTTGCAAGGCAGGCTAGGGTGAGATGCTGCCAGGGTGAGATTCTGCCACCTTTGCAAGGCAGGCCAGGGTGAGATGCTGCCAGGGTGAAATGCTGCCACCTTTGCAAGGCAGGCCAGGGTGAGATGCTGCCAGGGTGAGATTCTGCCACCTTTGCAAGGCAGGCCAGGGTGAGATGCTGCCACCCTTGCAAGGCAGGCCAGGGTGAGATGCTGCCAGGGTGAGATTCTGCCACCTTTGCAAGGCAGGCCAGGGTGAGATGCTGCCAGGGTGAAATGCTGCCACCTTTGCAAGGCAGGCCAGGGTGAGATGCTGCCAGGGTGAGATGCTGCCATCTTTGCAAGGCAGGCCAGGGTGAGATGCTGCCAGGGTGAGATGCTGCCACCTTTGCAAGGCAGGCCAGGGTGAGATGCTGCCACCTTTCCAAGGCAGGCCAGGGTGAGATGCTGCCACCTTTGCAAAGCAGGCCAGGGTGAGGTGCTCCCACCTTTGCAAGGCAGTACAGGGTGAGATGCTGCCACCTTTGCAAGGCAGGCCAGGGTGAGATGCTGCCACCTTTGCAAGGCAGGCCAGGGTGAGATGCTGCCAGGGTGAGATGCTGCCACCCTTGTAAGGCAGGCCAGGGTGAGATGCTGCCACCCCTGCAAGGCAGGCCAGGGTGAGATGCTGCCAGGGTGATATGCTGCCACCTTTGCAATGCAGACCAGGGTGGGATGCTGCCACCTTTGCAAGGCAGACCAGGGTGAGATGCTGCCACCTTTGCAAGACAGGCCAGGGTGAGGTGCTGCCACCTTTGCAAGGCAGGCCAGGGTGAGATGCTGCCACCTTTGCAAGGCAGGCCAGGGTGAGGTGCTGCCACCTTTGCAAGGCAGGCCAGGGTGAGATGCTGCCACCTTTGCAAGGCAGGCCAGGGTGAGATGCTGCCACCCCTGCAAGGCAGGCCAGGGTGAGATGCTGCCAGGGTGATATGCTGCCACCTTTGCAAGGCAGACCAGGGTGGGATGCTGCCACCTTTGCAAGGCAGGCCAGGGTGAGATGCTGCCACCTTTGCAAGGCAGGCCAGGGTGAGATGCTGCCACCTTTGCAAGGCAGGCCAGGGTGAGATGCTGCCACCCCTGCAAGGCAGGCCAGGGTGAGATGCTGCCAGGGTGAGATGCTGCCACCCTTGTAAGGCAGGCCAGGGTGAGATGCTGCCACCCCTGCAAGGCAGGCCAGGGTGAGATGCTGCCAGGGTGAGGTGCTGCCACCTTTGCAATGCAGACCAGGGTGAGATGCTGCCACCCTTGCAAGGCAGGCCAGGGTGAGATGCTGCCACCTTTGCAAGGCAGGCCAGGGTGAGATGCTGCCAGGGTGAAATGCTGCCACCTTTGCAAGGCAGGCCAGGGTGAGATGCTGCCAGGGTGAAATGCTGCCACCTTTGCAAGGCAGGCCAGGGTGAGGTGCTGCCACCTTTGCAAGGCAGGCCAGGGTGAGATGCTGCCAGGGTGAAATGCTGCCACCTTTGCAAGGCAGGCCAGGGTGAGGTGCTGCCACCTTTGCAAGGCAGGCCAGGGTGAGATGCTGCCACCTTTGCAAGGCAGGCCAGGGTGAGATGCTGCCAGGGTGATATGCTGCCACCTTCGCAAGGCAGGGTTAGGGTGAGATGTTTCAGGCGCGTCTGTGGGAGCTTCTCTTGAGCTGTATTTCGAGCTCTTCCGCTCTCCTCTTCATGGGAACCTTGTGCAAGGAATTTGTTTTGCATCATGTGCTGTTCACTCTTTTGAGGGTCACTTACTGAGGGTCTGCCTGGAAGCTAAACTCTACGGTGTACCCTGGAGGGAAACTTACAGGGTGGGGCGGAGTCTGCCTTTTCGACTGTTTTGTGCAAATATGAGTCATTAATGAGTTGCCGCTGATATTTGCATCAATGTGGTAGAATTTCACTCAAAGGTTCTCTAGTGTGGTAGAGAATTGTATCTTTCCATGACGCAATTAAAGCAAAGAATACAGTGCAGTAAGAAGGTCAAGGAGGCCCCGGTGATTCTGCCGCCCTCCCAGGCTGTGGCACTATGCGGCAGCTCCGAGCCCCCCAGAGTGACAGGAGGACTCCGCTGGCTTCAAATGTCCACGTTTCTAATATCATTCGAACTGATGCTTCACACGTGCATGTGACCATACACCGGAAACATCTCTCATGGGATGAAATGTATTGGGCATAGTGTCCAGATCTGCTCACATGGGCATATAGACATGCCCAGGTCCTGCGGGATATATGCTGAAACGTATCAGGAGTTCAGTCCAGATGTCCTCACATGGGCATATAGACATGCCCAGATCCTGCTGGGATATACGCTGAAACGTATTGGGCATAGAGTCCAGATCTGCTCACATGGGCATATAGACATGCCCAGGTCCTGCGGGATATATGCTGAAACGTATCAGGAGTTCAGTCCAGATGTCCTCACATGGGAATATAGACATGCCCAGATCCTGCTGGGATATACGCTGAAACGTATTGGGCATAGAGTCCAGATCTGCTCACATGGGCATATAGACATGCCCAGGTCCTGCTGGGATATACGCTGAAACGAATTGGGTGTAGTGTCCTGATCTGCTCACATGGGCATGTAGACATGCCCAGGTTCTGCTGGTATATTCACAGAAATGTATTGCACATATAGTCCATATCTGCTCACATGGGCATATAGACATGCTCTGGCCCTGCTGGTATATATGCGGAAACGTATTGGGCATATAGTCCATATCTGCTCACATGGGCATATAGACATGCCCAGATCCTGCTGGGTATACGCTGAAACGTATTGGGCATATAGTCCATATCTGCTCACATGGGCATACAGACATGCCCAGGTCCTGCTGGGATATACGCTGAAACGTATTGGGCATAGTGTCCAGATCTCCTCACATGGGCATATAGACATGCCCAGGTCCTGCTGGGATATACGCTGAAACGTATTGGACATAGAGCCCAGATCTGCTCACATGGGCATATAGACATGCCCAGGTCCTGCAGGGATATGCGCTGAAACGTATTGGGCATAGAGTCCAGATCTCCTCACATGGGCATATAGACATGCCCAGGTCCTGCTGGGATATACGCTGAAACGTATTGGGCATATAGTCCATATCTGCTCACATGGGCATATAGGCATGCCCAGATCCTGCTGGGTATACGCTGAAATGTATTGGGCATATTGTCCACATCTCCTCGCGTGGGCATATAGATATGCCCAGATCCTGCTGGGATATACGCTGAAATGTATTGGGCATATAGTCCATATCTGCTCACATGGACATACAGACATGCCCAGGTCCTGCTGGGATATACGCTGAAACGTATTGGGCATAGTGTCCAGATCTCCTCACATGGGCATATAGACATGCCCAGGTCCTGCTGGGATATACGCTGAAACGTATTGAACATAGAGCCCAGATCTGCTCACATGGGCATATAGACATGCCCAGATCCTGCAGGGATATGCGCTGAAACGTATTGGGCATAGAGTCCAGATCTGCTCACATGGGCATGTAGACATGCTCAGGTCCTGCTAGGATATACGCTGAAATGTATTGGGCATAGTGTCCAGATCTGCTATGATGGGCATATAGACATGCTCAGGTCCTGCTAGGATATACGCTGAAATGTGTTGGGCATAGTGTCCAGATCTCCTCACAAGGACATATAGACATGCCCAGGTCCTGCTGGGATATACGCTGAAACGTATTGGGTGTAGTGTCCAGATCTGCTCACATGGGCATGTAGACCTGGTCAGATCCTGCTAGGATATACGCTGAAACATATTGGGCATAGAGTCCAGATCTGCTCACATGGGCATATAGACATGCCCAGGTCCTGCTGGTATATACACGGAAACGTATTGGGCATATAGTACATATCTGATCACATGGGCCTATAGACATGACCTGGTCCTGCTGGTATATACGCGGAAACGTATTGGGCATATAGTCCAGATCTGCTCACATGGGCATATAGACATGCCCAGATCCTGCTGGGATATACGCTGTAACGTATTGGGCATAGAGTCCAGATCTGCTCACATGGGCATATAGACATGCCCAGATTCTGCTGGGATATACGTTGAAACGTATTGGGCATAGAGTTCAGATCTGCTCACATGGGCATATAGGCATGCCCAGATCCTGCTGGGATATACGCTGAAACGTATTGGGCATATAGTCCATATCTGCTCACATGGGCATATAGACATGCCCAGGTCCTGCTGGGATATACGCTGAAACGTATTGGGCATAGAGTCCAGATCTGCTCACATGGGCATATAGACATACCCAGATCCTGCTGGGATATACGCTGAAACGTATTGGGCATAGAGTCCAGATCTGCTCACATGGGCATATAGACATGCCCAGGTCCTGCTGGGATATGCGCTGAAACGTATTGGGCATAGAGTCCATATCTGCTCACGTGGGCATATAGACATGCCCAGGTCCTGCTGGGATATACGCTGAAGCGTATCAGGATATCGGTCCAGATGTCCTCACATGGGCATATAGCCATGTCCGGATCCTGCTGGGATATACGCTGAAACGTATTGGGCATAGTGTCCAGATCTCCTCACAAGGGCATATAGACATGCCCAGGTCATGCTGGGATATACGCTGAAACGTATTGGGCATAGAGTCCAGATCTGCTCAGATGGGCATATAGACATGCCCAGGTCCTGCCGGGATATACGCTGAAACTTATTGGGCATAGAGTCCAGATCTGCTCACATGGGCATATAGACATGCCCAGATCCTGCTGGGATATACGCTGAAACGTATTGGTCATAGAGTCCCGATCTGCTCACATGTGCATATAGACATGCCCAGGTCCTGCCGGGATATACGCTGAAACGTATTAGGAGATCGGTCCTGATGTCCTCACATGGGCATATCGCCATGTCTAGATCCTGCTGGGATATACGCTGAAACGTATTGGGCATAGAGTCCATATCTGCTCACATGGGCATATAGACATGCCCAGGTCCTGCCGGGATATATGCTGAAACGTATTGGGGATAGAGTCCAGATCTGCTGACATGGGCATATAGACATGTCCAGGTCCTGCTGGGACATACCTTGAAACGTATTGGGCATAGAGCCCAGATCTGCTCACATGGGCATATAGACATGCCCAGATCCTGCTGGGATATAAGCTGAAACGTATTGGGCATAGAGTCCAGATGTCCGCACATGGGCATATAGACATGCCCAGGTCCTGCTAGGATATAGGCTGAAATGTATTGGGCATAGTGTCCAGATCTCCTCACATGGGCATAAAGACAGGCCCAGGTCCTGCTGGGATATACGCTGAAACGTATTGGGCATATAGTACATATCTGCTCACATGGCATATAGACATGCCCAGGTCCTGCTAGGATATACGCTGAAATGTTTTCGGCATAGTGTCCAGATCTCCCCACAAGGGCATATAGACATGCCCAGGTCCCGCTGGGATATACGCTGAAACGTATTGGGCATAGAGTCCAGATCTGCTCACAAGGGCATATAGACATGCCCAGATCCTGTTGGGATATATGTTGAAACGTATTGGTCATAGAGTCCAGATCTGCTCACAAGGGCATATAGACATGCCCAGATCCTGCTGGGATATACACTGAAACGTATTGGGCATATAGTCCATATCTGCTCACATGGGCATATTGACATGCCCAGGTCCTGCTGGGATATACGCTGAAACGTATTGGGCATAGAGTCCAGATCTGCTGACATGTGCATATAGACATGCCCAGATCCTGCTGGGATATACGCTGAAACGTATCAGGAGATCGGTCCAGATGTCCTCACATGGGCATATAGACATGCCCAGGTCCTGCTGGGATATACACTGAAACGTATTGGGCATAGAGTCCAGATCTGCTCACATGGGCATATAGACATGCCCAGATCCTGCTGGGATATACGCTGAAACGTATTGGGCATAGAGTCCAGAACAATGTTCCCTCTAAGCTGTGCACATGTGCGCTTGCCCAGCTCCCTTCTGATTGCCGCTCAGAAGAATTTGAGCAGCGCACACAGACAATTCCCATTTTCTCAAGAATGAATAAGGCTCAAGCCACAGCTGTTAACTGGCATTTGCTTTCTCTCCAAATTAAACTAAATTAAAGTATTCTTGATATTCTGGTGTAGTCTATTTACATTACACTGCAATGAAAGTGTGACCTTAAAAACCTAAAACTCCTAAACAGAACAAGAGGTTAAATGAAATATGAACAAGTGGCTCCATGAACAGAAGATATAACTCCGCTATGTCCACATACATCAATCAAATAACCTTCCCTCCCCACCAATGACCTCTATACCTGACTCTACCATACTTGTACCTTATGTCTCTAACTTCTGCCTCAGTCCACATTTAGATATTACAGGACACCCTTGACTCTGCCTATGTTGGCTCTGGGAAAGGTTCGCAGGTTTGTGCCTATTTGTACCTACATCCACTTTTATTATGTTTGTTGTAATATGAATAACATTCATGCTCCAGAATGTGTATTACTCATGGTGCCTAACCAAAACCGCCATCCACACTATATAACCAAATTGTGAGCTCAAACATCTGATATGTACTGTAAGTAAGCAGACTAATTGAATGTGTAACATCACCCCATGCTTCCTATTCTTGGTACATATGCCATACAAACGCTTTGAAACGGCACCCTTGCAAGTTAATTGATTATTAAAATCAAATATTAAGTTGCCCTCTAAGGTTTTTGAGAAATCAAATGTCTAACTCAGTGTCTTCTACTTTAGCATTGCTAACATTACCCTGTAAGTGGAGATTGACATTGCAATATCATTTACTTGGCCTGACAGGGGTAATAGGCAAGGAATATGCCTGGAATTACTTGTACATTGTATTAGGGCAATGGATATTCAGACCGATGAATGCTTTTCACACAATCTGCATCCTTTCCAAGTTTTCAGAGTTCCATTGGGCACAAACCTTGACAAATTAAACTAAAACTCTGTGCTGTAAAGAAACATGGTTTCACCGAGCACTTGTATAATCCTACCAAATAATATTATGGTGGGGTATGTTGCAAACATTCTTGTATGCACTGCAAATAATTGAATACATGCAGATTCATGTCATTTTCTGAAACTGCCCACACAATCACAGTGAAGCTTAAAATATGTTTTGCCTGCAAAGTATTGTGGGTATGCAAATATCCCAGTGCTGCAATCCCTCACTTTTTACAGAGCCCGGTCAACTAGTATTGGAATCTAGCACAGGAGCCGTGGAAGGGTATTGGGAAAGGGCACAGGAGAACACTCCTTGGCAGTGGATAGCAAATCAGCAACTTTCAAAAACCAAGTCCGATGTTCCAGCAGGACAGCACCGTGAAGGAAATGCGTTTGTTGAAGGATAGGAAACTCTGGGAGAAGTCGAGGAAATGGCACCTTCTGTTTCTTTCTATGCTCATTAGCGGAGGGCATTTCCATGTGATTGCATGTTCTGTGTTTAGTGCCCTTAGCATCCCCATACATCTTGTTTAACTGATATCAGTGAATTGCAGAAGAGGGGTCCCTAGTTACAGAAGATGGACCTCTAACTGTTGTACCTCTGAGAGCGCTGCTATTAACATAAACGGCAAATGCATGTGCTTTCCTTCAACAGGCTGCATAAGAAACCCAAGTAAGAAATGTGTCTAATCTGTGGTGAGGAAGGGTGGGCAAAACTATAGGCTGTATTTTGTGCCCAGTCATTTCACTTGCTATGTCAGGGTCACAAACAGGGCTTTGATGAGATTTTACTCCCTACATGGAATGAAATGATTTTTCAGGGAGCAAAAAAGTAATTTGCTTTGCCAATAGTGATACTTTATGCGTATTAAAATATGTTCTTTCCCCTTAAAATTCCCCTTGAAATCAGACAGTAATAATTCCTTCCTATGCCACTGCTCTGCTGTCTACTACTTGGAAAATATCAATGGGGCTTTGTGGATAGAAACGGGGGTAGGCGCCTATATGTTTGTTTGTAATTTGTGTTGGGCAAATGTTCCTTTTTTTAGGGAATAACTATGGGTGATGGTGTTCCTCTTAGCTGCAAGACTGGTTTTGAGGAAGTGTTGTCACGGCTCTGTTCGCAGGACAATGAAATGTGGATGGTAAGCACAGGCACGGGAATCCTCATCATATTCTGTAGTGCAGTTATTCTGATGTAATTTTCATCCTTACACAAATTATGTTCTGCTGGCCTTTAAATTACTTCATTATGGTGGAGGTTCCTTTTAGTTGCCATTTATCCATCTGCAAATATTCTATCCTGTCTACATTTGTTGCCAGCCACATCACTTATGAGTGATATTTATTTTTTTGTGATCAATATTTATTTCCAGTGGAATAAAACACTTTCTGCATTGTCTCAGAAGGAGCACTTTTGCTAGCTATTGTCGCAGTTCCCTGAGTCTTAGACTGGTTGATCTCTTTATAATCACATATCAAATATATTTTTTCAGTCTATCTTTGGAAAATTCTATGTAAATTACACCTTTTACACTGATTTTTAAAGAGTTGCAGTGGCCAGAAAGGAGAAACTCCCTTACAATCGCTGTGTGAATGACAGTTCACCAACTATGCTTGCTCATGAAGTGGTGTACCTCTTTAGTCAGTTGCGCACATGAAAAATAATGTGCGCACAAAGGCCAGCTATTTCTGCACGTACAGACAAATAATTAGAGGGAACATTGGTCCTCACATGGGCATATAGTCATGCCCAGGTCCTGCTGGGATGTACGCTGAAACGTATTGGGCATAGTGTCCATATCTGCTCACATGGGCATATAGACATGCCCAGGTCCTGCTGGGATATACGCTGAAACACATTCGGCATATAGTCCATATCTGCTCACATGGGCATATAGACATGCCCAGGTCCTGCTAGGATATACGCTGAAATGTTTTGGGCATATAGTCCATATCTGCTCACATGGGCATATAGACATGCCCAGGTCCTGCTGGGATATATGCTAAAATGTATTGGGGATAGTGTCCTGATCTCCTCACAAGGGCATATAGACATGCCCAGGTCCTGCTGGGTTATACGCTGAAACGTATTGGGCATAGAGTCCAGATCTGCTCACATGGGCATATAGACATGCCCAGGTCCTGCTGGGATATGCACTGAAACATATCAGTAGATCTGTCCAGATGTCCTCACATGGGCATATAGACATGCCCAGGTCCTGCTGGGATATATGCTGCAACGTATTGGGCATAGAGTCCAGATCTGCTCACATGGGCATATAGACATGCCCAGGTCCTGCTGGGATATGCACTGAAATATATCAGTAGATCTGTCCAGATGTCCTCACATGGGAATATAGACATGCCCAGGTCCTGCTGGGATATGCACTGAAACATATCAGTAGATCTGTCCAGATGTCCTCACATGGGCATATAGACATGCCCCGGTCCTGCTGGGATATATGCTGAAACGTATTGGGCATAGAGTCCAGATCTGCTCACATGGGCATATAGACATGCCCAGGTCCTGCTGGGATATGCACTGAAACATATCAGTAGATCTGTCCAGATGTCCTCACATGGGCATATAGACATGCCCAGGTCCTGCTGGGATATATGCTGAAACGTATTGGGCATAGAGTCCAGATCTGCTCACATGGGCATATAGACATGCCCAGGTCCTGCTGGGATATGCACTGAAACATATCAGTAGATCTGTCCAGATGTCCTCACATGGGCATATAGACATGCCCAGGTCCTGCTGGGATATATGCTGAAACGTATTGGGCATAGAGTCCATATCTGCTCACATGGGCATATAGACATGCCCAGGTCCTGCTGGGATGTACGCTGAAACGTATCAGGAGATAGGTCCAGATCTCCGCACAAGGGCATACAGCCATGGATTAATGTATTTATTGCTGAGGGCAGCTCTGCACACAGGCCTCCTGGATGCATGTATTTCTTGCTGAGGGCAGCTCTGCACACAGGCCTCCTGGATGCATGTATTTCTTGCTGAGGGCAGCTCTGCACACAGGCCTCCTGGATGCATGTATTTCTTGCTGAGGGCAGCTCTGCACACAGGCCTCCTGGATGCATGTATTTCTTGCTGAGGGTAGCTCTGCACACAGGCCTCCTGGATGCATGTATTTCTTGCTGAGGGCAGCTCTGCACACAGGCCTCCTGGATGCATGTATTTCTTGCTGAGGGCAGCTCTGCACACAGGCCTCCTGGATGCATGTATTTCTTGCTGAGGGTAGCTCTGCACACAGGCCTCCTGGATGCATGCATTTCTTGCTGAGGGCAGCTCTGCACACAGGCCTCCTGGCCACTCCTGGAGAGAGGCTTCTGCTTTTCTTCTCTTCCACGGATTTCAGACTAAAACTACATTGAATAAAGGCCGCAGCATTTCTCAATTCGAGTTCGCGAGGCTAATGAAAAGCTGAGCGCATTTGGTGTAGTTTAAAGACATTTGTGCGGATTGTGATGTCAATTCGATGCCACTCTCCTCGTAGTGTTTATAGGAACCAATGTGCAAACGGCTGTCTCTGTTAATAGTGCACGGTTGTGTGGTTTTAAAAGAAACTGAAATCAAATATATTTGCCTTCAATTGAAGTAAAACGTTGGGTTTGAACACAAGCTAGACAGTGATGTGGCCGACTTTGGTAACACATCAGTGGGCGGTGTATTAGCAGGCGGTACCACCCGAATTGCACTGGCGCGCTGCTTATTCCAGAAGTGGCCGCAAGATGGCGCATGGACCCAACATACGGACATGGGAGTCACAATGCATGACCTCTGCTGCCCCCTGGCGACCAAGAACTAGAAGGGGCGCCTCACTGGGAGGGCAACGGGGGCGCCTGTCCCCCACATGACTCCTTGATGAAAAGAAGTCCGTAACAAAAGATCCCACATTTAGCAATATTTGATAGTGCGCTGCTGCGGCGCTGTGCCCGCTGCCTGCCTGTTGCTGACAAGCATATTCTGAAGCGAACGACTCCTTTGGTGCATTCTGTGCAAACTGAAGTACGCCCAGTGCACGTGTGCTCTTTTTCACCTTTCGACAGGGAATATTTTAACCATGTTATGTTATGTTAAAGGTACTTATATAGCGCACTGTCACCAATGGAATTGGTCCCCAGGCGCTCTGGCGGATCTGTAAACAGGAAGGACGGGGTGGGTTAGTCGGGAGGAGGGGAGCAGGAGAGTGGGAGAAGTGGTGTGCTGTTGGCAGCTTCAGCTTGGTATACACCGAGTGCTGGGCTTTGGTGCTAGTATCGGATCGGGCGAGGCCTCGAGGGCTGTGGGTGATGTTTATGTGTTGTTGATGCGGTGTGGTAAAGTGCGTGCGGATTGCTGGGAGAGAGATGGTGGTGTGGCTTTGTGTGGTTTAAGTATGCAGAGGATTGAGGGTTGGGATAGTGGGATCTGTGTCCTGATTCAGGTACTTCTGATTCCGTTAGCATTGTATCCCTGTGGGTTGGGTGATGTTGGTTCCTCATGGGACGACTCGCTTTGTTGGTGCTGCGCTGACCCCGCTGTATCATAGTGAGTATTGTTTGGATTGATAGGTGCATCTGAACCTTTCTTCGGGTGTGGGACTGGGTTGCTAATATCTCTATTCGCTTGTTATCTAGTGTGACACTTGTCAGTTGAGGTTTCAAATGGTTCAGGGTCGGAGTGGTGTTGATGTGGCGTTCTAGTGCTTCCGTCTTGGTGAGCCTGTGTGTTCAGTCGTTCGTTTCCTCCTGTCATGTCTGTCTTTCCGTTGGTTCTTAGTGTCTGTGGGGTGAACATCCTTGGGGATGTTGTTTAGTTGTAGTATTTGTGTGATGGGGCATTGTGCTTCCCACTGGTAGTAGGTGGACAGTGTGTAATGATGAAACATTCTGTTGCTCGCCCACTGGATTGGGGCTCGTGGTGTAGTGCTTCCTTTCCCTCTGTCTGTTCTCCTTAGGTTTGTTGGGAATGGCTGTAGTTTAAGGTCATGGTCCTCTTGATGATTCGTCCTAGTGTTTCTGTCTTTGTCTTGCTATGTATGCAGTCTTTGGTCATATTGCGGCTGTCTCCTGGTTAGTCATTTAGTATGTTGTGGGATATTTTCCTAGGGGATTTCCCCCATCGATGGCTTGGTGTGGATCTGGGTCTCTCTCTACGTTCCTAGATGTTTTAGTTGTGTGCGTGCCCCGGTGGCTGGTCTTTCTAGTTACAATGCGAAGAGCCATGTTTTCAGTAGTTTCCTGAATAGTAGGTGGTTTCTTGTGTTACGTATGTACTTTGGGAGGTCGTTCCAGGTTTTCAGGGCTATGTGCGAGAAGGATGATCCTCCAAGTTTTCTTTTGTAGTAGGGTTTTGGTTCCAGGCGGATGTCAATACTTGATCTGAGCGTTCTTGTTGGTTGATGTAGACTCAGTTTGTCTCTCAGGAACTCAGCGCCTTCGTTGTGTACCGCTCTGTGCGTGATGCACATTGTTTTCAATTTTATTCGCTGTTTTATTAGTAGCCAGTGTAGTGTTTTCAGCGCTGGTGTGGTGTGTTCTCTTCGGGGTAATTTCAGAAGCAGTCTGGCTGCCACGTTTTGGATGCGTTTTAGTTTTTTTCAAAGTCATTCCAGCATGCCTAAGTATAGGCTGTTGGCGTAGTCTACTCGGGACATGACTAGAGCGATGATGGTGGTTGTTTTGTTGGCGAACAATAGGAATGGAAGGATCCTCTTTGCCGCTCGCAGGAGGAAGAAGCTTTTCTTGAGAAGGGCGTTTTCTTGTGGCTCTAGAGTGAGATTATTGTCCATCAGGACCCCCAGGTTTTTTACAATCAGCGAGGGTGCTGGGGTTGTCCCGAGTTTCCTTGGCCAAGGGATGAAGTGGTTTTCTCCTCCATTTTTTGTGACAATCATTATTTCTGTTTTGCCTGTGTTGATTTTGAGGCAGTTGGAGTTGATCCAGAGGAATACGTTATGGAGGCAATTTTCAAGCGTTGTCTTTATTTCTGGGTTGTATTTTGAAGATTATTTGTGTATCGTCGGCGTAGTTGTAGCAGGTGAGGCCATGGCTTTTGATGATTCTGATGAGTAGATACAGGTAGATGTTGAACAGTAGCGGGGAGGAGGAGGATCCTTGTGGTACCCCACAGGTCAAATGTCCCGGGCTAGATTTTAAGGGTTTCATCCAAACAGTTTCCGTTCTGTTTGTTAGGAAAGATTTGATCCATAGTAAGGTGGTGTCTGTTATTCCCAGTCCTTCTAATCTCGTTATGAGGGTGTCATGGTTAACTGTGTCGAATGCTGCTGAAAGGTCTAGGAGTATCAAGGCAGTGCTGTTGTCTGAGTATGCATTCATTTTTAGATCGTCCCATATTGAGAGTAGAGCTGGTTCCGTTCCTCTCATTGGTCTGAAGCCAACTTGTGCTTGGTCTAGTAGGCCGTGCTCTTATATGAAGTCTTGGCTTGTTTTGTATATGTAAGTTTCGAGCAGTTTGGCTGTTTACGGGATGTTGGAGATGGGCCTGTAGTTGGAGAGGTCCTCTACGCTTCCCGCTGTATCTTTGAGTAGTGGCCTGATGTATGCAGTTTTGAAGGCTTGTGGCTCTTTCCCAGTTGCGATGGAAAGGTTGAGGACAATCCTGTGATATTCCAGGGGCGTTTCTTGTTTAAGAATCGATTTGTATATATCTGGTGGGCATGGGTCTTCGGGAGAACCTGAGTTATTGCTTTCATTCACCAGTTTGACGAATGTCTCCACTGATATTTCTGGAAAGCCTCGTAGTTTGTTTGGATGTTCCTCCTGGGTGTAGGGGGGGATCGTGGTCAGATCAGGTAGTCTACTTTGTATGGTTTGTTAGCTGCTGGTGATTTTGTTTTTGAAGTGGTCAGCAAGCTCATTGCATAGTTTCGTAGACAGAGTTTGTGTGTTACATCCCAGAGGGTTTTTGATTTCATTTATGATTTTGAAGAGTTCTTTTTGGGTGTTTGGTGCTTCGAAGATTTGGTTGTCGTAGTGTTTCCTCTTTGCTTTTTGTATTACCTTTTTGTATGCCCGGCTGTGTTGTAGGAATTGCAGTTTTTTCGCATCGCTGTTTTGTTTTCTCCAATCAAGTTCTAGTCTTCAGTTTTTCCTTGAACCATTTTGCCATTGTTCGTTTGTGAGAAGGAGTGAAGGGTTTTTCTTTGGCGATGTTGTCTATACTAGTTATAATCCAGGAATGCAGCAGAGCTACTTTTATGTCCAGGTCATTTTCTTCCATGAATGTTTGGTGTGGCTTGCTAAACTCCAGGAGGTCAATTAAGTTGGAGTTTTTGATGGTTCTCCAATTTCTTTTCATGGTGTTTTGTCCAGGTGACTGTTTGTTGGGGTGGGCATTTTGATTACGAAGGGGATGATGAGATGGTCACTCCAGGTATTTGAATTGGGGGTGCCGTGGTGAGTAGTAGTTTGTTCACGAAGTTTGCGTCAAGTGTGTGCCCTGCCGAGTGGGTTGCTCTTTTGACTAGTTGTTGCAGATTCACTGCTGCTAGTTGGCTGGTTAGGGTGCAATAGACAAAGCTCAAACGTCATTCGTGGTGAATGCGGTGAGGCCCACATCACTGCCCACCCGTTCACTTTTTCTGGTCTGGCTAAAGATGGGAAGCGCTTCCTGCTCATCCACTCAGGAGGGGACGTGCATGAAGAAAAGGCTACGAGCAGGGAATTTGCTCTTCTATTGGCCTGGAATATTGTGTAGTGGGAATTACAGGTGCACCCCAACCCTTCTTAGGGACTTTGATATACTTAAAGGCCTTTTCTTTCATGCCACACATTAATCAAAGACCACTCAGAGGCACCACTCCAATCAAATCACAAAAGCTGCACTGCAGCCCGGAACTATTGCCTCTGCCACTCACAGTACAAAGATACCCCCCACCCCCACCAGACGACACTCCTGACCATATACACAAAACCACAACAAAACTGCTCTAAAAGCGGGGCCCCATCAAGCAACAGCAACTCTGATATAGTTCCAGCTGCTAACAAACCAACCCAGAAAAATGCTATCACTGGACCAAACACAGGGGTTCAGATGGCTTAACAGCTACAGCTGCAGCAGTGACAGAATCACAGGCTCCATCAACATCTTTTATAGCAAGACACCCCCTATTAGATGAGGGAGGTAGAAAACTACCCACACACAAACAACCGTCATGCAAGAGATGAAAGTGAATTTATCCAAACCTACACTCACTGATTCCCAACGCGAGACCTTGACGTGAGGCCAATCATTTGTACCCAATTATGACTCGTCTTTATTGCAAGAACCGATTCATTTCCATCGATTTGTGAGAAAAATAAGGCAGAAAATATTCTTTGCCGCCACTGAATTGCATGTAGATCTGGATGACGAGAATCTGGAATTTTTATAATTGAAGCCAAAAAGCATGTTTGATCCATCAAAGCAAAGGAGGATTTTGAACAAGCAGTTATTGAAGATATGAAGACCATTAATTTCAGACCGAACACAACAGGCAACTTAAGTATGAACCGAAAAAATGTCTTGAAACAACTAGCGATTGGCCCAGGTATAATATTCAAACCAGCTGATAAAGGGGGTGCCCTGGTGATTCCAAACACTAATGACTACATCAGAGAATGTGAAAGACAACTCTCAGATGAAAATACCTAAATAAGGTTAGATTTTGACCCAACTCCTGCGGTGCAGACACAAAGCAGAACATGAGGGCTTTATTTCTAGAAAGACTAAGATATTTTTGACCAATCGGTAGCCACTGATGCTGGATTTAATATTTTGCCAAAAAATTCACAAATTACTTATTAATCCACCAGGGAGGCCATCGTGGCAGTTACATTAATAATGGCTGCTCTGACTTTCATGGAAAGATACAGGAACTCAGTCTTCTGTCTCTGAAAGCTTCTAATGCTCTTCTATTTACGCGTGACGTTACCAGCCTTTAAACATCCATCCCACATGACGAAGGCGTGAGTGCCATGGAGTGGTTTTTGTTGCAACAGGGTGACATTGCGGCAGATAAGATCTTTCTGCTCACATTCTTAAAACTAGTTTTGAAAAACAACGTCTTTAGATTCAGAGACAACTTCTATTTACAGATCACAGGGATGTCCATGGGGGCCAGTGTGGCCCCTTGTTATGCCAATGTGTTTATGTATCACTTTGAACAACAAATGATTTTGACAACTGATAATGTGCAAGCACAACTCATATTCTATAACTGCTACATAGATGATATTTTTGACGTGTGGCACGGTACACATGCTGAATTAACAAGGTTTTTGGAGAACCTTAATACAATACATGACTGAATTAAATTGTGTATTGTATAGATCAGCACGATAATCATTTTCTCAACACACAGAATTAGTTCATGAATGGGGGGAGGGGTCTTTGTTACTAACCTGTACATGAAACCAACAAAATAGTACTACTATAGCGGATTATTTCTGATCCACTAGAATATGAAAGACAATGCAACATAATGCGCCAAAGCTTTAGAGAAAGAGAATAACATGCATCAACGTTAGACCTTAAAGCAGCAAGCCATGAAAGGTGCAATCTGTTACCAGAACGTACTACCTCGGTGCCGAGGGATCTAGTCTACATGTATACACATTCACGACAAAGTGACAGAGTTAAGAGAGTGTTAGGCAGAATTACATGCAGTACCCTTTGGGAACACTACACACAATTAAGACTACGGGTGTAAGCAGAATCTCACCTTTGGTACAGGCCTGTACTAAATAGTTATGTGGTAGCAGTGGCTGAGCAGCCAGGCTTATCTCAACAGGGATGTGAGCAGTACAAGATGTTACACAAAGGACTTGCAATCACAGTAGTTCAAACAAACACTTACTCAAGGTTTCTTGGTAACAGAATATACATTTATTTACACATTTAGTTAGAAAACATTCCACTAGTAATAAGCAGCTCATCACACTATAATACACTACAATACTAAACCAATACGTTTCTGAGCAAGTTAGGCTACCCTGAAGTGGGAGCAAAATGGTACTTCAATAACTTCCAAAAGGGGTAGAAAGACAAAGGTGATAAGAATCAAAACACAATTACTTTCATAGGCAGGGAAAATAGTTTCAGTTCACTACAAGATACAATTCAATTCAATAGGCCTGGGCCAAAGTCAATGGTTCAATGTCTTGGATAGGATAGCACAGTTCTGGTAGTAAATGGTTAAGTCTTTGCCAATGTTCTTGGAAGTAGTTTGTATGAAAAAGAGTTATAGGTCGGTTTAGGAGCGAACAAGACCCCAAAGTCGGGAAAGTTTCACAAACTTTCACTGTGGCAAAGAGGATTTCTCTACCGAATTTGCACAGTACATTATGGATGAAGAAAAGCTGTAGCTGAGGCAATTGTTCCTGGAAGTTCCTGCGGATCTCCCTGTTCCTGAGCCTCAGTCATGGGGACAAGAGGGAGGATGTCGGGAGGTTCCTGCACTGCCCAGGGAAGAGGCCACAAGCTTGGCTAAGTGTCGGATTAAAGTGTGAGTGCCTTAAAGCCCACAAACTGGTATCCTTCTCACTGGCTATCCGGTTTTCAACAGCACTCTGATGAAAATTCGACCAGTATGGAGATGGTTTCCAGGTGGCTTGCGAGTTGATTGTTCCCACTAACTCAAGGGAAGAAGTTGTCCTTGACGGGCTTCTCTGTCGAGGGAATTTTAGGCAATTCGGACCCGCAGCATGGCTTCAGCTGGCAAACCAATGGTCCAGGAGTTGCAGCAGTCGTCTTCCTTCAGCTCGTCTTCGGTTCTTTCGTTCCAGTGGTCAACTTTGCCTTCCAAGTCCCAAAGACCTGCTTTTAAAAAGTTTTCTCCCATTAATTCCAGCCTAGCTGTGACTCACCGAGCAGGGTGGCTGTCCTTGCTGGACAATCTCAGCCAGCCAATCACGCCATAGTGCATTCAGGCCTCCTAGGAGACTAAGCACAAGGAGTTTCGGGCACCTTCCTCACATCCTGTCCACCCCAGACACTCAGACGCCAGAGGAGGGCTTCAGCACTGAAGCCTGCCAAAGGCCAACGAACAAAGGGACCAAACCTGGTCTGGCGCATAGAGACAAACACTAGAAGGACCTTTCGACAAAGGAATGGCGGAAAAAGTCAATCGGAACCTATTTTTACAGAGGGGGCACAGACGCCATCTTGACGCTGGATTTTACCTACCAGAGCATTTAAACGAGTCGCGGTCAGGAAATCATGGTAATACCACTGCCACCAGCCATTCTGAGAGGAAAGGGCAGCTTTTGAGGGCTACATGAGTTTGCTAGGCATAGGGAATACTAGGTATTCCCTCCAGCACTCAGCTGTAAAGCAGTGTGTGTTGGGTCTAGCAATTTAAAAGGACTAGCAAAGTCAATTTAACTTTGCATTCACTGGGAGAAGGTATTTAAACCTTGGGAAGTCTGAAAGACACCCCTATGCCACTGCACTGAGGGCGCTGTGTGACGCACAAGAAAAAGAAGATGCCTATGGAGTTGTTTAAAACTCCGTATCTAAAGAACACAAAAGTAAAACACACATCAAAATACTCGAAAGAGTGGGAGAAAAAGCTCACACTCTTTCCAGGTAAAAATTAAAATCCTAGAAATCCAGCAAAGAGGCCGTGGGTCTCAAAAGGTAAGGGAAATTAGCACATTTATGAGAATTCTCCATAACACTCATCCCCCCAGACTAAGGGACAGGAGTATTTAATCCACTCCTGGATGAATCTCCTTACTCCAGTCGGTCAAACATCCTAGAGAGACCATCAGCATTTTGGTGATTACACCCTGACCTGTGTTCAATGGTGAAATCAAACCTTTGCAGGCTGATTGGCCATCTCAGTAGTTTACAGTTTTCCCCTTTCATTTGCATCAACCATCTCAAGGGTTGGTGATATGTCTGAATCACAAAAGTAGATCCATACAAGTATGGTCTAAATTTATTCAGTGACCACACACTAGCAAAACATTCTCTTTCAATGGTTGCCCACCTTGTTTCAGGTTCCTTCAGCTTCCTGCTGATGAAGCAAATGGGGTGCTCCCTTCCTTTCTCATCCAGCTGACTCAGAACTGCACCTATACCTGTATTGGAAGCATCTGTTTGCACAATGAAGGTTTGGTTATAGTCAGGAGCTCTTAAAACTGGAGCTTGACAAAGGGCGTTCTTAAGGCCTTCAAAGGCTTGAGTCCACTCCTCATTCCACCTGACCTTTTTAGGTAATTTGGGGGAGGAGATCACATTCAAGGTAGATGCTATGGTCCCATATTTCTCTATGAAGTTCCTATAGTAACCACTGAGGCCTAGGAAGGCTCTCACCTGGGTTTGAGTAGTAGGGGTGGCCCAGTTTTGTACAGCTTGTACCATGCTAGGCAATGGCCTGATTTCACCTCCTCAAGACCTCAAATCCAAAGTAGAGCACTTTACTCTGACCAATTTGACATTTACTTGCATTTATGGTCAGATGGGCCTACTCAAGAGCCTGAAAAAACATAGCCTAGGTGTTCTATATGTTCTTTCCATGTAGGGCTGGACACTGCAATGTCATCCAAGTATGCCATGCAGAATTCCTCCATCCCATTCAGAACTTGATTGACCATCCTCTGAAATGTAGCAGGTGCATTCTTTAGTCCAAAAGGCATTACCTTGAATTGGTAGAGGCCAGCTGGAGTGGAGAATGCAGTTTTCTCCTTGGCATGGTCTATCAGGGCTATTTGCCAATAGCCTGACGTGAGATCAAATGTGCTGAGGTACTTGGCTGAACCAAGTCTATCCACCAGCTCATCTGTCCTTGGCAAAGGTTGGGCATCAGTCTTAGTGACTGCATTTAGAGCTCTATAGTCCACACAGAATCTCAACTCTTTGGATCCTGCCTTTGGTACTAACACAACTGGGCTAGACCATGGACTTGTAGAGGGCTCTATTACCCCGAGATCAAGCATCTTGTTGACCTCTTCCTTTATGTGGATCCTTACATGATCTGGATCCTGTAACCTCTGGTTGTTCCCACCAGCTGAAGGGAAGAAGTCGTCCTTGAAGGGCTTCTCTGTCGAGGGAGTTTCAGGCAATTCGGACCTGCAGCAGGGCTTCACCGGCCAAACCAACGGTCCAGGAGTTGCAGCAGTCATCTTCCTTCAGCTGGTCTTCAGTTCTTTCATTCCAGTGGTCAACTCTGCCTTCCAAGTCCCAGAGACCTGCTTTTAAACAGTTTTCTCCCATTCATTCCAGCCTGTCTGTCACTCACACAGCAGGGTGTCATTGCCGGACAGTCAGCCGGCCAATCACACCAGAGTGCATTCAGGTCTCCTAGGAGACGAAGCACTGGGAGTTTCGGGCACCTCCCTCACATCCTATCCATCCCAGAGACTCAGGCGCCAGAGGAGGGCTTCAGCACTGAAGCCTGCCAAAGGGCATCGAACAAAGGGACCAAACCTGGTTTGGCGCACAAAGTCAAACACAAGAAGGACTTTTCCAAAAAGAAATGACAAAAAAAGATGACCAGAGTCTGTTTTTACCGATCGGTCTTGGGCGCCATATCGAAAAAACATGGCTGACCCGATTTTTAGCTAGCGTTGTTTGCGGTCGGGAAAATTCATGGTAGTCTGATCTAAACCACTGCCACCAGCCATTTAAAGTAGGAAAGGGTAACATGTGACTGTTACATGAGTGTTTTGACTCAGGGGAAGCTAGGCTACCCCTCCAGCGCTCTATAGGAAGATAGAGTATGATGGGTCAGTAAATTTAAAGAGACTAGTAAAGTCAACTTAACTTTACATGCTCTGGGGGGCAGTAGTCAGTCCAGAGAAGGTATTTAAACCTTGGGGAGTCTGAAAGGCACCCATGTGCCACTGCACTGAAGGTGCTGTGTGACACACAGAAAAAGATGATGCCGCTGGAGTTGTTTTAAAACTCCATAACCAAAGAACACAAAGGTAAAAAAATCAAATCCAGGAAATCCAGCAAAGTTGCTAGGGGTCTCAAAAGGTAGGGGAAATTGGCACATTCTTGAGAATTTTCCCTAACACAACCTATGCCGGCCGTCCGTCCGTCCGTCCATCCATCCATCCATCCATCCCATCCATCACCTGCACTGTGCTAGCCCAAAACGGTGGGGTGTACTCTTGTGCCCTGAGAGCTGAAGGCACACATCTTTGGCCCTGAATTTCCGAGCACTAATTCAGTGTCCCTTTTCATCAGAAGCATTGAACCTCACAGTGCTCTCCTCTTCTCAGAGAACCGGGCCTGATGCATCCGCAGATTAATAATTGCCAGAGATCCAAGCCTTGGAACCCGGCAGGCGAAAGCTGTCCTCGCCTCTTCCTTGCCTGCCCCCTCCCGTAAAGCAATGCAATGGCTACTTAGGTCTGTTCTGAGGGGTCCAGAGAGCATAAGGTCACGGCACTGTTTACTTTCATCTTAAAAATTCGACCAGAATAGCACGGTGCCCAGGTGGCTTCCGAGTTGGTTGTTCCCACCAAATTCAAGGGAAGAAGTTAACCTTGAAGGGCTTCTCTGTCATTGGCGTTTCAGGCAATTCAGACCTGCAGCAGGGATTCACTGGTCGTCCAGGAGTTGCAGCAGTCCTATTCCTTCTTCTCCTCTTCGGTTCTTTCGTTCCAGTGGTCGACTCTGCTTTCCAAGTCCCAGAGACCCACTTTGAAACAGTTTCCCCCCATTTATTCATCCTGGCTGTCACTCACCCAGCAGGGTGGCTGTCCTTGCTGGACAGTCAGCCAGCCAATCACGCCAGAGTGCATTCAGGCCTCCTATGAGACTAAGTACAGGGAGTTTCGGGCACCTCCCTCACATCCTGTCCACCTCGACATTCAGGCACCAGAGGAGGGCTTCAGCACTGAAGCCTGCCAAAGGCCAATGAACAAAGGGACCAAACCTGGTTTGACGGGCAGAGACAAACACTAGAAGGACCTTTCCAAAAAGAAATGGCAGAAAAGTCGATCGGAACCTGTTGTTACAGAGGGGGCTCAGGCGCCATCTTGAAAAACATGGCTCTGGTTGATTTCAGCTACTGGAGCGTTTAAACGGGTCGGGAAAATCATGGTAATACCACTGCCACCAGCCATTCTGAGAGGAAAGGGTAGCTTCTGAGGGCTACATGAGTTTTCTAGGCTAGGCATAGGGAACACTAGGTATTCCCTCCAGCACTCTGCTGTAAGGCAGGATGTGCTGGGTCTAGCAATTTAAAAAGACTAGTCAAGTCAATTTAACTTTACATTCACTGGGAGACAGTAGTCAGTCCCAGAGAAGGTATTTAAACCACGGGAAGTCTGGAAGACATCCCTGTGCCACTGCACTGAGGGTGCTGTGTGACGCACAGAAAAAGATGATGCCTATGGAGTGGTCTAAAACTATATATCCAAAAGAACTCAAAAGTAAAACACACATAAAAATATATGGAAGAGTGGGAAAAAAGGCTCAGACTCTTTCCAGGTAAACATTTTAATCCTATAAATTCAACAAAGTTGCTGGGGGTCTCAAAAGGTAAGGGAAATTAGCACATTTATCAGACGTTTCCCTAATAGAGAGTAATTGCAAAGCACTGGCAGATCCTACAGCAGGGCAATATCACAGCAGATCTTTTCCCAACACCTCCTATTTTTGCCTAAAGGAATAAAACATCATTGAGAAATAGGTTGGTGTTTGCAGAATGTGAGGCTAACCAGAGTCCAGAAATACTACATTTGGAACCATACCTTGTCATGCATGTCAACACTGCCACAATATTATACAAGGACCAGCGATTAATTCTATTTATTTAATGTGATACAGTTTTTAAATAAAAACTTTACACATAAGTCAAACATAAAAAAGAAAAGGTAAAATTAAAGTAAAAGTAATAAAATAAAATGTTATACTATGACTTGTTACAATGTTGTTTCATTACCTATTAAGAAAAGTACCGTTTTGTTTTGTTCAGACTTTTTACTTAAATAATTTTTTTATTTTTTTTATTTTAAATCTTGTAGTTTATTTATAAACCTTTTCATTGTGCGAGAGGATGTTTGAAAGGAATTGGAACTAAAATGTCTGAATCAGTTCAATTGTTGAGTTCCAAGATAGTTTGGATAAATATGGATATTGTATAGGTGTATTTGTTGTTTTGCCCGCTCAGAAACGTAGCCCATCTTTCTTCTGTGTCCATTTGCTGCTCTGGGAGTTCAAAGAAGGCACCAAATTGTTTCCGTTGAGGAGAGAGCTGCGGGCATTCCATTACAAGGTGGAACAAGGCTTCAATGGTTGTTTGAACTTTGCAAAATCGGCAATGTTGGTCCTTGAAGGATATTTGTCTAGTGGTGGCAAGATTTGATCTTGTAGCGAGCGTGTTCAGGCGTATTCTGAGGAAAGTTGTTCTGATGGACGGATCTGGGAACAGCACGAGGTATTTCAGTGGCTCGTGAATCTTCCGGATGTCTAAGGTACACTGGAGGTTCTGTTGGTAGGTGTTTTTGATTTGTGTGGTTTTTATCCCGTCGTTGCGTAAGAGCGTGATTTTGTCATGTTGCGGATGCAGGGTTAAGAGTTCTTCAGATATGTCCTTATTTCCCATCTCTTGTTGGAGGTTCTGTTTCCATTCTTAGAGTACTGTATTGTTGAAGGTGTTTCGTTGGTGTCTCAGGATTTGTATAGCTGGTGATTTTTTGTCGGTAAGCAATTTTCCAAAAATGTCTTGTTGCTTCCACACTACGATGGAGGCTAGTAATTGAGTCGCCATCTCGAATCTTATTCTTGGCATCGGGAATGACGGTGGTAAATGTAGGATTTTACGCCAAATATTGCCTCGAACTTCATCCAGTTTATTGATTTTGCGTTGAGCATAACTTTGGTGCAATAGGTAACAATGAGAATGAATTTTTGCCTGTAGAATGCTATGATCAGGTTGAAGGAGAATTTTCCATATTTATGGTGTAACAGACACCCTTGTCATGCTGGTGATTGCGATTTTTGTTCAATTTTGTCTAGCCATTGTTCTTCTGATTTGGACTGGTTTATCTGAACACCAAGGTATTTGAAAGATCTGAGGTTTTCTAGTTGGGTCCCATCCAATTGGGATTATGGGTTGTTTTTGTTTCTTGAATGGGATTTTGGCTAGCATCATTGTTTTGGTTTTTGCGATGTTGATGGCAAGTTCATTCGTGGACATGTATCTACTCAGTGATGTCAAGGCCGTTTGTAGTCCTGATGCTGTCTTGTCCAGGAGGATGATGTCATCGGCATATGACATGATCGGAACTAGGATGGAGTTTATTTTAGGTGGATTCGCCTGGTTGCTCATTATGTTCTTTTCAATGTCAGCAGTAAAGAGGTTATATAACGTTGCGGCAAGAGGGCATCCTTGTTTTAGGCCATTTTCTGTTGCGATGGAATCTGTGGTTGCGCCTTCTTTCGGTAGTCTGATCTTGATTGATGTTTTGGAGTATAGAAGCTTGATTGGCTCCAAGATGTTTGTTGGTCATTTCCATGCTTTCAGTTTTGACCAGAGTTTGTCTCTGGATATTGCATCAAAGGCCATGTGTAGATCAATGAAGGCGGTATGTACGGTGGTGTGATTTTTGATGGCCTCGTATTTGATTAAGTTTAACAGTATGAGGTTGATGTTGGTTCCAACATTCTTGGTAAGGCCAGTTTGTCTGGCACAGAATCTGCCCGTTTCTGTTGCCCAAGTGGTTAGATGTTTTAGAAGGATGGCTGCAAACAATTTGCCCAGGGGATCAAGGAGGGCAATCGGGCGAAAGTTTGCTGGGTCCTCTCGTGCTCCTTGCTTGTGTATTGGAACAATAGTTGCGGTTCTCCATGAGTTTGGTATTTGGTTGAGGTCATTGATCAGGGTCATGAGTTTGCACATTAGGTACGCCCATGCGGGGGGGTCTACCTTGATGATGGCGTTGGAGGTGCCGTCTGGTCCTGGTGCCCTCGAGGCATTTAGGTTTTTGATCATTAGGAGGAAGTCATCGTAGTGTGCGTTTACTTGCCATTTTGTTTTGTTGGGAGTTGTTCTGTTGGTTTCTTGTGTTGTTCGGGCTTTGTAAATATTTGAGAAGTGGAGGGTCTGGGTTTCCTGCGAGACGTTTGCCGTTAATTTAAGTTGATTCTGAGAGTTGTTGTTGAGTAGATTCCATAACTCTCTCTTCAGAATCAGCTCTGCGTCTAGTTGTTGTTGGATTTTCTTATGGGATTTTCTCCAGTTCGAGTATTTTTGTTTAAGTTGTTATGCTGTTTTACTGTTGTTGTGTGTTAAATAATTAGGTTAGATTAGAAGTAAAATGTCCAAATATCAAATATCAAGATCCTTATCATATCAACCAAAGTATAACTATAGACCAAAATGCAAGTGTCACCATACTACACAGAATAACACAAAATAAGATAAGACAGACTTCTAACACACATTTGAGCGCCAGGCCCGCCAAATGTTGAGTAATCCCTCACAGTAATCCCAATAGCTAATTCTATAGCTGAATTTCTTCTTTGCTACAGTTTAATTCTGTATTCGTCAAAGGCAGTTTATCTAGGTGGGTGCTGCATGCATTAAACACATTAGACAAGGCAATTTGAAGACTGGCATTCCAGGTGTTAGTGCTCTGATACCAAAAGTCCCGGTCTTTAATATGATCAAGATTGTGTATATATTTCCCGTAACATTTTACATATGATGTTGCCATCTTTGGACATTGTGTTAGTCTATGGTTTGAGCTTTCCAATTGGTTTTTGTCTTTACACAATCTGAAAAACCGTTGAGTTTGGGGTATTTGAGATTGCTTACCCACGACCTCCAGGACTGGCAGATGATTAATTCTTAATAATAACAGGAATCTTCTAAGTTTAATGGCGTGGAATAAGTTAAGGTATTTTTGCGCTCGTTTAAAAGTATAGAGCATATAAGTTACATGCGCATAACCTTTGAGTTTCCCCAGATGGTTAAAATTATTTTGCCAGTCCCATGTGTCGATGCGTTTACCTTCATGGTCTCAACGTTTTCACCCTTTTTCTGGGGTCCAACAAATATCTTCAAAGAGCTGGTCCATATTTTCTTTAAACATGGATAACTTCCTAGTACCAACTTCTTCCCCCAGTCTGGCAAGCAACTGGTTAGAGCAGTTATTACAGATCTTAATGTATATTTCGTACGTCGTCCTTAACACAAGTGTTTTAAGTGATATGAGTCCTAGCTCTCGCCTTAGGATGGCCATGGGAATAGATTGAGGCAATCCAAGCAGTTTCCTCTAGAATGAACCTTTGAGGACTTCCAACCAGTCTAAGTCCATGTCGATCAGTGACTCCAATCCATAGGCAATCATCAGGATCATGCATTGAACATATAACTGTCTTGCCCCCAAATCAAAAAGCCGCTTTGTGTACAGGTAAATTGATAAATCAGTGCAGTTAGCCGGGCAGCTTTCACTTTACGTGCTTGGGTACAATGGAAGTAACCCCTTTTAACATCAAACTCTACTCCCAAATACTTGTATGTATCTGCGTACTGGAATTCAAGTGCTCTAACATATAGGCAAGGTCGTGCTATCTTTTTGTTTGAATAGACCAGTATCTTGGTCTTATTGTGGTTAACCACCAAACCATTTGTCTCCGCATATTGCCACAAGTGCCCCGCCGATCTCATTAATCCACGAAAGGTGTGATTGAAGATTACGAGATCGTCGGCATAGCCCATAACAAGACAATGTCCCGTCATGATTTTGGGGGGGATATTTAGTGCCTCCTGTATAAACTGGGGACATCTGAAACAAAAAGATTGTGAAGCAGGGGTGCGGTGACACAACCCTGCTTTACCCCCCATTCTGGCCAATCACCTTGGTCATAGTACCGCCACTGTCCACTTGTAGCTGCACTGTGGTGTTTTCGTGTAGTAATTTAAGGAAGTAGAGCAATCCCTTGGGGCAGCCCAAGTTATGTAGCTTGAGCCATAGTCTTCTCTAGTGACGGTGTCAAATGCTGCTTTAAAGTCGACTTACATTGCATACAAAGGCGGATTATTGGGCTGTAGTGCTCTGCTCCTCAGTAAGTTCATAATCAATCTTGCCCAAAATCCAGGGTTATTTTTTAGGACTATGTTGGATAGCCCATTGGGTCCAGGGGCCCGTGAGGATTTCAAGTTGTTGATTTTGTTTTCGAGGTCAGCCACTGTCACCGTTACCGGTGCAATCAGGGGTCTATCAGGTACAAACCCGTCCCCCCTCCAATATCCTGGTCATTGCGCTGCTCAAGAAAGTCCCCCCACACCTGCTCACCAATGGGGTTAACCAAGTGCTGCCTAGTATTGCCCCTGGCCTTGCCAAGTAGTGCCCAGGTGTGATGGGAGCTCCCTGTACACAACACCTTCACCGCATGCTGCCTTGCTTCACAACATTTGAATCTCTTCCATATCTTTAGCCACATCTTGTATTTATTTTTTAATAATCTTATGATCTTGTATAGCTCCAACAGGGATTGGTTTGATTTTTTAGCCGTGCAGATTTCCTTTCTCAGTTTTCTTTTGGCGTCCCTATTCTCTCTATCAAGGGGCGCCCTATCAATATTTTCTGTAACTGCGTGTAATTGCAGTGTAGCATGATCCCCAGAAAACCTTTGGATCCAACTCTGTTTCCTCGATCGTCATGGACTTACATTGGCCCTCATTACGACCCTGGCGGAATCCGAAAAACGATGGCGGAAATGCAATCCCGACATCGAATACCGCCCGTTGCGATTATGACCCATCACCGTAAAGTACGATGCCATCAGCGACACCGTAGTGAACGCCAACGCTAACTGCACCAAGTACGCGCACGCGCGCCCTGCAAAACCGTAAATTCCGCCATGGCGCAACGGTTCGCGAATGCCGACCCCAGCGGACATCCACATAACGCCATCAAGCATGGCGGAAAGTACCATTCCGCCATGGCGAGAACTACGGCATCGCGAACCAACCGTAAATGGCCCTACTGAGTGCCTGTACTCCACTACCTGGCCACATAGCACAACTCCCCGTAGGCGCAATGTAGTCACACCATGCAACCAGTGGAATGAACAAGTCCCCCATCGCATGCCACCAGTGTAAATCATCATGCAAAGCAGTAACCTGAGGGAGACCGCACCAGCCCTGTACACATGCCAGTTGCCAAACCAACCATCAGCACAAGCACGTACCACACAACTGTACCCAGAAGCCGGAACCCAATGCAGATCACCTCACAATACATCGCGCCACAAATCGGGATATGCCACATTACCAGCAAAGAATAACGCCACACGGGCAATATCTGAATATAAATTTAATGCACATCAAAATCACCAAGCCCATACAGCCATTCGAACATAAACTCCCAACTGATTATCAGTACTGTGGGCTGCATCCGCAATAAATGACCAGCTCCCCCTTGTGTGACGCCCTGTACCCTCATGGCACACAGGGGCTACATCAACGTCCAAAAAGGCAACATGGAAGCGCCCAGGACCGCAGGGCCGTCCCATGAAGTAGGCACTAGTCCAGCTGGAAGGTAGGTATGCTGCTCCTAGCCACTAGTACTGCGTAAGGACATGTGGCCCATTGGCGATCGTCCCATAAGACCGTAATGGAGCTCCACTGATTAACCCGAAGCTGCAGGTGTCGACTGAAGAAGCCATCTGCAGGAGTGGCGTACAGATGGCAGCGGCAGAAGGGGAGGAGATACCTGTCACCCGAATGAAAAAGAAAATGGCATGGGCATCCGAACTCCATACGAATAACTCACTACATGCAACACACTAAACATACAACCATATGCATGCTAGCCCACCCAAAAGGACCAATTCCACCCGAAAATCACTTGCGAAACACAACAACATTAATTGAGGTGAATACACTATCACAAACGAGTGTCTGTGTGCATGCGCCTGTCAGAACAGGATCCATCAGATGGGATTATCAACGTGCATAGACACAAGTGATTGAAGGCGCGTCGAGACAGGGAGGGTTCAACAAGGGCAGACAGACGATGGTCCCACTATGCCAGCTTTGCATCAAATAGCGCAGGGGAAGGGGACAGATTCCAAATAGCCATGTACATGGCAGACTCCCAAATAAATCATCTGTCCATGCATCCATCCATCCATCCATCATTCCCTCATCCCGGTATGAAAACGCCAGAATATCCACTCACATGACATTAGAAATTTCCATTGAGTCTGTGCGTAATGCAGCCTGCAAAATCCACTGTGCTCCTGCCCGGATTCCCAGTGTAGTGAAGTTACATGTATCTGGGAACGTCCTGCCTAATCGTCCACTACGCTATTGCGCATCCCATAAAATTCATATCAATCATTGCATACCCGTCATGGGCCCTGTCCCAAGGACATTCAACAATAGAACGTTATATTTCCAGTCAGACCTGTGGGCGTCTCCACGCCGCTAGTTGAGACCCGAAAGCGCTGTCCTTCGAATTCCTAATTTGCAACATCACGTCGATAAGGCATCTGTGTACGCTTATATTCACAAATTCATCTATGTAGTGCGGCTGTGTGTGAAAATGGCAACTGGCCTCAATCAGTAATGGTACTCCCCTCCCGTCGGTGCACGTCGGTACAGTGCTGCATGAGGGTCCACCGTTGATCGAGTACTACATTCCACTGACCCTTCACAAGTCTGCTCGCGAATGCTAATATAGTATGTGGAACAATGGGACCATAGCAGAATCAACAAATGAACCAACATGCCACTGCCATCTGGATTGAAAACATGAATGTAAATGCAAGATGCCATGCGTCGGATTGCAGCGTTGTGTGCGGGACGTGCTCGCACGAAAGGCATCGCAGCTGACACAGGTGGAATGAATCACCACAGGTGAAGGCTATACAGCCTGAACACACATAAATTGCACACCCAACCCCCTCCCCCAACCACACCCACTCCAGAATGCTACCGGCAGGACTAGCGATGTTGGGCCTGGGGGACCTGATTGCACTGCAAGTACTCCAACTGCAGGAAGAAGACGAACGCCAACTACTCCAACAACCGGCCGCACAGAGGAGACGCAGGAGGAGGAGGAGGCGGAGGAGGGCAAGGCAGGGCCAGCAAGCCCCACCAGCACAGCCACCACCACCACCACGCAGGCAGCCCGCAATCCCACGCCTCCGAGCTAATCCGTTCAACCTCACAGCTGAGCAGATCCACACCCTCTACCGCTTGGACCGGGACACCATAGCCGCCATTGTAAACATGACACACGCCGACCTTGTCAGCATGATAGATAGCCCAACCGCCATCCCACCCCTACTGAAGGTGGTGTCTGTACTCCACTTCCTGGCCACAGGCACCTACCAGCACACAGTCGGACAGTTGCATGGCATGTCACAGCCACTATTTTCACGGACACTATTCCAAGTGCTTGATGCCCTCCTGAAGCACTCAGACGACTACATCACTTTACCACGCTCGGAGCAGGAGATTACAAACGCCAAAGTGGGATTCCATGCACTTGGCGGCATACCGGGTTGCATTGGTGCCATCGACTGCACCCATGTGGAATTGGTTGTCCCACATGCCATGGAGGTCCAGTACCGCAACCGGAAACAATATCATTCTATCAATGTACAAATGGTGTGTGACTCCAACAGGATCTTTACACATTGTTGTGCACGATTTCCAGGATCAACCCATGATTCTATGGTCTTGCGGAACTCTAGGATACCACGCTACATGGAGCGACACGCAGGGCACCGATCCTGGCTACTCGGTGAGTCTCATTCAATGCATGAGAATGTGGGGTAGGTGATGCGTGAATGACCTGGCAGGAAGGGGGGGGATGCGTACGTAGCAATTACATTCCACAAACATCCTTTGTTGTCCACATACAGGTGATGCCGGGTATCCACTGAAGAGATGGCTCCTTACACCAATCCGGAACCCACAGAACCAGCATGAGGAGGACTACAACCATGCCCACTCACGTACCCGTGTGGTCATAGAACAGGCATTCGGCCTACTGAAGGCTCGTTTCCGCTGCCTCAGCAGGTCTGGCGGGGCACTCATGTACCGCCATGAGAAGGTTGCAAAGATGGTCATGGCATGTGTCATGCTACACAACATGTGCGTACGTAGGAATGTGGCCATGCCCCCCGACGCAGAACTGCAAGCACCTGAAGATGGTCATGATGAGGGCGGGGATGTGGCAGCACCTCAAGGAGTCCGCGAGGCACAGGAGGCCTGTGAGATTCGTCAGAGTATCATAGATGCATGCTTCTAGCACTCACGCCTGGTGGCTGTTACATGGACACGGGACTTGTGGCACTGTGTGTGTCTGGGACATGCACATTGTGGACTGTACGCAAAGATAGGCCTCGTACACAAAGATCAATGTCCACACATCTCATTGGATGATTGTGAAGAATTGTATTGCAGATGTGAAATGACATTACACACCCAATCGACCCGCCACCCAATGAAGCCCAACACACCCCCTACACCCTCCCACCTCCCCCCCAAACACCAGTGTCCAAAGATGCTCATTGTCAGTGGGCAGACGCTATTGCAAGCCCCCTCTCCGGGTATCAGGGGCACCCCTGCCTGTAGAGCGCCGGGTCCTCCCAGATCTACGTTGGGGGCTGCCCTGGACGGAACTTGCAATGGATGATGTCTCTGCCTGCTCACGTCCATGCATGTCCCTAAGGGTTTGTGAGAGCTCAGTGAGCACACGGCGCACAGCGGCAAGTTCACCACATACGTCTTTGGACGTCGCATGCAGTTCCCCCCTCAGGCTCTCGGTGCTTCTCTCCATTTGTCCCCTCAGGCTCTCGGTGCTTCTCTCCATCTGTTCCCTCAGGCCCTCGGTACTTCGCTCCATTTCTGCCCTGAGTGTCTCAGTAGATGTTTCAATGGCTGCCTTAGAACCCCCACATTCAGCAGCATGCTCCTTGAGGAGCGTGGCCAGTTGCTGCTGTTGCACGATCATGTGCTCGAGGGACTGTTGCCTCTGCTGGGCCATGCCCATTTGCGGTGGTGTCACAGAGGGGCTGGACGCCTCATGTTGCCTTGCCACAGGCCTTGTGGGGGTTGGCCAGTCGTCGTCTTGTGGGTGCCCCTGCGTGGTTTCCTCATGGTGTACGGGATGATACAAACAGGGGGATTGTGACAGGTCATGGATGGGTCCTACGTCGACAGCACCGTTTTCTGTGTCGGAGCATGCTGGCATGAATGCAGTGTCACCTATGGTGCTGCTGCCACCAGAGGCAGTGCCTTCTGTGGCATCCGTTGGGGGGACCTGTGGTGCTGCTGTTGTGGACATGCTGGCTGCTGGGGTGCCTGTTGGAGTCCCCTCCAGTGTGCTGCCACTTGATTTGTGCTGCTGCCGTGTCTTGATCCGTGCAGCTGAGGTGGAGGGTCTTTGGCCGTTGGTCTTGGCCCTCTTTGCAGGTGTGCTGGTAGGGGTATCCTGGAGCTCGTCGTTTGAATCGGACCCTGTGGTGGAGTAGAGGAGGGCGAGCGTTATTCATGGGTCTGTGGTAATTGTAATGGCATTGTATCACATGCATTGGGGTGGTACCTGAGGGTGATTTGGGTCAGGGCCTTGGAGGTGGTCTCATTTTAGTGTGGATTGGGGATGCAGTTATTTTGCAGTCTGCAGTTAGGGTGTGCATGCTGCACATGTAGGGTGTGTTTTTGGGGTTTTTAATTATTTATGTATTTATTCTGACTTTTAAAGGGCGCTGTCATGGCGATGTATGTGGTCGTTCTCCTGGACATGTGTTCCTATTGCACTATGGGGACACAGGTACTTCACATGGTTGGTAATTGTGGATTTAGCATAGTTTTAATTGGGCCACCTACCTGATTCTTCGGATGTCTGCACTCCTTTCTCCATCCCTCCGACTCCCTCTATGCTCTCCATTCCAATGGTGGAGGCACAGATTTCTTCCCAGGGGGTCAACTTGATGGGTGATTCCGATCCTCCCCCGGTGGCTGTGGCAATGTTCCGGTTGGCAGAGAGTATGCTCCGGACGCGTATCCGTAGGTCGTCCCATCGCTTTCTGCATTGCTGTGGGTTGCGGGGTGCGGTCCCCACCGCACTTACCCGTTGTGCCACCAGGGCCCATATGGACTTCTTGTTCGCAAGGGCCGTCCTCGTCATTTGCGTCGAGAAGATGACGGCAGCATGCTCCTGGAGGGTCTCCGTGAGCACGGTGAGTTCCTCATGGGAGAAGTGGACCTGCCGCTTGCGGTCGCACGCTTTTTTAGCTACTTTTCCCATATTTGTTTTTTAATCTGGGCTGGCTGACGGGTTGGGATGTGTCTCAGGGTCGGAGTTTTTATGGTTGTGTGGGGGTTCTGTTTTATGGGTGTACGGTGTGCTGTTTCCCGTTCCGGCCCCATGTATTTGCTTCCGTTTCCGTATATTTACGGTGACCGTAGTTTGCGCCGGCCGCTCATTCCGGTGACCGCTGAGATGGGTGGCGGTATTGCACCTAGGGCGGCGTACGACAGCGGTAAGGGGCGTTTTGGGGTCATTTCCGCCGTTGCGGACTTTGCACTTCCGCCATGGCGTGATGCTCGTGCCCGATGGGTCGGAATCAGCCGCACTTTACTCCTTCGTGCAGTGGCGGAAACGCTGTTTGCGCTATGGCGGTCATGTCAGTTACTTTCCGCCAGGGTCGTAATGAGGGCCATTTAGTCAAAAAGTCAAGATTGACATCTGATATGGTAGTTTGTGCTTTAGCAATGTTGGTATCAGACAATATTATCATAGTAGCAGCTTGGGTAACTGATATGTTACCTGCATATGTACAGGATGGCAGGAGTTCATGGCCCCGAAATGCATAGAAAGCATCATCCATATTCAGGCAAGGAGATTAAAATCAAATCATTATGCATTCGTGACTCAATGAATGTTATTTATGGGTTGAAATGTCTGTGTGGTCTCTTCTATGTCCGGCTTACAGCACGAAAAGCCAAACAGAGGTGGACCGAACACAAGTCACAAATACAAACACAGAACCAGCGGTGCCCAGTAGCTTTGCATTTTATGATAAAGAAACATACCATCGCACAGGTGGTCAGTCATAATTTCGAAAAAATAATGTCGAATGACAAAAATGTCCAAAAAAAAATGTCCAAAAAAAATGTCGAATTCCGTTTTTTTAAATTATATATTTATTTTGGGGTCCGGGAGTAAACAAAATGGGTAAAACAAAAAAAAAAATTAAAAAGGGGCTTGGGCGGAATCCCCCCATTTCGAAAAAAAACGTATTGAAAAAAAAATTCGAATTTTTTTTTTTCGACATTTTTTTTTGACTTTCGACATTATTGTTTTCGAAATTATCACTATAAACCCATCGCACAATTGCAATTTGTCACTTTAGAGCAAGTCGAGAGTGCGAAGAGAGTGGAGACACAGTGAAGCGTCTACATCTGGGTGAGATCTTGTGGATCGAGACTCTCTCTTCCCTGCATCCAAGAGGAATGAACATGGAATTTGACTGAACTTGTTACATTCAGTAAGACTGGACCCAGAAATGGTTTAGATAGGGTAAGACCTTTGGAGAGATAATTGTATAGTGAATTTCACTTGAGTCTCAACTTTTGAGAACAGGGTTCTGGTGGCACATTTTCTTTTTTTCTTTTTTGTTCTTGATCTTGTTGCGGTTTATTGTATGGCAACACCAAGTCAGGGAGCTCCTTCCCCCACAATGAATGTGTCGCACAAGAAAGCGCTTTGGACTTTTATTAGGTTCTTTTTTTTATAAGGCCTCCAACACGTCTCGCACCCAAACTCAACAAATATCCAGTGCTGCAATGGACTAGGAACCAGGCCGGTGTGTATTAATAAGATGTTTATTCATTTATTTGTTGAAGTCAAATTAGAACACACAGATTACATCAGCCACCAATGTTGTGACAACACAAAATGAAATTATCCTTCTTGGTAAAGTACCAACACAGAGATGACACTAGAATATACTGTACAATAGTTTCCTTTTACATCACCCCCCCCCCCAACACAAGCAAAGCACACAAGAAAAATGAACCGAGTTACACATTTCTCCCAGAACCCCTCAGCCCCCAAACAGACTCTTTTGAATGGAAGGCAGTGGCAGGGAGTGGGAACGCAGTGGAAACATCAGATTACCCCAGCTGTAAGGGAATGTCCTCCAAAACTACACAAAACAGCTATTTCCTGTTTACTGTATGCCGACAACCTTATTCTCCTCATCCATACTCCTATCGGTCTTCAACATCAGCTAAACAACCTTCATCAATACATCCAGTCTAATAATCTTGAAATAAACAAACAAAAGACAAAGTTTATGATCCTAGAAATCCAAAAGAGAAAACACGAAAAGTCTTGGCTTAGACTGGATGGCAACTGTATAGAAAAAGTACAAGAATTTAAATACCTGGGGGTCATGCTCGACAGCACTCAACATGAAACTGCTATGCAAGTGTCTTTAAGATCTAAAACAATCAAACTGGCAGCACAAGGAAAAGCCATAGACAAAAAATGTGGCTGTTTTGCTTTGGTTCCAGTGTTGGAGTTTTACAAAAAGAAGGTGGTCCCCACACTGATTTACGGGGCAGATGCGATGCCAAACATCCCACAAGAAATTTGGCCAAAACGTGAAGCTCTATTTTGGAGAAAAGTTCTCGGCTTGCCCAGTTCCACTCCATTAGCATCCATACGGCGTGAACTAAGTTTGCTCTCCCTTCAAGGAACAGTCAAATCCAGCAAGTTGATGCTTTATCGAAAGTGTAGGATGGCCTCTGCACCTTCCATTTGCAACTTGATCAATCAAGAACTAGAGGCCTTACGATGCAAAAAACTTCTCGCCTGGCGAAATTCAAACATTTCCGCTCTGGACTCCATTGGATGCGACAAAGACACCTTATTCAATAACCCAGGTAGAATAAAAAAAACATGAAAGGAGCAAGATTGGATATCAATGCTTTCAGCAGCCGACAAAAACAAATTGACTGCTCATCTGCCACCCAACACAAAAAAACTAAATGAGCTCCAGAGTTTCATTGAAACATTCCCAAGTAAACAGGCAAGAGATCTCCTCCTCCGGTTGTCTCTCTTTCTCTTCCATTTTTGTTTAGGGTGGCACTGCACAGAGATAAGAGCCTTCCTTAAAGAGCTGCCCCCTCTTCCTTGCATCAAGTCACACTGTTATTTCTTGGAATTATCCCAGTAATTGTAATGCCAATAGTTGTTTACAGTACATCCCCCCTGAAGAATTTCCAGCTAACTACCCTCTTGAAGGATAATGGGAATGAAACATGTCGGGTTTTTTGTCTGTGAGAAAGATGTCACGGTTTTAATAAGGCATTAAGAGCTGCTTTATATCAAGAACTAACAACAGGATCTCATCATTAATTTAAGAGATTCAAAATTAGACATCAGATTTGTGGTTTGACCTAAGATGCTAATGTTTTATATTTGTTATGTTTTATGTTTTGTCTAGTACACAATTGGAGGTTTTTGGTTTGTAGTGTTAATAACAAACACAAAGAGTAACACTTTTTGCATTAACTGTCCTTCCGTTTTCTTGTTTATTAATGGTGTAGGTTTTTTTCTTCACGTTTACACAGAACTTTATTAGTCCTATCATAGGACCTCTTTTTTTCTTATCTGTTCTTTACTAGTTTTTTATTTCCATTCATATTTAGTTTCTTTCCGTTGCTCCACACTTTAGAATTATTGTGGTTGGTATGGTGTATTTAAGAAAAAAGGTTTTATAATATGAAATGAATTTTGTAATAAAGCATAGCAATATATATATTTTTTCAATGATGGTTGTAAGTGTAATTTGTTGCAACTAAGCAGGACAGTTCTTAAGGTATGTGAACAGTTCAATTTGGATCCCTAAGGGTGAGGTTATGAGAGGAGCTAGGACTCTTTCTTTTTAGACAGTACAAGTTCCATTGGGCACTGTCCTAGGCCTCTCCAAACAAAAAAACCCAGTCCTTTGTAAGTTCTATGGTAGACCTGATGGCCATCAGGACCAGCGGTAGTCAGATGTCCCAACTATGCCCAGAGTCTACCATAAACTTCTTTAGGATGCCCACAATCATTTTATTGTACCTCTTAACTCCCCCACTGAAAGCTGGTGGTAGGCAATGCAGAGTTTTCTCTTTACCCCGAGTATAGCCCATATCTTTCTCATCACTTCACTGGTAAAATGACTTCCTCGTCCGACTCAATCCTTAGGGGATGGACGAAATGTGAGAAGATGTGATTGATCATTAGGGCAGCAGCTGTTTCTGCATTACAATTTGGGGCCGGGAGACATTCCACCCACTTGGTAAACAAGCATGTCACCATTAATATGTACTTGTTTCCCCTAGAGGAGGGAATCTTGGGCCCGATGAAATCTACTTGCAAATCTGACCAAGGCAGTGTCATTCCCCTTTTCTGTAGGGGAGCTTGGTGGGTGAGGGAACATGGCTGAAACTGAGCACACACAAGACACCCCTTAAGTATTGGTCGAGGTCCCGACCCATATGTGGCCAGTATGCGACCTCTTGCAAGATTTCCAAAGTTGTATGGAACCCCCTCAGACCAGCTGTGGCCACTTCATGGGCGTGACTCAACATCAGGCTTCGGAATGAGGTAGGTGCCACTCACTGGTCACATCCAGAGATGGATCTCCTTACCAACAAACCGCCTTGGATTCGGAACATTTTAGAAAACTTCATCAACACCCAGAGATCCTCTTTCCCGATGTAATCAGATTCGGTCAGAGGAAAATTCACTGGGTCTTTAATGTGTTGATAAAATTTCCCAATAACTGGGTCCCCTTTTTGTGTCGTAATCAAATCAGCATCAGGGGTATCCTTACTCCACTGGGAAGTTGAGAGTTCATTTTGGGCAAGTGTTTAGGACCTGATGACTGAAGCAACCTGGATTTCCCCCAACAGGGATTCGGTTTCGATGAGATCCCCGTGGATGGCTCTGGTTTTGGCCAACTGGTCAGCCAAGTCATTTCCAGTTTTGTCTGGTCCCTTGATTTTGGTGGGTGTGACCTTTGATCTTTTTCCAGTAAATGGTCATCTCATTAGAGGTGACCAGATCATCAATGGATTGTATTAATTTCCCATGCTTGAGTGGTTTATTTGCACACAGCATGCCTCGATTTTCCCAGTTAATCAGGTGCTCCATAAACTCATTCCTGACATAATCTGAATCAGTGATTATGACTAGTTCTTTGAGTTGGTGGTGTGCTGCAGTGAAGATGGCTTGATGTACCGCCATCAACTCTGCCACCTGACTACTTCGGGGACCGATCTTGTACCCAGCAGAGGGCTCCAGGCCATCATTCACCCAGTAAATCTGAATGGCAGCTACCAGTTCTTTTTCCCCATGATTATCAACATGGCAGGAGCACCCATCCACATAAACTGTGCGTATCCCCAGGAACCTGTCTTCCTCATAGACTTTGTGCGGGGAAGTAGGGTACGCCTCCTTGTTGTCTTGGGTTTTTAGACTTTCGTCCTCGAGACAGTTTTCTTGAGCACAGTCAAGCAAGTCAGCCAATCCTTGCGCTAGGGGACTCTTCTTGTTCTGGCCATATATGACCGCCACAGGAAAGCCTTGCATGGACCGAATCCAGGAAGTAATTCTGGAATTATTCAGGTTCCCTGTTCAGATTCAGTCACTTTGAAGATATTTCAAGGGCTGGTGAGGAGTCTCGACAATGATGTGCTCCCACTGGATGAACGGGCAGTAATTCTCCAATCCCCACACCGTTGCCAGGAGTGCCTTCCCACAATTGTTGAATTTTACCCCCACAGAGGACAAAGTCTTGCTCGCATATAAGATGACTTTGTTGACCTTGTCGTGCATATCAGTCAAACTTCGAGCTGGTTTTTCATCATCTTTTGTTGTGGGATTTGGATTTTCTTCAGATTGTGGATTGGTGTAAAATGTTAGGGTATTTCCTTCCAGTGTGGAATGCCACTTAAAACTGGGAGGAAGGCTGATTTTAAAAAACGGAGAAGGGTTCCCATCACCAGTTTGCTCTCCTTCAGAGATGACAGTGATGTCTGGGACTTGATTGTTCCTAAAGTGGAATTCAATTTTGTTGGACCATTGTTCAATCATGTGGCATGTACCGTTTAAACTTGCATACTTTGTACTTTGTTTTAATTTGATTGGCCGGTTAGTCTGAGTCCAGAGGACCTTGTTCACATAGTCAATCAGGGGTGATAACCTCCGAAGGAGGTAATTCCCCAGGAGATAGGGTGTGCACTCTGGAGTGACGACTATCAACATGTGTTTCACCCTATGTCGCCCACTTTGGATTTCCAGATCTGCAGTCCCCTCGACGGAAATATCATTTCCATCAAAGTTTTGGAGTTGTCCAGGAAGAGGTGTGAGGGGAATTTTGTGACTTCCTGAATTCCTTTGGTCAAAGACATTTTTGGACAGAAGGGTGGCTTGGGATCCAGTATCCACAGGCGCGGAAAATGCACTTTGACCCTGTCTCTTGACAGAGGCATACAATCTCCCTTCCCTCTCCTCAAGGGGGCAAAGAAAATGTGAATTTTGGGCCAGCTTGGCAGTTAGTTTATTTATTTTGAACTCTGACACTGCATGATCTTGGGCAGTTTTCTGTGTTGGAGTTCGGGAATCTGTAAAGAAAATTTGGCACCCAGATATCTGTGGGACTGTGAAATCCCCTTTTCCCCTGATTCTCTGCTGTGCCCCTTTTCCTGGAAACAGTTGCTTGAACCGGTTTGTGGGGGGGGATCTATAATTTCTTTCAGAGTTCTCTGGATGACATTGTTGGGGTTCAGGAACGGGTGGTTCTGGGTCAGTCTCCATACTTACCCAGTCTAAGTTATGGTCTTTTGGGGCCCATTTTCCTTGGGAGGGATCCTCCATCCCTTAAAGAGAAGATTTTATTCCCTGAATGCTCCAGGGATTCGTCCCCTTCAAACGGGATGACGCGGACTTCCTGCATAAAATGGGTCTTCTTTGTCCCTTGGTTTCACCTACTTACCCTAGATTCCAGTCTTTCAGGGATAGGAGATTTGAGTTCAGTTTTCAGAGGTTTCTAGTGGTTTTTCTCAGATGAGAAGGAAGTTTCCTCTAGGGATTTGCCTTCCCCTTGCCCCCAGGCCTCCTCCTCTGGAACCTGTTGATTGTCAGGGTTTTCTCCCCGTCATTGCTCTGGGGCACCAGACCCAGTTTTTGAGCTGTTCTGGGCAGCCATGTTCATTTGAGGGCTCTGGTGAGCCCACAACATGCGACCCAGGTCTTGTGTCAGACTTTGGACATGGCACTCCAGTTGCAACATCCTTTCTGGTTGGTATGGGGGTCTAGAGTCATATCTTTGCTGCTCTTGGGAAGGGTAGCTGTCCCTTCTCCCAGAGTAGCTCGGGTATTGAGGGTTTCCCTGGTAGCCCGCCATCCTTGGTCTCCCTTCTCCCCGATTTGGGGCTCTATTGTCCTTAAAATGTGGGGAGAGAGAGGAGAATTGTTCTGGAAGTTGGGGTTTGGAGAGTATCTGGGAAAGAAGCTTAAGTTAGAGGGTGGAGTATTTTTTCCCTCCTGAGGGAACTTTTGAGGGAAGTTCCGAAGGAAGTTTTGAGGGCAGTTTTGATGGAAGTTTTGATCGGCCGTATTTACCTGATTGGACCCCCCCTCTTGAGCCGGGGGAGTCCATACAAACTACAAGATGGGTCTGTTACCCTTGTACCCACTTAGCCGCAAAAACCTGGAACAACATCCTGAAAGAAATAAGAAACACCAAAGACCACCTACAATTCAGAAAATGACTAAAAACCTCCCTCTTCAACACCACAGATTCAAACTGAAAAAAACAAAACGACCGAACGGGAAACACAAAAAAGGATGACTAAATTTAAGATGACGCTGACAACACCCAGAACCGACCAGAGAAACTCTTACTACAACAAGAGAGACAATGCTAAGTCAAATAGGACACAAGCGACACCCATGAGTACAGAAATCAGCATCCCTAGCCGACTCCAGCCAAAAACCTCACCCGCCCCATAATTGCTACCAGGTATTATACTTGTATAGAGTTGTGTGAATGTCAGCACTGGCCCCACTTGAATAAAGTTGTGGACATTGGCATGGGCACTGACAGTATGGAGTTGTGAATGAAGGCAGGTGCCGCCCCTGGATGTAATTGCAAGTGTTGGCATGTGCCACGTTTCGAAGGGACTGGGAGCGATAGAGGAGTATTTTTAGGCCCCCCATTTCTAAGTCCAAAATGGGGGTATTCTTCACCTCTGCCACATTTGCAGCAGCGGGTGTGGTTGATGGTCTGGGATTTTTGGGGTAATTTTTATTCTCAACTGGCTTTTGGACTTCATAAATCTGGGTGGCCTGTTCTATTACCCAATCCAGGGTCCTTTGCTCATGGAAGTCCCTAACCAGTTGGGTCATTATGTACTTAGGGAGGGCATGAATGACCTCCCTGCTATTGGTGCGCACCTGTCTAGAGGTCTGGGCAAATGCTCGCTTTAGTTCTTGCACAAACTGCAGGAGACTAAACTCCTCACTTTGTGCATTTCTGGCCTGTGTTGCCTGCTCTAGGTCAAATCCCACTTGCCTCACAGGTCCCATTAATTTTTCATTTTCTATCACTCTTTCACTCAGTTCCTGAGAACATAACTCGCTTTTCTCCATGTCCTTCCTTAAATGGTACACTTCCTGACACAGTGCCCCTTCCCCGCAAGTGCAGGTGCCCTTACCCAGCAAGCGCAGTTGCCCCTTCCCCAGCAAGTGCTGGTGCCCCAACCCCAGCAAGCGCAGGCACCCCTTCCCCTGCAAGCACAGGTGCCCTTCCCCGACAAGCATAGTTGGCCCTTCCCCAGCAAGCACAGGTGATCTTCCACAGCAAGCGCAAGTGGCCCTTCCCCAGCAAGCATAGGTGCCCCTTCCCCAGCAAGCGCAAGTGCCGTTCCCCAGCAAGCACAGGTGCCCCTTCCCCAGCAAATGCAGGTGTCCCTTCCCCAGCAACGGCATGTCCCTCTTCCCCAGAAAGGGCAGGAGCCCCTTCCCCAGCAAGTGCAGGTGCCCCTTCCCCAGCAAGTGCAGGTGCCCCTTCCCCTGCAAATGCAGGTGCCCTTCCCCAGCAAGCGCAGGTTCCCCTTCCCCAGCAAGTGCAGGTGCCCCTTCCCCAGCAAGTTCAGGTGCCCCTTTCCCCGCAAGGGCATGTGCCCTTCTCCAGCAAATGCAATTGCCCCTTCCCCAGCAAGCGTAGGTGCCCTTCCCCAGAAAGCGCAAGTGCCCCTTCCCCAGCAAGTGCAGGTGCCCCTTCCCCAGCAAGCGCAGGTGCCCCCTCCCCAGCAAGCACAGGGCCCCTTCCCCAGCAAGCGCAGGTGCCTCTTCCCCCGCAAGCGCAGATGCCCCTTCCCCAGCAAGCGCAGGTGCCCCTTCCCCAGCAAGCGCATGTGCCCTTCTCCAGCAAGCGCAGTTGCCCCTTCCCCAGCAAGTGTAGGTGCCCTTACCCAGCAAGCACAAGTGCCCCTTCCCCAGGAAGCGCAGGTGCCCCCTACCCAGCAAGTGCAGGGCCCCTTCCCCAGCAAGTGCAGGTGCCCCTTCCCCAGCAAGCACAGGTGCCCCCTCCCCAGCAAGCGCAGGTGTCCCTTCCCCAGCAAGCACATGTGCCCTTCTCCAGCAAGCGCAGTTGCCCCTTCCCCAGCAAGTGTAGGTGCCCTTACCCAGCAAGCACAAGTGCCCCCTCTCCAGCAAGTGCAGGTGCCCTTCCCCAGCAAGCGCAGGTGCCCCTTCCCCAGCAAGCGCAGGTGCCCCTTCCCCAGCAAGCACAGGTGCCCCCTCCCCAGCAAGCGCAGGTGTCCCTTCCCCAGCAAGCACATGTGCCCTTCTCCAGCAAGCGCAGTTGCCCCTTCCCCAGCAAGTGTAGGTGCCCTTACCCAGCAAGCACAAGTGCCCCCTCTCCAGCAAGTGCAGGTACCCTTCCCCAGCAAGCGCAGGTGCCCTTTCAGACATACTACCTCGGCGGCAGCGGGATTAACTCATTACCTGGGGCAATACACCCATATGTCTTGAACCCACCCATCATTGCATGGGCTGCGAGATGGAAAATGTGCATTACACTTTCACCTGTTTTCCCTTAGAGCAATGGTGGACCGGCCTACAGGTACCTCTGGAGAGTTCTCGATGGGCCACTGGTGTGGGTGCCCTGGTTTCCTGTTCCTCTTGCCCTCTCTACTGGGTACATGACAACCTTCCTTATTTGTCGCCTCAACCCCCCACGCCCCTCTAGAGCAGTGGTCTTCAAACCTTTTTGACCTGGGCCCCCCCTGAGCAAAATTTGGACAGGCCGGGCACCCCCAAAAATGGCAAATGGACAGTAAGTCCAAATGGCTTTGAACTATTGTGCGCCGTCACCGCAACCTACTCCCAATATAGTCCCTGGGCTCCCCACCTCTCCCATCCCAGTCGCTGGGCTCACTCATCCCACTCCTACCCAGTCCTTGGGCTCCCCCCACCCTGCTCCCAACACTAGCCCTGTGTTCCCCCCACCCCATTCCCAACAGAGTATGAGGGCCAGTGGGAGCTGGTGAATTCTTAAGTGGCAGGGCATAAATATTTCCCATAAAAACGCCATAGCGACCTTGCGCAGCGAGCGAGCCTGAACCAATCAAGGGGGGCTCGGGCAGTTTTCCCCCCATGAATTTTTTTAAAATAATGAGTTCAAATGTTGCATTTTAGAGCATACTTTTAAAATAAAATCAGTAAAAAGCCAAACAGTTTGCAATTGGTGCTGAGGGGTCAAGGGGGAAAGCATGGCATTTTTGACTGGACATCTATGCTAGATATCCCGTAAAAAAAATACCATCCCTGTCCCCTGGGCTCCACAGCGCCTCAGAAGGAGAGCTGATTTTGGCAGGTGGGTGGGAGAGTGGTGCAACAAAAGCATATTTAAAAGGGCTTTGTTGTACAACCCTCCGTCCCCCTTTTCCCCCCACTCACCAAAATCAGCTCAATGGACCAAAACAAACACACGCACGAACACACATTCACACAGTAATGACTCTACACCCATCACCATACACTCATAACACATGCATGCACGCACCCAGACAAATATTTAAATAAAAAAGAAATGAACATAAAAGTACTTTCTGCGGGGAGCTGCGCATGGGTGCTGTAACGCCCCACTCCAGGTTGCTCTGTTCGTATGTATGAGGAGGCGCAGGAGCTCCCCCTCGCACATGCAGTGCCCCAGCCAGCATTTCCAATGAGCTATGCAAGGCTGGTGAAACAAAACACCCCCAACCTTGCATGGCTCAGTGAGCATGTGCGGCTGGGGTACTGAACTGTCAAAAGGGAAACAGTATTTTCCTTTGACAGCTCAACCAGCCTAGGAGCAGCTGGGAAAAGCAGCTGAGGGAGTGCTCAGTGTTTCACTGGGCTGGCTCCTCGGCTCCTCCATAATGGGTGAGGTGGCCACTGGGTGGGCGCCCCCTCGGCCATTCAGGATGAGCCGCCAGGCTCGCACTGGCCTATAGGGCAACATGGCAATGCCTGTACCAAAAACGCAAAATGCTAGTGTAGGCCAATCAAAATGGGCCACTTTTTTGGCCAATGTGGGCCAGTTTGATGAGTTACTTTACTATGCAGGCAGTAGTTTTGACCATTGTTGCTAAATAAATATTCTTTAAATATCACAATTTGCTTACATTTGAACAAAAACACCCCTTTGGATACTATTCAAACAGTCTGTGACTAAATGAATGAATATTCATTTGCAACTGTGGGCCACTTTTTCATTGGTGCCTAAGACAGTTCTATGGTCCAGTCCGACCATGTGAGCCACCCCTGCCCATTTCCTCCAATCTAACATTTTCTTTTTACATTTCATGCTGGGCTCTCGCACCCCCCAAAGCTTGAAGACCTCTGCTGTAGAGTAAGGGACTTGAATCCCCTCCTGTCTCTATTGCTCAACTGGGCGAGCTTGAATGGCGGCCACTCTGGATATGCTCTCAAGGAAGCACAAGCAGGCCGTCGGGTGCCAGTGAGGAGCAGACACACCACCTCTACCCACTGAGCACAACCACCCCTCCCCCATCCGCCCAGCACAGCCACCTCCCCAGTAGTATGACACAGGCTCACATCAATTAGTATGTTGGCTCTTGCCTGGATGATGGAGAAAATAAGTCTAGGATCACTCATTCTAGCTCACACATTCACATATAGTTGCACCTGACTATGTGACAAGAACTGGGAAACAGTGTGCTCAAGAGCAGTGTGAAACCCCGTCAGGGGTCAGCAAATGGCTTTTTTAGTAGAGGGTGCACAAGGGAGGGCTTGAGGGCATTGAGGGAAAGAGCCTCTAGCAAAAGAGTAGTTGCAGAGGGCAGACAAGGAAGGGGCGAGAATGTCGACGCTGTCCTTGATGGTTCTGAGGAGCAGGGTAGCACCTGTTTAGAGGAGACTTTCATAGAGCGGACAACTCGAGATCTCCTCTAGTTCAATAAGAGAGAGGGAGGCGAGTGTGGCGGATCCGAAGAGGTGGAAGAAGGAGTGGGTGGAGGTAGGGAGCAGATGACAGAGAGGGAGATTTTGCGAAAAAGTGGGAGGCCAGTGTGGAGCATGAGGCCTGGGAGGGAGGAGGAGAAGAGGAGACAGCAGTAGGATTGGCGAGTTCCTTGCTGATTTTAAGGAGTTCAGCCATGTTAGTGGCTCCATAGATATGCGCTTGGACATGGGCTCTTTTCTTGAAGTAGATGGAGAGACGGTATTGCCTTTGGAGTCGGCGGCAGGCCAGTTTGTCAGGGGATGATCTAGATATCTGCCACTTCCTCTCTGGTGCTCAAAGCGTCTAAGTCAGAGTCATACCAAGAGTTGCATTCAGAGGCCGCTTCATGCAGATCCTCATGACAGGGGCAAGGATGTCCAGGGTGTTAGTGATAGAGATAGAGATATGGAGGTGAGGACAGAGTCAGGGGGAGAGTCCAGAGCAGGGGACGGGGGAGGGATGAAGGAAGAAGCAAAGGCAGCGACTGACACACGCTTCATCGGTCGAATGACAGAGGAGACTGGCAGTGCTGGGGGATGGAGACTGGGGACTGCAGAGGTATGAAAGCAAGAGATGAGAGAGTGGTCAGACCAGGAGAGAGTGGTAGTGAAGGGGTGGAAAGAGGGATGTCTGTTGAGATGAGGGCATCCAGGGTGTGCCCTGCAGAGTGGGTTGGGTCAGAGGGGAAGATAGTGAGGGAGAGAGTGTTGCAGTGGTCACGGAAGAGAGCAGTGGCCACATCTGTGGAGTCGAGATGGATGTTGAAGTCCCAGAGGAAGATAAGTTTGGCAGAAGAGGCAAGAAGAGGGGAGGTGAGGTCGGCCCATTCCGAGAGGAAAAGCGAGGAAGACACTAGGAGGCGATATGTGGGTGTTCTGCACTTCACTCTGCAATGAAGTTGAAGTCACAGACATTCTCAGTGCTACATCACAGATAGTTTTGTGGAACTACAAAGGGGGAAATGTCTCTAAAAAACACTTTTTGGGGTGTATCCATCAATGGTGATTTTTTAAAGGTACGTGGTGAAATTCTTCTAATAATAATAATGATTATTATTATTGTTATTATCATTAGGCTATTTATTGAGTGCAAACTGAACTTCAGGCGGCAACTAAACAGTTTACAATCATAGGGGGAAGAAAACAGCGACGGCAGCAGAGAAACAGGAAGCGGGGAGCTAACGATAGGGTGGGGGAGGGCAACAAGGGATCTACAAATATCCAGGGCAGGAAACAGTGGGGAGCAGATCACCCAGGGCAGGAAACAGTGGGGAGCAGATCACCCAGTGTCACGTAGGGTGGGGAGCTGCAGGTGTGTGGACCTAGTAACCAGGCCAGGAAACGGTGGGGAGAAGATCACCCAGTGTAGGGTGGGGAGCTGCAGGTGTGTGGACCTAGTATCCAGGGCAGGACACAGTGGGGAGCAGATCACCCAGGGCAGGAAACAGTGGGGAGCAGATCACCCAGGGCAGGAAACAGTGGGGAGCAGATCACCCAGTGTCACGTAGGGTGGGGGGCTGCAGGTGTGTGGACCTAGTAACCAGGCCAGGAAACGGTGGGGAGCAGATCACCCAGGGCAGGGCACAGTGGGGAGCAGATCACCCAGGGCAGGAAACAGTGGGGAGCAGATCACCCAGGGCAGGGTACAGTGGGGAGCAGATCACCCAGGGCAGGAAACAGTGGGGAGCAGATCACCCAGTGTCACGTAGGGTGGGGAGCTGCAGGTGTGCAGACCTAGTATCCAGGGCAGGACACAGTGGGGAGCAGATCACCCAGTGTAGGGTGCGGAGCTGCAGGTGTGCAGACCTAGTATCCAGGGCAGGACACAGTGGGGAGCAGATCACACAGTGTAGGGTGGGGAGTTGCAGGTGTGCAGATCTAGTATCCAGGGCAGGAAACAGTGGGGAGCAGATCACCCAGTGTAGAGTGAGGAGTTGCAGGTGTGCAGACCTAGTATCCAGGGCAGGAAACAGTGTGGAGCAGATCACCCAGTGTAGGGTGGGGAGTTGCAGGTGTGCGGACCTAGTATCCAGGGCAGGAAACAGTGGGGAGCAGATCACACAGTGTAGGGTGGGGAGTTGCAGGTGTGCAGATCTAGTATCCAGGGCAGGAAACAGTGGGGAGCAGATCGACCATTGTCACCTAGGGTGGGGAGCTGCAGGTGTGCAGACCTAGTATCCAGGGCAGGACACAGTGGGGAGCAGATCACACAGTGTCACGTAGGGTGGGGAGTTGCAGGTGTGCAGATCTAGTATCCAGGGCAGGACACAGTGGGGAGCAGATCACCCAGTGTAGAGTGGGGAGTTGCAGGTGTGCAGACCTAGTATCCAGGGCAGGAAACAGTGGGGAGCAGATCACCCAGTGTAGGGTGGGGAGTTGCAGGTGTGTGGACCTAGTATCCAGGGCAGGAAAGAGTGGGGAGCTGATCACCCAGTGTAGGGTGGGGAGTTGCAGGTGTGTGGACCTAGTATCCAGGGCAGGAAACAGTGGGGAGCAGATCACCCAGGGCAGGGCACAGTGGGGAGCAGATCACCCAGTGTAGGGTGGGGAGCTGCAGGTGTGCAGACCTAGTATCCAGGGCAGGAAACAGTGTGGAGCAGATCACCCAGGGCAGGAAACAGTGGGGAGCAGATCACCCAGTGTCACGTAGGGTGGGGGGCTGCAGGTGTGCAGACCTAGTATCCAGGGCAGGAAACAGTGGGGAGCAGACCACCCAGTGTAGGGTGGGTAGTTGCAGGTGTGTGGACCTAGTAACCGGGGCTGGAAACAGTGGGGAGCAGATCACCCAGTGTCACGTAGGGTGGGGAGCTGCAGGTGTGTGGCCAGGCTAGGAAACAGTGGGGAGCAGATCACCCAGTGTAGGGTGGGGAGTTGCAGGTGTGCAGACCTAGTAACCAGGGCAGGAAACAGTGGGGAGCAGATCACCCAGTGTCATATAGGATGGGGAGCTGCAGGTGTGCAGACCTAGTATCCAGGGCAGGAAACAGTGGGGAGCAGATCACCCAGTGTAGGGTGGGGAGCTGCAGGTGTGTGGACCTAGTAACCAGGGGAGGACGCAGTGGGGAGCAGACCACCCAGGGTAGGGCACAAGGGGGAGCACATCACAGTGTCACCTAGGGTGGGGAGTTGCAGGTGTGTGGACCTAGTAACCAGGGCAGGAAATAGTGGGGAGCAGATCACCCAGCCTAATGTAGGGTGGGGAGAGGAGGGTGTGTAGACCTAGTAAGCAGGGGAGGAAACAATGGGGATCAGATCACCCAGCCTAATGTAGGGTGTGGAGAGGAGGTTGTATGGACCTAGTAAGCAGGGGAGGAAATAATGGGGAGCAGATCACCCAGCCTAATGTAGGGTGGGGAGAGGAGGGTGTATGGACCTAGTAAGCAGGAGGAAACAGTGGGGATCAGATCACCCAGCCTAATGTAGGGTGGGGAGAGGAGGGTGTGTAGACCTAGTAAGCAGGAGGAAACAGTGGGGATCAGATCACCCAGCCTAATGTAGGGTGGGGAGAGGAGGGTGTGTGGACCTAGTAACCAGGGCAGGAAATAGTGGGGAGCAGATCACCCAGGGCAGGGCACAGTGGGGAGCAGACCACCCAGTGTCACCTAGGGTGGGGAGTTGCAGGTGTGGGGAGCTGCAGGTGTGCAGACTTAGTATCCAGGGCAGGAAACAGTGGGGAGCAGATCACCCAATGTCATGTAGGGTGGGGAGCTGCAGGTGTGTGGCCCTAGTAACCAGGGGAGGACACAGTGGAGAGCAGATCACCCAGGGCAGGGCACAGTGGGGAGCAGATCACACAGAGCATGGCACAGTGGGGAGCAGATCACCCAGTGTCACCTAGGGTGGGGAGTTGCAGGTGTGGGGAGCTGCAGGTGTGCAGACCTAGTATCCAGGGCAGGAAACAGTGGGGAGCAGATCACCCAATGTCATGTAGGGTGGGGAGCTGCAGGTGTGTGGACCTAGTAACCAGGGGAGGACACAGTGGGGAGCAGATCACCCAGGGCAGGGCACAGTGGGGAGCAGATCACACAGAGCATGGCACAGTGGGGAGCAGATCACCCAGTGTAACCTAGGGTGGGGAGTTGCGGGTGTATGGACCTAGGTGTTAGGGAGGAGCCATTCCTTGAAGATATTCACCCTCCCTGACAGTGAAGGCATCTACGGCTAGTAAAGCGGGTCCCTGGAGGTACATCATGACTTTTGAAGGTCTAGTGGTCTTTGGGGCACCCTAGTATGGAAGGAGTGGGGTTGAGTCCCATCATTTCCCCAATAAATAACTGTATGTAAGAGTTCTTAGAGACACATGTATACACGCTCCCAGCTGACATTCCTTTCATGTAAAGCCATGAATGTCTAAAGGGGATACTAATGTGTTCTTTTTTAATACTTTCTAGGCATCGTTCATTAGGTTCTGGGGAACAGGCCGTGCTCCCTGTATCTTTTCATGGCTTGGCTCCAGGAACCGGAAGCAGCAGGAGCAGGTTTGGGCCCATCTCACTCCCTCTTCTCTCCCCACAGATCTACGGGCAGTACACGGACCAGCTCTCGGACTTTGCTCGTAGGGAGGCAGCCAAGCTCCTGCAGGAGAAGCAGGCCAAGGGGCGCAAGGCCAGCAGCCCAAAGCGCGACAGTGAACCGGACGTCAAGCGCCCACACTACTCCAAATGGCAAGGTAGGCACTAGGGGCGTGGGTGTCGGGCAGGGGAGGCTGAGGGAGGCTGTGTGGCATGGCATGATCCCGCACTCCTAGGGTGGTCTTTCTCTCTGGGCACAGCACCGGTCCCTGGGACTCCTGCTCCGCCGGAAGTGCTTGCACTGTGTCTGCACCTGTGGCAAGGGAAGGCGCCCTTCCTTAGAAGCACTGCCACACAGCACAAGGTGGGGCTGACACCTAATGCCCCACATCAGATGAAGCTGCATTACAAGGCTCTCTATAACCAGAAAAGTGCTATTTTCCAAATACACATCTGAGGTGAAGGCCCACCAATGTGGGTCGTTGCTGGCCACATAATCCTTTATTTGCACTCATTTTATATTAATCCGTGTTCCATAGCACTTAATTCAGGGACCCAAAGCGCCCCCAGAAGAATGTGTTCTGGGCTCCTAAACCCTTGTGCTTTTCTTCTTTCCCTGGTTCCCACTCCCTAATTACTCCACGTGTCCCTTAGTTATTACTTCTCTTTGGTACCAAATAACACATCAATGTTATTCATCAGCAAATGTTAACTTCAAAATGTTTGAAACAGCACATTGGGTGCAGACGGGTGCATTGGGTGCTGAGGGGTGCATTGGGTGCAGAGAAGGAATAACTGTCCTGACACGAAGTATTAAATATACATTAATAAGGATCAGAGCCCAATTTATCAGCTCCCCCATCCCCAGCACACATAAATGCCAGACAGCTGGCTACATCTGTTGATATATCTGTCAATAAAGGTCAAGTAATATTGTACAACATTTTGAATATTGATTTCAAATAAAAGAATGATGCTTTTTAATATTTTTTATATGCATTAATACTGCAATACATCCAAAATGTAACAATCTTGAGCAATAGTCGATGCCCGGTTGAAGTTGATGCTCATCGCGTTTTGGGGAATAACCCCCCTTCTTCAGCAGCTTGGTACACTAAACAAGAAGAATTCAATACATTTTTATTGCTCTCTTCAAGAAGACTATCCATTCGTCGACCATCACCAATTGTGCGAGCCTAAGTCAACATGCTAAGGGTTCACAGTCTAGCCATAACGAGGGCATTGAGGCAATATAATGGATTCTTCTGAACTGGTGAGGGGGGACAGAATTTTCCTCATTGAACTAATTACAATCATATTTTTCAATAACTATTTTATATACCAAGGCAAATTCTATGGCCAGGCCCCAGGAACCTCAATGGGCTCAGCCATGGCCCCAGTATACGTGAACATCTTTGTGTACTGGCTTCAATAGACATTCATTTTGGACGATCCTCAATGGTTGGGGAAATTGGTCCTTTGGAAATGCTATATTGACGATATTTTTGGGATATGGAGGGGTAACAGAGAAGAATTTAGGATATTTCTTAAACATCTTAATGATATACACACACACAATTTACCCTTGAAATTGGCGAACCCTGGTTACATGTTTTAGGCGTAGAGTTGAAGATTGCGAGCAATAGGATAGTGACATGTTCATATCGGAAACCTACTGATGTGAACAATTTATTGTACTACGCTAGCTTCCATCCTAGAGCAATGACCAAAATAGCCAGATCTTGAGATTAAAAAGGAACGCTACATATCCAGAAACATTCAATACAGAATGCCACAACTTGGAAGATCGTTTCATGAATAGGGGGTACCCAGAGGAAGTAATGAATGAAGCAACGGAAAGAGCTGCCCAAATCTCGAGGGAATCGCTATTGAGAGTGACACATATAGAAGTGGACACTCAACTTCTGTATGTCTCAAAATACTCTAGACAGACTTTTCAGATTGGGAGAATCTTGAAGAAAAATTGGGATATTTTCAAGAATGATTCTTAACTTTCAAAATTGTTTCCAAAGGCTCCCATGATGGCCAATCTAAGGGATATGCGTGTTTGGGCTGAGAAACCGCCTGGGGCCGGCAAATGCCTCTAAATACTCACAGGAAGGGAACATTCCAATGTTTGGGGTGTCAGAATTGTAATAATGTATTGAAGGAAGAAACCATCAGACATTCACATATTGGAAAAGAAATCTAACTAAGGGGTTATTCCACATGCATGACTACAGAGATCATTTGTGTCATTAAATGCCCCTTGTGGTTTATTGCATGTGGGACAAACATCGAGAATGGCAAGGGACAGGTGGACAGAACACAAGTCCAATGTCCATACAGGCAATGCCAAGTCACCAGTTGGACAACATTTTAAGGACACACATCACACAATTGCCCAAATGCAATTCAAGATAGTAGAAGTAGTGAAAGCACTGTTACGAGGGGGAGATTGCAATAAATGCTTATTCCAAAGGGAATTATATTGGATACACCTGTAGGATACTGTTCCCGCGAGGGGACGACGAGGATTGGATAGCTGATTGATGAACATCTGTAAACCAACGTTGGTTATGGAAAGTACGGGCTATGCATACTGTTTTGTTTAGCATTTGGGTCCAGTTGTGGGCAATAATTATGACTGAAACCAATGTTTACATCTAATCTGTGGATCAATATTATTAATCAATGTGAATGCCAACATGCCTGGTGGGCAGGATTTACAGAGAGTAGAATTTCACACGATGGATGCGCCTCAGTCTGCAATAAGAATGCAAAGAATTGGGAATTATGTGTGAATTATTGTTGGGAGAGACTAACAGAGCTCCATCCAGGGTCATTCTTTATTCCAGTCAATCATCGGATGACATTTAATTTCAAAACTCTTTAAGTACAAACATTCTGGGTAAATACACTATCCGTTTATAATAGAAGCTTCGACATGGCCGTCACAGTTTTTTGATTTAAAGCATAATCCGCTGATAGCAAATTAATTGAAGAGCACAAATATCCTTCTATATGTTGTATTCACATTTGGACTCCTAAAATTGCCACCACACTGATCCACACCATTCGTTACCCAAGACGGACCTCCCAAGGTGGCCATTACGCTGGTCTACATTGCAACATGATTCGTCGATAACACGCGGATCACATGGCACTAGATACTTCTGGGTTCAGATATCTATCCGCTGTAGCACGCAGGATTAACAGTCTCTACAGATGCAGAGACCAGTTGGTTTTGACTGCTTTGCTCTAAACTAAAGTTGGAAGAGGTAAGGCCCCCAAGAAGGGGGACCCTGATGATCGAATCATTTAATTTATCCATATGTAGGCCCTTATATGGGGTCTGTTCATTGTAGGTCACAGAAACGAGACACTGAGAATTCTCCTTTCAAGTTTTGTCATCATAATCAGATCGGGAATTTCATTTTAAGAATCTTCATGAGAATTGGAGAGATTTTTGAAGGTAGAAAGACCATCAATAAGAGGCGTCTTTGGTTGCCAGTAGCTCTTGCAGTAATTGTGTACTCATTTGGGTTAAACATTTCTTTACAGCACGCCATAGAGAAACGACACCCAATGTAATTTATGGGCAGAGTGCCCCTGAATCTCTATAGATAACTGCAAGATTAGGTAGGTGGTTGGTTACACTTCCCATTTTTTGCACAATGGTGACTTTGGGGTCACGTATAAGTGGTGTACTTGAGATTACATATGAGCAGGTGGGAGACCTTGATGAACAATCTTTTGGTATGACAATGGAAATCATTTAGAACAGATGCAATTGAGGGTGATGGGCACTTTGACTTCAATTGTTAACAGGGCGTGATATAGGAGTAAGATCATGCATTTAGGCATCTGGTGTAATTCTGAACATGGGTGTGACTCGGGTGGAGGCTTCATAGATTGTGAACCCTTGGCATGTTGTCTTAGGCTCGCACAATTGGTGATGGTGGACGAACAGATAGTCTGTTTTAAGAGAACAATAAATGTGTATTCAATTTTTCTTGTTTAGCGTACCAAGCTCCTGAAGAAGGTGTTTTATTCCCTGAAACACGCTGAGCATCAACTTCAATCGGGCATCGACTATTTCTCAAGATTGTACATTTTTAGATGTATTAAAGTATATACGTATATAAAAAAAAAAAACATCCAATTTTTTTCTTTGAAATCAATATTTAAAATGTTGTACAATATTACTTGACCATTATTGACAGATATATCAACAGATGTAGCCAGCTGTCTGGCATTTTGGTGAGCAGGGGGCGGGAGTGCTCATAGATTGGACCCTCATCCTTATACATGTATATTTACTGCTTCATGTCAGGGCAGTTATTCCTCCTTTGCACCCAAGTTTTGTGAACATTGAATGAAAAATCATTTGTAATTCTGTGGATCCGTTCATGAGTGCACCAAATTGCACATTTGGTATTCGTAATTTAGTACAGGCACATACCGACCAATGGGATCAGCTAAAGTGAATGCTTTGAATTCTTTTATTTTACTGCATCATAATGCCCATTATTTAATAACATAAGGTATTATTAATTAATTCATCTTTTATAACACATGTAATACCAGAGACCAGTCTCTATGGGCGGGACGAGGATTCAAACCTGTGTTGCTCTGAGTTGTCTTGCTTCCAAGACAAGCGCGTTCCCCATGAGTTATCCTCCCAGCCCATTATGTGACCTAATTCTCAGGTGAGAAGGGACAGCATTAGTTTCGGTCCCCAATTGATATCAGGAACCTTCATCAGGATGCAAAACATATTAACACAGGGCCATCGGTACAGAAACTGATCTGTTGCTGTCTGTGTTAGTGGGAGGACTTATATTTCATTATGACGACACTTCTTGGTTATGCCCAATATAAAATTCTATATAAATGCCCAAACAAACTTCTTACTGTTAGGCAGAATCCTGTGCAGTGCCCTTAGGGAACACTACAGACAATTAAGACTACAGGTGGTAGTACAATTTCACCTTTGGTACAAGCCTGTACTACACAGTTATGGTGGTAGCAGTGGCTGAGCAGCCAGACTTATCTCAAGAGCAAATGAGCAGTAGCAGAGATTACACAAAGGACCACAATTACTGTGACTCACACAAACACTGACTCAAGGTTTCTGGTTAAAAAATATAAGTACATTTATTTTTAAACCATCTGTTCACAAAACACTTCACTTCTATTAAACAAAACCACACTCTAAATATAGCACACACACACAACCAATTCCTTTGGTTCAGGTCAATTCAAGGTAAGTACATTGGGATTTTACAGACCGGTGTTGTGAAACAAAAGATGTTACCGGGGTTTAAGCAGCGCTCACTTTTCGACAGTAATGACAGTTCGGTCTTACGAAAGAAAAGCGTACCCGCGGGAAGAATTGTGACCGTATTCAAAACACATTTAGCACATTGAATAAAAACCAAGGAATAGGGGATAAAAATCATAGGCAATACTTTTGTCAAGGCACTCGAATCAGAGGACGTGTTCTAAGAGACAGATAAAGTCAATAGGCCTGCGCCAGTGTCGAATGGAGCAGGGCTCTGTTGTCGAGGAACACACGATTAGAACAGTTCGAGATTAACGTTGCCAGGAGTACTTGGATATTGTCAAAGGGAGGCAAAAGTTATAAGAGGGAAGGAAGAAAGGACAAGCCTTCGCCAAGGAAAAGGGTTCACCCCGATTCCTCAAGGTCGGACGGAGAGAACGACCAAATGGACACAGTACCTGATTCGAATGAAGAAAGCTGGTGCCACTGCAGTTGTTCCTGGTAGTTCCTGCAGACTCACGGTTCCTGAAGCTTCAGTCGTGGGGAAAAGAAGGAGGACGTCTGGAGCGATCTGCACTACCCAGGGATGAGGCCAGCAGCAGCAAAGCAACGGTGAATAAAAGGAGCGCTCCTTTAAAACAGGAGAGGGCCTTCTGATGGCTATCCGAAGCACTACAGTTTCGTGCAGCGATTTCGACCCAGGAGAGGATTCTCTGGCTGTAGAAAGGTGAGCTGGTCGATCCCACCGGGCTCAAGGGACGAAGACTCCGGACTGGATCTTCTCTGACGTTGAAGGAAAGATAGCTCAGGACTGCAGCAGGGCTTCACGGGGACTCGGGAGTCGCAGCAGTCGTCTTCTTCTCCACTTCTCTTCGGTTCTTGTAGTTCCAGTGGCGACTCTGCCTTCCAGCCCAAGAGTCCTGCCTTTTATGCCAAAATCCCCCATTCACACAGCCTGGCTGTCAATCACACAGCAGGGGGGGTTGTCCAGCCCGGACAACCACCTCAGCCAATGTACACAAAGTGCGACTTGGGTCTCCAAGGAGACCCTGTGCAGGTGGTTACTAAACCCCTCCCTCACATTCAGCCCACCTGGACACCCAGACGCCAAAGGAGGGCTTCTTTGCAGAAGCCCTCCAAAGGACGGCAAACAAAGAAGGCAAACCTGGTTTGCCACGCAAAGTAAAACACAAGAAGGATGTTAACACAAAGAAATGGCGACTAAACCCGACCAGAGCCAAAATAAAATATATTTGGTCAAGCTCGTTTATGTTCCATGCTAACACAATAGCCTAAAACAGTACCACATTTATGTACTATAATCGTGGTACAAAAGATAGGGTAGATACCACTGCCACCAGCCAAGTCTTAGTGTTAAGGGAGCGAAACAAGGCTCCAGGAGGTACAGACAAAAAGGGAACAGAGTTAACCCTTTCCAATACTCCATGTAAGATGGGGTGTACTGGGTCTGTAGGTTAAATGACTACATAAAGTAAATGGCAACTTTACCTGTTTCTGGGGGACTGTAGTCAGCCCCAGAAAAATTGAGTGAGTGGGAAGTCTTAGAGACAACCTTGTGTCACTGCACTGAAGCTGCTGTGTAACACACACAAAAAGTTGGGCTCATGGAGTGGTGTGGCTCCAGAGCCCAAGATCACACAAAAAGTAGAAATACACATGGCAAATCACATGTAAGAGTGGGAAAAAGGTTCACACTCTTACCAGGTGGAAAAAATAAACCCCATAAATCCAGCAAAGCCGCTGAGGGACTCACTATGTAAGGGAAATTAGCCACAAATGAGAATTCTCCCTAACACTTGCCCCCCACGAGACTAAGGACAGGAGGATTTAATCCACTCCTGGATTAATCTCATACCTCTAGTCGGTTATAAACATCCTAGAGAGACCATCAGCATTTTGGTGGTGACTTCCTGCTCTGTGCTCAATGGTAAAATCAAAGGTTTTCCTTTGTAAGCTATATGACCTACACACCCTTTGAGAGATATCTTTCTTTTTAAATCTGTAGGGGATCTGATTGACCAGTCCCTCAGAAGTTGGTATAACTCCTGAACCTGTGATAGGCTATTTCAAGGGGTCCTTATAAAGGATTCCCTTAGATCTAGAGGGGCCTCCACGTTTCCTCACCACCTCTCCTTTGGGAGCAGGTTGGGTCTCAGGCATCTTGGTTGGAGGGGCTGGGGATAAGCAAGGTACATGCTTCCCCTTCCTCCTACATCGAACCTTACCTATTTTAGGAGTTTCCTAACATTAGGATTTGAGTTGGGGTCTTCTGTAGAAGGTCCAACAGTCTGAAGGTTTTTGGCCTTAGAGTTTTCTTTTCTGGTTTTCCACCAGCACTGAGAATTACCAGTTCTCTTAGGCCTAGAGAGGGGCCCAGTTGGTCTATCCACCTCTTCTTTAGATGCAGGGGGAGTCAGAGACTTTACAACTGGGGGAACAATGATGGAGCTTGGTTTGGGCTCCCATTTCCCTAACATACTAGCCTGAAATTTGCCTGGGTTAGAGGTCAACTTACCAACACCAGGGCTTGTAGTGGGGTTCGCTGTAGAGGTTCCCACAGGCTCAGAATGGTCCCTTAAGGTGGCCTCTCTAGCCAATTTGGTTTGGTTCTGCTTCTCCATAGTAGGAGGCCTGGGGGTACTGGATACTACTCCTAGAGTTTTTAGATCATTCCCCTACAGGACTCTCCCAGACACCTCACTCTGAATACTGACAGTGATCCTCACTGTTATGTTGTTATACTGAATGAGAGCTGGTAGAATAGGAACCAATTGGACATGGCCTCCAGCAAGTTTGGTGGGGCCTTTGGGTGCCTTAGCAACATCCTCAGGCCTGAAAACTCTTTTGTCCACAACTGTTCTGCTGGCCCCAGTGTCTCTCATGGCAGGGGTGTCCTGGCCATTGACAAGAACACTGTCCACATATTACTCCTTAGAGTTTTCAGGAATGGAGTCATACACATCACTATGCTGTTTCTTACCCAGACCCTTGGACTTTAAGGATACAGTTGCTTGAAGAACCAAAGGTTCTTCAGCAAACATGTGAAAGTGAGCACTAGCCATCTGTTACTCACCAACCAGAGGATGAGAATAGGTAGGTGACCGCGTCTGGAATTCACCGGGTGTTGATTGAAGAGCTCGGTTGGGGCCTCCAACCGAGCCTCCTCTCTATGAGGGTATAGATCTTTAAAATGATATGACCCTCTACTGAGTTAACAGTACAAAAGAGCCTGATCACTCAAAAGAGCAGGGAGAACACACCACCATGAAAACCAGCTGCAAATAAAGAAAAGCGGTGATATTTGTGTGACAGTTATACAAATAGTATTACTCAAACTGTTATGGATTATACCTGGTATACTATCTTGCTACTGAGGCACAGATCTTCCTACCTAAAAGATAGATTATCAATATCAGGACTGTTCAGGAAAACTCTAAGATTAATTAAAAAAGAAAAAATAATACTTACCACTTGGAGTATTGGGATTTGTCCAAAGGAAAACAAAGACAGTATAAAACAATAAACAGGAAGGTTAGTGAAGGTCCTAACCAGATTGGCACGAGGAGCGCACTAGGTACGGGTATGTGCACAAGCTGCGCAGCGTCCACTTGTGCACTTTTGGAAATTAGAGAAAGTATGTCCCAATATCTTGTGGTTAAAGCAGGGCAGCAAAATCCCCGTAATACCCTAGGTATCAGGTCCCAAAAAAGGCTGGTATGCAAGGTATCAGAGTAACAGTAGAGGGAACATTCACAATGAAAGTTAAATCACAGAGCCTCACAATAACCCCATGAACCCCTGCACTCACCGCGTTAGAACACTGTCAGATGTGTCCTGTATGAGGCTAAGGTGCCATGGTCCAGTGTATAGACGAACGCTGCTGTTGCAAGTGAGGAGTGCCTGAAAGCAGCCAATTAGTCTCTAAGGCCATCCTTGCAGAGTGTAAGGAAAAGGCAATCCGGGAAAACAGGCAAAGTTCTGGTAACGAGCTGGCAGCAAAAGACAAAACGTTAGGAAAAGCAATCCTGGAAGGCAGGCAGAATAAGTCCTGGTAATGGGCTGGCAGAAAAAGGACAAAACATTAGGGAAAGCAATCCGTACGGCAGGCAGAGTTCAAACCAAAAGATCCAAAGGTAATGAAGGCGGAACTTCAAAGTCAGTGTCAACTTTAATCAGAAGCAGCAAACCGAGTGACAACGTTACTTTTATGAAACTGAAAGCAACGCGTCAGAGCACCATGATTGGAGGAGCTGGGCACATGACAACACCACTGAAGTGGCATTGGAAGTGTAGTTTGTTTAAGCTCCCTGCCGCCAACACCACTGAAGCGGCATGGGAAGTGTAGTTTGTTTAAGGTCCCTGCCACAATCTCCATCGTGCAACGAACAGAGAGATGAAGCGCTGCACACCATGAGGAAGGGAAACAGGTTTGTGCATGCCGTTTGTTAAACAACCCATTCCTCTAGCACGATGCGTATGGCGAGTTGTGACACCATCTGTACTTCTTCCTCTGGGGAGAAGGCTAAGGAGGTAGTGCTGACCCCTGCAGGGTTACCCTTGCATCTGGTATCTCCTCTCACATGGTCAGTTGACCCACAACTAAAGCATTTACCAAATGCTCTCTGGAATGGGGGTCTGTCCGGACCTACCTCTGGTTTGGCACCAGGTGGTACACTAGTCCTACTTGGTTTCCCTTGTGGCTTACCCTGGTTATGTTTGGGGACCTCTTCTGGATTGGAGGTATTGGGATTCTCCTTGTTATCTTTCTTTGGCTGCTTTCCCTCCTCCGTCTTCTGAGTTGCCCAAGAATCCTTGTGAGTAGCCCTGTTGGCAACCCACAAGTCAGCAGCCTTAGCTAGCTTCCTGGAATCTAATTCCTTTGAATCAGCCAAGTGCTGTCTGAGCTCAGGAGAGCAGGCATCATAAATTGACTCCAACATCACAAGATTATTCATTACCTCATAAGTGTTCACCCTGTAACCCTTAATCCTCCCTCTAAGTTCTTCAAACTTTCACTCACCCAGTTAGCCCAAGGGGTACCATCATGCTTTTTGAGGGTCCTAAACCTCTTTAGGTACTGGTAAGGGGTCTTCCCAAATCTAGCTATCAAATCTAGCTTCACACACTCATAATCCTGTTTATCAAGCAAGGCGAATGGGTGGGTTTGCACACATTTCAGAATTGCCAGTAAACCCCAGAATGGTATGCAGACCTTCTGTCCTTACTTCACATTTTTAGGAAAAGTTGAAAAATCGGCAATCTCCTGAAATCGCCTATACTGATAGCACACGGCCAGACCCCACTCTGTACAGGGCGAATGGGTGGGGTTGATCAGATTTCACCATCACCAGTACACCCAGACAGGTATGCCGACCTCGGGCCAAAATTTCAGCCCACCAACTGTTTTGGGGCTGGAGACAACCCCTGAACATACAAACCCACTTTCCTAAATATATCAATACTAGCGGTACCACCCCGCTGTGCACGGGTCTGTAGCTGAAATGCACGTGGGGGTCTGCTATAGCCTTGTGTATGTTTTATTGTATCATACCTTCCTATTTTTGAAAAATCGTAAAATCGTCAATCTCCCGAAATCGCCTACAATGATAGCCCAGGGCTGGATCCAGGGCGAATGGATGGGGTTGGTCAGATTTCACTATAGCCAGTAACCCCCAGACTGGTATGATGAACCTCTAACAAAATTTCACGCCACCAACTGTTGTGGGGCTGGAGCCATCAATCGCAAAATCGTCAATCTCCTGAAATCGCCTATGCTGATAGTGCAGGGCTGGAACCCACCCTGTGCAAGGCGAATGGGTGGGGTTGGTCATGAGCATTAGAGCCCTTTTGGTAGCACGCATGCAATGGATGGGATGCAGAATAACTCTGACACCAAATAATCGAACCATCTCAGGAAAATGGCAAAGGTATTCTGTTTTATTATCAATTGCCTAAAACCGGGAGTTTCAACGGACATCAACGGACGTCGCACAAGTCATCTCAAAACATTGCATTAAAAAAGTACACTTTTATAGCAAAAATCCATCACACGTGACGTCATACTATGTGGCAAACTAAGAAAAACCTAAGAGGGGTTGTGATGCGCTCAAGGGGAACATCTAAGTATACTTTCCATAAGAGGTTGGTTTGTGAGTGGATATCTACTTTCTGGTGGATATCTTGATCTTGTGCCCACCTCTAGTGCAAGTCACCTTCATCATTATTAGGTGCACAGTATATCATCGGTTCTCAAACTATAGGGCCCTTTGTTATAAAACGCTCTAAAATTGGTTGGCATGCTCGTGCCAGTCTGGTACATTTGGCTCACTAGCCGCACGTAAGCTCATACCCAGGTGCCAGGAGGTGGGCATGAATTTACCTCACCACCCAATTAGCCCAACGTCTCGCATCACCTATGCCTTCTGCCATGAAGATTGTCTTTCAACTTGGTCTTGCAGTGTATTCTCATCTCCGGGAATATAAGGGAGTGTGATCATGCGCTATCATACTTCTGGAGCTGCATGCCCAACTCTATTTTCATCCATGACTCACGTGATGGGAGACCACACTTCGGCTGATTTTGCAGCATTTAATTGTTTTAAATTAATACATCTTGGCACTCATGGTGTTCTTTTCTTGCACCTTAACAAGAGATGATTCAGCATCTTCACGTTCACCGCCTTCAAAGATAGATAACCAGTCTTGGCTGCTTCAACCTTGACACCAGGTTTGGCAGCCCTTCAAGGCACTTCCATGATCTCCACTAATTCTTTGCTGCAACACAGCTTTTGATCTTTCTTCTCCATGGGTTGGAACTTACTAAATATGTGACGCTGAGGTCCAGCTTCTATACAATAGCAGCATCACATGCTGTCTATTTACTACGTGTAGCCAGCTTCTATGATCACTTAGTGTACTTGCGTTGTTGCCTCTGTACAGTTATTCAACAGCTTGCTTTCTGCAGTGCTTCTCGCACGTGCAATCTTCTTTTTTTCATATGAACGTTCACTTGTTTCTTTATGTCGTCATTAGTTTCTGTAAGATCTGTGTAGCTTTTGTACAGTCTATCTTCTCAGTGTGTCACGCTCACTTCTTGTGATGTCACCAGCTCCCCTTTCTCTCATTTTCATATTCCTTCAGGGAGCTCTTCCATTAGATTGTCTTCTCTTCGGGAATACATTTGATAGGGTTTTCTCAATGGGTACCTTTTCTCGAATATTCACCATGGAATGGTAACAAGTGCTGGTGTCAAACATGGCACAATTTCAGACTCCCAGCATATAGGTAGTAGGTGGTGGTACTTCCTGCAGAGGCATGTGGCTGCTCCTCTGCACTCCCCGCTCTGGTCGAGTCATCAACCACATTTTCATCAGTCTCCACAATTTGATATCTTCTTTTACAGAAGTGTTTCTTTGGGGTCCAGTTCTTCATCACTCCCATCTGGGAACCTGCTGATTTGATATGTTCACCCACACTCCAGGTCATGTAACTGCATTGTCCATTCGGATTACTTATTTCTTATGATTCTTTGGACATAGGAACGTCATTCGTTCAGGTGCTACGATGCTGGCCACTATATATTTCCTGACATCTTCATCAGTCAACTCTTTGGGTCCAAACCTTGATTCAACATCGATCATGATCTTCATTCCTACTGCCTTCTTTGCTGTCTTCTTACTCTGGGTGATTATTATCTTGATTATACAGAATCTGAACATCACCATGAGCAGTAGTGCTCCAAGGAACTTGAAGATGTTTGCCATCCACTTCGGAATCCATGACAATATAGATGCAAACCAGCTGTCATCTATAATGTCCTCTGCCTTGTCTTTCATCTTGGTGTGCAGGTTCATCATCAACGTTATGGCCTCTGTCAAGGTCCCATTCTCGTCATCATGAGAAGGTATGAATGTGCATCATGATGGCCCGATTTTGGCATAAACTCCTCCTTCCATCGCAGTGATCATGTCAAGGACATATCTGTTCTGGAGGGTCCTTATTCGTATGGCCCTCAGTTCTTTCTTAATAGCATTGAATCCCTTTATGGTAGTATTCATTTTCTGTAGAAGTTCCCATCTGGTGATCTGCAACCATTTAGCATTGGCCATTATCTGGATCCCAGGCATGAAGATAGTTGCAAATATTGAAGCAGCCTGGCTAAACAACCTGTGCTCCTCCGGAATGGCTTCAAAGGCTTCTATTGATTTAGCTGAAAAATAATTCTCTCTTCTGGTTCGATTGAGAAATTAAAGTGCTCTTCTCTTCCTCAAATTGGCATCTACTTTTGGAAATTCTCCAATATTCAGGTTGCTCTGAGGAATTACAAATACTGGAACATGGATGAGTACCAAGGAACACGTCCCTCCCCAATCCTTGGGCAACATCATGGAGGCTCTGAACCCACAAGCCCAATATCAATGCATTGGAACAGCGGTCCCTGATCCCATCCTGGAGACATCAACTGTAGTTTTGCAGCCTTTGTTATCTCCCACACAAATTCTTCCTTCGCTTCGGAAACACAATGTTGCATTCGCCAATGGAATCACCATCATTGGACCTGATTCATTTTTACCCATGTCAGCAATTTGGCATGTTTCACCCATGAATTCAAACACCCATTGTTTAATCTTTGTACTTATTGCATATATTCTGGCTTCAGTAGATGAGCTGCAAAGGACATCATTCCTGCTTCCCATTCCTTCTTAGATTTTACTTGTCCATAAACCAAGAATCAAGTTTGTTCCCAACTTCCAGGTGATCCAGCTATCTTTGTTATATCAGCACAATCCATTCTCTTCAAGTCTTTTCTGACTATTTCATCCTGTCCACCTGCAGGATACACAAGAGTCTTGCTCTCCCATCCAGGTTTCTCTATTTGTGACGTCTTGATATAATCATCCTGAAACGGAAATGACAATTTCTGTAAAAACAAGGAAATATCGAGGCTGAGTATCACAAAAGGAAATACACCAATCATGGGCTAGAAAGATTCACAGATCTTTATTCTGTACAGTTACAAAGAAACACAGACAGCTATCTGGCTCTCAACACCCCACAATGAGTACCAGCCCGTCAGAGAGAGGAGAGAGAGTGCTGTACATCTAGACATTCATGTTATTATACAATTTTCAGAAATTGTCCAGCCCCTCTACATGTTAATAATCTGCGGCCTAGAGTTCGTGCCTAGTTCACATACAGCTTATACAATAATATGCAGAAGGATTACATGAGTTTGCATTTCCATCAATGTTACAATGGTGATGTATATTCTCGGATCCGCGGTAAGCCTTAGTCTATATGCCTTCACAATTTAGTTCGGCCTGTGTCCACGCTTGAGATTTACTCTGCATTGTCCCAATGTTTACACAGGGATAACTCTTATGTGCGCAGACAATGTTAGGGCAACAGTTCATGTATAGTACAAGGTCTCATTACCTAGTCTAAACAGTCAGCCCTTGGACAGTCTAACCATTAACAGAACTCAAAAGTCGGGAGGCTTGGTTGTAAGTTGAAAACACAGTCCACCATTTTAGAACACAGAATGTACAAACAGAAATCAAAATGGTGGATGATTCTAAAATGGCGGCGAAGTCGATCCGAAATCGGAACTTTGCAATGCGGTTTTCCCCATAGAGCAACTAGGTTTAGGCCAATATAAATCTAAAGGAGGCATTATATGATTTCCCGTTTAACAAACCCTCATTTTGGACTAAGCCAAGTGCTAAACTAAAAACTAGCCGCTTTACTAGTAACTCCACGTCTCAATGTCCATACATCCTGAATCACATTCATCAGATATATCAATCGTCATAAGATCTGCGGTGGAAATGTCCTTCATCACAAATCCGTTGGCCATTCTTTCCGGTGCTTGTACCTTTGGCCCTAACGTTCCCATAGTCTGTGCACAACATCCCCCTAACATTGAACATATGGCAGGAAGGCATTGTACCTGTCTAACACTTGCCGGTAGTATATACAGCACACATTAACAAATCACAGCATTTGATTTGTACATAAGAGAGCACCCAATTTGCATGTTACACATTAACACATTTTATTTTTCCTTGTGATTTAAAAATGGCCTCACAGGACCCTTGTCATAACCATTTTTATACCCATAGTTGGTGGGAAATATACACAACTTAAGGCATATTCAAAAACTCATACAATGACAATTTGCATTCAGTTTTTGCACAGTGTGGTTTAGTACATGTCGTGACTTAGAATGTGGTTGTTATAACCGAACATCTGTCTAGTCTACACTTATGGTGTTTCTGGCATTTAATGCAGTAGTTAAAGGCAAAGGATGAATATACCAGCCCAGCCCTTTTTCCCCATGTTGCGGTAAATGGATGCAAATCCAGCAGTTTGTTCTCTTCAAAATGGCATGAATTGCATTCATTATTAGCAGCAATGTATTATTATGATAGCTCAGTCTATGTTGAGAGTCGCTAGGAGATAGAGTGTGCAGGTGCACAAAAGGTGTAGATACAGTAGGAACATTCTCAGTAGGCAAGAATGTTTCAAGTGGGCGTATTTCTTCCATGTACCAAAATCCTAATGCAGCTAATCCTATGAAACTGGTTAACACAATCCCAAGAAGACAACATGTCTTGAAGGACCATGTATTTGATCGTCCATTGTCATTGTTGGCCACACACGCGACTGTTTGTGCCGCACGAGTAGGGTCGATAACAGGCATTGTTCCTTAAAGCTCTTCTCCGATAAATTCCTGCGAAAATCTCCATAGTCCGTTTGCCGGTGATCTCCTGATCACACGTTTTCTTAGTCTTTCCCAATCCCCAGCCACCTACTTTCCTTCAGTGCAGAAAGTGGCAAAGGACAAGCTCTGTAATTATTTTCCTGTGGGAACAGTCATATCCATACAGTGTGACTAGTGCCGCGGATGCAGATAGTACCTTGTGACTCCTGGTACCATGTGATCTGCGAACAGTGCGTTGTTGCTTCCTAATGGAAGTGATGAATTTGCAACAGAACCAGACAAAGGTGCAAAAGGATCTGCAGAAGAGTGTGGAGATGAAGCAGCAGTTTCCCCAGGCCCCGCGGGCTCAGGAAGTGTCTCCGAAGCACTCTCAGTGCTGCTCAATGCTGAATGATCGCTGGGAACAGAGCAAGTAAGTTTCTCCTTATCTTCTTCGTCATGTGGCAAAGGGAAAGGTATCCTCTTGACATGCGAAGCAAGGATCCAGTGACGCTTCCCCTCTATTCGTACAGCAGTCTGTGTGGCCAATAGGACCTGATCCTCTCCACCGCGGTGCCAGACAGGATGCTCTCTCAATGATTTGGTCAGCACCCAGTCACCAGGTCAGATGCTGTGACCTGGCCCCTTGTATTTAGCTGGGAGGGCTTCTCGCACCTGTTGATGAATCAAATACAGATTTTGAGTTAACCGTTCACAATATTCAGAAAGAAGTACGTGCTCTATATCCCTCAAAGCCCTAGGCTTAGGAAGATTCCAAATATTTGTTGGCCTCCCCATTACCACCTCGTACGGGGAGAGCCCAGTCCTAGTCTGCGGGGTCATACGCATAGAGAGTAACACTATCGGCAAGGCATCCGGCCATTTCAAAATGGTGCCGGCGCACATCTTAGCGAGTTTGTTCTTCAAGATTCCATTGTGTCGTTCTACCAATCCAGCACTCTGAGCATGTCTGGCCAAATGGAACCGTTTATCGATCTGTAATCCGGCACATATTTGTAGAATTACAGCAGCGATAAAATGTGGACCATTGTCCGACCAGATGACCCTTGGCAAACCAAACCTAGGAAAATATTCCTTAAGCATGGTTTTCCCTGTTGTCATTGCTGTGGCATCTTTTACAGGGAAGGCTTCAACCCATTTACTAAAAGCACAAATAACAACCAAGACGTATTTCAGATTATTACAATGCTCCATTTCAATAAAGTCAAAGTAAATCACATCAAAAGGGACAGAAGGTGGACCAGAACTACCCCTTGGTGTTGATGTACCCTTCCCCATATTGTGCTGTAGGCAGACCATACAAATCTGGACGAAACGCTCAGCAGTTTTCGGGATGTTAACATTTACCCAGACAGATTCTAACATTTTGCAGATCTTCCTAGCGCATATGTGAGTGGGACCATGGGCCATTGAAATCATCATAGTGATGTACGCGTCTGGCAACATCAATTTTCCCTCTGAGTTATCCACCCAACACCCATCTTCATCCAACCTCGCCAAGCCCTCAGCCCATTGCTTGGTTTTCTCTAGAGTGGCATCTGCTTGGATATTCTTTATGGAATCAATTCTTTCATCTATAGTACAGACATTTGTGGCTTCCCATGTAGTATACATATCTGAGTAGAGATCAGTAGCAGTCTGTTTGGCTATCTGGTCAGCAAAAGCGTTCCCTTTTCCTACATCATCTATGATTTTATGATGTGCTGCGCACTTCATAATTGCTAGCTGAGTGGGAAGTGCAAGTGCTGAGAGTAGCTAAACTATCAAGGTGCCATATTGATCTTCGCACCATGTGAGGTCAAGAAACCTCGTTCTGCCCAAAGTCTACCGAAGTTGTGAACTACCCCAAAAGCATACTGACTATCAGTATATATGTTTACTCTAATCCCTTAGGAAAGTTCACAAGCTCGAGTCAATGCAATAGTCTCTGTGGCCTGCGCGGAGTTATGCAAAATTCTTTTGGTTTCCACAATCGTGCTTAGTGTAGTGATGGCATAAGCAGCAGTGGATGTACCATCCGTAAGTTTGAAACAGGAGCCATCGCAAAACAGCTCCCCTTGTGGATCGTTCAAAGGTGTATCTTTCAAATCAATCCTGCCTTTAATTTCTTGTTCTGTTGTATAAAGGCAGCCGTGTCACATTTCGTCATTGCAAGCAATGACTTGCGGAAGAGGTAACAATTCAGCCGGATTTAATACACAACATCTTTTAATTTGAATATGCAGTGTAAACAAGATTAATTCATATCTCGTTAATCGTGCAGAAGTAAGATGTTGTGTTTGGGTTCTGTTTAATAGAACATCTACAGAGTGAGGTACCAACAAGGTTAAAGAATGGCCTAGGACCATACCCTCGCTCTGTTTTACAGACGCAGCAGAAGCAGTGACAGCTCTCAGACATCTCGGCAAAGCGCATGCAACAGGATCAAGGGTGGAGGAAAAGTAACCGCACTGCCTATTCTTCCCACCATGTTCCTGCGTTAACACAGCCAAAGCACATCCATCACATTCATGCACATAGAATTCGAAGGCCTTTTCGTAATTTGTTGTGCCCAAAACCGGTGCTGAACACAATGCGGTCTTGAGCAAATCAAAAGCTTTTTGGTGTTCCAAGTTCCATGGCAATGGGATAGAAATGCCCTTCTTTGTCAACGCTAACATTGGTTTGATCACTAGTGAAAAGTTCGGGATCCACTGCCTACAGTAAGAAGTCATTCCTATCAAGGCTCTGACTTCCTTCTGTGTATTTGGGACAGACATGCTAGAAATTATTTTAATCCATTCAGGTGTCAATCTTCTCCCCTCTTTTGACAGGAGATAGGCTAAATAGGCGACCTCCTGTCGACAATATTGAAACTTTTTCAGTGAAGCTTCATGTCCATGCTTTGCCAGATGAATAAACAATAACACAATGCCCTCCTTGCAAGCACTTTCTGAATCTACAGCTGAAAGAAAGTCGTCAACATATTGAAGCAATGCACAAGTAGCAGGCAATTCAAGTGTATCAAGCTGCTCTTTCAAAGCCCTACTGTAGAAGCTTGGACTTTCCGTGTACCCTTGTGGTGCATGGGTGAATGTAAACAAGCATCCCCCTAAATTGAATGCGAACACATATCTACTATCCTTGTGTATAGGAATGCTAAAGAAGACATTCTTAAGATCTACAACACTAAAATGAGTAGCAGAAGCTGGGATCATCGTTTATATCGTCGTTACATCAAGTACAATAGGAAATTGTGGAGCAACAATCTTGTTGATAGCGCGTAAATCAATAATAAAACGAAAAGGAATTGCATTATCTCCTTTCTTACACACCGGTAAAAGCGGACTATTGCACAAACTACCTGCAATTTCTTCAATTACCCCACGGTGTACAAAATTGGAAACTATACACTTCAAAGCTTGCTCACCTTCAACTGAAATCTTATACAGTGGAATATGTGGCAGCTTTACTCCTGGTTTCAAAATGATTTTAACAGGCTCAATCTATAAAACACCGACATCATTGTCATCAATTGCCCATAAACATTCCAGAACGTCACTAAATTCCGGCGGCAAAGGTCTAGTTCAGAAACTGTGAGGCAGAAAATTGCTGTGGTGAAATTGTCAAACGTACTCCATCCGAAGAACAATGAATTACCGCATTTAATTCCTTCAACAGATTCAACCCCAAAAAATTCTCACCGCATTTTGATGTCAAAAGAAACAAACAGTGATCCATGAATGGACCCAGTGAAATCGGTACTGGCGAAGAAACCAGACTAATCACTGGCGTACTGGAAAACCCTACAGAAACATTAGTTTGCCCTGACATTGGAATGTCTGGAACCCGTGAGTGGTCAATGGAACACTTCTGTGCTCCTGTATCTATCAAAAATAGATGTTTCCTATTTCCCACTAGGTAGGGACCTTTCTGATTAATGAGAATTGGCGTCAGTTCCAAACCCTGCTTCAGGCAATCCTAGCGAAACAATATATCGTCAAAGGGAAGGTCTTCAGAGAATAAGCAGTAGAAGGACGATCAAAAATGTTTCTATTATCCATACCCGGTGGCTGATTGTCTTGTGAAAAAGACTGAGAATTCTGAGAAAACTGGCTTCTACCAGGACCCCCTGCCCCAGGGCAGCCTCTGGATCGTCTATCCATGATATCAAATATGTTATTCGACCTCTGCTGGAGGATCGGGTATTGTGCTCGCCAATGACCCTCTTGTCTGCAATAAGCACATTGGTTCACGTGTACAGGACCCAACAGCACATTACCTTGTGGAACATACTGTCCCCTAAACTGTGTATTACCCCCTCTAGGACCTCTAACAATCTGTTGCAACAACACCTTAGTTTTCAAGTCTGCCTTTTTCTTTTCAATCCTTTCCTTCTCATTATTGACTCGGTTTTCATAATACTGAGCTATATGCAACACTTCAGACTGAGACTTAGCTTGCCAAGCGCTCTCAGAAGTCATAATTTGCGACTGGATGTCAGGTAACAATCCACACACAAATTAGTCTACAAATAATCGTTTTCTAGACCTTGTGCTTAAATCTTGTCTACTAAAATCTGAACATACTTGTTCAAACCGATTAAAAAATCAGTAGCACCCTCAGATTTTCCTTGGATACAAGCAGTAAATTTGTCCCAAACAATCCTTCTCTCAAGAATTAAGGCTTTCAGTTTTGTCACTATTCTATCAGGCAAAGCCAGTATCAACTGTGGTGGTCTCTCACCAGATTTCCTTTCTCTATCTTGCCTAGTCAAATTATCCCATGTGTCCCCTAACGCTGGTACATCGTCTACTGTCCTAATCTGTTTCCACAACTCAGCAGGTAGGAGCTCAGGAAATAACAAGTCTATATCTATATATATCTATATAGTGAATACTAACGACTGCAAGACAGATTCCATTTCTTTACAAAACCCTGTCGGATTCTTCCTAATATCTGGGATAGATTGTCTAATGGTATTCACCTCCTGTCTTGAGAACAGGACATGAACAAACTGTGATACATAATGTGCATCAATGTCATAGGCGGCTACACCCGTTGCGGCATTAGCCGGAGCCTCAACTTTAGGGACAAATGTCGGAGAAACCTCTCTCATAGGCAACTGAGAAGTAGGCAACTCCGAACTGAGCAACAGAGCCAAATCGAACGCTATAGCAGCTGAAGGAGTGTCAGACGAAAAAGCTCTCTTGTAGATATCCAATAAATCTTTCTTTTCATACATTCATCCTGCAGGTATTCTACCATTACCTGTATCACTTTCCTCTGCATTTCTGGCGTATACTGACTGTACGTGTCATATTCTTCTACGGGAGATATCGACATGTCTGAAATCCATCTAAGTGCATCTCTTGTGCAAATTCTTATTTCTTCACTCATCGATTTACAAGGAGTAATGAACCATTTCTGTACAAACATAATGCCCAAACTATCACCATCTCTTTCATCATTCCGTAACCTTTCCAACTCCCTTCTATACTCAAAAACCCTCTTGACGTGCTCATATACTTTCTCTGCAGTATCTCTTCAATATGCTAAAACATTCAGATCCCTCAACCCTTGTGGGATATCTTCATCATTCAGTTTGTTCCACACTATAGATAAATTAATTCCCAGTCCTTCAATAAAAACAGTTTTCTCAGGAAAACCTTCTAGATTAGAGAGTGTAGCAAAAACATCAGATTGTTCACCTTTCTCCATGCATTGTCTAGCCCACGCATTCAAGTCTCTCTTTCTCTCTTTAGAAACTGTATTACGAGTTATAATTTTTGATTCAACACCCGCTCCCTTATCAAGTACAAGTGGAGCAGATCCGCTTGGAAAAGAAAGTGTAGACAAATCCTATACAATAGGCAATGAAGGTGCTATTACTGGCACAAAAGACATATCTAACAGGACCACAACAGTAAGCAAAGGTGCAGGTACAGGCGGAGGAACAGCAATAGGAAACAGAGCAATGACTGGCGGCAGAGGAGCAATAAGAGAAACAATAGGAGGAGCAGGAATTGCTAAGGGAGGAGGAACCACAGCAGGAATAGGTACATAACGAGGTGGTGCAGTGGCACCAGGCCTACTTTCATTTAAAAGCTTATCAATCAATTCATCTGATGCATGAAAGTCTTTAGACGGAGATATTTTCTGAATGCCAAGTTGAAAAGCCCTATCCATGTTTCTAGCTGACTCTGACTGTTTCTGCTGGTCATATAATAATGCCTTTTTGGCGTTTGACATATGTCGGCGCGCATGTTTCTCTCTACTTTTAAGCTGCTGTATAGCTTCTTTTTTCCAATTTTGTAATACATCAAATGCTGCCGGTCTAGCTTTTTTCTTTAACACTATAGATTCAAGTATTCTATGCAAGAAATCTCAAAGCTACCATTGATTGGCCACTGAAGTTCGAAAGCATGTATAGTTTGTGTGCGCCAAATATCATTAAACACTATACTACCAATGCCGTACTTACAGTACATAGTACATGCCGGCGACCCCTCCTGTGGTGCCGGACGGCCAAATTCCAAAGATTGTCTGTCTCTGCGGAATAATGCCCTGAAACAGGCAGACAATTTCTCAGGCATAACAGATTTCTGGTGTTACCTGACAGTAATTGTACTTGTATGTGCCAAATGAAATATCAGGATACTTAGGAATCGGGGCATGACTCACCTGATCAAAGGACTAAGGGAGGTCTGATCGGATTACTAAGGACAACAAAGGACCCTCGTGGTTGGTGATTTCGGCAAAACTGCCCGCCTCGATATATGGACCCTTGTCAAGATGCCGTCTCGGACTGCATGCTCACCGTCCAGGGATCAGGTTGTGCAGTACTGTTGAGGTGTCGCGTCTCATCCAAGAAGGGGCCCCGTTTCTCACCGTTCGATCCGGGTCCGATAGCCGCGTCAACACTTCAACGAGATAGCATCAATCTTGAGGGTCCCTATTCAGGCACCAACTGTGAAAACAAGGAAATATAGAGACTGAGTACTACAAAAGGAAATACACCAATCACGGGCTAGAAAGATTCACAGATTTTTATTCTGTACAGTTACAAAGAAACACAGATAGCTATCTAGCTCTCAACACCCGCAATGAGTACCAGCCTGTCAAAGAGAGGCGAGAAAGTGCTGGACATCTAAACATTCATGCTTTTATACAATTTTCAGAAATTATCCAGCCCCTCTACATGTTCTTTGTGGTTTCTTCTCTAAAACATGTATTAGCTTCCATATTTCTCATCCTTTTAATACAATTTATCTAATTACTTTATTCTGGTAATTGCAGTACTTCTTCAATGATCACAATGAGCAGCCTCCTAATCACAGGTCCATTTTTAGGATCCTGTAAAAAAGTGTGAATATCAACATCTCTTCTGACAAGAGCAGGATAAGCTTGAAGGATAAATACAAAAATAGCAAGCACAACCCTATGCACATCACTTTCGGTCAAAACCATGGAGTTTGCCTACTTAGAACAGGTCTGCACCACATAATGAATCTGGATACCGAGTACTTTTCCAATTTTCGATGAGAAATTGACGTTTTGGCATAACTTTGATACGCCAACAAATTTCTAAAGTTCAATTTCTCAAGATTCCTGAAACTCTCAGCAAGGGTTTGCACTCCTGCTATAATATCTATAAGGTGTGTCTGTTTGAGTTTTAGTCTAAATGCAAAATCTGCATCAGCTTTTGATCTATTTATCCTTCTTCTTCTTCATCATCGATCAAGTCCGCACACGCTGAAATTCTTCTTCTTGTCTTGCTTCTGGATCGGCAACTGTGGGAAGGGCAGTCACGCTTTTGTAGACTTTTACGTCGTTAAAATGAAGCCAAGCTCGTCTGCCTTGGACTTTTACTGCAGGGGAGTTATATTTGCAATAATGCAAAGGGGGCCATTAAAGAGTGGTTCATGCGACTTCCAGGTAAGGTTCTTAGTAAGCACTAGATCTCCAACAAATAACTTGGGTGCCAATAATAGTTCAGATGATCTAGTTGCTGAATGGTCGTCATCTGTGTTCTGAGACTGACCCCCTTGATGCTTGTGTTAATCTGAAATGAGAGAGATACTAGAGGTCATACATGTCAAATAGTTATTCAATTCATCACCTAACAATTTAGCTGTACTCTGGGCATCACTTCTACTCCTCGATGGAGGTGTAAGCTCCCTCTCACTAGTTTATGTGGGGTGAGGTGATGTCTGAAACAGTCTGATTCCAAAGGGCATATAATGCTAAGGGTAGGCAATATAGCCATCCCTTCTTCAAAGTCAATTTTATTTTGGCAATCCTTTCTTTAAGGAGGTTGTTGAGTCTCTCACATATTCCATTTGCTCGTGAGTGATAAGCAGAAGGAAATGTATCCTTAATATTTAATAGAAACACCTCATTAGCAAAATGTGGCCCATTGACAGATCTCAGCACTTCACACACACCCCATCCTGGAAAGACTTTGCATACTAGAAACTTCACTGCGAATGGGGCATCAGGGTGTTTACAAGTACCTGCCTACATCTACCTAGAGAAGGGACACACTGCCACTATCAGATACCTATATCCATTACATACTTGCAGCATGTCAACATAGTCAATATATAAATGCTTAAAAGGACCATTCAGTCTGGGTATTACCCCTCCAATCATTCTCAGTGTATGCCCAGCAGTAAACATTTGACACACGATGCAATTTACTACAAAGAATGCAACGTGTTCCAACACATTTGGAATGAACCAGTCTTCCACAATCATTACAGTAAGACTCTCCCTAGTTACATACACTGGGCAGTGCTGCTGTTCAAGTGCTATTTTTAATAATGCTAATGGAATCACCGGCGTTCCAGTGCTATCCTGTTGCCATAATGCTTCTGTGGGAGATAAAGAACACCCCCTTTGCTTCCATAGTTCCTGTTCTTCCTGCGGGGGAACTTCCTTGAATTTCCATTAATTGGATCATCAGTAATTTATGACACCCTTCTTGCATCACCATGGTCTTGACTACTTTCTCCTTGACATTTGGAGTATCAAAACTTGAAATATCTGGGGTATATGCAACCCTTTTGGCTTCTACATCTGCGGCTTCATTTCCACAAGAGATAAAATCTGTTCACTTAGTGTGAACTGCACACTTAATGACCAATAAGGCTACTGGGAGTTGTAGTGCTTTAATAAGCCAGTTCAATAAGGCTGCGTGCTGCACTGGAGTGCCGTCCGCACAGAGGTAGCCCATGCTTTTCCAATGTTCTTGCCCTGCGTGTACAGTTGACATCATATAGGCAGAGTTACTGTACACTGTCACTTCCTGCCCTTCATGTTTCTGGAGCACAACAATGAGCGCTACTAATTCTGCAGTTTGTGCTGAAAAGTGAGATGGTAGCCTTTCACTTGCTTCAACTTCAAATTCACAATTTAATCTATGCCTCACTGCAGCTACACCAGAATGCCTTTCCCCACTCGTCGGATCAATTTTCGAAGAACCATCAATAAAGAGAATTTCCCCTCCCGCCAAAGCATTTTCTTTTACACGAGGTATATCATCATAAATTCAACATAATTTGCCCAGTCATGCACTTGATCGCCCTCTGCTATAGGCTCAGCTATAAACATGGCAGGATTCATTATTTTACATCTGACAATTTTAATCGTTGGTATCGAAATCATTACTTCATAGGTGGAAGCTCTTTGGGGTGTCCAGGTACCTTCGGGTTTTTCTAAAATGGCAAACAGAGCATGCTCCACGAACGGGGTCATAGAGCAGCCCATGACAATACTTGTAGACTTATTTGCGAATGCGGCGGCTGCCAATGACTGTTCACAAGGAAAATGACCTCTCATAACTGGGTCCAAAATCCTACTGTAATACGCTAAAAGCTTGTACCCCAATGTGGTTCTCTGTGTAAGTCTGCCGTCATGACTGTCCCATTTGTGTGCTAAAACAAATAAAATTCCTCTGCATAATTGGGGATTCTCATAACAAGAGCCATACAAATTGCTTTTTTCAATTCCTCAAACCCTTCCTCCATTTCCTCAGTCCATTCTATTTTTACCTTATCCACTTGTGCTTTCTTTAAAGCTTGCAGAAGGGGTCTTGTGTATGAACTGTAATCAATCACCGAGGCTCTGTATAAATCTCCAACACCCTCCCTTTGATTTTTTGATAGGATACACTGTGGTATTGCATGATGATTCTGATGGCACCAGAATACCTTGTTTCATCAGTGCTCAGGAGGATAGCCCAGGGGCAACGTTTTCACCTTGGAAGCAAGATAATGCAGAGCAACACATGTTCGAACCCCAGGTCCGCGCTTAGAAACCTCTGGGTATTAAGCATGTTATAAATAACCAATTATAATTAACAATTACAAAGTATTGAAATGGTCTGAAATATACCGTCACCAGCTTCTTGAGATATGGGGTACTGTCTTGCTCGAGTAAAATTGTCCATGGCTTCAGCTTTATTTTAACTTATCCTACTCCTTTCAACAGACCCACTTGATAAGGGCCTGCTGTCCGCAGGACTCTTGGCACCTTTTCCAGGTCCTCCTCAAAAAATGCTGGATGCTGCCGCATTATTGCTATTCGCTGTGGAATTTCTCTTTTCCCTTTTATCCAGTCTGTAATGCTCATAAAGAACACTACTTCATCATCTGTTGGGTCTTCTCTAAACATGTCATCATCAGTAATGTCAGTCAACATGTATCCTTCTTCGATAGCTATTACTGTCCTCCATGTTCTACCCTCATCATCTGTTCCCTCGAGCATTGCTATTTCTCGTCATACTATGGCTGCTTCTAATTCTATAGGGATTGTCTGTCCCCCCTCTTTGTCAATAGGTATCTGTGGTCTAAACAAAAACTCATCAGCTATCCTCACAATATTTTCCTACTAAGCCAGGTAGTCATGTCAGTAGAATGCTCACCCCATAAAGGAACCCTCTGGCTCTACTGGAACGCCTCACAGAGCCACTTGTACTGTGAATGCCAGCACACAATTCACCCACATTTAAGTAGTGTATTCATGGGGTGGAACACACTATCCCTTGGTCGGTAAATGAAATCGTCGTGTTAAGCTTTGTCATCAAATCGCCTCCCAAAATATTAACTGGTGTTCATCTTGAGTATAACAAAGGAACAGACATGTCACACTCTCCTATAAAGACTGGTAATTCATCAGCAAAAGGAACTCGACTCATATCTCCAGAGAACCCTTGAGTATTCATGGCAGTTCCTGACATTGGATATTTTCCCTATCAAATACATGAACGAGGAGTCCCAGTGTCTACTAGAAAAGAAAAAGATTTTCCTCATATCGTCACATCGACCCTTGGTTCCTCTTGGCGGTCAGGTTTCACAGATAGTACTGAACACATCAAGTCACCCTGTGAGCTGTCATATTGTGGGTACAAGCATATCCCGGTAACCTGTAAAGGGATTCCCTGCTACCACAGTGGCACCTCCTGTTCTGGGTGTCAGTAGTTGTCCCGTGTTTGCTTGCTGTTGTGTCTTCATGGGAGCTTGTTGCGACTGCCCTTGAGGTGGATTCATCTGCACTTGCTCTGATTGCTGTGACTGTTGCATTCGCGGCGCTTGTGTCTGATACATTGTTTGGTCTTGGGCAAACCCTTCCCTTGTTTGTGTACTGTATGGTGTAAGATAAGCTGTCCCCCTCTTGAGAATTGGTTATTCTGCACATTCCCTTGGCTCCCACATATGCATGCAAAATGCCCTGTCATCCCACAAGTACAAAATGCTGGGGGTGCTCATCTAACAAGTCCCCCTTGGTTAAATCCTCCCTGCGTGTTTTGATTCTCACTCTGGGCATTTTGAAACCCAACTTGGTTATTTTGGAATCCACCCCTCCCTTCCTCCTCTATAGCCCATACCTCTGTCTCGTGACATGAACCCATATCCTCCTTGGTCCATTGGGCGCTTATTATTCACCTGCGATGCACCCATTCCTTCCTGCACTCCCAATCCTTCTCGGCTCATCAACACCTCCCATGCATGGCAAACTTTGACAATTTCTTCTGCACTAACTTGGCTTCCTCAATTTTCCTAGCCTCATCTTTCTTCTTATTCTTCTCTTGTAATAGCCGACCGTGATGCACTATTGTCAACTGTATCTCAGCCCACGGCTTTGCTTCCATTCCCACTTGTTTCTTCATCTGCCTCTGTACTGGCTCAGGCAACCTCTGACATAAAATGTGGTAAAGTAATGCCACCTTTTTTCCCATGACTCGCGTGTTTCAAGCTGCCATTGCTCTTGAATATCCTGAATGTAAGCAATAGGGTCTTCATCTTCCTTCATCTTACGTGTCATAATTACACTCATATCTGATTATCGGGATATTGCACCATGAGAGCCCTTCAAACATCTGCTCTGCAGTTATTAAACAGTGCTCTGTCATGCGCTGTGTTTTGTGCTGTCACACTTGAATAGCCTGCTCGCCTCCATATGTCATCAGCTCTTTCTCCAAGAATACCTGCCAGGAGACAGTAGCTAGTTTTAAAATATGCAGGGATGCAGAATAACTCCGACACCAAATAATCGTACCAACTCAGGAAGATGGCAAAGGTATTTCTGTTTTATTATCAATTGTCTAAAACGGGGAGTTACAATGGACATCAACAGACGTTGTACAAGTAATCTCAAAGCATTTCATAAAAAATTACACTTTTAAAGCAGAAATCCATCACACATGACGTCATACTACATGGCAGATTAAGAAAAACCTAAGAGGGGCTGTGATACGCTCAAGAGGAACATATAAGTATACTTTCTATAAGGGGTTGAGTTGTGATTGGATATCTACTGTTCAGGTGGACTACTTATGCCCACCTGTAGTGCAAGTCATCTTCATCATTATTAAGTAAAAAGTATGTCATCGGTTCTCTATAGGGCCCTTCGTTATACGGCCCTCTACAATTGGTTGGCACGCTCGTGCCCTTCTGGAACATTCAATTCAATAGCAGCACGTAAACTCATATCCAAGTGCCAGGAGGTGGACATGACTTTACCTCCCCAACCAATTAGCCCATCATCTTTCATCACCTACGCCTTCTGCCATGAAGATTGTCTTTGAATTTGGCCTTGCAGTGTATTCCCGTCTCTTGGAATATAAGAGAGTGTGAGCACACGCTTTCATAGTTCTGGAGCTGCATGCCAAACTCTATTTTCATCCATGACTCACGTGATGGGGGACCACACTTCGGCCGAATTTGCAGCATTTAATTGTTTTAAATGAATAAAACTTGACACTCATGGTGTTCTTTTCTTCGACCTTAACAAGGGATGATTCAGCTTTTCACGTTCACGCCTTCAAGGGTAGATAACCAGTCTTGGCTGCTTCCACCTTGACACCAGACCACGATCCACAATCTCAGCTAATTCTTTGCTGCGACACAGCTTTCGATCTTTCTTCTCCATGGGTTTGAACTTACTAAATATGTGACACTGATGTCGAGCTTCTATACAATGGCTGCATCGCCTGCAGTCTATTCACTACATAGAGCCAGCTTCTATGATCACTTAGTTTCCTTGCATTGCTGCATCTACACATTTATTGAATGGCTTGCTTTCTGCAGTGCTTCTCGCACGTGCAATCTTATTTTTCTCATATGAACGTTCACTTGTTTCTTTATGTCGTCATTAGTTTCTGTAAGACCCGCGCATCTTTTCTTCAGTCTATCTTCTCTGTGCGTCACGCTCATCTCTTGTGATGTCACCAGCTCCTCTTTCTCTCATTTTCACATTCCTTCATGGAGCTCCTCCATTAGATTGTCTTCTCTTCGGGAATACCTTTGAAACAGCATTCTCAATGGGTACCTTTTCTCGAATTTTCGCTGCGGAATGGTCATAACTGCTGGTGTCAAATATGGCACAATTTCAGGCTCCCAGCATATAGGTAGTGGGGGCGGGTCTTCCTGCTGAGGCATGTGGCTGCTCCTCTACAGTCAAATGTCACTATCGCCAGTACACTCCAGACTGGTATGCCGACCTTGTGTCCTACCTTCCTATTTTTGGAAAAGTCGCAAAATCGTCAATCTCCCAAAATCACCTATACTGATAGTGCAGGGCCGGAACACTTCAGTGCAGGGCGAATGTGTGGGGTTGGTCAGCTTTCACTATCGCCAGCATCCCCCAGACTGGGATGCCGAGTTAGGGTCTGAATTTCAAAACCACCAACTGTTATGGGGCTGGAGCCAACCCGAAATATACAAACACACTTTCACACATTTATATATAGATAGATGGAACCACTATTCAAGGAGGAATAGTGTTTTGGGTCTCACATGTTTGCTTTTCCTTAAATATAAGAGATCTGTAGTTATTCTTTTTACGTGCGTGCCAGTACTACTACCTCGTCTATCACACATCACCTTGTTCATGCGCCCGAGAACCAAACTGAGGGGCAAATGGATAGAGTGGAATCTGCCCACAAACACAATGCCAAATTACTACTTCTGTGTGTTGCCCATTGTTGGAATAGACAATGTCCCATCAAAGGAATATCACTAAACAAGCATTGCCAATGCCAACAGTTTGGGCTTTTCTGTAGGCATGCGAAAAAGCACTTGCCAGGCACTGTCCTAGTGTTTTTTTATTTGTGAATATTTTATAAAAAAACTTCACAAACAAAATTACAAAATCAACAAAAAAATCAATTAATACGTTGATACATTGATATATAATGCAAATTAGATGTTACAGAAGAAAAACAAGAACAATAATTATAAAAGAAACCACCTAATAATATTTGAGCAATTTATAATGAGCAATATAAACTTTTCAGAACAATTAATGAAGGCATTTTTTAAGATTGATCTTTGTATATTGGGATATGCCATGACTTTACGAATCCAGCAACAGCTACTGCATCGGCTAATGAAGTTGGGTTCAGAAATCTTTTCCACACTTCAGATTGGTTAATGTGCTTGCTGTCACCTACAATTTTATTGAAATAGTAAAGTCCTTTCAAAGTGTAAGCCACGACAATCCATAAACAAGTATTTAAAATTCTCTACAATATCGATGCCATTACAGTGTCTACAGGTGGCGTCAGAGGAGTCGAAGGGCCCCCTCCAAATGAGAATCTCCTTGGTGTGGAGTGAATTCCAACGTAGGTGGAGCATCGTGAAACGATAATGTCTATCTGGAAAAATCAAGAGGAAGGGAGCGACAGAAGCTCTGCGTTTAAATTCACGTGACGAATGTTGTAAAGAAGGGAAGCCATGTAATGCGTCGATTGTTTCAATCCAGGCCTGATCATATAGAGCAGTTTTATTTAACCTTAGCCAATGTAAGTGTCAGGGCTTCCATATCTAACCCTAAATCAGACAGTATTAATTTGCAGTGAGATTTCAACTTCCCTAAAAAACCACCCGAGCATGGCTCGGCAACGCCGGCTTCTGAATATAGGGAACTGTAGTATGGGCTTGTATTGGGATAGCAATGCAAGCCACAGAATGTTACCTGGGCTGGAACCTTATGTTCACTCAAGGTTCCAGCTGTGGCAGTGAGAGACACACAGGATGGGAGAAGAACATGAAAGGATGTACACATATTCGTTCCTAATTCCTTTTCATAACATAACCCTGTAACAATAAAGAAACTTTCTTTTTTCTATATACATATGGCTCCAGCGTGCTTCCTGTCTCACCTGATGAACCCAGATACTACAGGAACCTAAATCTGGTGTCGGGGTGTTATTAACTGGCTATTGATGGCAGCAGGTGGTGCAAAATTCTATGAGTACCTCGGCATCTAATTGCAGCACCTGGCAAATGCTTAATACTTACACACAAAGCAAAACTGTTGGCTTTGCCAATGCTTGTTTTTAACAGGACTTCAGTGAAGGACACGCATAGTGCTTAAAAATGGAGTGGGTGAAGGTAGATCTGGTCAAGAGATTTTATTACACTAGTAGCTCATTTAGACCCGCAATTAAGTCATTGGGCCTCATTCCAAGTATGGTGGTCCGGAATTAAGGGTGCCGGTAGCAAGGTACCTGCACCCTTTCAGGACCACCATACTACGCGAATGCTGGTCGGCGCACGGATCCCCCGGCAGGCCTGACCTGCCGGGTTGTCAGGCCCCTGCTGGCATGTCTCTCACAGAAGCACCGTCACTGTTAGCAACGGTGCCGGTGCTTCAGTGTCCCCACTGTGTCCCCATTCCCGTGGAGTCCTGTGGGACACAATGGGAACGGGGATTTACTGTTCCGCTGCCACCTGTGATACCTCGGTGTTACAGGGTTGGCAGCAATCCACCGGCAGCAGCGGGTTAGCGCCAACCTCATAATGGGGCTCTCAGAAGACTGCTTTGAAAAAACACTGGCAGGCACTTCAAGCAGAAAGTTTGATGCGAAGGCATGATAAAGCTAGCTCAGAGATAACCTAGGAGGATGTGTCTTGGGCGCGAGGGGCAGGAAGTGGGGGCGGGGGGAGGCCAGGGATTCGCCTGGCCATGGGCAGCCAATGTGTGAGTAAATATGCAAACAACGTGCACACACGTTGTCTCCCTCCTTACATGCGTTGTCTCCCTAGCTGTACTCTAACCCAACACTATGCACCTAATTGCCCCAACTAAAAAGGAGTGGGGGCAGAAATCTGTGCATGGGCCTCTGTAGGCCTCACAGGTCCACATCTGCTGTTACTGCATGAAGGGGTTTGTACAGGGACTGGGGTCTGCTGTTCACTGTGTGAGAGGAAAGGATTGACATGTAATCACTTGTTCCATACAGGGTCCTTTCCAAGTTATTCATGTATGTGCCGTGAGAGGACCTAGCTGTGGCCACGTAAAATGCACAGCAATCGGTGACCAAAGTGTGGCCACTCGCCGCAGGTGTGAGATGCCAGCGCTGCATCGGCAGCTCAAAAGTAAAGCGCCCGCAGTGGTGAGAAGTGGGCTTCAGTGAGCTGCACTGGTGACCAGGCCCTCAGCTCATTCATTTGCAGGACTTCAAAGGCCTCTCGGCCAGGCCTATATGGCAGAGCTGGAACATGTGTGTGTGAAACTGAACCTGGTGACGCAATATGTGAAATGAGGTCCCAGGAGACTGGACACAACACAACAGGTGGGGCCTGTAAAGATGTATTCAAAATGAACAGATGGCACCTGTGCCCCTGGAGACAGGTCTCCAGGTGAGTCCTGTAGAACAGGACTCAGCAGTCCAGATGAGGGCTCTAGAATTGGATGCACAATTCCGGGTGAGGCCTGTAGAACAGGACTCAGCAGAGCACACGACACCTATAGCGGGGACACAACATTCCGGAAAGGTCCTGAAGAAGTGCATAAAACATCCAAAGAGAGGCCTGTAGAAGTGGACACAACAGTCCAGACGAGACCAGTAGAAATGCACAGAACCGCCCAGATTAGGCCTCTATAACTGTGCTCAACAGTCCAGACGAGACCAGTAGAAATGCACAGAACCGCCCAGATTAGGCCTCTATAACTGTGCTCAACAGTCCAGAGGAGACCAGTAGAAATGCACAGAACCGCCCAGATTAGGCCTCTATAACTGTGCTCAACAGTCCAGACGAGACCAGTGGAAATGCACAGAACCGCCCAGATTAGGCCTGTATAACTGTGCTCAACAGTCCAGACGAGACCAGTGGAAATGCACAGAACTGCCCCGATTAGGCCTGTATAACTGTGCTCAACAGTCCAGACGAGACCAGTAGAAATGCACAGAACCGCCCAGATTAGGCCTCTATAACTGTGCTCAACAGTCCAGACGAGACCAGTAGAAATGCACAGAACCGCCCAGATTAGGCCTCTATAACTGTGCTGAACCGGCCAGATTAGGCCTCGATAACTGTGCTCAACAGTCCAGACGAGACCTGTTGAAATGCACAGAACCGCCCAGATTAGGCCTCTATAACTGTGCTCAACAGTCCAGAGGAGACCAGTAGAAATGCACAGAACCGCCCAGATTAGGCCTCTATAACTGTGCTCAACAGTCCAGACGAGACCAGTAGAAATGCACAGAACCGCCCAGATTAGGCCTCTATAACTGTGCTCAACAGTCCAGACGAGACCTGTTGAAATGCACAGAACCGCCCAGATTAGGCCTCTATAACTGTGCTCAACAGTCCAGACGAGACCTGTAGAAATGCACAGAACCGCCCAGATTAGGCCTCTATAACTGTGCTCAACAGTCCAGACGAGACCAGTAGAAATGCCAGAACCGCCCAGATTAGGCCTCTATAACTGTGCTCAACAGTCCAGACGAGACCAGTAGAAATGCACAGAACCGCCCAGATTAGGCCTCTATAACTGTGCTCAACAGTCCAGACGAGACCAGTAGAAATGCACAGAACCGCCCAGATTAGGCCTCTGTAACTGTGCTCAACAGTCCAGACGAGACCAGTAGAAATGAAATGCACAGAACCGCCCAGGTTAGGCCTCTATAAATGTGCTCAACAGTCCAGACGAGACCAGTAGAAATGCACAGAACCGCCCAGATTAGGCCTCTATAACTGTGCTCAACAGTCCAGAGAAGACCAGTAGAAATGCACAGAACCGCCCAGATTAGGCCTCTATAACTGTGCTCAACAGTCCAGACGAGACCAGTAGAAATGAAATGCACAGAACCGCCCAGATTAGGCCTCTAAAACTGTGCTCTACAGTCCAGACGAGACCAGTAGAAATGCACAGAACCGCCCAGATTAGGCCTCTATAACTGTGCTGAACCGGCCAGATTAGGCCTCGATAACTGTGCTCAACAGTCCAGACGAGACCAGTAGAAATGCACAGAACCGCCCAGATTAGGCCTCTATAACTGTGCTCAACAGTCCAGAGGAGACCAGTAGAAATGCACAGAACCGCCCAGATTAGGCCTCTATAACTGTGCTCAACAGTCCAGACGAGACCAGTAGAAATGCACAGAACCGCCCAGATTAGGCCTCTATAACTGTGCTCAACAGTCCAGACGAGACCAGTAGAAATGCACAGAACCGCCCAGATTAGGCCTCTGTAACTGTGCTCAACAGTCCAGACGAGACCAGTAGAAATGAAATGCACAGAACCGCCCAGATTAGGCTTCTATAACTGTGCTCAACAGTCCAGACGAGACCAGTAGAAATGCACAGAACCGCCCAGATTAGGCCTCTATAACTGTGCTCAACAGTCCAGACGAGACCAGTAGAAATGCACAGAACCGCCCAGATTAGGCCTCTATAACTGTGCTCAACAGTCCAGACGAGACCAGTAGAAATGCACAGAACCGCCCAGATTAGGCCTCTATAACTGTGCTCAACAGTCCAGACGAGACCAGTAGAAATGCACAGAACCGCCCAGATTAGGCCTCTATAACTGTGCTCAACAGTCCAGACGAGACCAGTAGAAATGCACAGAACCGCCCAGATTAGGCCTCTGTAACTGTGCTCAACAGTCCAGACGAGACCAGTAGAAATGAAATGCACAGAACCGCCCAGATTAGGCCTCTATAACTGTGCTCAACAGTCCAGACGAGACCAGTAGAAATGCACAGAACCGCCCAGATTAGGCCTCTATAACTGTGCTCAACAGTCCAGACGAGACCAGTAGAAATGCACAGAACCGCCCAGATTAGGCCTCTATAACTGTGCTCAACAGTCCAGACGAGACCAGTAGAAATGCACAGAACCGCCCAGATTAGGCCTCTATAACTGTGCTCAACAGTCCAGACGAGACCAGTAGAAATGCACAGAACCGCCCAGATTAGGCCTGCATAACTGGGCCTGTAGAATTGGACAGACATCTCCAGAGGGAGCCTTTAGAACTGCATCCACATGGTGGGGGTGGAGGGGTGCTTCCCCTTAATGCTTAGCAGGAGGTGGTTCCTCTTCCAGGCTTGGCTGGGGGGCTTGGTCTTTCCTACATGTATTGGTGAGGGGTTAGTCCCCCGTGCATGCTTGGCTGGGTGATTGGCCCCATTTGGATTCTTAGTTGGGGGGCTGGTTCCACTTGCATTCTTATGGGTGGCTAGCCTTGGCATGTTTATCGAGGGGGGTTTCCCCCATGCAGGGGCGTTGCTAGGGGGGGGCTAAGGGGGCTGTAGCCCCTGATCTTTTGGTTGTAGCCCCGGATAGAATCTCAGGAGCTACAGCCAAAAGACTAGCTAGCCCCCAGTCCCAACAGTTCCGATATCAGCGTAGCCCCGGGTCTTTTCCAGATTTAGCAACTCCCCTGCCCCCATGTATGCTTAGCTGGAGTTGTTGGTTCCCCTTTGCTCGCTCAGCTGGAGGATTGGTCCACTTAAGCACTTAGATGGGAGGTTGGCCCCCAAGAAGGCTTAGCTGGGGGTGTTAGTATCTCTTACTTGCTTAGCTGAAGGATTGATCCCATTTCACACTTTGCTGGAGGGTTGGCCACAAGCATGCTTAACTTGGTGGGGTGGTCCCACGTGTATGCTTGGCGTGGGGTTGGGGTTTGCTTAGCAGGGGGTTCCACTTGCAGTCTTAGCTGGGGGTTGTCTTACTTGCATGCTTGGCAGGGTGGTGGTCCTACTTGCATGCTTAGCTGAGGGGGGTTGCCCCACTTGCATGCTTAGCTGGGGGTTCCACTTGCAATCTTAGCTGGGGGTTGTCCTACTTGCATGCTTGGCGGGGTGGTGGTCCCACTTGCCTGATTGGCTGGAGGGGTTGTCCCACTTGCATGCTTAGCTGAGAGGGGTTGTCCCACTTGCGTGCTTGGCTGGAGGGTTGGACCCAAGAACGCTTAGCGTGGGGGGTGGTCCCACTTGCATGCTTCAGCTGGGAAGTCCCACTTGCATGCTTGCCTGGGGGGGGGGGGGGTTGTCCCACTTCCATGCTTGGCTGGAGAGTTGTCCCACATGCATGCTTAGCTGGGGTTGGTTCCACTTGCATGCTTAGCTGTGGGGTTCCACTTGCATGCTTAGCTGTGGGGTCCCACTTGCATGCTTAGGTGGGGGCAGTCCCAATTGCATGCTTAGCTGAGGGTGGTGGTCTAACTTGCATGCTTAGCTGAGGGGATTGTCCCACTTGCATGCTTGCCTGAGGGGGGTTGTCCCATTTGCATGCTTATCTGTGGTTGGTTCCACTTTCATGCTTAGCTGCGGGGTCCCACTTGCATGCTTAGGTGGGGGCAGTCCCACTTGCATGCTTAGCTGAGTGGGGTTGTCCCACATATGCTTGACTGGGGGGTTATCACACTTGCATGCTTAGGTGGGGTTCCACTGGAATGCTTAGCTGGGTGTGGTTCCACGTGCATGCTTGGCTGAGGGGGGTTGCCCCACTTGCATGCTTGGCTGGGTTGGTGGTGCCACTTTCATGCTTGGCTGAGGGGGGTTGTCCCACTTGCATGCTTAGGTGGGGGCAGTCTCACTTACATGCTTAGCTGGGGTGGTCCCACTTACATGCTTAGCTGAGGGGGGTTGTCCCACATCTGCTTGACTGGGGGGTTATCCCACTTGCATGCTTGGCTGGGGGGTGGTTCCACTTGCATGCTTAGTTGGGGGTCCCACTTGCAAGCTTGGCTGGGGGGTGGTTCCACTTGCATGCTTAGTTGGGGGTCCTTCTTGCATGCTTAGCTGGGGGGTCCCACTTGCATGCTTAGCTGGGGGTGTCACACTTGCATGCTTAGCTGGGGGGGTCCCATTTGCATGCTTGACTGGGGGTGTCGCACTTGCATGCTTGGCTGTTGATGGGTGCCACACGCCAGGAGTCTCTCTCTCTCTCTCTCTCTCTCCCCAGACTGTGCCCGGCGGGTGCAGAAGTACTTCATTCGGAAGCTGGGCGAGGACTGGGTCTTCCTGGTGCTTCTCGGCCTGGTGATGGCGTTAGTGAGCTGGAGCATGGACTACGCCAGTGCCAAGAGCCTGCAGGGTGAGCTGGGCCGGTGGGCGGCCGGTGGTTTGGACAGGCTAGGCATCCGCAGACAGATGTGAGCACACACTGCACCACGCACACACGCCCCTCTGCTTCCCTCCCACAACGCTCTGTCAATGGCACCCGCCCTCGTGAACCCCCATTCCTCAGAATTCTACCCCTCTGGGTCCTAGGCCTGGAGGGAGGTCCCTAACTGATGCCCAGCCCTCGAGATGCCCTCACCATCTCACACCCGGCCTTCCCTGCCCTGGAGAGGTCTGTGTGAGTGACCCCCATGTCACACACCGCTTCCCTAATGGACTCAGTAACTGATACACAGCCCTTGTGAGCCCCTCTTCCCACACACAGCTCCGCCACTGGGCCTTAGGTCGGAAGAGACGTCAGTGGCCTTGTGCTTAGCCTTGGAGAGGCCGCCATCTTATTCACGCTCCATCAGTGGATGTCTGGCTGTGAGGCGAGCTTCATGACTGGTGCACAGTCCTGGGGAGCCATATCCCCTTCACTGCCACTCCCAGGTCTGCATCTGAAACCCCATATCCCCTTCACTGCCACTCCCAGTCCTGCATCTGAAACCCCATATCCCCTTCACTGCCACTCCCAGGCCTGCATCTGAAACCCCATATCCCCTTCACTGCCACTCCCAGGCCTGCATCTGAAACCCCATATCCCCTTCACTGCCACTCCCAGGCCTGCATCTGAAACCCCATATCCCCTTCACTGCCACTCCCAGGCCTGTATCTGGCACCCCATATCCCCTTCACTGCCACTCCCAGGCTTGCATCTGAAACACCATATTCCCTTCACTGCCTGTCCCAGGCCTGCATCTGAAACCCCATATCCCCTTCACTGCCACTCCCAGGCCTGCATCTGAAACCCCATGTCCCATTCACTGCAACTCCCAGGCCTGCATCAGAAGACCTATATCCCGTTCACTGCCACTCCCAGGCATGCATCTGAAACACCATATCCCCTTCACGGTTTATAGTCATAATGTCGAAAAAAAAATGTCGACAGACAAAAATGTCGACAAAAAAATGTCGACATACAATAATGTCGACATCCTATACTTATAATGGAAAAAGTCATTTTTTCGAAAAAAAAATGTCGACATTTTTTTTTTTGACATTATGACTATAAACCCTTAAAACTATCAACACCTCACCCAACACCCCCCTGCCACCCCCCCCACACACCCCCCAACCACCCTTTCACCCCTCATACTCAACACATACCAATTATTTATTTATTTATTTATTTATTTATTTATTTATTTATTTATTCAATAAATAAATAACCTAAAAATGATCATTTACTATGGGGGGGGGTCCCCCCCCAACCCCCCTCACCCAACACCCCCCTGCCGCCCCCCCACACCCCCCCAACCACCCTTTCACCCCTCATACTCAACACATACCAATTATTTATTTATTTATTTATTTATTTATTCAATAATTAAATAAATAAAAAATTGTATTTACTATGGGGGGGTCCCCCCCCCAACCCCCCCTCACCCAACACCCCCTTGCCACCCCCCCACACCCCCCCAACCACCCCTCATACTCAACACATCATATATATATTTATTTATGTATTTATGCATACACTAAATTAATGTCGAAAAAATATCGAATAATGTCGACATTTTTGTTTGTCGACATTATTGTTTTTCGACATTAATTTGTCGACATTTTGACTGTCGACATTATTGATGTCGACATTATGACTGCACACCCCCCTTCACTGCCCCTCCAAGGCCTGCATCTGAAACCCCGTGTCCCATTCACTGCCACTCCCAGGCCTGCATCTGAAACCCCATATCCCCTTCACTGCCACTCCCAGGCCTGCATCTGAAACACCATATCCCCTTGACTGCCACTCCCAGGCCTGTATCTGAAGCCCCATATCCCCTTCACTGCCACTCCCAGGCCTGCATCTGAATCACCATATCCCCTTCATTGGCACTCCCTGGCCTGCTTCCGAAGCCCCATATCCCCTTCACTGCCACTCCCAGGCCTGCATCTGAAACGCCATATCGACTTCACTGCCACTCCCAGGCCTGCATCTGAAACCCCATATCCCCTTCACTGCCACTCCCAGGCCTGCATCTGAAACACCATATTCCCTTCACTGCCCCTCCCAGGCTTGCATCTGAAACACCATATCCCCTTCACTGCCACTCCCAGACCTGCATCTGAACCCCATATCCCCTTCACTGCCACTCCCAGGCCTGCATCTGAAACGCCATATCGACTTCACTGCCACTCCCAGGCCTGCATCTGAAACCCCATATCCCCTTCACTGCCACTCCCAGGCCTGCATCTGAAACACCATATTCCCTTCACTGCCACTCCCAGGCCTGGATCTTAATCCCCATATCCCCTTCACTGCCACTCCCAGGCCTGCATCTGAAACACCATATTCACTTCACTGCCACTCCCAGGCCTGCATCTGAAACCCCATATTCCCTTCACTGCCACTCCCAGGCCTGCATCTGAAACCCCATATTCCCTTCACTGCCACTCCCAGGCCTGCATCTGAAACCCCATATTCCCTTCACTGCCACTCCCAGGCCTGCATCTGAAACCCCATATCCCCTTCACTGCCACTCCCAGGCCTGCATCTGAAACACCATATTCCCTTCACTGCCACTCCCAGGCCTGGATCTTAATCCCCATATCCCCTTCACTGCCACTCCCAGGCCTGCATCTGAAACCCCATATACTGTTCACTGCCACTCCCAGGCCTGCATCTGAAACCCCATATCCCCTTCACTGCCACTCCCAGACCTGCATCTGAAACCCCATATCTCCTTCACTGCCACTCCCAGGCCTGCATCTGAAACCCCATATCCCCTTCACTGCCACTCCCAGGCCTGCATCTGAAACCCCATATACTGTTCACTGCCACTCCCAGGCCTGCATCTGAAACCCCATATCCCCTTCACTGCCACTCCCAGGCCTGCATCTGGCACCCCATATCTCCTTCACAGCCACTCTCAGGCCTGCTTCTGAAACCCCATATCACCTTCACTGCCACTCCCAGGACTGCATCAGAAGACCTATATCCCGTTCACTGCCACTCCCAGGCATGCATCTGAAACACCATATCCCCTTCACTGCCCCTCCAAGGCCTGCATCTGAAACCCCGTGTCCCATTCACTGCCACTCCCAGGCCTGCATCTGAAACCCCATATCCCCTTCACTGCCACTCCCAGGCCTGCATCTGAAACACCATATCCCCTTGACTGCCACTCCCAGGCCTGTATCTGAAGCCCCATATCCCCTTCACTGCCACTCCCAGGCCTGCATCTGAATCACCATATCCCCTTCATTGGCACTCCCTGGCCTGCTTCCGAAGCCCCATATCCCCTTCACTGCCACTCCCAGGCCTGCATCTGAAACGCCATATCGACTTCACTGCCACTCCCAGGCCTGCATCTGAAACCCCATATCCCCTTCACTGCCACTCCCAGGCCTGCATCTGAAACACCATATTCCCTTCACTGCCACTCCCAGGCCTGGATCTTAATCCCCATATCCCCTTCACTGCCACTCCCAGGCCTGCATCTGAAACACCATATTCACTTCACTGCCACTCCCAGGCCTGCATCTGAAACCCCATATTCCCTTCACTGCCACTCCCAGGCCTGCATCTGAAACCCCATATTCCCGTTCACTGCCACTCCCAGGCCTGCATCTGAAACCCCATATTCCCTTCACTGCCACTCCCAGGCCTGCATCTGAAACCCCATATCCCCTTCACTGCCACTCCCAGGCCTGCATCTGAAACACCATATTCCCTTCACTGCCACTCCCAGGCCTGGATCTTAATCCCCATATCCCCTTCACTGCCACTCCCAGGCCTGCATCTGAAACCCCATATACTGTTCACTGCCACTCCCAGGCCTGCATCTGAAACCCCATATCCCCTTCACTGCCACTCCCAGACCTGCATCTGAAACCCCATATCTCCTTCACTGCCACTCCCAGGCCTGCATCTGAAACCCCATATCCCCTTCACTGCCACTCCCAGGCCTGCATCTGAAACCCCATATACTGTTCACTGCCACTCCCAGGCCTGCATCTGAAACCCCATATTCCCTTCACTGCCACTCCCAGGCCTGCATCTGAAACCCCATATTCCCTTCACTGCCACTCCCAGGCCTGCATCTGAAACCCCATATTCCCTTCACTGCCACTCCCAGGCCTGCATCTGAAACCCCATATCCCCTTCACTGCCACTCCCAGGCCTGCATCTGAAACCCCATATACTGTTCACTGCCACTCCCAGGCCTGCATCTGAAACCCCATATTCCCTTCACTGCCACTCCCAGGCCTGCATCTGAAACCCCATATTCCCTTCACTGCCACTCCCAGGCCTGCATCTGAAACCCCATATTCCCTTCACTGCCACTCCCAGGCCTGCATCTGAAACCCCATATCCCCTTCACTGCCACTCCCAGGCCTGCATCTGAAACCCCATATACTGTTCACTGCCACTCCCAGGCCTGCATCTGAAACCCCATATTCCCTTCACTGCCACTCCCAGGCCTGCATCTGAAACCCCATATCCCCTTCACTGCCACTCCCAGGCCTGCATCTGAAACCCCATATACTGTTCACTGCCACTCCCAGGCCTGCATCTGAAACCCCATATTCCCTTCACTGCCACTCCCAGGCCTGCATCTGAAACCCCATATTCCCTTCACTGCCACTCCCAGGCCTGCATCTGAAACCCCATATCCCCTTCACTGCCACTCCCAGGCCTGCATCTGAAACCCCATATACTGTTCACTGCCACTCCCAGGCCTGCATCTGAAACCCCATATTCCCTTCACTGCCACTCCCAGGTCTGCATCTGAAACCCCATATCCCCTTCACTGCCACTCCCAGGCCTGCATCTGAAACCCCATATACTGTTCACTGCCACTCCCAGGCCTGCATCTGAAACCCCATATTCCCTTCACTGCCACTCCCAGGCCTGCATCTGAAACCCCATATTCCCTTCACTGCCACTCCCAGGCCTGCATCTGAAACCCCATATCCCCTTCACTGCCACTCCCAGGCCTGCATCTGAAACCCCATATTCCCTTCACTGCCACTCCCAGGCCTGCATCTGAAACCCCATGGACCCTGAAACCTTGGTTGAGGAATATAATAAAATCATGTCTACCTCCCTGGACTCAATTGCCCCTCTCAAACTCAGGCCAAGCAAGTCCAAAACCCACCTTAACATCTGGTACACACCTCTCCTCAAAAACTTAAGACAACAAAAAAGACACTGCGAATCTATCTGGAAAAAAGACCCATCAGCAGCCAACAAACTTAAATTCACTAAACTAGCGGCCCTGTACAAAAAAGAAATCTTCCTTGCTAAACGTACCTCTCCCAAGCCAGCTCAAACACAAAGGAACTATTCTCGATTCTAAAAGAAGTAGAAACCCCCATTGCACCTATAGACACCTGCATAAAAGACAAGAACTTGTGTACCGACATCCAATATGCCCTAGCCAACAAAATCGCCACGCTACAAAATAAAATATCCTGTAAAAAAGCCTCCTTGAACAATCCTGCCCTGTCCAAGCCACCTGAGAAGCGGACCACAAGTGAATATTCACGATTTAACTTTACCAAAGTGACCATACTCGAAGTGGAAAAAATCAGCCTGTCATTGAAGCCTTCTAACTGCCAGGGAGACTTATGCCCAGCACAGCTCATAAAAGATGCTGCCCGTGACCTTTCCCCATTTATCACTAAGCTAATCAACGCTTCCTTCTCCACCGGTTCCATCCCAACTAACTTAAAACAATCCTGGGTACTACCCCTACTAAATAAAAACACTCTTGACCCAGCAATACCTACTAACTATAGGCCTATAACAACGGTACCATTCCTTCTGAAAATTCTGGACAAGGTCGCCTATGTACAAATACAGAAGCACCTGGAGGATCACCACTTGCTAGAAGCCAGACAATCAGGCTTCCGACCCCAACATGGGACCGAGACAGCTCTCATCGACCTTAAAACACAGATTGATCTGCTCAAAGACAATGGTCAAGCAGCTTTACTCCTCCTCCTTGACCTATCCGCAGCATTCGACTTGGTCGATCACTCGGTCCTCTGCACCCACCTCCACACGGCTGCCCATTTCTCCCCCGAGGCCATTACATGGATCAGATCCTTCCTTGATGGCAGAACCATGAGGGTCTTTTCGCCGACAGACGCGGCAGACCCCATACCCATCACCTGCGGTGTGCCTCAGTGTTCCTGTGTCTCCCCTACACTGTACAACATATTTACCAAGCCCCTTTTCGACGATCTGGATCATCTCGGTATCACCTACACTAATTATGCAGATGATACCCAGATCCTCCTTCCACTTTCTGGAGATTATGCAAAGGATTTGGCCTTGGTGAATAGGGTTTACATCATCATCCAGGCATGGATGGCCACTCACGGTCTATGCCTGAATGATGATAAAACGGAACTCATCACATTGGGCACCAAAGGTAGCCTAAAGAAACTGAGCCCGGCATGCTCATCATTTATAATTGATGGTAATACCATCAGGGTCGGACACGAAGTCAAAACACTGGGCTTTTACTTGGACTCTAATTTCAATTTTAGCAGACAAGTGAACTCACTAGCCTCCTCCAGGTCCTGTACTTGTAAATTGATCCGGACAGCCAAACCTTTTCTATCCGAGTCTAGTTGTCTGACCCTGGCCAGAGCCCTTATACTCTCCCGCTTGGACTACTGTAACGCCCTCTATCTTGGGTCCTCCAAGGCCGTCACTGGCAAGCTACAAACTCTCCAGAACAACGCACTCAGAGCGGCCTTGGGCATCTCAAGAAGAGACCACATTACAATACATAGCAAGCAACAAAATTGGATTCCCATCATAGACAAAATTTCCTTAAAAACTGCCTCACTAACCCATAAATCCCTTAACAATGCGGCCCCTACCTATCTGATCAACAGATTTCATAGACTAACATCCATGAGACCAACTAGGATAGCATACAGAGACTGCCTATCCGTCCCTTCTTACAAACAATCAACTACAGGTGGCAATAGCTTCCCAGTGAAAGCGGCCAAGCTATGGAACTCCCTACCACCCACTTTTAGAATGGACCTACCCTACCAAAACTTCAGCTCAAAGCTGATGTCTTGGCTGAAGACAGCTATCATCTAGGACCTCTTGTCTCCCACCTTCACTTGGTCACTCTGGATACACAACTGTTAATTGTACATATGTTTATATTTACCGCTTATTGCTATTATTACTGTGTTCATACTTGTATATATTTTACTGTCTGTAACTAAGTCTTGCAAATTCTTGTATCTGCTGCGCCTTGTTACCGTTGGGCTTTTCGGCGCATTATAAATAATAAACAAACAAACAAACAAACAAACCATATTCCCTTCACTGCCACTTTCAGGCCTGTATCTGGCAACCCATATCCCCTTCACTGCCACTCCCAGGCCTGCATCTGAAACTCCATATCCCCTTCACTGCCACTCCGAGGCCTACTTCTGAAACCCCATATCCCCTTCACTGCCACTCCCAGACCTGCATCTGAAACCCCATATCCCCTTCACTGCCACTCCCAGGCTTGTATCTGGCACCACATATCCCCTTCACTGCCACTCCCAGGCTTGCATCTGAAACACCATATTCCCTTCACTGCCACTCCCAGGCCTGCATCTGGCACCCCATATCCCCTTCAATGCCACTCCCAGGCCTGCGTCTGAAGCCCCATATCCCCTTCACTGCCACTCACAGGCCTGGATCTTAATCCCCATATCCCCTTCACTGCCACACCCAGACCTGCGTCTGAAACCCCATATCCCCTTCACTGCCACTCCCAGGCCTGCATCTAAAGCCCCATATCCCCTTCACTGCCACTCCCAGCCCTTCGTCTGAAACGCCATATCCCCTTCACTGCCACTCTCAGGCCTGCGTCTGAAGCCCCATATCCCCTTCACTGCCACTCCCAGGCCTGCATCTGAAACCCTATATGCCCTTCACTGCCACTCCCAGGCCTGCGTCTGAAACCCCATATCCCCTTCACTGCCACTCCCGGGCCTGCATCTGAAATCCCATATCCCCTTCGCTGCCACTCCCAGGCCTGCATCTGAAACCCCATATATCCTTCACTGTCACTCCCGGGCCTGCGTCTGAAACGCCATATCCTCTTCACTGCCACTCCCAGACCTGCATCTGAAACCCCATATCCCATTCACTGCCACTCCCAGGCCTGCCTCTGGAACCCCATATCTCCTTCACTGCCACTCCCAGGCCTGCTTCTGAAACCCCATACCACCTTCACTGCCACTCCCAGGACTGCATCAGAAGCCCTATATCCCGTTCACTGCCACTCCCAGGCCTGCATCTCAAACACCATATTCACTTCTCTGCCACTCCCAGGCCTGCATCTGAAGCTCCATATCCCCTTCACTGCCACTCCCAGGCCTGCATCTGAAACCCCATATCCCCTTCACTGCCATTCCCAGGCCTGCATGTGAAACTCCATATCCCCTTCACTGCCACTCCCAGACCTGCATCTGAAACCCCATATCCCCTTGACTGCCACTCCCAGGCCTGCATCTGAAGCCCCATATCCCCTTCACTGCCACTCCCAGGCCTGCATCTGAAACACCATATTCCCTTCACTGCCCCTCCCATGCCTGCATCTGAAGCCCCATATCCCCTTCACTGCCACTCCCAGGCCTGCATCTGAAACACCATATTCCCTTCACTGCCACTCCCAGGCCTGCATCTGAAGCCCCATATCCCCTTCACTGCCACTCTCAGGCCTGCATCTGAAACCCCATATCTCCTTCACTGCCACTCCCAGGCCTGCATCTGAAACCCCATGTCCCATTCACTGCCACTCCCAGGCCTGCATCTGAAACCCCATGTCCCCTTCACTGCCCCTCCCAGGCCTGCATCTGAAACCCCATGTCCCATTCACTGCCACTCCCAGGCCTGCATCTGAAACCCCATATCCCCTTCACTGCCACTCCCAGGCCTGCATCTGAAACACCATATCCCCTTGACTGCCACTCCCAGGCCTGCATCTGAAGCCCCATATCCCCTTCATTGCCACTCCCAGGCCTGAATCTGAAAACCCATATCCCCTTCACTGCCACTCCCAGGCCTGCATCCGAAACACCATATTCCCTTCACTGCCACTCCCAGGCCTGCATCTGAAACACCATATTCCCTTCACTGCCACTCCCAGGCCTGTATCTGGCAACCCATATCCCCTTCACTGCCACTCCCAGGCCTGCATCTGAAACCCCATATCCCCTTCACTGCCACTCCGAGGCCTACTTCTGAAACCCCATATCCCCTTCACTGCCACTCCCAGACCTGCATCTGAAGCCCCATATCCCCCTCACTGCCACTCCCAGGCTTGTATCTGGCACCCCATATCCCCTTCACTGCCACTCCCAGGCTTGCATCTGAAACACCATATTGCCTTCACTGCCACTCCCAGGCCTGCATCTGGCACCCCATATCCCCTTCACTGCCACTCCCAGGCCTGCATCTGAAGCCCCATATCCCCTTCACTGCCACTCACAGGCCTGGATCTTAATCCCCATATCCCCTTCACTGCCACACCCAGACCTGCGTCTGAAACCCCATATCCCCTTCATTGCCACACCCAGGCCTGCATCTAAAGCCCCATATCCCCTTCACTGCCACTCCCAGGCCTGCATCTGAAACACCATATTCCCTTCACTGCCACTCCCAGGCCTGCATCTGAAGCCCCATATCCCCTTCACTGCCACTCTCAGGCCTGCATCTGAAACCCCATATCTCCTTCACTGCCACTCCCAGGCCTGCATCTGAAACCCCATGTCCCATTCACTGCCACTCCCAGGCCTGCATCTGAAACCCCATATCCCCTTCACTGCCCCTCCCAGGCCTGCATCTGAAACCCCATGTCCCATTCACTGCCACTCCCAGGCCTGCATCTGAAACCCCATATCCCCTTCACTGCCACTCTCAGGCCTGCATCTGAAACACCATATCCCCTTGACTGCCACTCCCAGGCCTGCATCTGAAGCCCCATATCCCCTTCATTGCCACTCCCAGGCCTGAATCTGAAAACCCATATCCCCTTCACTGCCACTCTCAGGCCTGCATCCGAAACACCATATTCCCTTCACTGCCACTCCCAGGCCTGCATCTGAAACACCATATTCCCTTCACTGCCACTCCCAGGCCTGTATCTGGCAACCCATATCCCCTTCACTGCCACTCCCAGGCCTGCATCTGAAACCCCATATCCCCTTCACTGCCGCTCCGAGGCCTACTTCTGAAACCCCATATCCCCTTCACTGCCACTCCCAGACCTGCATCTGAAGCCCCATATACCCTTCACTGCCACTCCCAGGCTTGTATCTGGCACCCCATATCCCCTTCACTGCCACTCCCAGGCTTGCATCTGAAACGCCATATCCCCTTCACTGCCACTCTCAGGCCTGCGTCTGAAGCCCCATATCCCCTTCACTGCCACTCCCAGGCCTGCATCTGAAACCCTATATGCCCTTCACTGCCACTCCCAGGCCTGCGTCTGAAACCCCATATCCCCTTCACTGCCACTCCCGGGCCTGCATCTGAAATTCCATATCCCCTTCGCTGCCACTCCCAGGCCTGCATCTGAAACCCCATATATCCTTCACTGCCACTCCCGGGCCTGCATCTGAAACGCCATATCCTCTTCACTGCCACTCCAAGACCTGCATCTGAAACCCCATATCCCATTCACTGCCACTCCCAGGCCTGCATCTGGCACCCCATATCTCCTTCACTGCCACTCCCAGGCCTGCTTCTGAAACCCCATATCACCTTCACTGCCACTCCCAGGACTGCATTAGAAGCCCTATATCCCGTTCACTGCCACTCCCAGGCCTGCATCTCAAACACCATATTCGCTTCTCTGCCACTCCCAGGCCTGCATCTGAAGCTCCATATCCCCTTCACTGCCACTCCCAGGCCTGCATCTGAAACCCCATATCCCCTTCACTGCCACTCCCAGGCCTGCATGTGAAACTCCATAACCCCTTCACTGCCACTCCCAGACCTGCATCTGAAACCCCATATCCCCTTGACTGCCACTCCCAGGCCTGCATCTGAAGCCCCATATCCCCTTCACTGCCACTCCCAGGCCTGCATCTGAAACACCATATTCCCTTCACTGCCCCTCCCAGGCCTGCATCTGAAGCCCCATATCCCCTGCACTGCCACTCCCAGGCCTGCATCTGAAACACCATATTCCCTTCACTGCCACTCCCAGGCCTGCATCTGAAGCCCCATATCCCCTTCACTGCCACTCTCAGGCCTGCATCTGAAACCCCATATCTCCTTCACTGCCACTCCCAGGCCTGCATCTGAAACCCCATGTCCCATTCACTGCCACTCCCAGGCCTGCATCTGAAACCCCATATCCCCTTCACTGCCCCTCCCAGGCCTGCATCTGAAACCCCATGTCCCATTCACTGCCACTCCCAGGCCTGCATCTGAAACCCCATATCCCCTTCACTGCCACTCCCAGGCCTGCATCTGAAACACCATATCCCCTTGACTGCCACTCCCAGGCCTGCATCTGAAGCCCCATATCCCCTTCATTGCCCCTCCCAGGCCTGAATCTGAAACCCCATATCCCCTTCACTGCCACTCCCAGGCCTGCATCCGAAACACCATATTCCCTTCACTGCCACTCCCAGGCCTGCATCTGAAACACCATATTCCCTTCACTGCCACTCCCAGGCCTGTATATGGCAACCCATATCCCCTTCACTGCCACTTCGAGGCCTGCTTCTGAAACCCCATATCCCCTTCACTGCCCCTCCCAGGCCTGCATCTGAAACCCCATATCCCATTCACTGCCACTCCCAGGCCTGCATCTGAAACCCCATATCCCCTTCACTGCCACTCCCAGGCCTGCATCTGAAACACCATATCCCCTTGACTGCCACTCCCAGGCCTGCATCTGAAGCCCCATATCCCCTTCACTGCCACTCCCAGGCCTGCATCTGAAACCCCATATACCCTTCACTGCCACTCCGAGGCCTGCTTCTGCAACCCCATATCCCCTTCACTGCCACTCCCAGACCTGCATCTGAAATCCCATATCCCATTCACTGCCACTCCTATGCCTGCATCTGAAGCCCCATATTCTCTTCACATCCACTCCCAGACCTGCATCTTAATCCCCATATCCCCTTCACTGCCACTCCCAGGCCTGCATCTGAAACCCCATTTCTCCTTCACTGCCACTCCCAGGCCTGCATCTGAAACCCCATATCCCCTTCACTGCCACTCCCAGGCCTGCATCTGAATCCCTATATCCCCTTCACTGCCACTCCCAGGCCTGCATCTGAAACACCATATCCCCTTCATTGCCACTCCCAGGCCTGCATTCGAAGCCCCATATCCCCTTCACTGCCACTCCCAGGCCTGCATCTGAAACACCATATCCCCTTCATTGCCACTCCCAGGCCTGCATCCGAAGCCCCATATCCCCTTCACTGCGACTCCCAGGCCTGCATCTGAAACACCATCTCCCCTTCACTGCCACTCCCAGACCTGCATCTGAAACCCCATATCCTCTTCACTGCCACTCCCAGGCCTGCATCTGGCACCCCATATCCCCTTCACTACCACTCCCAGGCCTGCATCTGAAGCTCCATATCCCCTTTACTGCCACTCCCAGGCCTGCATCTGAAACCCCATATCCCCTTCACTGCCACTCCCAGGCCTGGATCTTAATCCCCATATCCCCTTCACTGCCACACCCAGGCCTGCATCTGAAATCCCATATCCCCTTCACTGCCACTTCCAGACCTGCGTCTGAAACCCCATATCCCCTTCACTGCCACTCCCAGGCCTGCATTTGAAGCCCCATATCCCCTTCACTGCCACTCCCAGGCCTGCGTCTGAAACGCCATATCCCCTTCACTGCCACGCTCAGGCCTGCGTCTGAAGCCCCATATCCCCTTCACTGCCACTCCCGGGCCTGCGTCTGAAACCCCATATGCCCTTCGCTGCCACTCCCAGGCCTGCATCTGAAACCCCATATCCCCTTCACTGCCACTCCCGGGCCTGCATCTGAAATCCCATATCCCCTTCGCTGCCACTCCCAGGCCTGCATCTGAAGCCCCATATCTCCTTCACTGCCACTCCCGGGCCTGCGTCTGAAACGCCATATCCTCTTCACTGCCATTCCCAGACCTGCATCTGAAACCCCATATCCCCTTCACTGCCACTCCCAGGCCTGCGTCTGAAGCCCCATATTCCCTTCACTGCCACTCCCAGGCCGGCGTCTGAAACCCCATATGCCCTTCACTGCCACTCCCAGGCCTGCATCTGAAATCCCATATCCCCTTCGCTGCCACTCCCAGGCCTGCATCTGAAGCCCCATATCTCCTTCACTGCCACTCCCGGGCCTGCGTCTGAAACGCCATATCCTCTTCACTGCCACTCCCAGACCTGCATCTGAAACCCCATATCCCCTTCACTGCCACTCCCAGGCCTGCATCTGGCACCCCATATTTCCTTCACTGCCACTCCCAGGCCTGCTTCTGAAACCCCATATCACCTTCACTGCCACTCCCAGGACTGCATCAGAAGCCCTATATCCCGTTCACTGCCACTCCCAGGCCTGCATCTGAAACACCATATTCACTTCTCTGCCACTCCCAGGCCTGCATCTGAAGCTCCATATCCCCTTCACTGCCACTCCCAGGCCTGCATCTGAAACCCCATATCCCCTTCACTGCCACTCCCAGGCCTGCATCTGAAACTCCATATCCCCTTCACTGCCACTCCCAGACCTGCATCTGAAACCCCATATCTCCTTGACTGCCACTCCCAGGCCTGCATCTGGCACCCCATATCCCCTTCACTGCCACTCCCAGGCCTGCATCTGAATACCCACATCCCCTTCACTGCCACTCCCAGGCCTGCATCTGAAACCCCATATTCCCTTCACTGCCACTCCCAGGCCTGCATCTGAAACCCCATATCCCCTTCACTGCCACTCCCAGGCCTGCATCTGAAACCCCATATCCCATTCACTGCCACTCCCAGGCCTGCGTCTGAAACCCCATATCCCCTTCATTGCCACTCCCTGGCCTGCATCTGAACCCTATATCCCCTTCACTGCCACTCCCAGGCCTGCATGTGAAACCCCTTATCCCCTTCACTGCCACTCCCAGACCTGCATCTGAAACCCGATATCCCCTTCACTGCCACTCCCAGACCTGCATCTTAATCCCCATATCCCCTTCACTGCCACTCCCAGGCCTGCATCTGAAACCTCATATCCCCTTCACTGCCACTCCCAGGTCTGCATCTGAAACCCCATATCCCCTTCACTGCCACTCCCAGACCTGCATCTGAAACCCCATATCCCCTTCACTGCCACTCCCAGACCTGCATCTGAAACCCCATATCCTCTTCACTGCCACTCCCAGGCCTGCATCTGAAACACCATAACCCCTTCACTGCCACTCCCAGGCCTGCATCTGAAACCCCATATCCCCTTCACTGCCACTCCCAGGCCTGCGTCTGAATCCATATATCCCCTTCACTGCCACTCCCAGGCCTGCATCTGGCACCCCATGTCCCCTTCACTACCACTCCCAGGCCTGCATCTGAAACCCCATGTCCCCTTCACTGCCACTCCCAGGCCTGCATCTGAAACTCCATATCCCCTTCACTGCAACTCACAGGCCTGCATCTGGCATCCCATGTCCCCTTCACTACCACTCCCAGGCCTGCATCTGAAACCCCATGTCCCCTTCACTGCCACTCCCAGGCCTGCATCTGAATCCCCATATCCCCTTCACTGCCACTCTCGGGCCTGCATCTGAAATGCCATATCCTCTTCACTGCCACTCCCAGACCTGCATCTGAAGCCCCATATCCCCTCCACTGCCACTCCCAGACCTGCATCTGAAACCCCATATCCTCTTCACTGCCACTCCCAGACCTGCATCTTAATCCCCATATCCCCTTCACTGCCACTCCCAGGCCTGCATCTGAAACCTCATATCCCCTTCACTGCCACTCCCAGGTCTGCATCTGAAACCCCATATCCCCTTCACTGCCACTCCCAGACCTGCATCTGAAACCCCATATCCCCTTCACTGCCACTCCCAGACCTGCATCTGAAACATCATATCCCCTTCATTGCCACTCCCAGGCCTGCATCCGAAGCCTCATATCCCCTTCACTGCCACTCCCAGACCTGCGTCTGAAACCCCATATCCCCTTCACTGCCACTCCCAGGCCTGCATCTGGCACCCCATATCCCCTTCACTGCCACTCCCAGGCGTGCATCTGAAGCTCCATATCCCCTTTACTGCCACTCCCAGGCCTGCATCTGAAACCCCATATCCCCTTCACTGCCACTCCCAGGCCTGGATCTTAATCCCCATATCCCCTTCACTGCCACACCCAGGCCTGCATCTGAAATCCCATATCCCCTTCACTGCCACTCCCAGACCTGCGTCTGAAACCCCATATCCCCTTCACTGCCACTCCCAGGCCTGCATCTGAAGCCCCATATCCCCTTCCTGCCACTCCCATGCCTGCGTCTGAAACGCCATATCCCCTTCACTGCCACGCTCAGGCCTGCATCTGAAGCCCCATATCCCCTTCACTGCCACTCCCGGGCCTGCGTCTGAAACCCCATTTGCCCTTCGCTGCCACTCCCAGGCTTGCATCTGAAACCCCATATCCCCTTCACTGCCACTCCCGGGCCTGCATCTGAAATCCCATATCCCCTTCGCTGCCACTCCCAGGCCTGCATCTGAAGCCCCATATCTCCTTCACTGCCACTCCCGGGCCTGCGTCTGAAACGCCATATCCTCTTCACTGCCACTCCCAGACCTGCGTCTGAAACCCCATATCCCCTTCACTGCCACTCCCAGGCCTGCGTCTGAAGCCCCATATCCCCTTCACTGCCACTCCCAGGCCTGCGTCTGAAACGCCATATCCTCTTCACTGCCACTCCCAGACCTGCATCTGAAACCCTATATCCCCTTCACTGCCACTCCCAGGCCTGCATCTGGCACCCCATATTTCCTTCACTGCCACTCCCAGGCCTGCTTCTGAAACCCCATATCACCTTCACTGCCACTCCCAGGACTGCATCAGAAGCCCTATATCCCGTTCACTGCCACTCCCAGGCCTGCATCTGAAACACCATATTCACTTCTCTGCCACTCCCAGGCCTGCATCTGAAGCTCCATATCCCCTTCACTGCCACTCCCAGGCCTGCATCTGAAACCCCATATCCCCTTCACTGCCACTCCCAGGCCTGCATCTGAAACTCCATATCCCCTTCACTGCCACTCCCAGACCTGCATCTGAAACCCCATATCTCCTTGACTGCCACTCCCAGGCCTGCATCTGGCACCCCATATCCCCTTCACTGCCACTCCCAGGCCTGCATCTGAATACCCACATCCCCTTAACTGCCACTCCCAGGCCTGCATCTGAAACCCCATATTCCCTTCACTGCCACTCCCAGGCCTGCATCTGAAACCCCATATCCCCTTCACTGCCACTCCCAGGTCTTCATCTGAAACCCCACATCCCATTCACTGCCAAACCCAGGCCTGCATCTGAAACTCCATATCCCATTCACTGCCAAACCCAGGCCTGCATCTGAAACCCCATATCCCCTTCACTGCCACTCCCAGGCCTGCATCTGAAACCCCATATCCCCTTCACTGCCACTACCAGGCCTGCATCTGAAACCCCATATATCATTCACTGCCACTCCCAGGCCTGCGTCTGAAACCCCATATCCCCTTCATTCCCTCTCCCTGGCCTGCATCTGAACCATATATCCCCTTCACTGCCACTCCCAGGCCTGCATGTGAAACCCCTTATCCCCTTCACTGCCACTCCCAGACCTGCATCTGAAATCCCATATCCCCTTCACTGCCACTCCCAGACCTGCATCTGAACCCCATATCCTCCTCACTGCCACTCCCAGGCCTGCATGTGAAACCCCTTATCCCCTTCACTGCCACTCCCAGACCTGCCTCTGAAATCCCATATCCCCTTCACTGCCACTCCCAGGCCTGCATGTGAAACCCCTTATCCCCTTCACTGCCACTCCCAGACCTGCATCTGAAACCCCATATCCCCTTCACTGCCACTCCCAGACCTGCATCTTAATCCCCATATCCCCTTCACTGCCACTCCCAGGCCTGCATCTGAAACCTCATATCCCCTTCACTGCCACTCCCAGGCCTGCATCTGAAACCCCATATCCCCTTCACTGCAACTCACAGGCCTGCATCTGGCACCCCATGTCCCCTTCACTACCACTCCCAGGCCTGCATCTGAAACCCCATGTCCCCTTCACTGCCACTCCCAGGCCTGCATCTGAATCCCCATATCCCCTTCACTGCCACTCTCGGGCCTGCATCTGAAATGCCATATCCTCTTCACTGCCACTCCCAGACCTGCATCTGAAACCCCATATCCTCTTCACTGCCACTCCCAGACCTGCATCTTAATCCCCATATCCCCTTCACTGCCACTCCCAGGCCTGCATCTGAAACCTCATATCCCCTTCACTGCCACTCCCAGGTCTGCATCTGAAACCCCATATCCCCTTCACTGCCACTCCCAGACCTGCATCTGAAACCCCATATCCTCTTCACTGCCACTCCCAGGCCTGCATCTGAAACATCATATCCCCTTCATTGCCACTCCCAGGCCTGCATCCGAAGCCTCATATCCCCTTCACTGCCACTCCCAGACCTGCGTCTGAAACCCCATATCCCCTTCACTGCCACTCCCAGGCCTGCATCTGAAACCCCATGTCCCCTTCACTGCCACTCCCAGGCCTGCATCTGAAACCCCATATCCCCTTCACTGCAACTCACAGGCCTGCATCTGGCACCCCATGTCCCCTTCACTACCACTCCCAGGCCTGCATCTGAAACCCCATGTCCCCTTCACTGCCACTCCCAGGCCTGCATCTGAAACCCCATATCCCCTTCACTGAAACTCACAGGCCTGCATCTGGCACCCCATGTCCCCTTCACTACCACTCCCAGGCCTGCATCTGAATCCCCATATCCCCTTCACTGCCACTCTCGGGCCTGCATCTGAAATGCCATATCCTCTTCACTGCCACTCCCAGACCTGCATCTGAAGCCCCATATCCCCTTCACTGCCACTCCCAGACCTGCATCTGAAACCCCATATCCTCTTCACTGCCACGCCCAGGCCTGCCTCTGAAACCCCATATCCCCTTCACTGCCACTCCCTGGCCTGCATCTGAACCCCATATCCCATTCACTGCCACTCCCAGGCCTGCATGTGAAATCCCTTATCCCCTTCACTGCCACTCCCAGACCTGCATCTGATATCCATATCCCCTTCACTGCCACTCCCATGCCTGCATCTGAAACCCCATATTCTCTTCACTGCCACTCCCAGACCTGCATCTTAATCCCAATATCCCCTTCACTGCCACTCCCAGGCCTGCATCTGAAACCCCATATCCCCTTCACTGCCACTCCCAGGCCTGCATCTGAAACCCCATATCCCATTCACTGCCAAAACCAGGCCTGCATCTGAAACCCCATATCCCCTTCACTGCCACCCCCAGGCCTGCATCTGAAACCCCATATCCCCTTCACTGCCACTCCCAGGCCTGCATCTGAAACCCCATATCTCCTTCACTGCCACTCCCAGGCCTGCATCTGAAACCCCATATCCCATTCACTGCCACTTCCAGGCCTGCATCTGAAATCCCATATCCCCTTCACTGCCACTCCCAGGCATGCATCTGAAACCTCATATCCCATTCATTGCCACTCCCAGGCCTGCATCTGAAACCCCATATCCCCTTCATTGCCACTCCCTGACCTGCATCTGAACCCCATATCCCCTTCACTGCCACTCCCAGGCCTGCATGTGAAACCCCTTATCCCCTTCACTGCCACTCCCAGGCCTGCATCTGAAATCACATATCCCCTTCACTGCAACTCCCAGACCTGCATCTGAAACCCCATATTCTCTTCACTGCCACTCCCAGGCCTGCATCTGAAACCCCATATCCCCTTCACTGCCACTCCCAGGCCTGCAGCTGAAATCCCATATCCTGTTCACTGCCACTCCCAGGCCTGCATCTGAAACCCCATATCCCCTTCACTGCCACTCCCAGGCCTGCGTCTGAAGCCCCATATCCCCTTCACTGGCACTCCCAGGCCTTTGTCTGAAACCCCATATGCCCTTCACTGCCACTCCCAGGCCTGCATCTGAAACACCATATTCCCTTCACTGCCACTCCCAGGCCTGCATCTGAAATCCCATATCCCCTTCGCTGCCACTCCCAGGCCTGCATCTGAAGCCCCATATCTCCTTCACTGCCACTCCCGGGCCTGCGTCTGAAACGCCATATCCTCTTCACTGCCCCTCCCAGACCTGCATCTGAAACCCCATATCCCCTTCACTGCCACTCCCAGGCCTGCATCTGGCACCCCATATTTCCTTCACTGCTACTCCCAGGCCTGCTTCTGAAACCCCATATCACCTTCACTGCCACTCCCAGGACTGCATCAGAAGCCCTATATCCCGTTCACTGCCACCCCCAGGCCTGCATCTGAAACACCATATTCACTTCTCTGCCACTCCCAGGCCTGCATCTGAAGCTCCATATCTCCTTCACTGCCACTCCCAGACCTGCGTCTGAAACCCCATATCCCCTTCACTGCCACTCCCAGGCCTGCATCTGAAACCCCATGTCCCCTTCACTGCCACTCCCAGGCCTGCATCTGAAACCCCATATCCCCTTCACTGCAACTCACAGGCCTGCATCTGGCACCCCATGTCCCCTTCACTACCACTCCCAGGCCTGCATCTGAAACCCCATGTCCCCTTCACTGCCACTCCCAGGCCTGCATCTGAAACCCCATATCCCCTTCACTGCAACTCACAGGCCTGCATCTGGCACCCCATGTCCCCTTCACTACCACTCCCAGGCCTGCATCTGAATCCCCATATCCCCTTCACTGCCACTCTCGGGCCTGCATCTGAAATGCCATATCCTCTTCACTGCCACTCCCAGACCTGCATCTGAAGCCCCATATCCCCTTCACTGCCACTCCCAGACCTGCATCTGAAACCCCATATCCTCTTCACTGCCACGCCCAGGCCTGCCTCTGAAACCCCATATCCCCTTCACTGCCACTCCCTGGCCTGCATCTGAACCCCATATCCCCTTCACTGCCACTCCCAGGCCTGCATGTGAAATCCCTTATCCCCTTCACTGCCACTCCCAGACCTGCATCTGATATCCATATCCCCTTCACTGCCACTCCCATGCCTGCATCTGAAACCCCATATTCTCTTCACTGCCACTCCCAGACCTGCATCTTAATCCCAATATCCCCTTCACTGCCACTCCCAGGCCTGCATCTGAAACCCCATATCCCCTTCACTGCCACTCCCAGGCCTGCATCTGAAACCCCATATCCCATTCACTGCCAAAACCAGGCCTGCATCTGAAACCCCATATCCCCTTCACTGCCACCCCCAGGCCTGCATCTGAAACCCCATATCCCCTTCACTGCCACTCCCAGGCCTGCATCTGAAACCCCATATCTCCTTCACTGCCACTCCCAGGCCTGCATCTGAAACCCCATATCCCATTCACTGCCACTTCCAGGCCTGCATCTGAAATCCCATATCCCCTTCACTGCCACTCCCAGGCATGCATCTGAAACCTCATATCCCATTCATTGCCACTCCCAGGCCTGCATCTGAAACCCCATATCCCCTTCATTGCCACTCCCTGGCCTGCATCTGAACCCCATATCCCCTTCACTGCCACTCCCAGGCCTGCATGTGAAACCCCTTATCCCCTTCACTGCCACTCCCAGGCCTGCATCTGAAATCACATATCCCCTTCACTGCAACTCCCAGACCTGCATCTGAAACCCCATATTCTCTTCACTGCCACTCCCAGGCCTGCATCTGAAACCCCATATCCCCTTCACTGCCACTCCCAGGGCTGCAGCTGAAATCCCATATCCTGTTCACTGCCACTCCCAGGCCTGCATCTGAAACCCCATATCCCCTTCACTGCCACTCCCAGGCCTGCGTCTGAAGCCCCATATCCCCTTCACTGGCACTCCCAGGCCTTTGTCTGAAACCCCATATGCCCTTCACTGCCACTCCCAGGCCTGCATCTGAAACACCATATTCCCTTCACTGCCACTCCCAGGCCTGCATCTGAAATCCCATATCCCCTTCGCTGCCACTCCCAGGCCTGCATCTGAAGCCCCATATCTCCTTCACTGCCACTCCCGGGCCTGCGTCTGAAACGCCATATCCTCTTCACTGCCCCTCCCAGACCTGCATCTGAAACCCCATATCCCCTTCACTGCCACTCCCAGGCCTGCATCTGGCACCCCATATTTCCTTCACTGCCACTCCCAGGCCTGCTTCTGAAACCCCATATCACCTTCACTGCCACTCCCAGGACTGCATCAGAAGCCCTATATCCCGTTCACTGCCACCCCCAGGCCTGCATCTGAAACACCATATTCACTTCTCTGCCACTCCCAGGCCTGCATTTGAAGCTCCATATCTCCTTCACTGCCACTCCCAGGCCGGCATCTGAAACCCCATATCCCCTTCACTGCCACTCCCAGGCCTGCATCTGAAACTCCATATCCCCTTCACTGCCACTCCCAGACCTGCATCTGAAACCCCATATCTCCTTGACTGCCACTCCCAGGCCTGCATCTGGCACCCCATATCCCCTTCACTGCCACTCCCAGGCCTGCATCTGAATACCCATATCCCCTTCACTGCCACTCCCAAGCCTGCATCTGAAACCCCATATTCCCTTCACTGCCACTCCCAGGCCTGCATCTGAAACCCCATATCCTCTTCACTGCCACTCCCAGAGCTGCATCTGAAACCCCATATCCCTTTAACTGCCACTCCCAGGCCTGCATCTGAAACCCCATATCCCATTCACTGCCAAACCCAGGCCTGCATCTGAAACCCCATATCCCCTTCACTGCCACTCCCAGGCCTGCATCTGAAACCCCATATCCCCTTTAACTGCCACTCCCAGGCCTGCATCTGAAACCCCATATCCCATTCACTGCCAAACCCAGGCCTGCATCTGAAACCCCATATCCCCTTCACTGCCACTCCCTGGCCTGCATCTGAACCCCATATCCCCTTCACTGCCACTCCCAGGCCTGCATGTGAAACCCCTTATCCCCTTCACTGCCACTCCCAGACCTGCATCTGAAATCCCATATCCCCTTCACTGCCACTCCCAGACCTGCATCTGAACCCCATAACCCCTTCACTGCCACTCCCAGGCCTGCATGTGAAACCCCTTATCCCCTTCACTGCCACTCCCAGACCTGCCTCTGAAATCCCATATCCCCTTCACTGCCACTCCCAGTCCTGCATGTGAACCCCCTTATCCCCTTCACTGCCACTCCCAGACCTGCATCTGAAACCCCATATCCCCTTCACTGCCACTCCCAGACCTGCATCTTAATCCCCATATCCCCTTCACTGCCACTCCCAGGCCTGCATCTGAAACCTCATAACCCCTTCACTGCCACTCCCAGGTCTGCATCTGAAACCCCATATCCCCTTCACTGCCACTCCCAGACCTGCATCTGAAACCCCATATCCCCTTCACTGCCACTCCCAGACCTGCATCTGAAACCCCATATCCTCTTCACTGCCACTCCCAGGCCTGCATCTGAAACACCATATCCCCTTCACTGCCACTCCCAGGCCTGCATCTGAAACCCCATATCCCCTTCACTGCCACTCCCAGGCCTGCGTCTGAATCCATATATCCCGTTCACTGCCACTCCCAGGCCTGCATCTGGCACCCCATGTCCCCTTCACTACCACTCCCAGGCCTGCATCTGAAACCCCATGTCCCCTTCACTGCCACTCCCAGGCCTGCATCTGAAACCCCATATCCCCTTCGCTGCCACTCCCAGGCCTGCATCTGAAATCCCATATCCCCTTCATTGCCACTCCCAGGCCTGCATCTGAAACCCCATATCCCCTTCACTGCCACTCCCAGACCTGCATCTGAAACCCCATATCCCCTTCACTGCCACTCCCAGACCTGCATCTGAAACCCCATATCCTCTTCACTGCCACTCCCAGGCCTGCATCTGAAACCCCATGTCCCCTTCACTGCCACTCCCAGGCTTGCATCTGAAACCCCATATCCCCTTTGCTGCCACTCCCAGGCCTGCATCTGAAATCCCATATCCCCTTCACTGCAACTCACAGGCCTGCATCTGGCACCCCATATCCCCTTCACTGCCACTCCTGGGCCTGCATCTGAAATGCCATATCCTCTTCACTGCCACTCCCAGACCTGCATCTGAAACCCCATATCCCCTTCACTGCCACTCCCAGGCCTGCATCTGAATCCCCATATCCCCTTCACTGCCACTCTCGGGCCTGCATCTGAAATGCCATATCCTCTTCACTGCCACTCCCAGACCTGCATCTGAAGCCCCATATCCCCTTCACTGCCACTCCCAGACCTGCATCTGAAACCCCATATCCTCTTCTCTGCCACGCCCAGGCCTGTGTCTGAAACCCCATATCCCCTTCACTGCCACTCCCTGGCCTGCATCTGAACCCCATATCCCCTTCACTGCCACTCCCAGGCCTGCATGTGAAACCCCTTATCCCCTTCACTGCAACTCCCAGACCTGCATCTGATATCCATATCCCCTTCACTGCCACTCCCATGCCTGCATCTGAAACCCCATATTCTCTTCACTGCCACTCCCAGACCTGCATCTTAATCCCCATATCCCCTTCACTGCCACTCCCAGGCATGCATCTGAAACCCCATATCCCCTTCACTGCCACTACCAGGCCTGCATCTGAAACCCCATATCCCCTTCACTTCCACTCCCAGGCCTGCATCTGAAACCCCATATCCCCTTCACTGCCACCCCCAGGCCTGCATCTGAAACCCCATATCCCCTTCACTGCCACTCCCAGGCCTGCGTCTGAAGCCCCATATCCCCTTCACTGCCACTCCCAGGCCTGCATCTGAAACCCCATATCCCCTTCACTGCCACTCCCAGGCCTGCATCTGAAACACCATATTCCCTTCACTGCCACTCCCAGGCCTGCATCTGAAATCCCATATCCCCTTCACTGCCACTCCCAGGCATGCATCTGAAACCTCATATCCCATTCATTGCCACTCCCTGGCCTGCATCTGAACCCCATATCCCCTTCACTGCCACTCCCAGGCCTGCTTGTGAAACCCCTTATCCCCTTCACTGCCACTCCCAGGACTGCATCTGAAACCCCATATCCCCTTCACTGCCACTCCCAGGCCTGCAGCTGAAATCCCATATCCTGTTCACTGCCACTCCCAGGCCTGCATCTGAAACCCCATATTCTCTTCACTGCCACTCCCAGACCTGCATCTTAATCCCCATATCCCCTTCATTGCCACTCCCAGGCCTGCATCTGAAACCCCATATCCCCTTCACTGCCACTCCCAGGCCTGCATCTGAAACCCCATATTCTCTTCACTGCCACTCCCAGACCTGCATCTTAATCCCCATATCCCCTTCATTGCCACTCCCAGGCCTGCATCTGAAACCTCATATCCCATTCATTGCCACTCCCAGGCCTGCATCTGAAACCTCATATCCCCTTCATTGTCACTCCCTGGCCTGCATCTGAACCCCATATCCCCTTCACTGCCATTCCCAGGCCTGCATGTGAAAACCCTTATCCCCTTCACTGCCACTCCCAGGCCTGCATCTGAAATCCCATATCCCCTTCACTGCAACTCCCAGGCCTGCATCTGAAACCCCATATTCTCTTCACTGCCACTCCCAGGCCTGCATCTGAAACCCCATATCCCCTTCACTTCCACTCCCAGGTCTGGATCTGAAACCCCATATACTGTTCACTGCCACTCCCAGGCCTGCATCTGAAACCCCATATTCTCTTCACTGCCACTCCCAGACCTGCATCTTAATCCCCATATCCCCTTCATTGCCACTCCCAGGCCTGCATCTGAAACCCCATATCCCCTTCACTGCCACTCCCAGGCCTGCATCTGAAACCCCATATCCCCTTCACTGCCACTCCCAGGCCTGCATCTGAAACATCATATCCCCTTCATTGCCACTCCCAGGCCTGCATCCGAAGCCTCATATCCCCTTCACTGCCACTCCCAGACCTGCTTCTGAAACCCCATATCCCCTTCACTGCCACTCCCAGGCCTGCATCTGAAACCCCATATCCCGTTCACTGCCACTCCCAGGCCTGCATCTGAAATCCCATATCCCCTTCACTGCCACTTTCAGACCTGCATCTGAAACCCCATATCCCCTTCACTGCCACTCCCAGGCCTGCATCTGAAATCCCATATCCCCTTCACTGCCACTCCCTGGCCTGCATCTGAAACCCCATATCCCCTTCACTGCCACTCCCAGGCCTGCATCTGAAACACTGTATTCCCTTCACTGCCACTTTCAGACCTGCATCTGAAACCCCATATCCCCTTCACTGCCACTCCCAGGCCTGCATCTGAAACCCCATATCCCCTTCACTGCAACTCACAGGCCTGCATCTGGCACCCCATGTCCCCTTCACTACCACTCCCAGGCCTGCATCTGAAACCCCATGTCCCCTTCACTGCCACTCCCAGGCCTGCATCTGAAACCCCATATCCCCTTCACTGCAACTCACAGGCCTGCATCTGGCACCCCATGTCCCCTTCACTACCACTCCCAGGCCTGCATCTGAAACCCCATGTCCCCTTCACTGCCACTCCCAGGCCTGCATCTGAATCCCCATATCCCCTTCACTGCCACTCTCGGGCCTGCATCTGAAATGCCATATCCTCTTCACTGCCACTCCCAGACCTGCATCTGAAGCCCCATATCCCCTTCACTGCCACTCCCAGACCTGCATCTGAAACCCCATATCCTCTTCACTGCCACGCCCAGGCCTGCCTCTGAAACCCCATATCCCCTTCACTGCCACTCCCTGGCCTGCATCTGAACCCCATATCCCCTTCACTGCCACTCCCAGGCCTGCATGTGAAACCCCTTATCCCCTTCACTGCCACTCCCAGACTTGCATCTGATATCCATATCCCCTTTACTGCCACTCCCATGCCTGCATCTGAAACCCCATATTCTCTTCACTGCCACTCCCAGACCTTCATCTTAATCCCCATATCCCCTTCACTGCCACTCCCAGGCCTGCATCTGAAACCCCATATCCCCTTCACTGCCACTCCCAGGCCTGCATCTGAAACCCCATATCCCATTCACTGCCAAACCCAGGCCTGCATCTGAAACCCCATATCCCCTTCACTGCCACCCCCAGGCCTGCATCTGAAACCCCATATCCGCTTCACTGCCACTCCCAGGCCTGCATCTGAAACCCCATATCCCATTCACTGCCACTTCCAGGCCTGCATCTGAAATCCCATATCCCCTTCACTGCCACTCCCAGGCATGCATCTGAAACCTCATATCCCATTCATTGCCACTCCGAGGCCTGCATCTGAAACCCCATATCCCCTTCATTGCCACTCCCTGGCCTGCATCTGAACCCCATATCCCCTTCACTGCCACTCCCAGGCCTGCATGTGAAACCCCTTATCCCCTTCACTGCCACTCCCAGGCCTGCATCTGAAATCCCATATCCCCTTCACTGCAACTCCCAGGCCTGCATCTGAAACCCCATATTCTCTTCACTGCCACTCCCAGGCCTGCATCTGAAACCCCATATCCCCTTCACTGCCACTCCCAGGCCTGCAGCTGAAATCCCATATCCTGTTCACTGCCACTCCCAGGCCTGCATCTGAAACCCCATATCCCCTTCACTGCCACTCCCAGGCCTGCGTCTGAAGCCCCATATCCCCTTCACTGCCACTCCCAGGCCTTTGCCTGAAACCCCATATGCCCTTCACTGCCACTCCCAGGCCTGCATCTGAAACACCATATTCCCTTCACTGCCACTCCCAGGCCTGCATCTGAAATCCCATATCCCCTTCGCTGCCACTCCCAGGCCTGCATCTGAAGCCCCATATCTCCTTCACTGCCACTTCCGGGCCTGCGTCTGAAACGCCATATCCTCTTCACTGCCACTCCCAGACCTGCATCTGAAACCCCATATCCCCTTCACTGCCACTCCCAGGCCTGCATCTGGCACCCCATATTTCCTTCACTGCCACTCCCAGGCCTGCTTCTGAAACCCCATATCTCCTTCACTGCCACTCCCAGGACTGCATCAGAAGCCCTATATCCCGTTCACTGCCACGCCCAGGCCTGCATCTGAAACACCATATTCCCTTCACTGCCACTCCCAGGCCTGCATCTGAAATCCCATATCCCCTCCGCTGCCACTCCCAGGCCTGCATCTGAAGCCCCATATCTCCTTCACTGCCACTCCCGGGCCTGCGTCTGAAACGCCATATCCTCTTCACTGCCACTCCCAGACCTGCATCTGAAACCCCATATCCCCTTCACTGCCACTCCCAGGCCTGCATCTGGCACCCCATATTTCCTTCACTGCCACTCCCATGCCTGCTTCTGAAACCCCATATCACCTTCACTGCCACTCCCAGGACTGCATCAGAAGCCCTATATCCCGTTCACTGCCACCCCCAGGCCTGCATCTGAAACACCATATTCACTTCTCTGCCACTCCCAGGCCTGCATCTGAAGCTCCATATCCCCTTCACTGCCACTCCCAGGCCTGCATCTGAAACCCCATATCCCCTTCACTGCCACTCCCAGGCCTGCATCTGGCACCCCATATCCCCTTCACTGCCACTCCCAAGCCTGCATCTGAAACCCCATATTCCCTTCACTGCCACTCCCAGGCCTGCATCTGAAACCCCATATCCTCTTCACTGCCACTCCCAGAGCTGCATCTGAAACCCCATATCCCTTTAACTGCCACTCCCAGGCCTGCATCTGAAACCCCATATCCCATTCACTGCCAAACCCAGGCCTGCATCTGAAACCCCATATCCCCTTCACTGCCACTCCCAGGCCTGCATCTGAAACCCCATATCCCCTTTAACTGCCACTCCCAGGCCTGCATCTGAAACCCCATATCCCATTCACTGCCAAACCCAGGCCTGCATCTGAAACCCCATATCCCCTTCACTGCCACTCCCTGGCCTGAATCTGAACCCCATATCCCCTTCACTGCCACTCCCAGGCCTGCACGTGAATCCCCTTATCCCCTTCACTGCCACTCCCAGACCTGCATCTGAACCCCATATCCCCTTCACTGCCACTCCCAGGCCTGCATTTGAAACCCCTTATCCCCTTCACTGCCACTCCCAGACCTGCCTCTGAAATCCCATATCCCCTTCACTGCCACTCCCAGGCCTGCATGTGAACCCCCTTATCCCCTTCACTGCCACTCCCAGACCTGCATCTGAAACCCCATATCCCCTTCACTGCCACTCCCAGACCTGCATCCTAATCCCCATATCCCCTTCACTGCCACTCCCAGGCCTGCATCTGAAACCTCATAACCCCTTCACTGCCACTCCCAGGTCTGCATCTGAAACCCCATATCCTCTTCACTGCCACTCCCAGACCTGCATCTGAAACCCTATATCCCCTTCACTGCCACTCCCAGACCTGCATCTGAAACCCCATATCCTCTTCACTGCCACTCCCAGGCCTGCATCTGAAACACCATATCCCCTTCACTGCCACTCCCAGGCCTGCATCTGAAACCCCATATCCCCTTCACTGCCACTCCCAGGCCTGCGTCTGAATCCATATATCCCCTCACTGCCACTCCCAGGCCTGCATCTGGCACCCCATGTCCCCTTCACTACCACTCCCAGTCCTGCATCTGAAATCCCATATCCCCTTCACTGCAACTCACAGGCCTGCATCTGGCACCCCATATCCCCTTCACTGCCACTCCCGGGCCTGCATCTGAAATGCCATATCCTCTTCACTGCCACTCCCAGACCTGCATCTGAAACCCCATATCCCCTTCACTGCCACTCCCAGGCCTGCATCTGAATCCCCATATCCCCTTCACTGCCACTCCCGGGCCTGCATCTGAAATGCCATATCCTCTTCACTGCCACTCCCAGACCTGCATCTGAAACCCCATATCCCCTTCACTGCCACTCCCAGGCCTGCATCTGAATCCCCATATCCCCTTCACTGCCACTCTCGGGCCTGCATCTGAAATGCCATATCCTCTTCACTGCCACTCCCAGACCTGCATCTGAAGCCCCATATCCCCTTCACTGCCACTCCCAGACCTGCATCTGAAACCCCATATCCTCTTCTCTGCCACGCCCAGGCCTGCGTCTGAAACCCCATATCCCCTTCACTGCCACTCCCTGGCCTGCATCTGAACCCCATATCCCCTTCACTGCCACTCCCAGGCCTGCATGTGAAACCCCTTATCCCCTTCACTGCAACTCCCAGACCTGCATCTGATATCCATATCCCCTTCACTGCCACTCCCATGCCTGCATCTGAAACCCCATATTATCTTCACTGCCACTCCCAGACCTGCATCTTAATCCCCATATCCCCTTCACTGCCACTCCCAGGCATGCATCTGAAACCCCATATCCCCTTCACTGCCACTCCCAGGCCTGCATCTGAAACCCCATATCCCCTTCACTTCCACTCCCAGGCCTGCTTCTGAAACCCCATATCACCTTCACTGCCACTCCCAGGACTGCATCAGAAGCCCTATATCCCGTTCACTGCCACCCCCAGGCCTGCATCTGAAACACCATATTCACTTCTCTGCCACTCCCAGGCCTGCATCTGAAGCTCCATATCCCCTTCACTGCCACTCCCAGGCCTGCATCTGAAACCCCATATCCCCTTCACTGCCACTCCCAGGCCTGCATCTGGCACCCCATATCCCCTTCACTGCCACTCCCAAGCCTGCATCTGAAACCCCATATTCCCTTCACTGCCACTCCCAGGCCTGCATCTGAAACCCCATATCCTCTTCACTGCCACTCCCAGAGCTGCATCTGAAACCCCATATCCCTTTAACTGCCACTCCCAGGCCTGCATCTGAAACCCCATATCCCATTCACTGCCAAACCCAGGCCTGCATCTGAAACCCCATATCCCCTTCACTGCCACTCCCAGGCCTGCATCTGAAACCCCATATCCCCTTTAACTGCCACTCCCAGGCCTGCATCTGAAACCCCATATCCCATTCACTGCCAAACCCAGGCCTGCATCTGAAACCCCATATCCCCTTCACTGCCACTCCCTGGCCTGAATCTGAACCCCATATCCCCTTCACTGCCACTCCCAGGCCTGCACGTGAATCCCCTTATCCCCTTCACTGCCACTCCCAGACCTGCATCTGAACCCCATATCCCCTTCACTGCCACTCCCAGGCCTGCATGTGAAACCCCTTATCCCCTTCACTGCCACTCCCAGACCTGCCTCTGAAATCCCATATCCCCTTCACTGCCACTCCCAGGCCTGCATGTGAACCCCCTTATCCCTTTCACTGCCACTCCCAGACCTGCATCTGAAACCCCATATCCCCTTCACTGCCACTCCCAGACCTGCATCCTAATCCCCATATCCCCTTCACTGCCACTCCCAGGCCTGCATCTGAAACCTCATAACCCCTTCACTGCCACTCCCAGGTCTGCATCTGAAACCCCATATCCTCTTCACTGCCACTCCCAGACCTGCATCTGAAACCCTATATCCCCTTCACTGCCACTCCCAGACCTGCATCTGAAACCCCATATCCTCTTCACTGCCACTCCCAGGCCTGCATCTGAAACACCATATCCCCTTCACTGCCACTCCCAGGCCTGCATCTGAAACCCCATATCCCCTTCACTGCCACTCCCAGGCCTGCGTCTGAATCCATATATCCCCTCACTGCCACTCCCAGGCCTGCATCTGGCACCCCATGTCCCCTTCACTACCACTCCCAGTCCTGCATCTGAAACCCCATGTCCCCTTCACTGCCACTCCCAGGCCTGCATCTGAAACCCCATATCCCCTTCACTGCCACTCCCAGGCCTGCATCTGAAATCCCATATCCCCTTCACTGCAACTCACAGGCCTGCATCTGGCACCCCATATCCCCTTCACTGCCACTCCCGGGCCTGCATCTGAAATGCCATATCCTCTTCACTGCCACTCCCAGACCTGCATCTGAAACCCCATATCCCCTTCACTGCCACTCCCAGGCCTGCATCTGAATCCCCATATCCCCTTCACTGCCACTCTCGGGCCTGCATCTGAAATGCCATATCCTCTTCACTGCCACTCCCAGACCTGCATCTGAAGCCCCATATCCCCTTCACTGCCACTCCCAGACCTGCATCTGAAACCCCATATCCTCTTCTCTGCCACGCCCAGGCCTGCGTCTGAAACCCCATATCCCCTTCACTGCCACTCCCTGGCCTGCATCTGAACCCCATATCCCCTTCACTGCCACTCCCAGGCCTGCATGTGAAACCCCTTATCCCCTTCACTGCAACTCCCAGACCTGCATCTGATATCCATATCCCCTTCACTGCCACTCCCATGCCTGCATCTGAAACCCCATATTATCTTCACTGCCACTCCCAGACCTGCATCTTAATCCCCATATCCCCTTCACTGCCACTCCCAGGCATGCATCTGAAACCCCATATCCCCTTCACTGCCACTCCCAGGCCTGCATCTGAAACCCCATATCCCCTTCACTTCCACTCCCAGGCCTGCATCTGAAACCCCATATCCCCTTCACTGCCACCCCCAGGCCTGCATCTGAAACCCCATATCCCCTTCACTGCCACTCCCAGGCCTGCGTCTGAAGCCCCATATCCCCTTCACTGCCACTCCCAGGCCTGCATCTGAAACCCCATATCCCCTTCACTGCCACTCCCAGGCCTGCATCTGAAACACCATATTCCCTTCACTGCCACTCCCAGGCCTGCATCTGAAATCCCATATCCCCTTCACTGCCACTCCCAGGCATGCATCTGAAACCTCATATCCCATTCATTGCCACTCCCAGGCCTGCATCTGAAACCCCATATCCCCTTCATTGCCACTCCCTGGCCTGCACCTGAACCCCATATCCCCTTCACTGCCACTCCCAGGCCTGCATGTGAAACCCCTTATCCCCTTCACTGCCACTCCCAGGCCTGCATCTGAAACCCCATATCCCCTTCACTGCCACTCCCAGGCCTGCAGCTGAAATCCCATATCCTGTTCACTGCCACTCCCAGGCCTGCATCTGAAACCCCATATTCTCTTCACTGCCACTCCCAGACCTGCATCTTAATCCCCATATCCCCTTCATTGCCACTCCCAGGCCTGCATCTGAAACCCCATATCCCCTTCAGTGCCACTCCCAGGCCTGCATCTGAAACCCCATATTCTCTTCACTGCCACTCCCAGACCTGCATCTTAATCCCCATATCCCCTTCATTGCCACTCCCAGGCCTGCATCTGAAACCTCATATCCCATTCATTGCCACTCCCAGGCCTGCATCTGAAACCCCATATCCCCTTCATTGCCACTCCCTGGCCTGCATCTGAACCCCATATCCCCTTCACTGCCACTCCCAGGCCTGCATGTGAAAACCCTTATCCCCTTCACTGCCACTCCCAGGCCTGCATCTGAAATCCTATATCCCCTTCACTGCAACTCCCAGGCCTGCATCTGAAACCCCAGATCCTCTTCACTGCCACTCCCAGGCCTGCATCTGAAACCCCATATCCCCTTCACTTCCACTCCCAGGTCTGGATCTGAAACCCCATATACTGTTCACTGCCACTCCCAGGCCTGCATCTGAAACCCCATATTCTCTTCACTGCCACTCCCAGACCTGCATCTTAATCCCCATATCCCCTTCATTGCCACTCCCAGGCCTGCATCTGAAACCCCATATCCCCTTCACTGCCACTCCCAGGCCTGCATCTGAAACCCCATATCCCATTCACTGCCACTCCCAGGCCTGCATCTGAAACATCATATCCCCTTCATTGCCACTCCCAGGCCTGCATCCGAAGCCTCATATCCCCTTCACTGCCACTCCCAGACCTGCGTCTGAAACCCCATATCCCCTTCACTGCCACTCCCAGGCCTGCATCTGAAACCCCATATCCCGTTCACTGCCACTCCCAGGCCTGCATCTGAAATCCCATATCCCCTTCACTGCCACTTTCAGACCTGCATCTGCAACCCCATATCCCCTTCACTGCCACTCCCAGGCCTGCATCTGAAATCCCATATCCCCTTCACTGCCACTCCCAGGCCTGCATCTGAAACCCCATATCCCCTTCACTGCCACTCCCAAGCCTGCATCTGAAACACCATATTCCCTTCACTGCCACTTTCAGACCTGCATCTGAAACCCCATATCCCCTTCACTGCCACTCCCAGGCCTGCATCTGAAATCCCATATCCCCTTCACTGCCACTCCCAGGCCTGTATCTGAAACCCCATAACCCCTTCACTGCCACTCCCAGGCCTGCATCTGAAACCCCACATTCTCTTCACTGCCACTCCCAGGCCTGCATCTGAAACACCATTTCCTCTTCACTGCCACTCCCTGACCTGCATCTTAATCCCCATATCCCCTTCACTGCCACTCCCAGGCCTTCATCTGAAGCCCCATATCCCTTTTACTGCCACTCCCAGGCCTGCATCTGAAACCCCATATCCCCTTCACTGCCACTCCCAGGCCTTCATCTGAAGCCCCATATCCCTTTTACTGCCACTCCCAGGCCTGCATCTGAAACCCCATATCGCCTTCACTGCCCCTCCCAGGCCTGCATCTGAAGGCCAATATCCCCTTCACTGCTACTCCCAGGCTTGCATCTGAAACCCCATATCCCCTTCACTGCCACTCCCTGGCCTGCATCTGAAACCCCATATCCCCTTCACTGCCACTCCCAGGCATGCATCTGAAACCCCATATCCCATTCATTGTCACTCCCAGGCCTGCATCTGGCACCCCATATCCCCTTCACTGCCGCTCCCAGGTCTGGATCTGAAACCCCATATCCCCTTCACTGCCACTCCCAGGTCTGGATCTGAAACCCCATATCCCCTTCACTGCTGCTCCCAGGCCTGCATCTGAAACACCATATCCCCTTCACTGCCGCTCCCAGGCCTGCATCTGAAACACCGTATCCCCTTCACTGCCACTCCCAGGCCTGCATCTGAAGTCCCATATCCCCTTCACTGCCACTCCCAGGCCTGCATCTGAAACCCCATATCCCCTTCACTGCCACTCCCAGGCCTGTATCTGAAACCCCATATCCCCTTCACTGCCACTCCCAGGCCTGCATCTGAAACCCCATATCTCCTTCACTGCCACTGCCAGGCCTGCATCTGAACCCCATATCTCCTTCACTGACACTCCCAGGCATGCATCTGAAACCCCATATCCCATTCACTGTCACTCCCAGGCCTGCATCTGGCACCCCATATCCCCTTCACTGCCACTCCCAGGTCTGGATCTGAAACCCCATATCCCCTTCACTGCCACTCCCATGTCTGGATCTGAAACCCCATAACCTCTTCACTGCCACTCCCAGGACTGCATCTTGAAACACATATCCCCTTCACTGCCACTCCCAGGCCTGCATCTGAAACCCCATATCCCCTTCACTGCCACTCCCAGGCCTGCATCTTGAACCCCATATCCCCTTCACTGCCACTCCCAGGCCTGCATCTGAAACCCCATATCCCCTTCACTGCCACTCCCTGGCCTGCATCTGAAACCCCATATCCCCTTCACTGCCACTCCCAGGCATGCATCTGAAACCCCATATCCCATTCATTGTCACTCCCAGGCCTGCATCTGGCACCCCATATCCCCTTCACTGCCGCTCCCAGGTCTGGATCTGAAACCCCATATCCCCTTCACTGCCACTCCCAGGTCTGGATCTGAAACCCCATATCACCTTCACTGCTGCTCCCAGGCCTTCATCTGAAGCCCCATATCCCTTTTACTGCCACTCCCAGGCCTGCATCTGAAACCCCATATCGCCTTCACTGCCCCTCCCAGGCCTGCATCTGAAGGCCAATATCCCCTTCACTGCTACTCCCAGGCTTGCATCTGAAACCCCATATCCCCTTCACTGCCACTCCCTGGCCTGCATCTGAAACCCCATATCCCCTTCACTGCCACTCCCAGGCATGCATCTGAAACCCCATATCCCATTCATTGTCACTCCCAGGCCTGCATCTGGCACCCCATATCCCCTTCACTGCCGCTCCCAGGTCTGGATCTGAAACCCCATATCCCCTTCACTGCCACTCCCAGGTCTGGATCTGAAACCCCATATCCCCTTCACTGCTGCTCCCAGGCCTGCATCTGAAACACCATATCCCCTTCACTGCCGCTCCCAGGCCTGCATCTGAAACACCATATCCCCTTCACTGCCACTCCCAGGCCTGCATCTGAAGTCCCATATCCCCTTCACTGCCACTCCCAGGCCTGCATCTGAAACCCCATATCCCCTTCACTGCCACTCCCAGGCCTGTATCTGAAACCCCATATCCCCTTCACTGCCACTCCCAGGCCTGCATCTGAAACCCCATATCTCCTTCACTGCCACTGCCAGGCCTGCATCTGAACCCCATATCTCCTTCACTGCCACTCCCAGGCATGCATCTGAAACCCCATATCCCATTCACTGTCACTCCCAGGCCTGCATCTGGCACCCCATATCCCCTTCACTGCCACTCCCAGGTCTGGATCTGAAACCCCATATCCCCTTCACTGCCACTCCCAGGTCTGGATCTGAAACCCCATAACCTCTTCACTGCCACTCCCAGGACTGCATCTTGAAACACATATCCCCTTCACTGCCACTCCCAGGCCTGCATCTGAAACCCCATATCCCCTTCACTGCCACTCCCAGGCCTGCATCTTGAACCCCATATCCCCTTCACTGCCACTCCCAGGCCTGCATCTGAAACCCCATATCCCCTTCACTGCCACTCCCAGGCCTGCATCTTGAACCCCATATCCCCTTCACTGCCACTCCCAGGCCTGCATCTTGAACCCCATATCCCCTTCACTGCCACTCCCAGGCCTGCATCTGAAACCCCATATCTCCTTCACTGCCACTCCCAGGCCTGCATCTTGAACCCCATATCCCCTTCACTGCCACTCCCAGGCCTGCATCTGAAACCCCATATCCCCTTCACTGCCACTCCCAGGCCTGCATCTTGAACCCCATATCCCCTTCCCTGCCACTCCCAGGCCTGCATCTGAAACCCTGTATCCCCTTCACTGCCACTACCAGGCCTGCATCTGAAACCCCATATCCCCTTCACTGCCACTCCCAGGTCTGGATCTGAAACCCTGTATCCCCTTCACTGCCACTCCCAGGCCTGCATCTGAAACACCATATTCCCTTCACTGCCACGCCCAGCCCTGCATCTGAAGCTCCATATCCCCTTTACTGCCACTCCCAGGCCTGCATCTGAAACCCCATATCCCCTTCACTGCCACTCCCAGGCCTGCATCTGAAACCCCATATCCCGTTCACTGCCACTCCCAGGCCTGCATCTGAAACCCCATATCCTCTTCACTGCCACTCTCAGGACTGCATCTTGAACCACATATCCCCTTCACTGCCACTCCCAGGCCTGCATCTGAAACCCCATATCCTCTTCACTGCCACTCCCAGGCTTGCATCTTGAACCCCGTATCCCCTTCACTGCCACTCCCAGGCCTGCATCTGAAACCCCATATCCCCTTCACTGCCACTACCAGGCCTGCATCTGAAACCCCGTATCCCCTTCACTGCCACTCCCAGGCCTGCATCTTGAACCCCATATCCCCTTCACTGCCACTCCCAGGCCTGCATCTGAAACCCCGTATCCCTTTCACTGCCACTACCAGGCCTGCATCTGAAACCCCATATCCCCTTCACTGCCACTCCCAGGTCTGGATCCGAAACCCTGTATCCCCTTCACTGCCACTCCCAGGCCTGCATCTGAAACACCATATTCCCTTCACTGCCACTCCCAGACCTGCATCTGAAACCCCATATCCCCTTCACTGCCACACCCAGACCTGCATCTGAACCCCATATCCCCTTCACTGCCACTCCCAGGCCTGCATGTGAAACCCCGTATCCCCTTCACTGCCACTCCCAGGCCTGCATCTTGAACCCCATATCCCCTTCACTGCCACTCCCAGGCCTGCATCTGAAACCCTATATCCCCTTCACTGCCACTCCCAGGCCTGCATCTGAAACCCCATATTCCCTTCACTGCCACTCCCAGGCCTGCATCTGAAACACCATATTCCCTTCACTGCCACTCCCAGGCCTGCATCTGAAACCCTATATCCCCTTCACTGCCACTCCCAGGCCTGCATCTGAAACCCCATATTCCCTTCACTGCCACTCCCAGACCTGCATAAATTATAAAAAGCGAAGTGTTGCTGTGCCAGGGGTTTGTAGAGAAATGGGTTTGTGCAGTTATGTGACCTCTTCCTGCTACCCCTCTATTTTTGCAAATAATATATTAATGCATATCACGTCTATTTCTTTGACAAAGAAAAATGAAACACCAGAAAGACTGAAAAAATACTGAAATGGTTCTGTATTTTGTTGTAACACAAGCTTGAAACAGCTACAATTAGTGGTATTCAAACAAAACATACAATCAATTGATAACAACTGACAACTGAGGGCCTGATTCTCATCAAGGTGTTAAGTACCGAAATGGACGTTAAAAGGGTTAACAACATTTTCGGTACTTAAGACCTATTCTGAAGGTGGCGCATTCTTCCGAAGTCGGAAGGAATGCACCACTTTCAGAATACATGTGGCAGGTGCTAGGATGGGTTGGAAACCAACCTAGCAACCGCCACATTAGTAAACTGGCTTTTTGAAAGCCTATTCTTGTGGCACTCCTCCAGTTTAATATGTGTGCTAAACTAGCGCACATTTACGGTACCCTTTTGGTGCCGTTAAACTGGAGGTGCGCCACAAGAACCCTTGTTTGGTGTAAATGGAAGTGTCCATATACACCACACGGGAGTATATGAACAGTTTCCTATACACCAAAGTAAGCAGCTTCAACATCCTGCAATGTTGAAGCTGCTCACTTTGTGGTGTATCGGCAACATTTTCATTAAATAACGATTCCCTCGTTATTTAACGAAAATGCTGCCGAGATTCTGCAATCCGCCTGTTTCAATTAGAATTAGAAACAGGCGGATTACAGCGAAAGCACTGTCGTGCTTTGCGAAGACGCCCAGGCCCACATGAGAATAGCAGTGGTGCCTGGGTATCAAGAAATGCCGCAGTGAGTTGTGCTATTTAGCACGCTCACTGCGCCAACATGAGAATCGGGCCCTAAGTCATGAGCAAGAATGCAAAACGCCAAATAGGTAATTTTTACAAAAAAGTTGAGAAATAAAGCAAACACAACTCAAAATGCGAGTCCGATAGACACAAGGATCAGAGTGTTGGCCAGGGTACTAAACAAGAAAAGAAAAGAAGGGGAAATATAAAAAAAAGGAAGTGGAACAGAAAAGTAGCAAGGATTTGGAAAAACACCGAATGAGGGTAGATTAAAACAAAAGTGGACATGAACATTCCCATCCTAACATGATATTAGAGACACATCATTGCAATGATTGTTACTTGTGCCGCTCACATTTTAAATCATCACTTTGGTGAACATAATTCAAATCTGAAAATAACTTTAAAAAATGCAAACAGTAAAATGGTGGTGCATCCCGGAAATAGCTTCTTTTTCCGGAATCAAATATTGCCAACGCGGTGGGGAACTAGGTTCAAAGCAGGATTTCTTATGTTGGAATAAAATGAAAACCTACACGCCCCTCACTTGTATTGCGTTTCGGCGGTTAACATACAGATAAACATAAAACGTAAAATATTCCGCCTTCATCAGGGCAGTAATAACAAGGTCCTGCAGAGCATGAAAAATAAAAAAAAGGGGAGAAAAAGGAAAGGGAGGCAATGAATGCCATAATAAACAAATATCTGGTGTGCTTCGTCAAAAATTAGATGTGGAAAGTTAAACTCCCAGTCCTGCATCTGGCACCCCATATCCCCTTCACTGCCACTCCCAGGCCTGCATCTGGCACCCCATATCCCCTTCACTGCCACTCCCAGGCCTGCATCTGAAACCCCATATCCCCTTCACTGCCACTCCAAGGCCTGCATCTGAAAAACCATATTCCCTTCACTGCCACTCCCAGGCCTGCATCTGGCACCCCATATCTCCTTCACTGCCACTCCTAGGCCTGAATCTGAAACCCCATATCTCCTTCACTGCCACTCCGAGACCTGCATCTGAAACCCCATATCCCCTTCACTGCCACTCCCAGACCTGCATCTGAAACCCCATATCCCCTTCACTGCCACTCCCAGGCCTACATCTGAATCCCGATATCCCCTTCACTGCCACTCCCAGACCTGAATCTGAAACCCCATATCTGATTCACTGCCACTCCCAGGCCTGCATCTGGCACCCCATATCCCCTTCACTGCCACTCCAAGGCCTGCATCTGAAACCCCATATCCCCTTCACTGCCACTCCCAGGCCTGCGTCTGAAACCCCATATCCCCTTCACTGCCACTCCCAGGCCTGCATCTGAACCCCCATAACCCCTTCACTGTCACTCCCAGGCCTGCATCTGAAACCCCATATCCCCTTCACTGCCACTCCCAGGCCTGCGTCTGAAACCCCATATCCCCTTCACTGCCACTCCCAGGCCTGCATCTGAAACCCCATAACCCCTTCACTGCCACTCCCAGGCCTGCATCTGAAACCCCATATCCCTTTAACAGCCACTCCCAGACCTGCATCTGGCACCCCATATCCCTTTAACAGCCACTCCCAGGCCTGCATCTGGCACCCCATATCTCCTTCACTGCTGCCACTCCCAGGCCTGCATCTGACACCCCATATCTCCTTCACTGCCACTCCCAGGCCTGCATCTGGCACCCCATATCCCTTTAACAGCCACTCCCAGGCCTGCATCTGGCACCCCATATCTCCTTCACTGCCACTCCCAGGCCTGCATCTGACACCCCATATCTCCTTCACTGCCACTCCCAGGCCTGCATCTGGCACCCCATATCACCTTCACTGCCACTCCCAGGCCTGCACCTGAATCTCCGCCCCTCCTGCTTGCATCTCACCCCTGGTAAAAGGCTGTGTGGTCGCGCCACTCACGCGCATGTCTCTTTCTTTTCACAGCCTACAAGTGGATGTTCCAGCAAATGGCGCACAACGTCCTGCTCCAGTACCTGGCCTGGGTCACCTACCCGCTAGTCCTCATCCTGTTTGCTGCCATCTTCTGCCACCTGGTGTCCCCGCAGGCCATTGGTGAGATATCAGGAGGGATGGGCCGAGGGCAGGGGTTGTTGAGGCCATTGCTTTGTGAGTAATTCTGCCTGTCTCCTGCAATCAGCATCTCAATGACTGCGTGCTGGAACTTTCCACTTGTCTCTCAACTCCTGTCTCTGTCTCTGCTCTTTCTTCTTCTTCTGTGTCTCTTCTCACAGACTCGCTGGGTTCCTCTCTTTCTGCCTGACTGTCTCTTAGAGTGTTTGCTGGTTGGCAGATTGTGCTGGTTTCTTCCAGGGATGTCATTTCACCAAAATGCCAGGGATAGTGGAAGTGATATCACAGGGCCCTTGACCTATGATGAAGTCACAGGAAGTGATTTCATTTGAGCCCACCCCGAAGTGACATCACCGGAAGGGATGGTCCACGACCTTTCACCCCTTGACAAAGCAGGAAGCGACACCACATAGCATTGTTCCTAAATACGAAAAATATGGTTATGATATCACTAATGTGATATGCATTTCAAATGGAAGCTTGTTCTACTCTAAATGCTTTTTGGACGTTTGTGTCTGCATTGTGAAATTAAGGTGTTTAAGAACAGACTGAATCAGTGACTCACCCCCTGAAGTGTGCCTAAAATAAACTTATAAAAACCTTTAATAAGTCTAGCAATTATTGTATAGATTTCCAGAAAGACACATTATTTGGTATTCCTATTCTTTCTTATTCAGGGTTACTGCTCAAAGTGTTACATTACAGACCAGGAACATCAATACATTTTTCTTATACAAAAAATGTGTTTAGGGGCAGCAAGGGGGACCATAGGGGTAGGAAGGGAGACCTCAGGGGTCGCATGTGCGTCCCTTGGTCACCCCCAAATGATGGCCCTGGTTTCTCCCTCCGTCTGTCCTTCAATGTCCACCTCTCGGCTGATGGTTGTGTCACCAGGTGGCCTCTGTAGTGAGGCCTATTGTTGGAGCGATTCACCTCTTTATGTCTGCGTCTCTCATCCCTCTTTTCATCCATCTCTCTGTTGCCCTCATCAATGTCTCTCTTCTTCTACCCCCCATCTACCCATGTCCATCAAATCGTTGCCATTGCAATGCGATCGGATTGCTATAAAAACAACCTTTTATTCAGTCCCATTCATGAAACTAAAACTTGGATGAAAAAACCTGCACTTTTCACTACATAAATGAGGCTTCATAAGAGCTCTACACATCCTTTGGGTCGCTTCCTTCCTTAAATTACCACATCCTCCTTTGAGTCGCTTCCTCCCTATATTACCACATCATCCATTGGGTCACCTCTTCTGCACATTACACATCATCCATTGGGTTACTTCCTCTGCACATTATGCATCATCCATTGGGTCACCTTCTGCTTACATTATGCATCATCCATTGGGTCACTTCCTCTGCACATTATGCATCATCCATTGGGTCACTTCCTCTGCACATTATGCATCATCCATTGGGTCACCTCCTCTGCACATTATGCATCATCCATTGGGTCACCTTCTGCTTACATTATGCATCATCCATTGGGTCACTTCCTCTGCACATTATGCATCATCCATTAGGTCACTTCCTCTGCACATTATGCATTATCCATTGGGTCACCTTCTGCTTACATTATGCATCATCCATTGGGTCACTTCCTCTGCACATTCCACATCATCCATTGGGTCACTTCCTCCCTACATTACCAGATCATACATTGGGTCACCTCCTCTGTACATTATGCATAATCCATTGGTTCACCTCCTCTGTACATTACACATCATCCATTGGGTCACCTTCTGCTTACATTATGCATCATCCATTGGGTCACCTCTTTCTTACATTACCACATCATCATTTGAGTCATTTCCTCCCTACATTACCAGATCATCCATTGGGTCACCTCCTCTGTACATTATGCATAATCCATTGGGTCACCTTCTCCTTACATTATGCATCATCCATTGGGTCACTTCGACCCTACATTACCACATCATCGATTGGGTCACCTCCTCCTTACATTACATATCATCCATTGGGTCACCTTCTGCTTACATTATGCATCATCCATTGGGTCACCTCTTTCTTACATTACCACATCATCATTTGAGTCACTTCCTCCCTACATTACACATCATTCATTGGGTCACCTCCTCTGTACATTAATATCATCCATTGGGTCACCTCCTCTGCACATTATGCATCATCCATTGGGTCACCTCCTCTGCACATTACACATCATCCACTGGGTCACCTCCTCCTTACATTACACATCATACACTGGGTCACTTCCTCCCTACATCATGCATTATCCATTGGGTCACGTTCTCCCTACATTACTGCATCATCCATTGGGTCACTTCCTGCTTTCATTACGCAACATACACTGGGTCACTTCGCCGATATGGTAAAAAACACAACAGTTGGTTACAAAAGGAGCAAAGGGTCTTAAAATGTCTCTATGCGATTTCTGGGAAGGACCAGGTGAACAGAACCACAATGCACCTTTGGCTGTAGATTATCTTGGTGCTTGACAGTGTCAAGTTGGCTTCAGGGTGCTTTGCAGGATTCTGTGACAGAGTTCGAGACGAGAGTCAGCTGCAGGTATCAGGCGGCACAACAGTTTGGCAAGCGAATGTGGACAAATGGCTGCAGGCTGGCAGCTCGGGTCAGGAATCATTGTCTCAGTGCTGATTGGCGCTTCTGAAGCACTGGTTGAGATGTCTTGGTTTTTTTTCAGCAACTGCAGCTTGACATCGGTCAGCGTTGCAGTCGGTTGCAGATCCGTTCCAGATCTGTTGCAGATCGAGGAACTCGACTAGCTCGAAAATGTCAAAAAGCTGAGGAGTTTGTTGCAGGCAGCTGCCTTGTCCTTGCTTGTAGGTTCAAAGACCTTCTGGCAATTCCTGCCCAGGAAGCTTGCTGTAGAACCTAGCAGGGCACGCTGTGTACTGGTCAGGTACTAGTTCTGGAGCAGCTGGAGGGTCCTCTGAGTTTGTCATCTCCCTCGGTTCCCTGGGAGAAGATCTGGCTTCCCTCTTTGGATATTCTATCCTTCCTTCACTGGCAGAAGATGTAAGGTAGCCTGTACCTTCAGCCTGGGTCCAAGGATGAGTTATTCTTTCTGGGAGCCTGGCTTGTGCTGGATGTCCATATCTAATCCCTGTAGGAATATGGCCCAGCGCAAAAGCTTATGGTTCTCCCCTTGTATGGCCATTAACCATCTAAGAGGCTGGTGGTCTGTTAGGATAGTGCAGTGTGACCCAAAGATGTAGGGCTTCAGCTTCTTCACTGCACACATGACCGCGTAAGCTTCTTTTTCAACAACGGCTCAGTTCATTTCCCTTTTTGACAATCGCCTGCTAATGTAGGCAAAAGGTTGCTCTACCCCTTGAGAGTTCAGCTGCACTAACACTGTTCCAATCCCAAAATCACAAGTGTCTGTCTGGATAATGAACTCCTAACCATATTCTGGCACTTTCAGAACTGGGGCCCTGCACAATCCAGCCTTTAAATCCTGAAGGAGGTTTGACAGGCGGGGGTCCAAGTTAACTTCTTTGGCATCTTTTTGGACATTACATCATTCAGTGGCATGGCAATGGCCCCATACACCTCGATGAATGACCAGCAGTTCCGGTGAGACTTAGGAAGGCTCTCACCTGTGTCTCGGTGGTGGCGATGTCCCAGCCCTTCACACTTCACCTGCACTTTAGCTTCCAGAGGTTGTTTCTTACCTCCACTGACCAAGTATGTCCCTGTGCCCTGTGTTATCTGGCACTTCGTGGCCTTGATAGTCAGATCTGTGTTCTGCAGCACCTGAAGCACTTGTTTCAGGTGGGATAAGTGATTCTCTGAGGTGTGGCTGAACACAGCAATGTCATCTAAATTGGAGACACTGAAGTCTTTTAGTCCAGACAAAACCTGGTAAACCATCCTCTGAAAAGTGACAGGGGCATTCTTCAATCCTAAGGGCATCACAGTGAACTGGTAATGACCTTCTGGGGTTGGAAATGCTGACCTCTCTCTCGCTCGATCTATCAAGCTCACCTTCCAGTACACTGCCATGAGGTCAAAGGTACTCATGGACTTGGCCGTGCTGAGTTTGTCAATTAGCTCATCTGCTCGGGGAAAGGGGTGAACATCTGTACTCGTGACAGATTTGAGCCCCCTATAGTCCACACAAAAGCAGACCTCAGTTGTTCAACCACTGGTCGTTTTAGGGTCCAGTACCACTGGGCTAGCCCAGGGGCTGTGGGATGGCTCTATCACTCCTAGAGTCAACATACTGGAAACGTCCTCCTTCATGGTGTCCCTGACCTCATCGGACATCCAGTGAATCCTGCTCTTCACGGGCTTACTGTCTCCAGTGTCCACATCATGGGTGCACCAATCTGAGAGACCTGGAGTCCGCGAAAACAGACCAGCAAACTCTCCCAGTAAACAGCAACAGTCTATCAGTTGCTGTTCTGACAGGTCAGTTGTAAGGTTGACACCTTCAACCAACCCATCTGTGGCTTCAGTGTGCAGGAGGTATGGGAGAGGATCAGTCTCCTCCTCAGTCTCTCCGTCAGTCACTAATGCCATGACCAAGTCATCCCGGCTATAATGGGGTTTTAGCCGGTTGACATGAAAGACCCTGCCCATCTTTTTAGGACATTTCACGTAGATGAGATAATTCACCTCACTGACCTTTCCCAGCACACAGCAGGGATCAGTCCACTTGTCCTGAAGGGCACTGGGTTTGACAGGCTCCATAATCCACACCCACTGGCCTGGAGAATAGACTGTCACTGTGGCCTTCTGGTCGTGCCAGTGCTTCATCAGCTCCTGACTGGCCTTTAGGTTCTTTGTACACTGTTCCATGTACTTTGCCATTCTAGACCAAAGGCTGAGTCCATAGTCCACCGCATCTCATGTGGGGATGAGGGGATGGCCTCCCATCCCGCTCACTAGACAGGGGTCCTTGTGCTGAGGGTTCAACAGAAGCTCAAAGGGACTAAACCCTACTCAGTTCTGTGGCACCTCCCTATAGGCGAACAGTAGGCATGGCAGGAGAATGTAGAGAGGTAGATGTACATGTCATCTCTAGTGCCCGCGCCCTCATCTCCGTTGCTGTATATTGGAAGAACAGCAAGAAGACACTATGCATGACACCAGGTATCATTTCAATACCGCATCGAGGATACGAGAGATGTTATGCACTCAGACAACTGTATCGAAAGTATCCTTGAACTGACGTTGTAGAAGGAAGTATCCAGACATCACTGAACAAAGAAGAGCTATAAGTGAAGTCTGGCAGGTGCAAAGTGTTGTCATGAAGAAAAGACGCAAGGACGCACTGAAACGATATACAAATACTTAAAGAATGAAGATGTGACTGAAGTAAGAATGTGAATATATATGCGAATAAGAAAACATCATATACACTGCGAAGATAAGTCAGAAGAGATGCAGTAGATGTATAGATGCAGAAATGCAAGATAGATGAGATATATAGAAGCTATAACATGGGTAAAGCATCCATGATGAGAAAATGGATGTCGACTCTGTACAATTAGTAAACGAGAAGCCTGAAGGAGAGAGACCAAGGCTGCAGAGCTGACAGGCGTTGGAATATAGCTCTGTGCAAGAACAAAGAATATCTGTTTAGCTTGGGATCAAGGATGAGTCAGCAAGAAACAACTGCAAGGCACAAAAGAAGTCGAAGAGGATAAGTTACATACGCAGGACATAATTTTCTTAGATTAAGCAAAGGAAGTGAACATTTGAAAGTGCCAAGGATTGAACAATCAAAGATGCAGAAAGCATATGCAAGATGAAGCAACCAAGTCTCCAGAGGCCGAGAGGAGTAATAGCACCCAATATAATTGAATCAAATAGCACTAAATAGAAGGTCAGAATGGACACAATCGTGATGTCCTCACACGTGATGCAAGACCAGTAAACAAGGCCTATTCATAAAGGTCCAGATGAAGATAGCAAAGTGCCTTCACTCCCTTTAAAGTTCTGAGCGAGAGAACAGACAGCTAGCAAGGTCAACTACAAACAAGAAGCCTTGGTTTAGGGCCTAACTGATGAGAGATGGTAGGCCAATTGGCTAAGTGGGCAGTTGTCTGACGTTGTTCCCTGCACCTGGGTTTTGTTTTGCTTGCGTGCTGCTAGCAAGCCAAATGTTCAAGAATGGAAGATAATGCCAACCAATCACGAGGGCCTATGTAATGATGTATGGTGATGCTGGTGCACACTTCTATGGAGCGTCTTTTTGGAATTAAGAAGCGCTAGGCCCTTCACAGTTTTTGTTGATTAATTCTTCACAACGTGGGGTACTACACAGCGACCCCTGCCCAGCAATGCACAATTGGTCATTTTGTTTTGCCCTTTTGTGCTTATACTACTCCTGCCTGTGCCATCTGACCAGCGGCTGGCCATCTCTAGACCACTTTATTGTTATTGTGGTTAGATGCATCCTGACACCAGTATTGTGTTGAATAGTTGATTGCGCAAGCAGGCTGGGTACGCATCTGGTGCAGTAGACTGCAGAACCTATGAGGCATTGTTCCAGTTTAGGTGTCCATAATTTTGATTGGCCCCCTGCTGATGTATAGGCCCAATTGAACTAAATGGCCTTTAAATTGTGTTATCCTCTTTGTTTGTTTCCCTGATGAAGACGTTGAAATAATAGAATAAAGTCAATAGAAGTTGACTTTATGTGATCTGAGGAAATTCATTAAAGGTGGAGATAAACATTGAACAACAGGGGAGAAAGTGACGACTCTTGAGGAACTTCATAGTCCTCAGCCAGATGGGTAGAGACAAAGCCACCCACCATAACCAATTGCTGTCTCTCTGAAAGAAAGGAGGAAAACCATGTGCTCGCTTGAGTTGAGATATTACCGATCTCTCCACGTCTTTTAACTAAGATACAGTGGTCCACTGTGTGAAAGGCTGCAGAGAGATCTAACAGAACCAGGAGGGAGAGATCCCCCTGGTCTGCTACTGGAAGTAGATCCTCCCATACCACCGTCAGTGCAGTCTCTGTCGCACAACTAGGGTGGAAACCCTACTGGAGGGATCCAGAATAGCTTTGTCATCAATACATCTTTTAAATTGGGAGGCCACAATCTTCTCCAAAGGTTCACAACAGACAATCTGGCAACACTACAAAGTACAGCCCACCCTGTAAAGAAATGGAGCGGGCAGACAGTTTCAAAGAAGGAAAATGGATGCACTCTGGACACTGACAGGAGGGGAGTCGTTATGGTTAATAACCACAATAGTTGGTTAGGGTTTCTTGGCTTCAGCACAAATGACGCACAGGGTCTTAAAATTTCTCCAGGGCCCTTTTGGGAAGGACCAGGGGGACAGAACAGCAATGTACCTTTGGCTGTAGATGTTCGTGGTGCTCATCAGGGACAAGTCAGCTTCTGGGTGCTTTGTAGGCTTCTGTGACAGAGTTTGAGATGGGAGTCAGCTGAGGATATCAGGCAACAAGACGGGTCGGTGAGCAAAGCTGGATGAATGGCTGTAGGCTGGCCAACACAGCAGCTCGGGGTCAGGATCCCTGTCTCAGTGCTGATCAGCAGTTGTGAATCATTGGTCAAGACGTCTTGCATTTCTTTCAGTGACTGCTGCTTGACAATGGTCAGTGTTGCAGTCAGTTGCAGATCGAGGAACTTGACTGGCTCGAAAATGTCCTTTAAGGTGGATGGCGGTAGAAGCTTCTCGAGGCACTTCTCCCAGCTTCTTCCATGATCTTGTGCCGTCCTTTAAGGTGGACGGTGTAAAGCTGAGGAGTGTGTTGCAGGCAGCTGCCTTGTCCTTGGTTGTAGGTTCAGAGACCTTATGGCACTTCCTATCGAAGGAAGCTTGCTGCAGAACCTAGCAGAGCACGCGGTGTGCTTGCTAGGTACCAGTTCTGGAGTGGCTGGTGGGTCCTCTGAGTCCAGTATCTCTCTCTGTTCCCTGGGAGATGTTATGTGGAGGGATATTGCTTCCCTCTTTGGATCTCCTGGCCTTCCTTCACTGGTGGGAGATGTAAGGCTGACTGTACCTTCAGGTACAGTCCAAGGTTGAGTGCTTCTTTCTTTCTTCTTGTGAAGTCTTCAGATGATCTGACAAAAGAGGGGCTCTGCCCTCTTTTAAAGTCAAGTGAGCCACAGTGATTGGGGTTGGCTAGGTCTACCTTATTGAACCAATCCTGGGGTCCCTACCAACAAACTCCTGTATGCATGAGGTCATAACCAGAATGCTTTGCAACAGGCAAGGTAACCAGGTGAAAACAGGTACAAGATCTTTCCCCGGAGCTAAAATGGCAGAAACCTTCTCTCAACAGAAAGATCTCTGGGCATCCTTCCTTGTGATACTCCCATCTTCCTGTCTGTTATTGATCAAAGAGACTCTTTGGTTATTGGATCTCTCTGCGGTTCCTGATTAAAGAGGCAGGTCTCCCTGGAAGCTGCAGCAAGACCAGACTCTCTGGCTCCTGCAAACCACATTCTCGTACCTTATGAATGGGGTCCCCCTAGCAGGGTGGCCTACTGTACTACTGTAAACACACAGTTCCAGACATGACAGCTCACTGTCATTGATACTGAGGGCGGGAGCTGGCTTCCGGCTGACACAGTAACATTTGAAAGGTTGTTTGGTTTTCCGTTTCTTTTGTTAACCTCTGCAGCCAGGCCCCATGTAGTACCCATTTAGTACTCTCTATTGGTATGTGAATCACTGTCACCAGCTGCAGAGCCTAACAAAAGAACAGGGCAGATCCTTGGAGCCTTTGTTAGTTAATCAGGCGGGCCATGGCAGGGGGAAAGTTGTCCCTCCCCCTTCATGGGGAGGACATGGTGAAGTCCTGGCTGTCACATTCCAACTAAATATGACAGGGCGGACTGTGCCTGTAGGCTGTGTCCACCCAGAGTACATGGGCCTATGTGCTTTTCGCGGTGTGAGCCTAGGAAAATGTGTGTGGATTATCCCCATACATTTTCCTGAGGTTGGCCTACCATAATTCCATTTAATACAACATTTCAGAAAGCCCAGACGAGCGCACGCCACCATGCAAATGAGTGAATTCCTTATAGTGTGCCACCAGATATGTGGAGGTACGCTAATGTGCTACTCGTGACTGCTTTGTAGATGATACATGAAGTCTTGAACAGTATCTTGGCTTCGAGTGGAAGCCAATGTAGTTCACATAGGATGGGGGTAATTCAGTCGAATTTCCATGCTCCTGTAATAAGACGTGCTGCAGCGTGGTGGACTGCTTTTAGGGAAGCCAAGGGAGCAGCTGAGTGCACTTTCAGGAGAGCATTTCCCCCATCGATGTGCAAGATCACAAGGGCCTGCACTTCGGTCAGGAAGTCTTGCGGCTGGATGAAGGGTTTGATTTTTCAAAGGTTAGAGATTCTGAGCCAGGCTATTTGGACCTTCTTGGCTTTGTGTTTCTGGAAATACAGGCTGCGGTCAATGGTGAAGCTTTAGCATTTTGCTGCGCCTGAGAGTTGTGGATCGCTTGATCCACATCTCTCAGGATTTACAGGATTTCCTTCTAGGCCCATATCATTGAGCCATTGTTTTTTAGCGGGCGACCAATAAGGACGAATTCAGTATTGGATGGGTTTGGTTTGAGGAAGGCAGTGGACATCCAGGACAGGATGATCTCATGGTAACCGCGCAGGTGAATGATGCCCTGAGCGCTATTTACTCTCATGCACAACTGAGTATCGTCCACATATTGGTGGATGGCTATATTGGGATCTTTGAGGAGAGTGCCCAAAGGCTCCATGTAAAGGTGAAAAGGGATTGGTGAGAGGATGGAGCCATGGGGGACTCTGCAGGAGACCTGAAGTCAGTTAGAACACAACAAGTTCATTTAAAAAGGCTAGTGTCTGCCTGAGAGGTAGGAGGTAAACCAATTCAGGACAGTGCTAGAGAATCCCATCCTGTCAGCAAGGAGGGAGAGAAGGATGCAGTGGTCGACGGTGCCGAATGCAGCCAAGAGGTCAATGAGGAGGCATGCGCCACCCATAACTATTATTTGGAGAGCCTCATCCACCACCTGTGTCGATGCTATACTTGGGGCGGAACTCTGACTTATAGTCATTTAGGAGGTGGTGTTGTTCGATTCTTGTGAGTATTTGTGTAACATACTTTTTCCAATTTTGTGTCAATAAATGGGAGGTTCGTAATGGGCCGGTAGTCGACAAGGTCGTCTGGATCTAGGGTTAGTTTTTTCTGAAGAAGTCGTATGAGACCAGTTTTGAGGATGTCCGGGAATGATCCTTCTGTGACAGAGGCATTGATGATGCTGAGGAGCGCTTTGAGCACTGGGCCGGTCAAGTGTTAAATGATGGAGGACGGGGTTATATCGTCAGAGTTAGAAATAGGTGTGAGGGAGGCAGTAATGTTTAGGAGATCCGGGGGAAAGAGATGAGAGAATTCAGTGTAGAGGGGCAGTGTGCGTGCCGGGGTACAGGGAGCTCTAATGCTGTAAGAGGTTGATTCGATGGTCTCTCAGATTTTGAGGTCGGTGAGGGTTTGGTACAATGCTTTACTACTTTAAAAAGGGCTTTGCTCCTGTTGGAGGCTGCCATAATGGTGGTGGAGTAGTAAGCAGCTTTGGCCTCGGTAATCACAATCCTACGGTTTACATACCCTGTTGTAGGGTTTCTTGTAGTCATTGGATTTGTCTCACTGTTTGCCCTTGTCTGTGAGTCTCTTTCAGTCTCTGCCTGTTTTCCTCTCACAGTTTGTCCTTGTCGTCGACTCTCTTGTACAATCTGTTTTTCCTCTCACTGTTTTCTCCTTTCTCTGGGTTTCTTGTACAGTCTGTTTGGTTTCCACTTAGTTTTTCCCTGTCTCTGGGTCCCTTGTAGGTAGTCTCTAGTTTTCTCTCACTGTTTGCCCCTGCCTGTGGGTCTCTTGTAGTCTCTGTCTGATTTCCTCCTAATATTTGCCCCTGTCTTTGGGACTTTTGCAGCCTGTCATGGTTTCCTCTCAGTGTTTATCCATCTTCAGATCTCTTGCATTCTCAGTCTGATTGCCTCTCACTATTGCCCGTGCCTTCGGGTTGCTTTTGGTCTCTGTTTTCCTTTCACTGTTTTCTCTTGTCTTTGGGTCTTTTGCTCTCTCTCTGATTTCCTCTCACTGTTTGCCCCTGTTTTTGGGACTCTTGCAGCCTGTCATGGTTTCCTCTCAGTGTTTGTCCATCTTCAGATCTCTTGCAAACTGTCTGATTTCCTCCTACTAGTTTCCCCTGTCTTTGAGACTTGTGCTGCCCCTGTCTTATTTCCTTTCCCTTTTTCCCCTGTCTTTGGGACTCTTGCAGACTGTCATGGTTTCCTCTCAGTGTTTGTCCATCTTCAGATCTCTTGCTGTCTCTGTCTGATTGCCTCTCACTATTGCCTGTGCCTTCGGGTTGCTTTCGGTCACTGTTTTCCTCTCACTGTTTGCTCCTGTCATTTTGTCTCTTGTAGTCTCTGTCTAGTTTCCTCTGACCAACTGTCTGCTTCTGACTGTGGGTCTTTTTCTCTCTCTATCTGATTTCCTCTCACTGCTTGCCCTTTTCTTCATGTCCCTTGAATCATCTGGCTATTTTCGTCTCATATTTGGTCCATGTCTTTGAGTATCTTGTAAGATCTGGCTGTTTTCAGCTCACTGTTTTCTTCATTCCTCCTCTCATGCTCTCTCCCCAGGTTCAGGGATACCGGAGCTGAAAACCATCCTGCGTGGGGTGGTCCTGAAGGAGTATCTCACCCTCAAGGCATTCCTGGCCAAAGTCATCGGCCTCACAGCAGGTCTTGGCAGTGGGATGCCTGTGGGCAAGGAGGTGAGCATTTGGCTTGAGGTGGGGTAGTTCAAGGGAAGGTACCGCTCCAAGGGAAACACCTTGTTCTCTCATCCCTCCAGCGGATAGTGATTTACACCTTGTTCTCTCATCCCTTCAGCGGAGAGTGATTTACACCTTGTTCGAGAATCTCACCCCTAGGGAGGGATGATGAGCTCCTATTGTGGGTTACCTTTCATCCTATGTTAATGGAGTCCTGTTTGGATCCCTGCAGAAGGTATTGACCACCTTGTTTTGGGTGGTTCTATCCCCGGGGTGTCTTGACACAGATGGATTGCTTCTGATGGCAGAGCTTGTGCTCTGAGGTCTGTGGGTGCTTCACACTGTGAGAAATGTACCTATGTGGACCTTCATCTTCATGGGAAGGTGAAGCCTTGGGGTTGTGAAACTGACCATAGCTGGGGAGGTGGAATTCCAACCTATATTGCATGATTGCATGAGCTGCTCTCAGTTGGCACCAGGTTTGGTCTTGAGTCCAGGTGGCCTGGTTCCCTTTTAGAAGGTGATGTCTTGGAAATATGGCATAGACCACGGCGAGGGATGGGGTTCCATTTTATCTTTCATGGGTTGGTCTTTGGTGGTGCCAGGTTTGGTATTGAGTCTGCCCAGTCTGAGGGTGACCATGAGGTCCAGCGAGGAAACTGATGCATCTGAGATTTGAGCAAGGCTGTGGTGAGAAAGGGGGATCTTCGGCCTGTCTTGCATGGGTTGGTGTCTGGTGGCACCAGGTGTAGTCTTGGGACCAGGTGTCTGGTGTGGGAAGGGAGGGGGCTCCATTTTATATTTCATGAGTTGCTCTTTGTTGTGAAGTACTGCACAGCGGGTCAAGTGGCACAGCGAGTAGAGCGCTCGCTTTGACATCCTTGCAGACCCTGCTGACACAGGTTGGAATCCCGGCGGGGCCAAACTTAGCCTTTCATCCTTCAGAGGTCGATAAATGAGCACCACACACCGTGCGTAATAATAAGCAGCACACAGATGCCTGAGGGTTCGTAGGGCTATATAAATGCCAAATTATTATTATTATTATTACCTGTTTGTGAATGTGTTTGGTAAGGAGGGAGATGTGTTCTGAAGTGCTTGTTTGAGTCTGATGTGTTTTGTCATGTGATTTATGATGTCATTTGAGTGCCTATGGAATGTTGATTTATGAGTGACAGAATGCTGTGTTGAGGGTTCCATGTTCAGTCAGTTGGTTCCTCCCTTCCTGGGTGATGGGTGCCGGTGTTATTTTGTCTTATACCTGATATCTGTAACTTGTAACTTGTAACCTAAGAACTGAAGTAAACTTACTAAGAAGTAACCCAAGCAAGCGTGGACAGTGTTTAATTACACTTTCATGGGTTGATCTTTGGTGGTGGCAGGTTTGGTCTTGAGTCCAGGTGGCCTGGTTCCCTTTTAGAAGGTGATGTCTTGGAAATATGGCATAGACCATGGCGAGGGATGGGGTTCCATTTTATCTTTCATGGGTTGGTCTTTGGTGGTGGCATGTTTGGTCTTGAGTCCAGGTGGCCTGGTTCCCTTTTAGAAGGTGATGTCTTGGAAATATGGCATAGACCACGGCGAGGGATGGGGTTCCATTTTATCTTTCATGGGTTGGTCTTTGGTGGTGGCATGTTTGGTCTTGAGTCCAGGTGGCCTGGTTCCCTTTTAGAAGGTGATGTCTTGGAAATATGGCATAGACCACGGCGAGGGATGGGGATCCATTTTATCTTTCATGGGTTGGTCTTTGGTGGTGGCATGTTTGGTCTTGAGTCCAGGTGGCCTGGTTCCCTATTAGAAGGTGATGTCTTGGAAATATGGTATAGACCACGGCGAGGGATGGGGTTCCATTTTATCTTTCATGGGTTGGTCTTTGGTGGTGGGATGTTTGGTCTTGAGTCCAGGTGGCCTGGTTCCCTTTTAGAAGGTGATGTCTTGGAAATGTGGCATAGACCACGGCGAGGGATGGGGTTCCATTTTACCTTTCATGGGTTGGTCTTTGGTGGTGGCATGTTTGGTCTTGAGTCCAGGTGGCCTGGTTCCCTTTTAGAAGGTGATGTCTTGGAAATATGGCATAGACCACGGCGAGGGATGGGGTTCCGTTTTATCTTATATGGGTTGGTCTTTGGTGGTGGCATGTTTGGTCTTGAGTCCAGGTGGCCTGGTTCCCTTTTAGAAGGTGATGTCTTGGAAATATGGCATAGACCACGGCGAGGAATGGGGTTCCATTTTATCTTTCATGAGTTGGTCTTTGGTGGTGGCATGTTTGGTCTTGAGTCCAGGTGGCCTGGTTCCCCTTTAGAAGGTGATGTCTTGGAAATATGGCATAGACCACGGCGAGGGATGGGGTTCCATTTTATCTTTCATGGGTTGGTCTTTGGTGGTGGCATGTTTGGTCTTGAGTCCAGGTGGCCTGGTTCCATTTTAGAAGGTGATGTCTTGGAAATATGGCATAGACCACGGCGAGGGATGGGGTTCCATTTTATCTTTCATGGGTTGGTCTTTGGTGGTGGCATGTTTGGTCTTGAGTCCAGGTGGCCTGGTTCCCTTTTAGAAGGTGATGTCTTGGAAATATGGCATAGACCACGGCGAGGGATGGGGTTCCATTTTATCTTTCATGGGTTGGTCTTTGGTGGTAGCAGGTTTGGTCTTGAGTCTGGGCAGTCTGGTGGTGACCATGAGGTCCAGCGAGGAAACTGATGCATCTGGGATCTGAGCAAGGCCGTGGTGAGAAAGGGGGATCTGCAGCCTGTCTTGTATGGGTTGGTGTCTGGTGGCACCAAGTGGTCTGGTGTGGGAAGGGAGGGGGCTCCATCTTATCTTTCATGAGTTGTTCTTTGGTCATACCAGGTTTGGTGTTGGGACCTGGTGGTCTGGTGTAGTACTTCATCTCTTATAGGAAGGTGATGCTTTGGGGTTGTGACGTAGACCATGGCTAGGGAGAGGGATTTCCAATGTATCTTTCATGGGTTGGTCTTTGGTGGTGCTAGGTTTGGTCTTGGGTCTGGGTGGATTGGTGGGGACCATGAGGTCCAGTGAGGAAATGGAGGCAGCTGGGATTTCAGCAATGCCTGTGGTGAGAAAGCGGGATCTGCATCCTGTCCTGCATGGGTTGGTGTCTGGTGGCACCACGTGTGGTTGGAGGTCTGTGTAGTCTACTGCTGACTGTGAGCTTCTTTGAGGATGTTGATGTCTGAGGTTTGTGACAGAGACCATACAGGGGAAGGCCACGTGTGGTCTACCTAGACAGGTGGCCCCAGGTTTTGTTTTGGGCCCCCATGGTTTCCCACATGTTGAACCATCTATCCCTTGCAGATATTCAGCTTCCCTCAGATCAGACAAAGCTACAGGGAAAGGAGGCTTGATCAAAAGACACACAGTGGCCCCATCCTTATGTTTGTAACACAGCTGCTGCTCTTGGTCTCTCCCACTTTACAGGGTCCCTTTGTGCACATTGCCAGCATCTGTGCTGCTGTTCTCAGCAAGTTCATGTCAGTCTTCTGTGGCGTGTACCAGGTAAGTGTGGGGCTCAAATCTTCAGTGCCATGGGGAGTATGTGTGTGTGGGAGCAGGAGGGGGTCTGGGTCATGTACTTGTCTCATAGAGTGTGCTAGTGAGGACCATGTGGAGGTCATCTCATCCACTATATGGAGCGCTGCCCTCTATGTGTTGCTGCTTCTTATGTGCACTCTGCAGGGTGAATACATATAAAAGGGCTATGTGTAGCTAAGAGTGTCCACAGGGCCACGTTACCTCTAGGAGGGATGAGTGGGTATCCAGTGATAAAGTTGCCTGGGAAATGGCCCCACAGGGATGACATTTCCCCAAAAAGGCAGCCTCAGTAAAAACACTTTCCCCAAATACTCTAGGATTGTAGTTTGTAATATAGAATTATAACACTCCTAGAATATTTGGGAAAAGTATTTTAAGGGTGGGGGAAAAAAAGTCACCTACCTGGCCACTTTTTCCAGGCGACATTATCACAGGGAACTGGTGAGTGGGATTGCATGGCCTTGGAGGATAGGCTACCTGTATGCAGAACCATCCCTGTCAGGCCCCTGCCGCACAGATTGGCCATGCGTGTAAGAGGCCAGCTCTGCTGCACGGACTGGGTGAGCCTAAAAACAGATTGTCCGCTGGCTGCTTCTTTGAGACATGGAGACCGCTTGCTTGTTATGCCTGCTTGCTTGTACAGCCTGCTTGTCTGTTTCCAGTGTGTTGTAGGATGTCCATGTACAGAGGATGCCCTTCAGTGTAGAGCAGCCTTACCATATGGACTGGCCTTGTTGTAGGGTACTGCCTGTGCAAAGGTGCCCACTTAATTGTAGAGACTGCCAGTACATGCCACTGCCTGGAGGGCCTACCTTGTGGTCACACTATCCATGAAGATGATGCCTAGAGCTGCTGACAGTGACTGTATAGACACAACCTCCCTGCAGAGACAAGCCTCATATACTGACTTCACTACTTACATATTTCTCTATATGTATATAGTGGCCAGTCCTGTCCAGAGACTGTCTGAACCACAGAGACTCTCAGAGTGCACTGCCATGATACCTTTACAGGGTGACTTGCCTGCTCCCTGGACACTGCATGCATGTGACTGTCTTGCATAGACACTGTGTGTGTGCACTGACCTTACAGACTACATGTAGTGACTGTTCCATCAGGTGCACTCCTCTAATTGTGCTGTAAGGCTGGAACCTGCAGTACTCATGGAGGGCTCTGGTAGGGTCAAATCACACCCTCATTCTCTGAAGAAGTGAGGCTGACCTTAAGAGAAGCAGTGGGACTCTGCTGCATTGATTCACCTCTGCTTAGCAAGGGCTGAAAGTTCAGGCGTGTGCAGTCAGAGAACAATATAGCAGCCATACAGTAAATATGATGTATGTATAAAGTTTAACTCAAGGTGTATTCCTAAAGGAGAAAGAGTTCTTTTAGCAGAACAGAAATACTGTCAGCCACCCACACAGGGATAGCAAGGGCGCTTTGGTTCTGGTGATAGGCAGGCGTGAGCATGGGCCCACCGAAGTCAGAATACGGGCCGGATTAAGGGTGTATGGGGCCCGATAAAGAGCGTATCACGGTTAATAAAGGGTGGATCTGGCCCCATAAAGAGTGTATTAGGCCCGATAAAGAGCCAATGGAGCCGGATAAGGAGCACAAGGGGCCCAATAAAGGCAGTATGTGGCCCGGAAAATGGCAAAACAGGCCAATAAAGAGCGTAAGAGGCCAGATAAAGAGTGTATGAGGCCAAACAAAGAGAGTATGAGGTCAGATAAAAGGCCCATGAGGCCAGATAAAGAGCTTATGAGGCCAGATAAAGAGCTTATGAGGCCAGATAAAGAGCGTATGGGGCCAGATAAAGAGCTTATGAGGCCAGATATAGAGCATGTGAGGCCAGATAAAGACCGTATGAGGCCATCTGGCCTCATAAAAAAGCCTATGAGGCCAGATAAAGAGCGTATGAGGCCAGATAAAGAGCTTATGAGGCCAGATAAAAGGCCTACGAGGCCAGATAAAGAGCATATGAGGCCAGATAGAGAGCGTATGAGGTCAGATAAAGAGCATATGAGGCCAGATAAAGAGTGTATGAGGCCAAACAAAGAGAGTATGAGGTCAGATAAAAGGCCCATGAGGCCAGATAAAGAGCATATGAGGCCAGATAAAGAGCTTATGAGGCCAGATAACAAGCCTACGAGGCCAGATAAAGAGCATATGAGGCCAGATAAAGAGTGTATGAGGCCAGATAAAGAGAATACGAGGCCAGATAAAGAGCTTATGAGGCCAGATAAAGAGTGTATGAGGCCAGATAAAGAGAATACGAGGCCAGATAAAGAGCTTATGAGGCCAGATAAAGAGCATATGAGGCCAGATAAAGAGCGTATGAGGTCAGATAAAGAGCATATGAGGCCAGATAAAGAGCATATGAGGCCAGATAAAGAGTGTATGAGGCCAAACAAAGAGAGTATGAGGTCAGATAAAAGGCCCATGAGGCCAGATAAAGAGCATATGAGGCCAGATAAAGAGCTTATGAGGCCAGATAAAGAGCATATGGGGCCAGATAAAGAGCGTATGAGGCCAGATAAAGAGCATATGGGGCCAGATAAAGAGCGTATGAGGCCATCTGGCCTCATAAAAAAGCCTATGAGGCCAGATAAAGAGCATATGAGGCCAGATAAAGAGCGTAAGAGGCCAGATAAAGAGCTTATGAGGCCAGATAAAGAGTGTATGAGGCCAGATAGAGAGCTTATGAGGCCAGATAAAGAGCATATGAGGCCAGATAAAGAGAATACGAGGCCAGATAAAGAGCTTATGAGGACAGATAAAAAGCCTACGAGGCCAGATAGAGAGCATATGAGGCCAGATAAAGAGCTTATGAGGCCAGATAAAGAGTGTATGAGGCCAGATAAAGAGCTTATGAGGCCAGATAAAGAGCATATGAGGACAGATAAAAAGCCTACGAGGCCAGATAAAGAGCATATGAGGCCAGATAAAGAGCTTATGAGGCCAGATAACAAGCCTACGAGGCCAGATAAAGAGAATACGAGGCCAGATAAAGAGCTTATGAGGACAGATAAAGAGCATATGAGGCCAGATAGAGAGCGTATGAGGTCAGATAAAGAGTGTATGAGGCCAGATAAAGAGCATATGAGGCCAGATAAAGAGAATACGAGGCCAGATAAAAGCTTATGAGGACAGATAAAAAGCCTACGAGGCCAGATAAAGAGCATATGAGGCCAGATAAAGAGCTTATGAGGCCAGATAACAAGCCTACGAGGCCAGATAAAGAGCATATGAGGCCAGATAAAGAGCATATGAGGCCAGATAAAGAGAATACGAGGCCAGATAAAAGCTTATGAGGACAGATAAAAAGCCTACGAGGCCAGATAAAGAGCATTAGAGGCCAGATAAAGAGCGTATGAGGCCAGATAAAGAGCATATGAGGCCAGATAAAGAGCGTGAGGCCAGATAAAGAGCGTATGAGGCCAGATAAAGAGCGTATGAGGCCAGATAAAGAGCCTATGAGGCCAGATAAAAGGCCTACGAGGCCAGATAGAGAGCATATGAGGCCAGATAAAGAGCGTAAGAGGCCAGATAAAGAGTGTATGAGGCCAGATAAAGAGTGTATGAGGCCAGATAAAGAGCGTATGAGGCCAGATAGAGAGCGTATGAGGTCAGATAAAGAGTGTATGAGGCCAGATAAAGAGTGTATGAGGCCAAACAAAGAGAGTATGAGGTCAGATAAAAGGCCCATGAGGCCAGATAAAGAGCATATGAGGCCAGATAAAGAGCGTATGAGGCCAGATAAAGAGCATATGGGGCCAGATAAAGAGCGTATGAGGCCATCTGGCCTCATAAAAAAGCCTATGAGGCCAGATAAAGAGCATATGAGGCCAGATAAAGAGCTTATGAGGACAGATAAAAAGCCTACGAGGCCAGATAGAGAGCGTATGGGGCCAGATAAAGAGCTTAGGAGGCCAGATAAAGAGTGTATGAGGCCAGATAAAGAGCTTAGGAGGCCAGATAAAGAGCTTATGAGGACAGATAAAAAGCCTACGAGGCCAGATAAAGAGCATATGAGGCCAGATAAAGAGCATATGAGGCCAGATAAAGAGAATACGAGGCCAGATAAAGAGCTTATGAGGACAGATAAAAAGCCTACGAGGCCAGATAAAGAGCATATGAGGCCAGATAAAGAGCATATGAGGCCAGATAAAGAGAATACGAGGCCAGATAAAGAGCTTATGAGGACAGATAAAAAGCCTACGAGGCCAGATAAAGAGCATATGAGGCCAGATAAAGAGCTTATGAGGCCAGATAACAAGCCTACGAGGCCAGATAAAGAGCATATGAGGCCAGATAAAGAGTGTATGAGGCCAGATAAAGAGTGTATGAGGCCAAACAAAGAGAGTATGAGGTCAGATAAAAGGCCCATGAGGCCAGATAAAGAGCATATGAGGCCAGATAAAGAGCTTATGAGGCCAGATAAAGAGCATATGAGGCCAGATAAAGAGCTTATGAGGCCAGATAAAGAGCTTATGAGGCCAGATATAGAGCATGTGAGGCCAGATAAAGACCGTATGAGGCCATCTGGCCTCATAAAAAAGCCTATGAGGCCAGATAAAGAGCGTATGAGGCCAGATAAAGAGCTTATGAGGCCAGATAAAAGGCCTACGAGGCCAGATAAAGAGCATATGAGGCCAGATAGAGAGCGTATGAGGTCAGATAAAGAGTGTATGAGGCCAGATAAAGAGTGTATGAGGCCAAACAAAGAGAGTATGAGGTCAGATAATAGGCCCATGAGGCCAGATAAAGAGCATATGAGGCCAGATAAAGAGCTTATGAGGCCAGATAAAGAGCATATGGGGCCAGATAAAGAGCGTATGAAGCCAGATATAGAGCATGTGAGGCCAGATAAAGACCGTCTGAGGCCATCTGGCCTCATAAAAAAGCCTATGAGGCCAGATAAAGAGCATATGAGGCCAGATAAAGAGCGTATGAGGCCAGATAAAGAGCTTATGAGGCCAGATAGAGAGCGTATGAGGTCAGATAAAGAGTGTATGAGGCCAGATAAAGAGCTTAGGAGGCCAGATAAAGAGCTTATGAGGACAGATAAAAAGCCTACGAGGCCAGATAAAGAGCATATGAGGCCAGATAAAGAGCATATGAGGCCAGATAAAGAGAATACGAGGCCAGATAAAGAGCTTATGAGGACAGATAAAAAGCCTACGAGGCCAGATAAAGAGCATATGAGGCCAGATAAAGAGCATATGAGGCCAGATAAAGAGAATACGAGGCCAGATAAAGAGCTTATGAGGACAGATAAAAAGCCTACGAGGCCAGATAAAGAGCATATGAGGCCAGATAAGGAGCTTATGAGGCCAGATAACAAGCCTACGAGGCCAGATAAAGAGCATATGAGGCCAGATAAAGAGCATATGAGGCCAGATAAAGAGCGTATGAGGCCAGATAAAGAGCTTATGAGGCCAGATAAAGAGCATATGAGGCCAGATAGAGAGCGTATGAGGTCAGATAAAGAGTGTATGAGGCCAGATAAAGAGCTTAGGAGGCCAGATAAAAAGCCTACGAGGCCAGATAAAGAGAATACGAGGCCAGATAAAGAGCTTATGAGGACAGATAAAGAGCATATGAGGCCAGATAGAGAGCGTATGAGGTCAGATAAAGAGTGTATGAGGCCAGATAAAGAGCATATGAGGCCAGATAAAGAGCATATGAGGCCAGATAAAGAGAATACGAGGCCAGATAAAAGCTTATGAGGACAGATAAAAAGCCTACGAGGCCAGATAAAGAGCATATGAGGCCAGATAAAGAGCTTATGAGGCCAGATAACAAGCCTACGAGGCCAGATAAAGAGCATATGAGGCCAGATAAAGAGCATATGAGGCCAGATAAAGAGCATTAGAGGCCAGATAAAGAGCGTATGAGGCCAGATAAAGAGCATTAGAGGCCAGATAAAGAGCGTATGAGGCCAGTTAAAGAGCATATGAGGCCAGATAAAAAGCCTACGAGGCCAGATAAAGAGCGTATGAGGCCAGATAAAGAGCGTATGAGGCCAGATAAAGAGCCTATGAGGCCAGATAAAAGGCCTACGAGGCCAGATAGAGAGCATATGAGGCCAGATAAAGAGCGTAAGAGGCCAGATAAAGAGTGTATGAGGCCAGATAAAGAGTGTATGAGGCCAGATAAAGAGCGTATGAGGCCAGATAGAGAGCGTATGAGGTCAGATAAAGAGTGTATGAGGCCAGATAAAGAGTGTATGAGGCCAAACAAAGAGAGTATGAGGTCAGATAAAAGGCCCATGAGGACAGATAAAGAGCATATGAGGCCAGATAAAGAGTTTATGAGGCCAGATAAAGAGCATATGGGGCCAGAAAAAAGAGCGTATGAGGCCATCTGGCCTCATAAAAAAGCCTATGAGGCCAGGTAAAGAGCATATGAGGCCAGATAAAGAGCGTAAGAGGCCAGATAAAGAGCGTATGAGGCCAGATAGAGAGCGTATGGGGCCAGATAAAGAGCGTAAGAAGCCAGATATAGAGCATGTGAGGCCAGATAAAGAGTGTATGAGGCCAGATAAAGAGCTTAGGAGGCCAGATAAAGAGTGTATGAGGCCAGATAAAGAGCTTAGGAGGCCAGATAAAGAGCTTATGAGGACAGATAAAAAGCCTACGAGGCCAGATAAAGAGCATATGAGGCCAGATAAAGAGCATATGAGGCCAGATAAAGAGAATACGAGGCCAGATAAAGAGCTTATGAGGACAGATAAAAAGCCTACGAGGCCAGATAAAGAGCATATGAGGCCAGATAAAGAGCATATGAGGCCAGATAAAGAGAATACGAGGCCAGATAAAGAGCTTATGAGGACAGATAAAAAGCCTACGAGGCCAGATAAAGAGCATATGAGGCCAGATAAAGAGCTTATGAGGCCAGATAACAAGCCTACGAGGCCAGATAAAGAGCATATGAGGCCAGATAAAGAGTGTATGAGGCCAGATAAAGAGTGTATGAGGCCAAACAAAGAGAGTATGAGGTCAGATAAAAGGCCCATGAGGCCAGATAAAGAGCATATGAGGCCAGATAAAGAGCTTATGAGGCCAGATAAAGAGCATATGAGGCCAGATAAAGAGCTTATGAGGCCAGATAAAGAGCGTAAGAGGCCAGATAAAGAGCGTATGAGGCCAGATAGAGAGCGTATGGGGCCAGATAAAGAGCGTAAGAAGCCAGATATAGAGCATGTGAGGCCAGATAAAGAGTGTATGAGGCCAGATAAAGAGCTTAGGAGGCCAGATAAAGAGTGTATGAGGCCAGATAAAGAGCTTAGGAGGCCAGATAAAGAGCTTATGAGGACAGATAAAAAGCCTACGAGGCCAGATAAAGAGCATATGAGGCCAGATAAAGAGCATATGAGGCCAGATAAAGAGAATACGAGGCCAGATAAAGAGCTTATGAGGACAGATAAAAAGCCTACGAGGCCAGATAAAGAGCATATGAGGCCAGATAAAGAGCATATGAGGCCAGATAAAGAGAATACGAGGCCAGATAAAGAGCTTATGAGGACAGATAAAAAGCCTACGAGGCCAGATAAAGAGCATATGAGGCCAGATAAGGAGCTTATGAGGCCAGATAACAAGCCTACGAGGCCAGATAAAGAGCATATGAGGCCAGATAAAGAGCATATGAGGCCAGATAAAGAGCGTATGAGGCCAGATAAAGAGCTTATGAGGCCAGATAAAGAGCATATGAGGCCAGATAGAGAGCGTATGAGGTCAGATAAAGAGTGTATGAGGCCAGATAAAGAGCTTAGGAGGCCAGATAAAAAGCCTACGAGGCCAGATAAAGAGAATACGAGGCCAGATAAAGAGCTTATGAGGACAGATAAAGAGCATATGAGGCCAGATAGAGAGCGTATGAGGTCAGATAAAGAGTGTATGAGGCCAGATAAAGAGCATATGAGGCCAGATAAAGAGCATATGAGGCCAGATAAAGAGAATACGAGGCCAGATAAAAGCTTATGAGGACAGATAAAAAGCCTACGAGGCCAGATAAAGAGCATATGAGGCCAGATAAAGAGCTTATGAGGCCAGATAACAAGCCTACGAGGCCAGATAAAGAGCATATGAGGCCAGATAAAGAGCATATGAGGCCAGATAAAGAGCATTAGAGGCCAGATAAAGAGCGTATGAGGCCAGATAAAGAGCATTAGAGGCCAGATAAAGAGCGTATGAGGCCAGTTAAAGAGCATATGAGGCCAGATAAAAAGCCTACGAGGCCAGATAAAGAGCGTATGAGGCCAGATAAAGAGCGGATGAGGCCAGATAAAGAGCCTATGAGGCCAGATAAAAGGCCTACGAGGCCAGATAGAGAGCATATGAGGCCAGATAAAGAGCGTAAGAGGCCAGATAAAGAGTGTATGAGGCCAGATAAAGAGTGTATGAGGCCAGATAAAGAGCGTATGAGGCCAGATAGAGAGCGTATGAGGTCAGATAAAGAGTGTATGAGGCCAGATAAAGAGTGTATGAGGCCAAACAAAGGGAGTATGAGGTCAGATAAAAGGCCCATGAGGACAGATAAAGAGCATATGAGGCCAGATAAAGAGTTTATGAGGCCAGATAAAGAGCATATGGGGCCAGAAAAAAGAGCGTATGAGGCCATCTGGCCTCATAAAAAAGCCTATGAGGCCAGGTAAAGAGCATATGAGGCCAGATAAAGAGCGTAAGAGGCCAGATAAAGAGCGTATGAGGCCAGATAGAGAGCGTATGGGGCCAGATAAAGAGCGTAAGAAGCCAGATATAGAGCATGTGAGGCCAGATAAAGAGTGTATGAGGCCAGATAAAGAGCTTAGGAGGCCAGATAAAGAGTGTATGAGGCCAGATAAAGAGCTTAGGAGGCCAGATAAAGAGCATATGAGGCCAGATAAAGAGCATATGAGGCCAGATAAAGAGCATTAGAGGCCAGATAAAGAGCGTATGAGGCCAGATAAAGAGCATTAGAGGCCAGATAAAGAGCGTATGAGGCCAGTTAAAGAGCATATGAGGCCAGATAAAAAGCCTACGAGGCCAGATAAAGAGCGTATGAGGCCAGATAAAGAGCGTATGAGGCCAGATAAAGAGCCTATGAGGCCAGATAAAAGGCCTACGAGGCCAGATAGAGAGCATATGAGGCCAGATAAAGAGCGTAAGAGGCCAGATAAAGAGTGTATGAGGCCAGATAAAGAGTGTATGAGGCCAGATAAAGAGCGTATGAGGCCAGATAGAGAGCGTATGAGGTCAGATAAAGAGTGTATGAGGCCAGATAAAGAGTGTATGAGGCCAAACAAAGAGAGTATGAGGTCAGATAAAAGGCCCATGAGGACAGATAAAGAGCATATGAGGCCAGATAAAGAGTTTATGAGGCCAGATAAAGAGCATATGGGGCCAGAAAAAAGAGCGTATGAGGCCATCTGGCCTCATAAAAAAGCCTATGAGGCCAGGTAAAGAGCATACGAGGCCAGATAAAGAGCGTAAGAGGCCAGATAAAGAGCGTATGAGGCCAGATAGAGAGCGTATGGGGCCAGATAAAGAGCGTAAGAAGCCAGATATAGAGCATGTGAGGCCAGATAAAGAGTGTATGAGGCCAGATAAAGAGCTTAGGAGGCCAGATAAAGAGTGTATGAGGCCAGATAAAGAGCTTAGGAGGCCAGATAAAGAGCTTATGAGGACAGATAAAAAGCCTACGAGGCCAGATAAAGAGCATATGAGGCCAGATAAAGAGCATATGAGGCCAGATAAAGAGAATACGAGGCCAGATAAAGAGCTTATGAGGACAGATAAAAAGCCTACGAGGCCAGATAAAGAGCATATGAGGCCAGATAAAGAGCATATGAGGCCAGATAAAGAGAATACGAGGCCAGATAAAGAGCTTATGAGGACAGATAAAAAGCCTACGAGGCCAGATAAAGAGCATATGAGGCCAGATAAAGAGCTTATGAGGCCAGATAACAAGCCTACGAGGCCAGATAAAGAGCATATGAGGCCAGATAAAGAGTGTATGAGGCCAGATAAAGAGTGTATGAGGCCAAACAAAGAGAGTATGAGGTCAGATAAAAGGCCCATGAGGCCAGATAAAGAGCATATGAGGCCAGATAAAGAGCTTATGAGGCCAGATAAAGAGCATATGAGGCCAGATAAAGAGCTTATGAGGCCAGATAAAGAGCATATGGGGCATGATAAAGAGCGTATGAGGCCATCTGGCCTCATAAAAAAGCCTATGAGGCCAGATAAAGAGCATATGAGGCCAGATAAAGAGCGTATGAGGCCAGATAAAGAGCGTATGAGGCCAGATAAAGAGTGTATGAGGCCAGATAAAGAGTGTATGAGGCCAGATAAAGAGCGTATGAGGCCAGATAAAAGGCCTACGAGGCCAGATAAAGAGCGTATGGGGCCAGATAAAGAGCTTATGAGGCCAGATATAGAGCATGTGAGGCCAGATAAAGAGCGTATGAGGCCATCTGGCCTCATAAAAAAGCCTATGAGGCCAGATAAAGAGCATATGAGGCCAGATAAAGAGCGTATGAGGCCAGATAGAGAGCGTATGAGGCCAGATAAAGAGTGTATGAGGCCAGATAAAGAGTGTATGAGGCCAGATAAAGAGCGTATGAGGCCAGATAAAAGGCCTACGAGGCCAGATAAAGAGCGTATGGGGCCAGATAAAGAGCTTATGAGGCCAGATAAAGAGCATATGAGGCCAGATAAAGAGCTTATGAGGCCAGATAAAGAGCATATGAGGCCAGATAAAGAGCTTATGAGGCCAGATAAAGAGCATATGGGGCCAGATAAAGAGCGTATGAGGCCATCTGGCCTCATAAAAAAGCCTATGAGGCCAGATAAAGAGCATATGAGGCCAGATAAAGAGCGTATGAGGCCAGATAGAGAGCGTATGAGGCCAGATAAAGAGTGTATGAGGCCAGATAAAGAGTGTATGAGGCCAGATAAAGAGCGTATGAGGCCAGATAAAAGGCCTACGAGGCCAGATAAAGAGCGTATGGGGCCAGATAAAGAGCGTATGAGGCCAGATAGAGAGCATATGAGGCCAGATAAAGAGCTTATGAGGCCAGATAAAGAGCGTAAGAGGCCAGATAAAGAGTGTATGAGGCCAGATAAAGAGTGTATGAGGCCAGATAAAGAGCGTATGAGGCCAGATAAAGAGCGTATGGGGCCAGATAAAGAGCTTATGAGGCCAGATATAGAGCATGTGAGGCCAGATAAAGACCGTATGAGGCCATCTGGCCTCATAAAAAAGCCTATGAGGCCAGATAAAGAGCGTATGAGGCCAGATAAAGAGCTTATGAGGCCAGATAAAAGGCCTACGAGGCCAGATAAAGAGCATATGAGGCCAGATAGAGAGCGTATGAGGTCAGATAAAGAGTGTATGAGGCCAGATAAAGAGTGTATGAGGCCAAACAAAGAGAGTATGAGGTCAGATAAAAGGCCCATGAGGCCAGATAAAGAGCATATGAGGCCAGATAAAGAGCTTATGACGCCAGATAAAGAGCATATGGGGCCAGATAAAGAGCGTATGAAGCCAGATATAGAGCATGTGAGGCCAGATAAAGACCGTCTGAGGCCATCTGGCCTCATAAAAAAGCCTATGAGGCCAGATAAAGAGCATATGAGGCCAGATAAAGAGCGTATGAGGCCAGATAAAGAGCTTATGAGGCCAGATAGAGAGCGTATGAGGTCAGATAAAGAGTGTATGAGGCCAGATAAAGAGCTTAGGAGGCCAGATAAAGAGCTTATGAGGACAGATAAAAAGCCTACGAGGCCAGATAAAGAGCATATGAGGCCAGATAAAGAGCATATGAGGCCAGATAAAGAGAATACGAGGCCAGATAAAGAGCTTATGAGGACAGATAAAAAGCCTACGAGGCCAGATAAAGAGCATATGAGGCCAGATAAAGAGCATATGAGGCCAGATAAAGAGAATACGAGGCCAGATAAAGAGCTTATGAGGACAGATAAAAAGCCTACGAGGCCAGATAAAGAGCATATGAGGCCAGATAAAGAGTTTATGAGGCCAGATAACAAGCCTACGAGGCCAGATAAAGAGCATATGAGGCCAGATAAAGAGCATATGAGGCCAGATAAAGAGCGTATGAGGCCAGATAAAGAGCTTATGAGGCCAGATAAAGAGCATATGAGGCCAGATAGAGAGCGTATGAGGTCAGATAAAGAGTGTATGAGGCCAGATAAAGAGCTTAGGAGGCCAGATAAAAAGCCTACGAGGCCAGATAAAGAGAATACGAGGCCAGATAAAGAGCTTATGAGGACAGATAAAGAGCATATGAGGCCAGATAGAGAGCGTATGAGGTCAGATAAAGAGTGTATGAGGCCAGATAAAGAGCATATGAGGCCAGATAAAGAGCATATGAGGCCAGATAAAGAGAATACGAGGCCAGATAAAAGCTTATGAGGACAGATAAAAAGCCTACGAGGCCAGATAAAGAGCATATGAGGCCAGATAAAGAGCTTATGAGGCCAGATAACAAGCCTACGAGGCCAGATAAAGAGCATATGAGGCCAGATAAAGAGCATATGAGGCCAGATAAAGAGCATTAGAGGCCAGATAAAGAGCGTATGAGGCCAGATAAAGAGCATTAGAGGCCAGATAAAGAGCGTATGAGGCCAGTTATAGAGCATATGAGGCCAGATAAAAAGCCTACGAGGCCAGATAAAGAGCGTATGAGGCCAGATAACAGGCCTACGAGGCCAGATAAAGAGCATATGAGGCCAGATAGAGAGCGTATGAGGCCAGATAAAGAGCTTATGAGGCCAGATAACAGGCCTACGAGGCCAGATAAAGAGCATATGAGGCCAGATAAAGAGCGTATGAGGCCAGATAAAGAGCTTATGAGGCCAGATAAAGAGCTTATGAGGCCAGATAAAGAGCTTATGAGGCCAGATAACAAGCCTACGAGGCCAGATAAAGAGCATATGAGGCCAGATAAAGAGTGTATGAGGCCAGATAAAGAGTGTATGAGGCCAAACAAAGAGAGTATGAGGTCAGATAAAAGGCCCATGAGGCCAGATAAAGAGCATATGAGGCCAGATAAAGAGCTTATGAGGCCAGATAAAGAGCATATGAGGCCAGATAAAGAGCTTATGAGGCCAGATAAAGAGCATATGGGGCCAGATAAAGAGCGTATGAGGCCATCTGGCCTCATAAAAAAGCCTATGAGGCCAGATAAAGAGCATATGAGGCCAGATAAAGAGCGTATGAGGCCAGATAAAGAGCATATGAGGCCAGATAAAGAGCGTATGAGGCCAGATAAAGAGCGTAAGAGGCCAGATAAAGAGCATATGAGGCCAGATAAAGAGCATATGAGGCCAGATAAAGAGCGTAAGAGGCCAGATAAAGAGCATATGAGGCCAGATAAAGAGCATATGAGGCCAGATAAAGAGTGTATGAGGCCAGATAAAGAGTGTATGAGGCCAGATAAAGAGCGTATGAGGCCAGATAAAGAGCGTATGGGGCCAGATAAAGAGCTTATGAGGCCAGATATAGAGCATGTGAGGCCAGATAAAGACCGTATGAGGCCATCTGGCCTCATAAAAAAGCCTATGAGGCCAGATAAAGAGCGTATGAGGCCAGATAAAGAGCTTATGAGGCCAGATAAAAGGCCTACGAGGCCAGATAAAGAGCATATGAGGCCAGATAGAGAGCGTATGAGGTCAGATAAAGAGTGTATGAGGCCAGATAAAGAGTGTATGAGGCCAAACAAAGAGAGTATGAGGTCAGATAAAAGGCCCATGAGGCCAGATAAAGAGCATATGAGGCCAGATAAAGAGCTTATGAGGCCAGATAAAGAGCATATGGGGCCAGATAAAGAGCGTATGAAGCCAGATATAGAGCATGTGAGGCCAGATAAAGACCGTCTGAGGCCATCTGGCCTCATAAAAAAGCCTATGAGGCCAGATAAAGAGCATATGAGGCCAGATAAAGAGCGTATGAGGCCAGATAAAGAGCTTATGAGGCCAGATAGAGAGCGTATGAGGTCAGATAAAGAGTGTATGAGGCCAGATAAAGAGCTTAGGAGGCCAGATAAAGAGCTTATGAGGACAGATAAAAAGCCTACGAGGCCAGATAAAGAGCATATGAGGCCAGATAAAGAGCATATGAGGCCAGATAAAGAGAATACGAGGCCAGATAAAGAGCTTATGAGGACAGATAAAAAGCCTACGAGGCCAGATAAAGAGCATATGAGGCCAGATAAAGAGCATATGAGGCCAGATAAAGAGAATACGAGGCCAGATAAAGAGCTTATGAGGACAGATAAAAAGCCTACGAGGCCAGATAAAGAGCATATGAGGCCAGATAAAGAGCTTATGAGGCCAGATAACAAGCCTACGAGGCCAGATAAAGAGCATATGAGGCCAGATAAAGAGCATATGAGGCCAGATAAAGAGCGTATGAGGCCAGATAAAGAGCTTATGAGGCCAGATAAAGAGCATATGAGGCCAGATAGAGAGCGTATGAGGTCAGATAAAGAGTGTATGAGGCCAGATAAAGAGCTTAGGAGGCCAGATAAAAAGCCTACGAGGCCAGATAAAGAGAATACGAGGCCAGATAAAGAGCTTATGAGGACAGATAAAGAGCATATGAGGCCAGATAGAGAGCGTATGAGGTCAGATAAAGAGTGTATGAGGCCAGATAAAGAGCATATGAGGCCAGATAAAGAGCATATGAGGCCAGATAAAGAGAATACGAGACCAGATAAAAGCTTATGAGGACAGATAAAAAGCCTACGAGGCCAGATAAAGAGCATATGAGGCCAGATAAAGAGCTTATGAGGCCAGATAACAAGCCTACGAGGCCAGATAAAGAGCATATGAGGCCATATAAAGAGCATATGAGGCCAGATAAAGAGCATTAGAGGCCAGATAAAGAGCGTATGAGGCCAGATAAAGAGCATTAGAGGCCAGATAAAGAGCGTATGAGGCCAGTTAAAGAGCATATGAGGCCAGATAAAAAGCCTATGAGGCCAGATAAAGAGCGTATGAGGCAAGATAAAGAGCTTATGAGGCCAGATAAATAGCGTATGAGGCCAGATAAAGAGCATATGAGGCCAGATAAAGAGCTTATGAGGCCAGATAAAGAGCTTATGAGGCCAGATAAAAGGCCTACGAGGCCAGATAAAGAGCTTATGAGGCCAGACAAAGAGCTTATGAGGCCAGATAAAAGGCCTACGAGGCCAGATAAAGAGCATGTGAGGCCAGATAAAGAGCGTATGAGGCCAGATAAAGAGCGTATGAGGCCAGATAAAGAGCTTATGAGGCCAGATAAAAGGCCTACGAGGCCAGATAAAGAGCATATGAGGCCAGATAAAGAGCGTATGAGGCCAGATAAAGAGCTTATGAGGCCAGATAAAGAGCTTATGAGGCCAGATAAAGAGCATATGAGGCCAGATAAAGAGCTTATGAGGCCAGATAAAAGGCCTACGAGGTCAGATAAAGAGCATATGAGGCCAGATAAAGAGCTTATGAGGCCAGATAAAGAGCGTATGAGGCCAGATAAAGAGCTTATGAGGCCAGATAAAGAGCTTATGAGGCCAGATAAATAGCATATGAGGCCAGATAAAGAGCTTATGAGGCCAGATAGAGAGCATATGAGGCCAGATAAAAAGGCTATGAGGCCAGATAAAAAGCCTATGAGGCCAGATAAAGAGCATATGAGGCCAGATAAAGAGCATATGAGGCCAGATAAAGAGAGTATGAGGCCAGATAAAGAGCCTATGATGCTAGATAAAGAGCGTATGAGGCCAGATAAAAAGCCTATGAGGCCAGATAAAGAGCGTATGAGGCCAGATAAAAGGCCTACGAGGCCAGATAAAGAGATTATGAGGCCAGATAAAGAGCGTATGAGGCCAGATAAAAAGCCTATGAGGCCAGATAAAGAGCGTATGAGGCCAGATAAAAGGCCTACGAGGCCAGGTAAAGAGCATATGAGGCCAGATAGAGAGCGTATGAGGCCAGATAAAGAGCTTATGAGGCCAGATAAAGAGCTTATGAGGCCAGATAAAGAGCGTATGAGGCCAGATAAAAAGCCTATGAGGCCAGATAAAGAGCGTATGAGGCCAGATAACAGGCCTACGAGGCCAGATAAAGAGCATATGAGGCCAGATAGAGAGCGTATGAGGCCAGATAAAGAGCTTATGAGGCCAGATGAAGAGCGTATGAGGCCAGATAAAGAGCTTATGAGGCCAGATAAAGAGCTTATGAGGCCAGATAAAGAGCGTATGAGGCCAGATAAAAAGCCTATGAGGCCAGATAAAGAGCTTATGAGGCCAGATAAAGAGCATATGAGGCCAGATAAAGAGCGTATGAGGCCAGATAAAGAGCTTATGAGGCCAGATAAAGAGCTTATGAGGCTAGATAAAGAGCGTATGAGGCCAGATAAAAAGCCTATGAGGCCAGATAAAGAGCGTATGAGGCCAGATAAAAGGCCTACGAGGCCAGATAAAGAGCTTATGAGGCCAGATAAAGAGCATATGAGGCCAGATAAAGAGCGTATGAGGCCAGATAAAAAGCCTATGAGGCCAGATAAAGAGCGTATGAGGCCAGATAAAAGGCCTACGAGGCCAGATAAAGAGCTTATGAGGCCAGATAAAGAGCATATGAGGCCAGATAAAGAGTGTATGAGGCCAAACAAAGAGAGTATGAGGTCAGATAAAAGGCCCATGAGGACAGATAAAGAGCATATGAGGCCAGATAAAGAGTTTATGAGGCCAGATAAAGAGCATATGGGGCCAGAAAAAAGAGCGTATGAGGCCATCTGGCCTCATAAAAAAGCCTATGAGGCCAGGTAAAGAGCATACGAGGCCAGATAAAGAGCGTAAGAGGCCAGATAAAGAGCGTATGAGGCCAGATAGAGAGCGTATGGGGCCAGATAAAGAGCGTAAGAAGCCAGATATAGAGCATGTGAGGCCAGATAAAGAGTGTATGAGGCCAGATAAAGAGCTTAGGAGGCCAGATAAAGAGTGTATGAGGCCAGATAAAGAGCTTAGGAGGCCAGATAAAGAGCTTATGAGGACAGATAAAAAGCCTACGAGGCCAGATAAAGAGCATATGAGGCCAGATAAAGAGCATATGAGGCCAGATAAAGAGAATACGAGGCCAGATAAAGAGCTTATGAGGACAGATAAAAAGCCTACGAGGCCAGATAAAGAGCATATGAGGCCAGATAAAGAGCATATGAGGCCAGATAAAGAGAATACGAGGCCAGATAAAGAGCTTATGAGGACAGATAAAAAGCCTACGAGGCCAGATAAAGAGCATATGAGGCCAGATAAGGAGCTTATGAGGCCAGATAACAAGCCTACGAGGCCAGATAAAGAGCATATGAGGCCAGATAAAGAGCATATGAGGCCAGATAAAGAGCGTATGAGGCCAGATAAAGAGCTTATGAGGCCAGATAAAGAGCATATGAGGCCAGATAGAGAGCGTATGAGGTCAGATAAAGAGTGTATGAGGCCAGATAAAGAGCTTAGGAGGCCAGATAAAAAGCCTACGAGGCCAGATAAAGAGAATACGAGGCCAGATAAAGAGCTTATGAGGACAGATAAAGAGCATATGAGGCCAGATAGAGAGCGTATGAGGTCAGATAAAGAGTGTATGAGGCCAGATAAAGAGCATATGAGGCCAGATAAAGAGCATATGAGGCCAGATAAAGAGAATACGAGGCCAGATAAAAGCTTATGAGGACAGATAAAAAGCCTACGAGGCCAGATAAAGAGCATATGAGGCCAGATAAAGAGCTTATGAGGCCAGATAACAAGCCTACGAGGCCAGATAAAGAGCATATGAGGCCAGATAAAGAGCATATGAGGCCAGATAAAGAGCATTAGAGGCCAGATAAAGAGCGTATGAGGCCAGATAAAGAGCATTAGAGGCCAGATAAAGAGCGTATGAGGCCAGTTAAAGAGCATATGAGGCCAGATAAAAAGCCTACGAGGCCAGATAAAGAGCGTATGAGGCCAGATAAAGAGCGGATGAGGCCAGATAAAGAGCCTATGAGGCCAGATAAAAGGCCTACGAGGCCAGATAGAGAGCATATGAGGCCAGATAAAGAGCGTAAGAGGCCAGATAAAGAGTGTATGAGGCCAGATAAAGAGTGTATGAGGCCAGATAAAGAGCGTATGAGGCCAGATAGAGAGCGTATGAGGTCAGATAAAGAGTGTATGAGGCCAGATAAAGAGTGTATGAGGCCAAACAAAGAGAGTATGAGGTCAGATAAAAGGCCCATGAGGACAGATAAAGAGCATATGAGGCCAGATAAAGAGTTTATGAGGCCAGATAAAGAGCATATGGGGCCAGAAAAAAGAGCGTATGAGGCCATCTGGCCTCATAAAAAAGCCTATGAGGCCAGGTAAAGAGCATATGAGGCCAGATAAAGAGCGTAAGAGGCCAGATAAAGAGCGTATGAGGCCAGATAGAGAGCGTATGGGGCCAGATAAAGAGCGTAAGAAGCCAGATATAGAGCATGTGAGGCCAGATAAAGAGTGTATGAGGCCAGATAAAGAGCTTAGGAGGCCAGATAAAGAGTGTATGAGGCCAGATAAAGAGCTTAGGAGGCCAGATAAAGAGCATATGAGGCCAGATAAAGAGCATATGAGGCCAGATAAAGAGCATTAGAGGCCAGATAAAGAGCGTATGAGGCCAGATAAAGAGCATTAGAGGCCAGATAAAGAGCGTATGAGGCCAGTTAAAGAGCATATGAGGCCAGATAAAAAGCCTACGAGGCCAGATAAAGAGCGTATGAGGCCAGATAAAGAGCGTATGAGGCCAGATAAAGAGCCTATGAGGCCAGATAAAAGGCCTACGAGGCCAGATAGAGAGCATATGAGGCCAGATAAAGAGCGTAAGAGGCCAGATAAAGAGTGTATGAGGCCAGATAAAGAGTGTATGAGGCCAGATAAAGAGCGTATGAGGCCAGATAGAGAGCGTATGAGGTCAGATAAAGAGTGTATGAGGCCAGATAAAGAGTGTATGAGGCCAAACAAAGAGAGTATGAGGTCAGATAAAAGGCCCATGAGGACAGATAAAGAGCATATGAGGCCAGATAAAGAGTTTATGAGGCCAGATAAAGAGCATATGGGGCCAGAAAAAAGAGCGTATGAGGCCATCTGGCCTCATAAAAAAGCCTATGAGGCCAGGTAAAGAGCATACGAGGCCAGATAAAGAGCGTAAGAGGCCAGATAAAGAGCGTATGAGGCCAGATAGAGAGCGTATGGGGCCAGATAAAGAGCGTAAGAAGCCAGATATAGAGCATGTGAGGCCAGATAAAGAGTGTATGAGGCCAGATAAAGAGCTTAGGAGGCCAGATAAAGAGTGTATGAGGCCAGATAAAGAGCTTAGGAGGCCAGATAAAGAGCTTATGAGGACAGATAAAAAGCCTACGAGGCCAGATAAAGAGCATATGAGGCCAGATAAAGAGCATATGAGGCCAGATAAAGAGAATACGAGGCCAGATAAAGAGCTTATGAGGACAGATAAAAAGCCTACGAGGCCAGATAAAGAGCATATGAGGCCAGATAAAGAGCATATGAGGCCAGATAAAGAGAATATGAGGCCAGATAAAGAGCTTATGAGGACAGATAAAAAGCCTACGAGGCCAGATAAAGAGCATATGAGGCCAGATAAAGAGCTTATGAGGCCAGATAACAAGCCTACGAGGCCAGATAAAGAGCATATGAGGCCAGATAAAGAGTGTATGAGGCCAGATAAAGAGTGTATGAGGCCAAACAAAGAGAGTATGAGGTCAGATAAAAGGCCCATGAGGCCAGATAAAGAGCATATGAGGCCAGATAAAGAGCTTATGAGGCCAGATAAAGAGCATATGAGGCCAGATAAAGAGCTTATGAGGCCAGATAAAGAGCATATGGGGCATGATAAAGAGCGTATGAGGCCATCTGGCCTCATAAAAAAGCCTATGAGGCCAGATAAAGAGCATATGAGGCCAGATAAAGAGCGTATGAGGCCAGATAGAGAGCGTATGAGGCCAGATAAAGAGTGTATGAGGCCAGATAAAGAGTGTATGAGGCCAGATAAAGAGCGTATGAGGCCAGATAAAAGGCCTACGAGGCCAGATAAAGAGCGTATGGGGCCAGATAAAGAGCTTATGAGGCCAGATATAGAGCATGTGAGGCCAGATAAAGAGCGTATGAGGCCATCTGGCCTCATAAAAAAGCCTATGAGGCCAGATAAAGAGCATATGAGGCCAGATAAAGAGCGTATGAGGCCAGATAGAGAGCGTATGAGGCCAGATAAAGAGTGTATGAGGCCAGATAAAGAGTGTATGAGGCCAGATAAAGAGCGTATGAGGCCAGATAAAAGGCCTACGAGGCCAGATAAAGAGCGTATGGGGCCAGATAAAGAGCTTATGAGGCCAGATAAAGAGCATATGAGGCCAGATAAAGAGCTTATGAGGCCAGATAAAGAGCATATGAGGCCAGATAAAGAGCTTATGAGGCCAGATAAAGAGCATATGGGGCCAGATAAAGAGCGTATGAGGCCATCTGGCCTCATAAAAAAGCCTATGAGGCCAGATAAAGAGCATATGAGGCCAGATAAAGAGCGTATGAGGCCAGATAGAGAGCGTATGAGGCCAGATAAAGAGTGTATGAGGCCAGATAAAGAGTGTATGAGGCCAGATAAAGAGCGTATGAGGCCAGATAAAAGGCCTACGAGGCCAGATAAAGAGCGTATGGGGCCAGATAAAGAGCGTATGAGGCCAGATAGAGAGCATATGAGGCCAGATAAAGAGCTTATGAGGCCAGATAAAGAGCGTAAGAGGCCAGATAAAGAGTGTATGAGGCCAGATAAAGAGTGTATGAGGCCAGATAAAGAGCGTATGAGGCCAGATAAAGAGCGTATGGGGCCAGATAAAGAGCTTATGAGGCCAGATATAGAGCATGTGAGGCCAGATAAAGACCGTATGAGGCCATCTGGCCTCATAAAAAAGCCTATGAGGCCAGATAAAGAGCGTATGAGGCCAGATAAAGAGCTTATGAGGCCAGATAAAAGGCCTACGAGGCCAGATAAAGAGCATATGAGGCCAGATAGAGAGCGTATGAGGTCAGATAAAGAGTGTATGAGGCCAGATAAAGAGTGTATGAGGCCAAACAAAGAGAGTATGAGGTCAGATAAAAGGCCCATGAGGCCAGATAAAGAGCATATGAGGCCAGATAAAGAGCTTATGACGCCAGATAAAGAGCATATGGGGCCAGATAAAGAGCGTATGAAGCCAGATATAGAGCATGTGAGGCCAGATAAAGACCGTCTGAGGCCATCTGGCCTCATAAAAAAGCCTATGAGGCCAGATAAAGAGCATATGAGGCCAGATAAAGAGCGTATGAGGCCAGATAAAGAGCTTATGAGGCCAGATAGAGAGCGTATGAGGTCAGATAAAGAGTGTATGAGGCCAGATAAAGAGCTTAGGAGGCCAGATAAAGAGCTTATGAGGACAGATAAAAAGCCTACGAGGCCAGATAAAGAGCATATGAGGCCAGATAAAGAGCATATGAGGCCAGATAAAGAGAATACGAGGCCAGATAAAGAGCTTATGAGGACAGATAAAAAGCCTACGAGGCCAGATAAAGAGCATATGAGGCCAGATAAAGAGCATATGAGGCCAGATAAAGAGAATACGAGGCCAGATAAAGAGCTTATGAGGACAGATAAAAAGCCTACGAGGCCAGATAAAGAGCATATGAGGCCAGATAAAGAGTTTATGAGGCCAGATAACAAGCCTACGAGGCCAGATAAAGAGCATATGAGGCCAGATAAAGAGCATATGAGGCCAGATAAAGAGCGTATGAGGCCAGATAAAGAGCTTATGAGGCCAGATAAAGAGCATATGAGGCCAGATAGAGAGCGTATGAGGTCAGATAAAGAGTGTATGAGGCCAGATAAAGAGCTTAGGAGGCCAGATAAAAAGCCTACGAGGCCAGATAAAGAGAATACGAGGCCAGATAAAGAGCTTATGAGGACAGATAAAGAGCATATGAGGCCAGATAGAGAGCGTATGAGGTCAGATAAAGAGTGTATGAGGCCAGATAAAGAGCATATGAGGCCAGATAAAGAGCATATGAGGCCAGATAAAGAGAATACGAGGCCAGATAAAAGCTTATGAGGACAGATAAAAAGCCTACGAGGCCAGATAAAGAGCATATGAGGCCAGATAAAGAGCTTATGAGGCCAGATAACAAGCCTACGAGGCCAGATAAAGAGCATATGAGGCCAGATAAAGAGCATATGAGGCCAGATAAAGAGCATTAGAGGCCAGATAAAGAGCGTATGAGGCCAGATAAAGAGCATTAGAGGCCAGATAAAGAGCGTATGAGGCCAGTTATAGAGCATATGAGGCCAGATAAAAAGCCTACGAGGCCAGATAAAGAGCGTATGAGGCCAGATAACAGGCCTACGAGGCCAGATAAAGAGCATATGAGGCCAGATAGAGAGCGTATGAGGCCAGATAAAGAGCTTATGAGGCCAGATAACAGGCCTACGAGGCCAGATAAAGAGCATATGAGGCCAGATAAAGAGCGTATGAGGCCAGATAAAGAGCTTATGAGGCCAGATAAAGAGCTTATGAGGCCAGATAAAGAGCTTATGAGGCCAGATAACAAGCCTACGAGGCCAGATAAAGAGCATATGAGGCCAGATAAAGAGTGTATGAGGCCAGATAAAGAGTGTATGAGGCCAAACAAAGAGAGTATGAGGTCAGATAAAAGGCCCATGAGGCCAGATAAAGAGCATATGAGGCCAGATAAAGAGCTTATGAGGCCAGATAAAGAGCATATGAGGCCAGATAAAGAGCTTATGAGGCCAGATAAAGAGCATATGGGGCCAGATAAAGAGCGTATGAGGCCATCTGGCCTCATAAAAAAGCCTATGAGGCCAGATAAAGAGCATATGAGGCCAGATAAAGAGCGTATGAGGCCAGATAAAGAGCATATGAGGCCAGATAAAGAGCGTATGAGGCCAGATAAAGAGCGTAAGAGGCCAGATAAAGAGCATATGAGGCCAGATAAAGAGCATATGAGGCCAGATAAAGAGCGTAAGAGGCCAGATAAAGAGCATATGAGGCCAGATAAAGAGCATATGAGGCCAGATAAAGAGTGTATGAGGCCAGATAAAGAGTGTATGAGGCCAGATAAAGAGCGTATGAGGCCAGATAAAGAGCGTATGGGGCCAGATAAAGAGCTTATGAGGCCAGATATAGAGCATGTGAGGCCAGATAAAGACCGTATGAGGCCATCTGGCCTCATAAAAAAGCCTATGAGGCCAGATAAAGAGCGTATGAGGCCAGATAAAGAGCTTATGAGGCCAGATAAAAGGCCTACGAGGCCAGATAAAGAGCATATGAGGCCAGATAGAGAGCGTATGAGGTCAGATAAAGAGTGTATGAGGCCAGATAAAGAGTGTATGAGGCCAAACAAAGAGAGTATGAGGTCAGATAAAAGGCCCATGAGGCCAGATAAAGAGCATATGAGGCCAGATAAAGAGCTTATGAGGCCAGATAAAGAGCATATGGGGCCAGATAAAGAGCGTATGAAGCCAGATATAGAGCATGTGAGGCCAGATAAAGACCGTCTGAGGCCATCTGGCCTCATAAAAAAGCCTATGAGGCCAGATAAAGAGCATATGAGGCCAGATAAAGAGCGTATGAGGCCAGATAAAGAGCTTATGAGGCCAGATAGAGAGCGTATGAGGTCAGATAAAGAGTGTATGAGGCCAGATAAAGAGCTTAGGAGGCCAGATAAAGAGCTTATGAGGACAGATAAAAAGCCTACGAGGCCAGATAAAGAGCATATGAGGCCAGATAAAGAGCATATGAGGCCAGATAAAGAGAATACGAGGCCAGATAAAGAGCTTATGAGGACAGATAAAAAGCCTACGAGGCCAGATAAAGAGCATATGAGGCCAGATAAAGAGCATATGAGGCCAGATAAAGAGAATACGAGGCCAGATAAAGAGCTTATGAGGACAGATAAAAAGCCTACGAGGCCAGATAAAGAGCATATGAGGCCAGATAAAGAGCTTATGAGGCCAGATAACAAGCCTACGAGGCCAGATAAAGAGCATATGAGGCCAGATAAAGAGCATATGAGGCCAGATAAAGAGCGTATGAGGCCAGATAAAGAGCTTATGAGGCCAGATAAAGAGCATATGAGGCCAGATAGAGAGCGTATGAGGTCAGATAAAGAGTGTATGAGGCCAGATAAAGAGCTTAGGAGGCCAGATAAAAAGCCTACGAGGCCAGATAAAGAGAATACGAGGCCAGATAAAGAGCTTATGAGGACAGATAAAGAGCATATGAGGCCAGATAGAGAGCGTATGAGGTCAGATAAAGAGTGTATGAGGCCAGATAAAGAGCATATGAGGCCAGATAAAGAGCATATGAGGCCAGATAAAGAGAATACGAGACCAGATAAAAGCTTATGAGGACAGATAAAAAGCCTACGAGGCCAGATAAAGAGCATATGAGGCCAGATAAAGAGCTTATGAGGCCAGATAACAAGCCTACGAGGCCAGATAAAGAGCATATGAGGCCATATAAAGAGCATATGAGGCCAGATAAAGAGCATTAGAGGCCAGATAAAGAGCGTATGAGGCCAGATAAAGAGCATTAGAGGCCAGATAAAGAGCGTATGAGGCCAGTTAAAGAGCATATGAGGCCAGATAAAAAGCCTATGAGGCCAGATAAAGAGCGTATGAGGCAAGATAAAGAGCTTATGAGGCCAGATAAATAGCGTATGAGGCCAGATAAAGAGCATATGAGGCCAGATAAAGAGCTTATGAGGCCAGATAAAGAGCTTATGAGGCCAGATAAAAGGCCTACGAGGCCAGATAAAGAGCTTATGAGGCCAGACAAAGAGCTTATGAGGCCAGATAAAAGGCCTACGAGGCCAGATAAAGAGCATGTGAGGCCAGATAAAGAGCGTATGAGGCCAGATAAAGAGCGTATGAGGCCAGATAAAGAGCTTATGAGGCCAGATAAAAGGCCTACGAGGCCAGATAAAGAGCATATGAGGCCAGATAAAGAGCGTATGAGGCCAGATAAAGAGCTTATGAGGCCAGATAAAGAGCTTATGAGGCCAGATAAAGAGCATATGAGGCCAGATAAAGAGCTTATGAGGCCAGATAAAAGGCCTACGAGGTCAGATAAAGAGCATATGAGGCCAGATAAAGAGCTTATGAGGCCAGATAAAGAGCGTATGAGGCCAGATAAAGAGCTTATGAGGCCAGATAAAGAGCTTATGAGGCCAGATAAATAGCATATGAGGCCAGATAAAGAGCTTATGAGGCCAGATAGAGAGCATATGAGGCCAGATAAAAAGGCTATGAGGCCAGATAAAAAGCCTATGAGGCCAGATAAAGAGCATATGAGGCCAGATAAAGAGCATATGAGGCCAGATAAAGAGAGTATGAGGCCAGATAAAGAGCCTATGATGCTAGATAAAGAGCGTATGAGGCCAGATAAAAAGCCTATGAGGCCAGATAAAGAGCGTATGAGGCCAGATAAAAGGCCTACGAGGCCAGATAAAGAGATTATGAGGCCAGATAAAGAGCGTATGAGGCCAGATAAAAAGCCTATGAGGCCAGATAAAGAGCGTATGAGGCCAGATAAAAGGCCTACGAGGCCAGGTAAAGAGCATATGAGGCCAGATAGAGAGCGTATGAGGCCAGATAAAGAGCTTATGAGGCCAGATAAAGAGCTTATGAGGCCAGATAAAGAGCGTATGAGGCCAGATAAAAAGCCTATGAGGCCAGATAAAGAGCGTATGAGGCCAGATAACAGGCCTACGAGGCCAGATAAAGAGCATATGAGGCCAGATAGAGAGCGTATGAGGCCAGATAAAGAGCTTATGAGGCCAGATGAAGAGCGTATGAGGCCAGATAAAGAGCTTATGAGGCCAGATAAAGAGCTTATGAGGCCAGATAAAGAGCGTATGAGGCCAGATAAAAAGCCTATGAGGCCAGATAAAGAGCTTATGAGGCCAGATAAAGAGCATATGAGGCCAGATAAAGAGCGTATGAGGCCAGATAAAGAGCTTATGAGGCCAGATAAAGAGCTTATGAGGCTAGATAAAGAGCGTATGAGGCCAGATAAAAAGCCTATGAGGCCAGATAAAGAGCGTATGAGGCCAGATAAAAGGCCTACGAGGCCAGATAAAGAGCTTATGAGGCCAGATAAAGAGCATATGAGGCCAGATAAAGAGCGTATGAGGCCAGATAAAAAGCCTATGAGGCCAGATAAAGAGCGTATGAGGCCAGATAAAAGGCCTAGGAGGCCAGATAAAGAGCTTATGAGGCCAGATAAAGAGCCTATGAGGCCAGATAAAGAGCGTATGAGGCCAGATAAAAGGCCTACGAGGCCAGATAAAGAGCTTATGAGGCCAGATAAAGAGCCTATGATGCCAGATAAAGAGCTTATGAGGCCAGATAAAGAGCTTATGAGGCCAGATAAAAGGCCTACGAGGCCAGATAAAGAGCATATGAGGCCAGATAAAGACCGTATGAGGCCAGATAAAGAGCCTATGAGGCCAGATGAAGAGCTTATGAGGCCAGATAAAGAGAGTATGAGGTCAGATAAAGAGCATATGAGGCTAGATAATGAGCTTATGAGGCCAGATAAAGAGCATATGAGGCCAGATAAAGAGCGTATGAGGCCGGATAAAGACCGTATGATGCCAGATAAAGAGCCTATGATGCTAGATGAAGAGCCTATGAGGCCGGATAAAAGGCCTACGATGCCAGATAAAGAGCATATGAGGCCAGATAGAGAGCATATGAGGCCAGATAGAGAGCGTATGAGGCCAGATAGAGAGCGTATGAGGCCAGATAAAGAGCTTATGAGGCCAGATAAAAAGCCTATGAGGCTAGATAAAAAGCCTATGAGGCCAGATAAAGAGCATATGAGGCCAGATAAAGAGCATATGAGGCCAGATAAAGAGCATATGAGGCCAGATAAAAAGGCTATGAGGCCAGATAAAAAGCCTATGAGGCCAGATAAAAACCGTATGAGGCCAGATAAAGAGCCTATGAGGCCAGATGAAGAGCTTATGAGGCCAGATAAAGAGAGTATGAGGTCAGATAAAGAGCATATGAGGCTAGATAATGAGCTTATGAGGCCAGATAAAGAGCATATGAGGCCAGATAAATAGCCTATGATGCTAGATGAAGAGCCTATGAGGCCGGATAAAAGGCCTACGAGGCCAGATAAAGAGCATATGAGGCCAGATAGAGAGCATATGAGGCCAGATAGAGAGAGTATGAGGCCAGATAAAGAGAGTATGAGGCCAGATAAAGAGCCTATGAGGCCAGATGAAGAGCTTATGAGGCCAGATAAAGAGAGTATGAGGTCAGATAAAGAGCATATGAGGCTAGATAATGAGCTTATGAGGCCAGATAAAGAGCATATGAGGCCAGATAAAGAGCCTATGATGCTAGATGAAGAGCCTATGAGGCCGGATAAAAGGCCTACGAGGCCAGATAAAGAGCATATGAGGCCAGATAGAGAGCATATGAGGCCAGATAGAGAGAGTATGAGGCCAGATAAAGAGAGTATGAGGCCAGATAAAGAGCCTATGAGGCCAGATGAAGAGCTTATGAGGCCAGATAGAGAGCATATGAGGCCAGATAGGGAGCATATGAGGCCAGATAGAGAGAGTATGAGGCCAGATAAAGAGAGTATGAGGCCAGATAAAGAGCCTATGATGCTAGATGAAGAGCATATGGGGCTCGATTCACCAGGCTTTTTATGATAGCCAATCAGTAGCTGCTTGATTAGAGTTGATATATTTGTATCATGTTGGCCAGGCAGACAAAGCTACATCCAGGCGCAGACCATCAATCCACACTTAATTATGAATAGAATAGAAGAAAGAAGTAAGGTTAACAAGTACATTTTCTGAGTCTTCTGAAAAGAAAGCATGGAGTAACAGCCGGCGAAAATGCAAGAGTAAGGAGTTCCAGTGGTGAGGACCAAGCACAGAGAAGTGCCTGGCATTTCTCGTTTTACATCTTGCGGAAAGAAGAACAAACAAGCGGCTGCTTTGCAATCGCAGGGTCCTGGAAAGTGGCTGGAGCATGTTAGGTAGATTCTGTGTGGCAAGACCATGTAGGCATTTGAAGACCAGACACAAGAGTTTAAAATGAATTCTCTGGAGATAGGCAATCCATACAGAGATTGCAGGAAAGAGATCAGAATTGGACTTACTGAAGACAAGCCATGCAGCTGCGATTCAGGTGCTCTGGGATGCCTGTAGACAGTCCCTTAACATGATCATGTTTGGGTGGATTACTGCATGATCCTCCCGTGGACAATAAGGGCGAGCGCAGCAACGGAGTCATGGTCTGCAAAAAGGAAGACTGCATGGTTGCCACATCTGGATATTTGATGCCTAATTCAGATTTCCCACCAAACCCTAAATACCTGGTTTTCTTAGCACAGGAGGCGGGGAGTCCAAATAGCTTTGGCAGGTTGGGGAGAGTTGCAGCATGAATCTTTGTTTAAAAATAGGGCTTTTAAAAAGGGCTGCTTATGTTTTGGACGAGTTCAGCTGAAAACCTTTTGGGAGCACTTAGACTTCCACCTCCTTTAAGCCAGAGGTGACCTGCTGAAAATCATTGCCGGGAGCAGAGACCTTAAGGTTCACCTGGGTGTCACCAGTGGTTGAATATAAACACCGAATAAGTGTGGTGACAGAGAGGACCCCACAGTGAATAAAAATAGATTTGGACTGAAAGGGCCCAATTTAACACCTTGGGATCTATAGGTCAGGACGGAGAGGGAACAGCGCAGTGCGAGGATAGACACCTTGACCGCAGTGACCGCAGTGTTATAACGAGAGAGCAAAATGTTATGGTTGACAGTGTGAAATGCTGCAAAGAGTTCTAACATCTCCAGAAGTGACAGGTGCCCGCCATCGGAATGTTCCAGGATGTGATCCGACATGGTAGTTAAAATGCTCTCCATTCCATGTTTACGACAAATCCACGATTTGCAAAATTCCCAAGATTGGAAAGTTCTCCACTTAAAGTTGTCTGCAACTAGGTGGTGATGACTTATGTTTGTTTGTTTGTTTATTCATTTTTAATGCGCACCAGACCCAGGGGTATCAGGGCGCAGAAGATTACGATAGATGCAAAACTTAAATTATCTGTTACAAACATAGGAAAGGATACAACATAACTACAAATTAAACAATATTACAGGATATAGGCAAGAGTACGGCAAATGATCAGATTATACACAGAGAGAAATCTATATAGAGCAGACTTTAGGTTAAGGATATTTGATTGACTATACATACATAATACCGAGCAGTAGTCAGGCCTACAGGTCGGTAGATTTGAGCCAGTTGATGTAGTTGCTTCTAACTTTCAGGTATGGTTATCTTCCCTGATTGGATGTGGCAGAGAGTCCCAGATTGTCCTGATTCCCAAATCAGGACAATCCAAGGAGGCCAGGCAAGGGGTCAACAGGTTTTCAGTGACCCCGGATCCCGTGGAGGTTTTTTAGTAGATGAATAACAAGGACTTCCTTCAAGAAGAGGGTAACCACACGCTGACCAACGTACACATTGATTGAAGTGGTGATGGGATTTGCCATTGTGTCGGCCAGTAGCCAGCTGAAAGAAGAGGCAGCAAGTCTACCTGTTTACAGGTTAGTTTCATATAGTCTAGTAAAGGGGTACCTTCCTCAACCTTTAATGTTTGAAAACCAAAGTGAGAATCTTTATGAAGAGGCTGCACCAGGAGAAGGTGCAAAGCCTGCCTTATCTAGGTTTTGATGCCCACGTGAACGTACAAGATTTTAGGCATCAAACATTCGGTTCAATCATTGACTTTCTGAAGCGAGGGTTCTCGGGACTGCACTGTAAATTGCTGATTGGCAAAATAATGTAATATTGAAAACAATTCTTTAGGGTTATTGACTGCTTGAGCACCCGGTCCTGAAAAAAGGAAGCCTCGGTATTAAAAAGAGCGTTTCTATACAGAATTAGAGCTGGTGATGTTTTAGCAAGTGAGTCTGTGTTCCTCTGATTCCTCCAAATACTTTGCTCACGGCAGTAATCATGTTTCAGTGGTTTAAGAGAAGGCGAGTAGCAGGAGTTGCAGAGGTTATAAGGTTGAGGAGCATAAAGGGGGCTCTGGCGTTATGCATTGTCCCATAGTTCGACAGCCACTGTTCCAGGTGCCACGTTCAAGGGACCGCTGAGTTGAATCAGCGGAAATTGGAGGCAAGATCACTAGGTTGGATGTTGGGAACCTTTGCTCGAGATAAGATAGGATCTTGGGTACTGGTAGTGAACGTAGATGGGGTAATGCCCACTTTAACCTCAAACTACCTAGATTGTAGTCACTCAAAGAAATATGAATAGTATTAAGTAACTTAACCGCTGAACCCCGGAATACAATCAGATCTTTGCAGTGGAAGTGGCGGCAGCAATGAAGGGGAGGACACGTCCTGGCTTCAGATCATTTATTTCAGCTGAGTCAGAGATATCAGGCCAAATCAGGACAGATATTGAGGTCGCTTAAGACTCAGAGGTTTTAGATGCAAGGGCTTGCGTTGATAGGAAGTTATTACAGCTCTCTAAAAAGCAGCTAGGGGGAGGCGTGATAACAGAGAACTATTCTAAAGGTAATTGAATGAAAGAGTCAAATGCATAATAGCAACTTGAGGATCTATCTCTGTGCCAACTCATAGAGTCAAAGTTTCTTAGGACCAATCTAGATTAAAAGATCCCTGCGATACCAACCCCACAGTGGCCAATCCTATTGCATCGTTTGCTGAAAAGTAGTGAGGGAAACATAGCATAGTAATCTTCAGTGATAAAAAGAATCGCAAGAATATCAAGGTAATAGTCAGAAATAAAGTCAGTGGTAGATAAAGAGGGGGAAGTGTGTGGGCGGGACTGTCCTCGCCAGGGAGGTCAATATTAGAGATCAGCAACTCCTGAGCGAGCAGATGTTGCCCAACACCATTTGTATTACGTGCCTGACTCTGCCTGCTCTTATTAGAGGGACAGAGCCATTGCAAGTCAGTAGAGGTAATCTTCCTGGCCTCATTCCTCATCTTCCTTAGCTCAGTAGTGTTGTCAATGTGAAGTTGGGAGGAATTATGGGAGTTGTAGTTTACCATGAAATAAGCAGGGAAAGGGGATAGTTGGGTTAAGGAAAAATGTGCATACCATGTCTCACCATCAGGTGCTTCTCCCCCACTCCCTAGGACCCCCTACCCAGGTGATCCTCCCTCGCTTGTCCACCCCCAGGGTCAGGCTCCAAAAGCGATGGCCTTTCCCTGGCCACCTGAGTACGGGATCCCCAGGGACTAGGCTGTGAAACACCCTCTGGTTTTCCACAGGCTGGAGCAGGGGCATGTCTCGGATAAGAGTTATTTGATCTTGTTCGGGCCAACTGTTGCATCGGGGATTGTCGCCTCCTAAACCTGACAGTGTAGGCCCATTCTACCTCTAGTGGGGGACACAGGTCCTTTTGGTTCCCATTTTAGATTCTGTGTACTAACTCCCCAGTCTGCATAAGGTAACCAGGGAGCATAATGAGGACAAAACCATTTCCAACTGCTGATGCTCAGGTTTGACTGACATTAGAAACGGTGCCAATTAGGGTCAAAAGTGCCAGAGGATCCAAATTCACTGTGGTCAGCAAGCCCAGACCCAATCAGAGCAAAGCACATCCTTTGACATTGGCAATGACTGCTTGGCCTTCATTCTCTTTATTTCGCTGGAAAACCTTTGTGAGATGAGAGATTTGGGGCCCGGGCTTGCCACTAAACTGGCAGGCAGGCTTTTTGGGTGACAAAGGATGCCTGGGTTGAGAATTTGGATGGTACAGTTTGGGCCTAGGAGTGCTTGGACTGGCGCCACAAGGGAAATACAGGTCTGTTTACTCTCTCTCTCTAAAGGATATCAAGGAAAGGGATGGCAGAACCCTGGAAGAGGCGGTACCTGAGACATACCTTGGGACGGGACCCGCATGAAAAGTCTGTCTGTCAGTATACTGCCGCCAACCGGAAGGCGTGGTGCCCGTGGTGGCTGGGGCGAACGGTGGGGGTCTCTTATAGAAGCGTAACTCTGGGACAGGGGAAGAGTACCTAGCCTCAGGGGAGACTGGGGTTGGTGTGCTATGGTATAAGACTTATAAAGTGCAAGCAATCACCTTGAAAATGCGTCCTGGCGCTGAACACAAAAATAAACCACAATTCCCAGAAACTAGAGGCTAAAATGGCCCTATCAAAGAAATAGGAAAGCCTGAATTCCACAAAGGGGTCAAACACCACCAGCTCCACATGAGGATCTCCATCAGCACTCATTGTTCCATCGGTTCTCAGGGCCTCCAACGATGAGGACTTTCCTTCGCTTCGTCCTATGCAAAGCCATTGCCTACTGATGAGAAAGGAGAGGCACTGACAGCAGTGGGGACAAGGTCCATGAAAAGAGCCAAAGGACTGTTATTTAGGTAAGTTTTAAGGGCAGAGTCTGTCTCAAAAGGAAACACAGATTTCATTGTGTTTAGTGATTTTACCGATGCACAGAGGGTTTGTCTGAAAACTGCCATATTTACAGCCGACCCACGGCACTCCATGTCCTCACACCTGAGGCTGCAGATCCTGCTGATGCCATGACACTACTGAATGACAACGCAACAGAGACTACAGAGCAGGAGAGAGACAGTCACGTTTACAGACAGACCAACTGCACACTGTGTCACACCTGAGGCTGAAGAGCACGTGGAGACCATGCCACACTGCTGCGGAGACTGCCTGAGAATTGAGACTGTTCTTCTGTGCACATTGCCTGACTATATGTCTATACTATGTTGGTTATGCAGACATTCCCTCTCTGAAGGACAATGTGCTTAGCGCTGGTCTTCACTTTTTTAAAACCCCTTCACTTTGGAGGTCGCCTTAATTGTAAGGACTGAATGACTGTAGAGACTGGCTTGTGGAAAGTAGGCCATATGTGTTCAGACAAGCCAGTTTAGAGCTGATCATGTGTGTACAAACAGATCATCTGTAGAGTTGACCTTGTGTTGACATGGTGTGTATAGGCTGACCTTCTGTAGAGTTGACATTGTGTTGACATCGTGGGTACAGGCTGATCTTCTGTAGAGTTGGCCTTGCGTGTACCGACAGACCCTCTGTATAGTTGACATCGTGTTCACATCGTGGGTACAGGCTGATCTTCTGTAGAGTTGGCCTTGTGTGTACAGACAGACTGTAGAGTTGACATTGTGTGAACAGGCTGATATTCTGTAGACTTGACATTGTGTATACAGATTGCCCCCTGCAAAGTTTGTCTTATGTGCACTGACCGGCCATTTGCAGGAGTGACATTGTGTGTACAGATGTCCCAAGGTACAGTTAGCTTGACTTCAGCTATACAGGTTGATCCGCAATAGAGTGTGTTTCGTGTGTACACGCTGACACCCTACAGAGTAAAACGTGATGCGTACAGACAAACACAATGTAAAGTTATGTTTTGTGTATAGACTGACTCCCTGTAGAGTTGAAATTTTGTACAGTAGGCTTTGTTTGTCTGTGTATAGACTGAATAACTGAAGAGTTGGTCTTGGAGAACATGTGTGCACAAACTAACAATTTGTAGAGATGGGTTTCTGTGTACAGGTCAAGGCCTTGGCACTGTTTGCCCCATTTCCAAAGAGCAGCAAAGCTGTGGTGTTCCCTTGTGTGTGCATCTGACTCCCTGCATTTCCCACCTCATTTAGCCCTGCCCACTGTTACCCACGCTCTGCATTGTGTATTAACTGCTGGCTGTGCTCTGTTTCTAACCCTTGGCATGCTGGTTACCCCCGCACTACAGGATGTGCAGAGGCAGCTCGACCTTCTGGTCGCCGCATGCGCCGTCGGAGTGGGATGTTGCTTTGGTGCTCCACTCGGAGGCAAGTCGACCCTTTCAACATTTAAGACGCCCTTTGCTCTTTCACATCTAAACTTTAATGTATTCATTTTTCACTTAATTAAAGTTTTTAACTTGTGTCCCCTAAAATGACTCAGAGAGTGGGGATGAGGATGGGGGTGAGTGAGAAGACTTCAACACTGGTCAGTGGAAGAAGGCTCATTAATATTTACTATGCAATCACTAGACTATCCACCTTCCTTGGAGAAGAGTAACACAAACTTCCCTGTTTCGCTTGCCCAACTGTAAGCTGGTTTCCAGTTTAGGATTTCCCAAGTGAGGTCCTTTTCTCTTTGCCCTGTTTCTCTGTTTGATAATTTCCTGTTGAGTATGGCTTCCTGTGAGCTAATTTCCTGATTAGGATACTCCATTTAGACATAATTTGGTACTTTTTGGTGTGTTTGCTTTTGAGGTCATTTCCTGCTTGGACAACTCCCTTGTGAGGTTGTTTCCTCTTTAACAAGCTTCTCTTTAGGTCTCTTCCTGCACAGGGCACTTCCTTATAAATTCATGCCCTGTGGGCATTCCTCCACAGAGATGCTTTGTTGGAAAGACTGTTTCTTTGGGAGGTGGTTTCATGTTCAGGCGACTTTTCGACACGTTAGTGCCTGCTTCAATAAGAATCCCTTCCCATTATAAATTCACTTGTGAATTTATTTCTTGTTTGGCGCTCTTGCCTTTGAGGGAATTACTTGTTTGGCACGCGTGCCTGTGAGGGAATTCCTTCTTTGGCGCTATTACCTGTGAGGGAATTCCTTGTTTGGCACGCTTACTTGCGAGGGAGTTCCTTGCTTACCTTTGAGGGAGGCAATGCGTTGCTTGCCACCTTTATTCCTTATTTGGCAGCTTTAACTGTGAGGGAATTCCTTGTTTGGTGCGCTTACCTCTGAAGGGATTTCATGTTTGCCACCTTTACCTGTGAGAGAATTTCTTTCTTGGCACACTTACCTCTGAAGGGATTTCTTGCTTGGCACCTTTCCCTGTGAGGGAGTTTCTTTCTTGGCACACTTAACTGTGAAGGGATTTCTTGCTTGGCACCTTTACCTGTGAGGGAGCTTCTTTCTTGGCACACTTACCTGTGAAGGAATTTCTTGCTTGGCACCTTTGCCTGTGAGGGAGTTTCTTTCTTGGCACACTTACCTGTGAACGGATTTCTTGCTTGGCACCTTTACCTGTGAGGGAGTTTCTTGTATGGCATGCTTGCCTTTGAAGGGATTTATTGCTTGCCACCTTTACCTGTGAGGGATTTTCTTGTATGCCAAGCTTGACTGTGAAGGGATTTTTTGGTTGGCACCTTTACCTGTGAGGGAGTTTCTTGCTTGGCACCTGTACCTGTGAGGGAGTGTCTTGTATGGCACGCTTGCCTGTAAAGGGATTTCTTGTTTGGCACCTTTACCTGTGAGGGAGTGTCTTGTATGGCACGCTTGCCTGTAAAGGGATTTCTTGTTTGGCACCTTTACCTGTGAGGGAGTTTCTTGTATGGCACGGTTGCCTGTGAAGGAATTCCTTGTTTGGCTTGCTTGCCTGTGAGGTTATTCCTTGTTTGGCACACTTATCTGAGAGGGAATGCCTTGTATGGCACGCTTGCCTGTGAGGGAATTCCTTGTTTGGCATGCTTGGATGTGAGGGGATTCCTTGTTTGGCTCTCTTACCTGTGAGGGAGATTCTTGAATGGCACTCTTGCCGGTGAAGGGATTTCTTGGTTGTCACCTTTCCCTCTGAGGAAGTTTCTTGTATGGCACACTTACCTGTTAAGGTATGTCTTGCTTGGCACCTTTATCTGTGAGGGAGTTTCTTGTATGGCACCTTTCCCTCTGAGGGAGTTTCTTGGTTTGGCACGCTTGTCTGTGAAGGGATTTCTTGCTTGGCACCTTTACCTGAGAGGGAGTTTCTTGTATGGCACGCTTTCATGTGAAGGGATTTCATGCTTGGCACCTTTACCTGTGACAGAGTTTCTTGTATGGCACGCTTGCCTGTGAAGGGATTTCTTGCTTGGCACCTTTACCTGAGAGGGAGTTTCTTGTATGGCACGCTTTCATGTGAAGGGATTTCATGCTTGGCACCTTTACCTGTGACAGAGTTTCTTGTATGGCACGCTTGCCTGTGAAGGGATTTCTTGCTTGGCACCTTTACCTGTGAGGGAGTTTCAGTATGGCACGCTTGCCTGTGAAGGGATTTCTTGCATGGCACCTTTACCTGTGAGGGAGCTTCTTTCTTGGCACACTTACCTGTGAAGGTATTTCTTGCTTGGCACCTGTACCTGTGAGGGAGTTTCTTTCCTGGCACACTTACCTGTGAAGGAATTCTTGCTTGGCACCTTTACCTGTGAGGGAGTTTCTTGTATGGCATGCTTGCCTGTGAGGCAATTCCTTGTTTGTCACCTTTACCTGTGAGGGAGTTTCTTGTATGGCACGCTTGCCTGTGAAGGGATTTCTTGCTTGGCACCTTTACCTGTGAGGGAGTCCCTTGTATGGCACGCTTGCCCGTGAAGTGATTTCTTGCTGCTTGGCACCTTTACCTGTGAGGGAGTTTCTTGTATGGCATGCTTGCCTGTAAGGGAATTCCTTGTTTGGCGCTCTTACCTGTGAGGGAATTCCTTGGCTGTCTCGCTTACCTGCGAGGGATTTCCTTGCTTACCTGTGAGGGTGGCAATGCCTTGCTTGCCACCTTTATGCCTTGTTTGGCAGCTTTACCTGTGAAGGGATTTCTTGATTGGCACCTTTACCTGTGAGGGAGTTTCTTGTATGGCACGCTTGCCTGTGAAAGGATTTCTTGCATGGCACCTTTACCTGTGAGGGAGTTTCGTTCTTGGCACACTTACCTGTGAAAGGATTTCTTGCTTGGCACCTTTACCTTTGAGGGCGTTTCTTGTATGGCACACTTACCTGTTAAGGTATGTCTTGCTTGGCACCTTTACCTGTGAGGGAGTTTCTTGTATGGCATACTTGCCTGTGAAGGGATTTCTTGCTTGGCACCTTTACCTGTGAGAGAGTTTCTTGAATGGCACGCTTGTCTGTGAAGGGATTTCTTGCTTGGCACCTTTACCTGTGAGGGAGTTTCTTTTATGGCACACTTACCTGTGAAGGGATTTCTTGCTTGGCACCTTTACCTGTGAGGGAGTTTCAGTATGGCACGCATGCCTGTGAAGGGATTTCTTGCTTGGAACCTTTACCTGTAAGGGAGTTTCTTTTATGGCACGCTTGCCTGTGAAGGGATTTCTTGCTTGGCACCTTTACATGTGAGGGAGTTTCTTGTATGGCACGCTTGCCTGTGAAGGGATTTCTTGCTTGGCACCTTTACCTGTGAGGGAGTTTCTTGTATGGCATGCTTGCCTTTGAAGGGATTTATTGCTTGGCACCTTTACCTGTGAGGGAGTTTCAGTATGGCACGCTTGCCTGTGAAGGGATTTCTTGCTTGGCACCTTTACCTGTGAGGGAGTTTCCTGTATGGCATGCTTGCCTTTGAAGGGATTTATTGCTTGGCACCTTTACCTGTGAGGGATTTTCTTGTATGGCATGCTTGCCTTTGAAGGGATTTATTGCTTGGCACCTTTACATGTGAAGGAGTTTCTTGTATGGCACGCTTGCCTGTGAAGGGATTTCTTGCTTGGCACCCTTGCCTGTGAGGGAGTTTCTTTCTTGGCACACTTACCTGTGAAGGGATTTCTTGCTTGCCACCTTTACCTGTGAGGGAGTTTCTTGTATGTCAACGCTTCCTGTGAAGGGATTTCTTTCTTGGCACTTTTACCTGTGAGGGAGTTTCTTGTATGGCACACTTACCTGTGAAGGGATTTCTTGCTTGGCACCTTTACCTGTGAGGGAGTTTCAGTATGGCACGCTTGCCTGTGAAGGGATTTCTTGCATGGCACCTTTACATGTGACAGAGGTTCTTATAGGGCATGCTTGCCTGTGAGGGAATTCCTTGTTTTCCACCTTTATTCCTCGTTGTGCACCTTTACCTGTGGGGGAGTTTCTTGTATGGCACGTTTGCCTGTTAAGGGATTTCTTGCTTGGCACCTTTACCTGTGAGGGAGTTTCCTGTATGGCATGCTTGCCTTTGAAGGGATTTATTGCTTGGCACCTTTACCTGTGAGGGATTTTCTTGTATGGCAAGCTTGACTGTGAAGGGATTTCTTGGTTGGCACCTTTACCTGTGAGGGAGTATCTTGTATGACATGCTTGCCTGTGAAGGGATTTCTTGCTTGGCACCTTTCCCTGTGAGGGAGTTTCTTGTATGGCACGCTTCCTGTGAAGGGATTTCTTTCTTGGCACTTTTACCTGTGAGGGAGTTTCTTATGGCACACTTACCTGTGAAGGGATTTCTTGCTTGGCACCTTTACCTGTGAGGGAGTTTCAGTATGGCACGCTTGCCTGTGAAGGGATTTCTTGCATGGCACCTTTACATGTGACAGAGGTTCTTATAGGGCATGCTTGCCTGTGAGGGAATTCCTTGTTTTCCACCTTTATTCCTCGTTGTGCACCTTTACCTGTGGGGGAGTTTCTTGTATGGCACGTTTGCCTGTTAAGGGATTTCTTGCTTGGCACCTTTACCTGTGAGGGAGTTTCCTGTATGGCATGCTTGCCTTTGAAGGGATTTATTGCTTGGCACCTTTACCTGTGAGGGAGTTTCCTGTATGGCATGCTTGCCTGTGAAGGGATTTCTTGCTTGGCACCCTTGCCTGTGAGGGAGTTTCTTTCTTGGCACACTTACCTGTGAAGGGATTTCTTGCTTGCCACCTTTACCTGTGAGGGAGTTTCTTGTATGTCAACGCTTGCCTGTGAAGGGATTTCTTGCTTGGCATCTTTACCCGTGAGGGAGTTTCTTGTATGACATGCTTGCCTGTGAAGGGATTTCTTGCTTGGCACCTTTCCCTGTGAGGGAGTTTCTTGTATGGCACGCTTCCTGTGAAGGGATTTCTTTCTTGGCACTTTTACCTGTGAGGGAGTTTCTTGTATGGCACACTTACCTGTGAAGGGATTTCTTGCTTGGCACCTTTACCTGTGAGGGAGTTTCAGTATGGCACGCTTGCCTGTGAAGGGATTTCTTGCATGGCACCTTTACATGTGACAGAGGTTCTTATAGGGCATGCTTGCCTGTTAGGGAATTCCTTGTTTTCCACCTTTATTCCTCGTTGTGCACCTTTACCTGTGGGGGAGTTTCTTGTATGGCACGTTTGCCTGTTAAGGGATTTCTTGCTTGGCACCTTTACCTGTGAGGGAGTTTCCTGTATGGCATGCTTGCCTTTGAAGGGATTTATTGCTTGGCACCTTTACCTGTGAGGGATTTTCTTGTATGGCAAGCTTGACTGTGAAGGGATTTCTTGGTTGGCACCTTTACCTGTGAGGGAGTATCTTGTATGTCATGTTCCCTGTGAAGGGATTTCTTGCTTGGCACCTTTACCTGTAAGGGAGTTTCTTGTATAGCACGCTTGACTGTGAAGGGATTTCTTAGTTGGCACCTTTACCTGTGAGGGAGTTTCTTATATGGCACGCTTGCCTCTGAAGGGATTTCTTGCTTGGCACCTTTACCTGTGAGGGAGTTTCTTGTATGGCACGCTTGCCTGTGAAGGGATTTCTTGCTTGGCACCTTTAACTGTGAAGGAGTTTCTTGTATGGCACGCTTGCCTGTGAAGGGATTTCTTGCTTGGCACCTTTACCTGTGAGGTAGTTTCTTGTATGGCACGCTTGCCTGAGAAGGGTTTTCTTGCTTGGCACCTTTACCCATTAGGGAGTTTCTTGTATGGCATGCTTGCCTGTGAAGGGATTTCTTGCTTGGCACCTTTACCTGTTAGGTAGTTTCTTGTATGGCACGCTTGCCTGTGAAGGGTTTTCTTGCTTGGCACCTTTACCTGTGAGGGAGTTTCTTGTATGGCACGCTTGCCTCTGAACAGATTTCTTGCTTGGCACCTTTATCTGTGAGGAAGTTTCTTGTATGGCACGATTGCCTGTGAAGGGATTTCTTGCTTGGCACCTTTGCCTGTGAGGGAGTTTATTTCTTGGCACACTTACCTGTGAAGGGATTTCTTGCTTGCCACCTTTACCTGTGAGGGAGTTTCTTGTATGGCACGCTTGCCTGTGAGGGAGTTTCTTGTATGGCACGTTTGCCTGTGAGGGAGTTTCTTGTATGGCACGCTTGCCTGTGAAGGGATTTCTTGATTGGCACCTTTACCTGTGAGGGAGTTTCTTGTATGGCATGCTTGCCTTTGAAGGCATTTATTGCTTGCCACCTTTACCTGTGAGGGATTTTCTTGTATGGCAAGCTTGACTGTGAAGGGATTTTTTGGTTGGCACCTTTACCTGTGAGGGAGTTTCTTGTATGTCACGCTTCCCTGTGAAGGGATTTCTTGCTTGGCACCTTTACCTGTAAGGGAGTTTCTTGTATAGCACGCTTGACTGTGAAGGGATTTCTTGGTTGGCACCTTTACCTTTGAGGGAGTTTCTTATATGGCACGCTTGCCTCTGAAGGGATTTCTTGCTTGGCACCTTTACCTGTGAGGGAGTTTCTTGTATGGCACGCTTGCCTGTGAAGGGATTTCCTGCTTGGCACCTTTACCTGTGAGGGAGTTTCTTGTATGGCCCGCTTGCCTGTGAAGGGATTTCTTGCTTGGCACCTTTACCTGTGAGGTAGTTTCTTGTATGGCACGCTTGCCTGTGAAGGGTTTTCTTGCTTGGCACCTTTACCTGTTAGGTAGTTTCTTGTATGGCACGCTTGCCTGTGAAGGGCTTTCTTGTATGGCACGTTTGTCTGTGAGGGAGATTCTTGTATGGCACGCTTGCCTGTGAAGGGATTTCTTGCTTGGCACCTTTACCTGTGAGGTAGTTTCTTGTATGGCATGCTTGCCTGTGAAGGTATTTCTTGCTAGGCATCTTTGCCTGTGAGGGAGTTTCTTTCCTGGCACACTTACCTGGAAAGGGATTTCTTGCTTGCCACCTTTACCTGTGAGGGAGTTTCTTGTATGGCACGCTTGCCTGTGAGGGAGTTTCTTGTATGGCACCTTTACCTGTGAGGGAGTTTCTTGTATGGCACGCTTGCCTGTGAAGGGATTTCTTGCTTGGCGCCTTTACCTGTGAGGGAGTTTCTTGTATGGCACACTTACCTGTGAAGGGATTTCTTCCTTGGCACCTTTACCTGTGAGGGAGTTTCAGTATGGCACGCTTGCCTGTGAAGGGATTTCTTGCATGGCACCTTTACATGTGAGGGCGTTTCTTGTATGGCACGCTTGCCTGTGAAGGGATTTCTTGCTTGCCACCTTTACCTGTGAGGGAGTTTCTTGTATGTCAACGCTTGCCTGTGAAGGAATTTCTTGCTTGCCACCTTTACCCGTGAGGGAGTTTCTTGTATGGCACGCTTGCCTGTGAAGGGATTTCTCTCTTAGCACCGTTCCCTGTGAGGGAGTTTCTTGTATGGCACGCTTCCTGTGAAGGGATTTCTTTCTTGGCACTTTTACCTGTGAGGGAGTTTCTTGTATGGCACACTTACCTGTGAAGGGATTTCTTGCTTGGCACCTTTACCTGTGAGGGAGTTTCAGTATGGCACGCTTGCCTGTGAAGGGATTTCTTGCATGGCACCTTTACATGTGACAGAGGTTCTTATAGGGCATGCTTGCCTGTGAGGGAATTCCTTGTTTTCCACCTTTATTCCTCGTTGTGCACCTTTATCTGTGAGAGATTTTCTTGTATGGCAAGCTTGACTGTGAAGGGATTTCTTGGTTGGCACCTTTACCTGTGAGGGAGTTTCTTGTATGTCATGCTTCCCTGTGAAGGGATTTCTTGCTTGGCACCTTTACCTGTAAGGGAGTTTCTTGTTTAGCACGCTTGACTGTGAAGGGATTTCTTGGTTGGCACCTTTACCTGTGAGGGAGTTTCTTATATGGCACGCTTGCCTCTGAAGGGATTTCTTGCTTGGCACCTTTACCTGTGAGGGAGTTTCTTGTATGGCACGCTTGCCTGTGAAGGGATTTCTTGCTTGGCACCTTTAACTGTGAAGGAGTTTCTTGTATGGCACGCTTGCTTGTGAAGGGATTTCTTGCTTGGCACCTTTACCTGTGAGGGAGTTTCTTGTATGGCACGCTTGCCTGTGAAGGGTTTTCTTGCTTGGCACCTTTATCTGTTAGGGAGTTTCTTGTATGCCATGTTTGCCTGTGAAGGGATTTCTTGCTTGGCACCTTTACCTGTGAGGATTTTCTTGTATGGCACGCTTGCCTCTGAAGGGATTTCTTGCTTGGCACCTTTACCTGTGAGGGAGTTTCTTGTATGGCACGCTTGCCTGTGAAGGGATTTCTTGCTTGGGACCTTTGCCTGTGAGGGAGTTTCTTTCTTGGCACACTTACCTGTGAAGGGATTTCTTGCTTGCCACCTTTACCTGTCAGGGAGTTTCTTGTATGGCACGCTTGCCTGTGAGGGGGTTTCTTGTATGGCACGTTTGCCTGTGAGGGAGTTTCTTGTATGGCACGCTTGCCTGTGAAGGGATTTCTTGATTGGCACCTTTACCTGTGAGGGAGTTTCTTGTATGGCATGCTTGCCTTTGAAGGGATTTATTCCTTGGCACCTTTACCTGTGAGGGATTTTCTTGTATGGCAAGCTTGACTGTGAAGGGATTTCTTGGTTGGCACCTTTACCTGTGAGGGAGTTTCTTTTATGGCACGCTTGCCTGTGAAGGGATTTCTTGCTTGGCACCTTTACCTGTAAGGGAGTTTCTTGTATAGCACGCTTGACTGTGAAGGGATTTCTTGCTTGGCACCTTTACCTGTGAGGGAGTTTCAGTATGGCACGCTTGCCTGTGAAGGGATTTCTTGCATGGCACCTTTACATGTGACAGAGGTTCTTATAGGGCATGCTTGCCTGTGAGGGAATTCCTTGTTTTCCACCTTTATTCCTCGTTGTGCACCTTTATCTGTGAGAGATTTTCTTGTATGGCAAGCTTGACTGTGAAGGGATTTCTTGGTTGGCACCTTTACCTGTGAGGGAGTTTCTTGTATGTCATGCTTCCCTGTGAAGGGATTTCTTGCTTGGCACCTTTACCTGTAAGGGAGTTTCTTGTTTAGCACGCTTGACTGTGAAGGGATTTCTTGGTTGGCACCTTTACCTGTGAGGGAGTTTCTTATATGGCACGCTTGCCTCTGAAGGGATTTCTTGCTTGGCACCTTTACCTGTGAGGGAGTTTCTTGTATGGCACGCTTGCCTGTGAAGGGATTTCTTGCTTGGCACCTTTAACTGTGAAGGAGTTTCTTGTATGGCACGCTTGCTTGTGAAGGGATTTCTTGCTTGGCACCTTTACCTGTGAGGGAGTTTCTTGTATGGCACGCTTGCCTGTGAAGGGTTTTCTTGCTTGGCACCTTTATCTGTTAGGGAGTTTCTTGTATGCCATGTTTGCCTGTGAAGGGATTTCTTGCTTGGCACCTTTACCTGTGAGGGAGTTTCTTGTATGGCACGCTTGCCTCTGAAGGGATTTCTTGCTTGGCACCTTTACCTGTGAGGGAGTTTCTTGTATGGCACGCTTGCCTGTGAAGGGATTTCTTGCTTGGCACCTTTGCCTGTGAGGGAGTTTCTTTCTTGGCACACTTACCTGTGAAGGGATTTCTTGCTTGCCACCTTTACCTGTCAGGGAGTTTCTTGTATGGCACGCTTGCCTGTGAGGGGGTTTCTTGTATGGCACGTTTGCCTGTGAGGGAGTTTCTTGTATGGCATGCTTGCCTTTGAAGGGATTTATTCCTTGGCACCTTTACCTGTGAGGGATTTTCTTGTATGGCAAGCTTGACTGTGAAGGGATTTCTTGCTTGGCACCTTTACCTGTAAGGGAGTTTCTTTTATGGCACGCTTGCCTGTGAAGGGATTTCTTGCTTGGCACCTTTACCTGTAAGGGAGTTTCTTGTATAGCACGCTTGACTGTGAAGGGATTTCTTGGTTGGCACCTTTACCTGTGAGGGAGTTTCTTATATGGCACGCTTGCCTCTGAAGGGATTTCTTGCTTGGCACCTTTACCTGTGAGGGAGTTTCTTGTATGGCACGCTTGCCTGTGAAGGGATTTCTTGCTTGGCACCTTTACCTGTGAGGGAGTTTCTTGTATGGCATGCTTGCCTTTGAAGGGATTTATTGCTTTGCACCTTTACCTGTGAGGGAGTTTCAGTATGGCACGCTTGCCTGTGAAGGGATTTCTTGCTTGGCACCTTTACATGTGAGGGCGTTTCTTGTATGGCAAGCTTGCCTGTGAAGGTATTTCTTGCTTGGCACCTTTGCCTGTGAGGGAGTTTCTTTCTTGGCACACTTACCTGTGAAGGGATTTCTTGCTTGCCACCTTTACCTGTGAGGGAGTTTCTTGTATGTCAACGCTTGCCTGTGAAGGGATTTCTTGCTTGGCACCTTTACCTGTGAGGGAGTTTCTTGTATGGCACGCTTGCCTGTGAAGGGATTTCTTGCTTGGCACCTTTGCCTGTGAGGGAGTTTCTTTCTTGGCACACTTACCTGTGAAGGGATTTCTTGCTTGCCACCTTTACCTGTCAGGGAGTTTCTTGTATGGCACGCTTGCCTGTGAGGGGGTTTCTTGTATGGCACGTTTGCCTGTGAGGGAGTTTCTTGTATGGCACGCTTGCCTGTGAAGGGATTTCTTGATTGGCACGTTTACCTGTGAGGGAGTTTCTTGTATGGCATGCTTGCCTTTGAAGGGATTTATTCCTTGGCACCTTTACCTGTGAGGGATTTTCTTGTATGGCAAGCTTGACTGTGAAGGGATTTCTTGCTTGGCACCTTTACCTGTAAGGGAGTTTCTTTTATGGCACGCTTGCCTGTGAAGGGATTTCTTGCTTGGCACCTTTACCTGTAAGGGAGTTTCTTGTATAGCACGCTTGACTGTGAAGGGATTTCTTGGTTGGCACCTTTACCTGTGAGGGAGTTTCTTATATGGCACGCTTGCCTCTGAAGGGATTTCTTGCTTGGCACCTTTATCTGTGAGGGAGTTTCTTGTATGGCACGCTTGCCTGTGAAGGGATTTCTTGCTTGGCACCTTTACCTGTGAGGGAGTTTCTTGTATGGCATGCTTGCCTTTGAAGGGATTTATTGCTTTGCACCTTTACCTGTGAGGGAGTTTCAGTATGGCACGCTTGCCTGTGAAGGGATTTCTTGCTTGGCACCTTTACATGTGAGGGCGTTTCTTGTATGGCAAGCTTGCCTGTGAAGGTATTTCTTGCTTGGCACCTTTGCCTGTGAGGGAGTTTCTTTCTTGGCACACTTACCTGTGAAGGGATTTCTTGCTTGCCACCTTTACCTGTGAGGGAGTTTCTTCTATGTCAACGCTTGCCTGTGAAGGGATTTCTTGCTTGGCACCATTACCCGTGAGGGAGTTTCTTGTATGGCACGCTTGCCTGTGAAGGGATTTCTTGCTTGGCACCTTTCCCTGTGAGGGTGTTTCTTGTATGGCACGCTTCCTGTGAAGGGATTTCTTGCTTGGCACCTTTACCTGTGAGGGAGTTTCAGTATGGCACGCTTGCCTGTGAAGGGATTTCTTGCATGGCACCTTTACATGTGACAGAGGTTCTTATAGGGCATGCTTGCCTGTGAGGGAATTCCTTGTTTTCCACCTTTATTCCTCGTTGTGCACCTTTACCTGTGGGGGAGTTTCTTGTATGGCACGTTTGCCTGTTAAGGGATTTCTTGCTTGGCACCTTTACCTGTGAGGGAGTTTCTTGTATGGCATGCTTGCCTTTGAAGGGATTTATTGCTTGGCACCTTTACCTGTGAGAGATTTTCTTGTATGGCAAGCTTGACTGTGAAGGGATTTCTTGGTTGGCACCTTTACCTGTGAGGGAGTTTCTTGTATGTCATGCTTCCCCGTGAAGGGACTTCTTGCTTGGCACCTTTACCTGTAAGGGAGTTTCTTGTTTAGCACGCTTGACTGTGAAGGGATTTCTTGGTTGGCACCTTTACCTGTGAGGGAGTTTCTTATATGGCACGCTTGCCTCTGAAGGGATTTCTTGCTTGGCACCTTTACCTGTGAGGGAGTTTCTTGTATGGCACACTTGCCTGTGAAGGGATTTCTTGCTTGGCATCTTTAACTGTGAAGGAGTTTCTTGTATGGCACGCTTGCCTGTGAAGGGATTTCTTGCTTGGCACCTTTACCTGTGAGGTAGTTTCTTGTATGGCACGCTTGCCTGTGAAGGGTTTTCTTGCTTGGCACCTTTACCTGTTAGGGAGTTTCTTGTATGCCATGCTTGCCTGTGAAGGGATTTCTTGCTTGGCACCTTTACCTGTTAGGTAGTTTCTTGTATGGCACGCTTGCCTGTGAAGGGTTTTCTTGCTTGGCACCTTTACCTGTGAGGGAGTTTCTTGTATGGCACGCTTGCCACTGAAGGGATTTCTTGCTTGGTACCTTTACCTGTGTGGGAGTTTCTTGTATGGCACGCTTGCCTGTGAAGGGATTTCTTGCTTTGCACCTTTGCCTGTGAGGGAGTTTCTTTCTTGGCACACTTACCTGTGAAGGGATTTCTTGCTTGCCACCTTTACCTGTCAGGGAGTTTCTTGTATGGCACGCTTGCCTGTGATGGAGTTTCTTGTATGGCACGTTTGCCTGTGAGGGAGTTTCTTGTATGGCACGCTTGCCTGTGAAGGGATTTCTTGATTGGCACCTTTACCTGTGAGGGAGTTTCTTGTATGGCATGCTTGCCTTTGAAGGGATTTATTGCTTGGCACCTTTACCTGTGAGGGATTTTCTTGTATGGCAAGCTTGACTGTGAAGGGATTTCTTGGTTGGCACCTTTACCTGTGAGGGAGTTTCTTGTATGTCACGCTTCCCTGTGAAGGGATTTCTTGCTTGCCACCTTTACCTGTAAGGGAGTTTCTTGTATAGCACGCTTGACTGTGAAGGGATTTCTTGGTTGGCACCTTTACCTGTGAGGGAGTTTCTTATATGGCACGCTTGCCTCTGAAGGGATTTCTTGCTTGGAACCTTTACCTGTGAGGGAGTTTTTTGTATGGCACGCTTGCCTGTGAAGGGATTTCTTGCTTGGCACCTTTACCTGTGAGGGAGTTTCTTGTATGGCACGCTTGCCTGTGAAGGGATTTATTGCTTGGCACCTTTACCTGTGAGGGAGTTTCTTGTATGCACGCTTGCCTGTGAAGGGATTTCTTGCTTGGCACCTTTACCTGTAAGGGAGTTTCTTGTATAGCACGCTTGACTGTGAAGGGATTTCTTGGTTGGCACCTTTACCTGTGAGGGAGTTTCTTATATGGCACGCTTGCCTCTGAAGGGATTTCTTGCTTGGCAGCTTTACCTGTGAGGGAGTTTCTTGTATGGCACACTTGCCGTTGAAGGGATTTCTTGCTTGGCACCTTTACCTGTGAGGGAGTTTCTTGTATGGCATGCTTGCCTTTGAAGGGATTTATTGCTTGGCACCTTTACCTGTGAGGGAGTTTCAGTATGGCACGCTTGCCTGTGAAGGGATTTCTTGCATGGCACCTTTGCCTGTGAGGGAGTTTCTTTCTTGGCACACTTACCTGTGAAGGGATTTCTTGCTTGCCACCTTTACCTGTGAGGGAGTTTCTTGTATGTCAACGCTTGCCTGTGAAGGGATTTCTTGCTTGGCACCTTTACCCGTGAGGGAGTTTCTTGTATGGCATGCTTGCCTGTGAAGGGATTTCTTGCTTGGCACCTTTACCTGTGAGGGAGTTTCAGTATGGCACGCTTGCCTGTGAAGGGATTTCTTGCATGGCACCTTTACATGTGACAGAGGTTCTTATAGGGCATGCTTGCCTGTGAGGGAATTCCTTGTTTTCCACCTTTATTCATCGTTGTGCACCTTTACCTGTGGGGGAGTTTCTTGTATGGCACGTTTTCCTGTTAAGGGATTTCTTGCTTGGCACCTTTACCTGTGAGGGAGTTTCTTGTATGGCATGCTTGCCTTTGAAGGGATTTATTGCTTGGCACCTTTACCTGTGAGAGATTTTCTTGTATGGCAAGCTTGACTGTGAAGGGATTTCTTGGTTGGCACCTTTACCTGTGAGGGAGTTTCTTGTATGTCATCCTTCCCTGTGAAGGGATTTCTTGCTTGGCACCTTTACCTGTAAGGGAGTTTCTTGTTTAGCACGCTTGACTGTGAAGGGATTTCTTGCTTGGCACCTTTACCTGTGAGGGAGTTTCTGATATGGCACGCTTGCCTCTGAAGGGATTTCTTGCTTGGCACCTTTACCTGTGAGGGAGTTTCTTGTATGGCACACTTGCCTGTGAAGGGATTTCTTGCTTGGCACCTTTAACTGTGAAGGAGTTTCTTGTATGGCACGCTTGCCTGTGAAGGGATTTCTTGCTTGGCACCTTTACCTGTGAGGTAGTTTCTTGTATGGCATGCTTGCCTGTGAAGGGTTTTCTTGCTTGGCACCTTTACCTGTTAGGGAGTTTCTTGTATGCCATGCTTGCCTGTGAAGGGATTTCTTGCTTGACCCTTTACCTGTTAGGTAGTATCTTGTATGGCACGCTTGCCTGTGAAGGGTTTTCTTGCTTGGCACCTTTACCTGTGAGGGAGTTTCTTGTATGGCACGATTGCCTCTGAAGGGGTTTCTTGCTTGGCACCTTTACCTGTTAGGGAGTTTCTTGTATGGCACGCTTGCCTGTGAAGGGATTTCTTGCTTGGCACCTTTGCCTGTGAGGGAGTTTCTTTCTTGGCAAACTTACCTGTGAAGGGATTTATTGCTTGCCACCTTTACCTGTCAGGGAGTTTCTTGTATGGCACGCTTGCCTGTGAGGGAGTTTCTTGTATGGCATGTTTGCCTGTGAGGGGGTTTCTTGTATGGCACGCTTGCCTGTGAAGGGATTTCTTGATTGGCACCTTTACCTGTGAGGGAGTTTCTTGTATGGCATGCTTGCCTTTGAAGGGATTTATTGCTTGGCACCTTTACCTGTGAGGAATTTTCTTGTATGGCAAGCTTGACTGTGAAGGGATTTCTTGGTTGGCACCTTTAACTGTGAGGGAGTTTCTTGTATGTCACGCTTCCCTATGAAGGGATTTCTTGCTTGGCACCTTTACCTGTAAGGGAGTTTCTTGTATAGCACGCTTGACTGTGAAGGGATTTCTTGGTTGGCACCTTTACCTGTGAGGGAGTTTCTTATATGGCACGCTTGCCTCTGAAGGGATTTCTTGCTTGGCACCTTTACCTGTGAGGGAGTTTCTTGTATGGCACGCTTGCCTGTGAAGGGATTTCTTGCTTGGCACCTTTACCTGTAAGGGAGTTTCTTGTATGGCACGCTTGCCTGTGAAGGGATTTATTGCTTGGCACCTTTACCTGTGAGGTAGTTTCTTGTATGGCACGCTTGCCTGTGAAGGGTTTTCTTGCTTGGCACCTTTATCTGTGAGGGAGTTTCTTGTATGGCACGCTTGCCTGTGAAGGGAATTCTTGCCTGGCACCTTTACCTGTTAGGTAGTTTCTTGTATGGCACGCTTGCCTGTGAAGGGTTTTCTTGATTGGCACCTTTACCTGTGAGGGAGTTTCTTGTATGGCACGCTTGCCTCTGAAGGGATTTCTTGCTTGGCACCTTTACCTGTGAGGGAGTTTTTGTATGGCACGCTTGCCTGTGAAGGGATTTCTTGCTTGGCACCTTTGCCTGTGAGGGAGTTTCTTTCTTGGCACACTTACCTGGAAAGGGATTTCTTGCTTGCCACCTTTACCTGTGAGGGAGTTTCTTGTATGGCACGCTTGCCTGTCAGGGAGTTCCTTGTATGGCACGTTTGTTTGTGGGGGAGTTTCTTGTATGGCACGCTTGCCTGTGAAGGGATTTCTTGATTGGCACCTTTGCCTGTGAGGGAGTTTCTTTCTTGGCACACTTACCTGTGAAGGGATTTCTTGCTTGCCACCTTTACCTGTGAGGGAGTTTCTTGTATGGCACGCTTGCCTGTGAGGGAGTTCCTTGTATGGCACGTTTGTTTGTGGGGGAGTTTCTTGTATGGCACGCTTGCCTTTGAAGGGATTTATTGCTTGGCACCTTTACCTGTGAGGGATTTTCTTGTATGGCAAGCTTGACTGTGAAGGGATTTCTTGGTTGGCACCTTTACCTGTGAGGGAGTTTCTTGTATGTCACGCTTCCCTGTGAAGGGATTTCTTGCTTGCCACCTTTACCTGTAAGGGAGTTTCTTGTATAGCACGCTTGACTGTGAAGGGATTTCTTGGTTGGCACCTTTACCTGTGAGGGAGTTTCTTATATGGCACGCTTGCCTCTGAAGGGATTTCTTGCTTGGCACCTTTACATGTGAGGGAGTTTCTTGTATGTCAACGCTTGCCTGTGAAGGGATTTCTTGCTTGGCACCTTTGCCTGTGAGGGAGTTTCTTTCTTGGCACACTTACCTGTGAAGGGATTTCTTGCTTGCCACCTTTACCTGTGAGGGAGTTTCTTGTATGTCAACGCTTGCCTGTGAAGGGATTTCTTGCTTGGCACCATTACCCGTGAGGGAGTTTCTTGTATGGCACGCTTGCCTGTGAAGGGATTTCTTGCTTGGCACCTTTCCCTGTGAGGGTGTTTCTTGTATGGCACGCTTCCTGTGAAGGGATTTCTTGCTTGGCACCTTTACCTGTGAGGGAGTTTCAGTATGGCACGCTTGCCTGTGAAGGGATTTCTTGCATGGCACCTTTACATGTGACAGAGGTTCTTATAGGGCATGCTTGCCTGTGAGGGAATTCCTTGTTTTCCACCTTTATTCCTCGTTGTGCACCTTTACCTGTGAGGGAGTTTCTTGTATGGCACGTTTGCCTGTTAAGGGATTTCTTGCTTGGCACCTTTACCTGTGAGGGAGTTTCTTGTATGGCATGCTTGCCTTTGAAGGGATTTATTGCTTGGCACCTTTACCTGTGAGAGATTTTCTTGTATGGCAAGCTTGACTGTGAAGGGATTTCTTGGTTGGCACCTTTACCTGTGAGGGAGTTTCTTGTATGTCATGCTTCCCCGTGAAGGGACTTCTTGCTTGGCACCTTTACCTGTAAGGGAGTTTCTTGTTTAGCACGCTTGACTGTGAAGGGATTTCTTGGTTGGCACCTTTACCTGTGAGGGAGTTTCTTATATGGCACGCTTGCCTCTGAAGGGATTTCTTGCTTGGCACCTTTACCTGTGAGGGAGTTTCTTGTATGGCACGCTTGCCTGTGAAGGGATTTCTTGCTTGGCATCTTTAACTGTGAAGGAGTTTCTTGTATGGCACGCTTGCCTGTGAAGGGATTTCTTGCTTGGCACCTTTACCTGTGAGGTAGTTTCTTGTATGGCACGCTTTCCTGTGAAGGGTTTTCTTGCTTGGCACCTTTACCTGTTAGGGAGTTTCTTGTATGCCATGCTTGCCTGTGAAGGGATTTCTTGCTTGGCACCTTTACCTGTTAGGTAGTTTCTTGTATGGCACGCTTGCCTGTGAAGGGTTTTCTTGCTTGGCACCTTTACCTGTGAGGGAGTTTCTTGTATGGCACGCTTGCCACTGAAGGGATTTCTTGCTTGGTACCTTTACCTGTGTGGGAGTTTCTTGTATGGCACGCTTGCCTGTGAAGGGATTTCTTGCTTTGCACCTTTGCCTGTGAGGGAGTTTCTTTCTTGGCACACTTACCTGTGAAGGGATTTCTTGCTTGCCACCTTTACCTGTCAGGGAGTTTCTTGTATGGCACGCTTGCCTGTGATGGAGTTTCTTGTATGGCACGTTTGCCTGTGAGGGAGTTTCTTGTATGGCACGCTTGCCTGTGAAGGGATTTCTTGATTGGCACCTTTACCTGTGAGGGAGTTTCTTGTATGGCATGCTTGCCTTTGAAGGGATTTATTGCTTGGCACCTTTACCTGTGAGGGATTTTCTTGTATGGCAAGCTTGACTGTGAAGGGATTTCTTGGTTGGCACCTTTACCTGTGAGGGAGTTTCTTGTATGTCACGCTTCCCTGTGAAGGGATTTCTTGCTTGCCACCTTTACCTGTAAGGGAGTTTCTTGTATAGCACGCTTGACTGTGAAGGGATTTCTTGGTTGGCACCTTTACCTGTGAGGGAGTTTCTTATATGGCACGCTTGCCTCTGAAGGGATTTCTTGCTTGGCACCTTTACCTGTGAGGGAGTTTCTTGTATGGCACGCTTGCCTGTGAAGGGATTTCTTGCTTGGCACCTTTACCTGTGAGGGAGTTTCTTGTATGGCACGCTTGCCTGTGAAGGGTTTTCTTGCTTGGCACCTTTATCTGTTAGGGAGTTTCTTGTATGCCATGTTTGCCTGTGAAGGGATTTCTTGCTTGGCACCTTTACCTGTGAGGGAGTTTCTTGTATGCACGCTTGCCTGTGAAGGGATTTCTTGCTTGGCACCTTTACCTGTAAGGGAGTTTCTTGTATAGCACGCTTGACTGTGAAGGGATTTCTTGGTTGGCACCTTTACCTGTGAGGGAGTTTCTTATATGGCATGCTTGCCTTTGAAGGGATTTCTTGCTTGGCACCTTTACCTGTGAGGGAGTTTCTTGTATGGCACGCTTGCCTGTGAAGGGATTTCTTGCTTGGCACCTTTGCCTGTGAGGGAGTTTCTTTCTTGGCACACTTACCTGTGAAGGGATTTCTTGCTTGCCACCTTTACCTGTGAGGGAGTTTCTTGTATGTCAACGCTTGCCTGTGAAGGGATTTCTTGCTTGGCACCTTTACCCGTGAGGGAGTTTCTTGTATGGCACGCTTGCCTGTGAAGGGATTTATTGCTTGGCACCTTTACCTGTGAGAGATTTTCTTGTATGGCAAGCTTGACTGTGAAGGGATTTCTTGGTTGGCACCTTTACCTGTGAGGGAGTTTCTTGTATGTCATCCTTCCCTGTGAAGGGATTTCTTGCTTGGCACCTTTACCTGTAAGGGAGTTTCTTGTATGCACGCTTGCCTGTGAAGGGATTTCTTGCATGGCACCTTTACATGTGACAGAGGTTCTTATAGGGCATGCTTGCCTGTGAGGGAATTCCTTGTTTTCCACCTTTATTCATCGTTGTGCACCTTTACCTGTGGGGGAGTTTCTTGTATGGCACGTTTGCCTGTTAAGGGATTTCTTGCTTGGCACCTTTACCTGTGAGGGAGTTTCTTGTATGGCACGCTTGCCTGTGAGGGAGTTTCTTGTATGGCACGTTTGCCTGTGAGGGAATTCCTTGTGAGGTGCGCTTACTTCTGAAGGGATTTCTTGTTTGGCACCTTTACCCGTGAGAGCATTTCTTTCTTGGCACATTTACTTGTGAGGGGATTTCTTGCTTGGGATGATTTCCCGGTAGGTTATTGTGAGGTCATTTCATATTCTGGATACTCCAGTCTAGGGCCTTTTCTTGTTTAGAGCTAGTTCATGTAAGGCCATTTCCTGCACCTGCCACTTTCCTATGAGGTAATTTCCTTTGTGGCTTCTTCTCTTTGAAAGTATTTCCATGAATGACTTTATTCCTCTGACGAAATGTGCTGTTTTGTCACACTCATTTTTTGAATGCATTTCCCATCACGGCGTTTTGTTGTGTGATTGCCTCCAGTGCAAGTTGCTTCGTTGTGAGGTCATTTCCTCTCTGGGCGGCTACATTGTGAGGTCATTTCCTGTCTAGAGTGCTACATTGTGAGGTTACACCCTTTTTAGGGCATTACTCTCTGAGTAGTAGTCCTTTCCAGCTGTCACATTCCCAAGGGACAATTCCCTGGTTAAAAGTCACAGTTATTCAGAAAATTTCCGATCACTGCGTTTTGTTGTGTGATTGCTTCTAGTGCAGGTCGCTTTGTGGTGAGGCCATTTCCTGTCTAGGGTGCTACATTGTGAGGTCATTTCCTTTCTAGAGTGCTACATTGTGAGGTAATTTCCTGGCTAGAGTGCTACATTCGAAGGTCCACCCTTTGCAGGGCATTACCCTCTGAGTAGCAGTCCTTTTCAGACGTCACAGTTCCAAGGGCCAATTCCCTGGTTAAGTCACTCTTTTATTAGATATTTTCATGTTTGGGAACGTTTCTGATAAGGTGATGTGCTATGCAGGCCTGACCCTGGTAATGCCTTAGTGAAAAAAGAAAAGAGTTTGAACAACGCTACAATATTTGAATGTATTGTGAAATAGAGCCAGGCTGTCCCTTGTACCAACGCTAACTCTCTCTGATGAATGTTGCAGGACCTTTCTAAAAGGGGTAGGAAGGTGACCCCTGCAAAGAGTTTATAGGCCTCAGCGGCACTGCCAAACTACATGTAGAAAGTCTACCCTTACTTACCAACCACCAAAAACACCCACGCACAAAAAAGTTATCAAAAAGGTTTACACAACATTTCTTTCCTAAAAAAGTTACAATTTGTGCAATGAGCCCTTTCTGTACTTCATTAATATGTTAGTCCATATACAGCATGTTTCCAAAAGCACAATTTCTCAAGGAGTGGTGTGTTCTTCACTAGCGGAACTCACTATTTCACATGGCCGACCAGTATCAGACCTTACTATGCTTATAGGCTTTCATCATGATCTCATGGCACCGTCATGGTCCCGGGCTCTCAGCCAAATCTCCTCCTTCTTGATAGGCATCTCCCATGTCTCATTAATTTCCTCCCTTCTCCTGCCACTCCTTATAGCATCTATCTGGCCCCTCTGCCACCTCCTTCCTCCTCTGCCGCTTTCTCTGGCACCCACCTCCTCCCCCGCTTTCGCCTCTATGCCACCTCCGCCTGCTGGCTCTGCCCACTCTCGGCCCTTCTACTGCCTGCGATGGGTGTGCCTCACTTCTGCACCCCACCCCGGAAGTCTTTCAAATGTGGCAACCTGCTCCATGTTGCTACTCCCAACTCTCGCTCTGTTGTCAAACATTCCTCTGACATCTGCCAACTCTTAGAAGACATTTCCTGGATGTCCTCGCTCTCACAGAGACATGGTTCACGGCCAGCGCTGTCACAGGTTTTGACACTCTCCTCCCTGAAGGCTACAATATACTCTCTGAGCCCAGAACCAACCGGCCCAGAGGTGGAGTGGTCCTGATCTATTCCGGAGCAGGTCCCTGCTTCAGTCATTGCTATGCGGGCCTACTCCTCCTTTGAATGCCTGGTCTGCAGGCTCTCTATCTCTCCTGGCCACTCTTTGACTGTGGCCTCCATCTACAGGCCACCTGGCCAGGTCACCCTCTTCCTCTAAGAATGGGCTGACCTCTACTCTTCTCTCCTTGCCTCGACCTCTCAACTTCTCCTCAGAGACCTCAACATCACCTAATCCCTCCTCTGGGCTCTTCTGCAACCTTTGCGACTCTCTCTCCCTTTCCATTCTACCCTCGGGTCTGACACACTCTGCTGGACACATCTTGGATGTTCTCATCTCCTCAGAAATCCCTCTCTCCAACCCTCTCACCAATCCTCTCTCTTGGACTGACCACTTTCTGCTCTCATCCCACCTGAAACATCTTGTCCTGTAGATAAAGTCTACCCCACCACTCTCACCTCCCTGCTCCGTCATTCGGCCCATGAAGCAAAAGTGTCAGTGAATGCCTTCGCCTCTACTTTCTCTGCTCCTCCTACTCCTGCGTCTGACTCGTACCCTGACACAGCCCTCTCTAACCTGCATCTCTTTTTCTCTAACACTCTGGACATCCTTGCCCCTGTCATAAGAATCCGCATGAAGCATACATCCAAGTGCATCTCTTGGTAAGACTCTGACCTCTCTGCCCTAAAACACGAGTGCAGGGTGCACGAGAGGAAGTGGAAGGCTTCAGGCATATCCTCCGACAAACTGGCTTGCCACCTGCTACAAAGGCAATACAGACTCTCTGTCCTCTCCAAGAAGAGGGTCCATATCCAAGCCTGCCTCTCTCTGCGGGCTCTAACAATGCGGCTGAAATCTGCAAGGAGCTGGCCAATCCTACTGCAGTCTCCACCTCTCCTTTTCCCTCCAAGGCCCTCTGTATGGCCCTGGCCTCTCATTCTTCCACTAAAATTCAGGCCCCACTTAGCTGCCTCTCCTCTTCCTTTTTCCTCCTTCCCTCTGACAACACCTGACAATGTCTCTAGACAGGTCCTATCTATGAAAGTGTCATCCATACAGGCGCTCCCCTTCTCCTCCAGAACCATCAAGGACCACCTTGCCACCCTCGTTCCAGCCTTGGCCGATTTCTGCAATCCCTCTTTTGCCACTGGATCTTTCCCCTCTATCCTCAAGCACTCCCTTGTGCACCCTCTCCTACAAAAGCCTTCTGCCGATACTCCATGTCCAGCAAACTATCGCCCGATTTCTATCACTCCTTTTCTGGGCAAACTCCTGGAAAAGCTGGCCATCTCCCAGTTTACCCTGCACACTGAATCTGTTGACTGCCTCCATGATCATCAGTCTGGCTTCAGAGCAGCTAGAGGCATGGAAACTGCTCTCCTGAACACCAGTGAACAACTGCTCTCCAACTTCGATTCCAGCTCTCACTCTCTCCTCATCCTTCCTGACCTTTCCTCTGCTTTTGAAATGGTCAATCATGCCACCCTGATTGACTGACTCCATATGAACCTGCAAATTGACGAGGGGTGTCCTAGGAGTCCCTCTGCCAGACATTAGTCATGGTTACGAGGGACTTACCCAGAGTCTTTAGCTCACTATCTTTCACAGAGAAGAAATATCCTAAACATATCAGTCTTTGTCTAGCATTTCAGTGCTGGACTGCCCCAGGGCAGGTCAAAGACTGATATGTTTGGGATATTTCTTCTCTGTGAATGATAGTGAGCTAAGGACTCTGGGTAAGTCTCTTGTAACCAGGACTAATGTCTGGCAGAGGGACTCCCAGGACCCCCCTTGTTAATTTGCATATTTATGTAACTTTGGGTCGCACCCTAAGTTACTAGGGGAATCCAGACGTGGACCCCTTGCTCACTATTCTTAGAGAGGCACAGCTCCTCCCTACTGATGAGGTCCACTGATGAGGTCCAACCAGACCGAAACAAGTGTCTGGGGTTTCTGTTGGTACTCTTGTTCAGAGGAGAATTGCCTAGCATTTCGGTGCTGGACTGCCCCAGGGCAGGACAAAGACTGATATGTTTGGGATATTTCTTCTCTGTGAAAGATAGTGAGCTAAAGACTCTGGGTACGTCTCTTGTAACCAGGACTAATGTCTGGCAGAGGGACTCCCAGGACCCCCCTTGTTAATTTCCATATGAACCTGGGCATCATGGTTCAGGCCCTGGCGTGGCTGACCTCCTTGCTCCTGGACCGTCCCTCACAGACCTAACTTGGGTCCTTTCTCTCCACCACCTCTCTCTCCACATGTTGTGTCCCCCAGGGCTCTAGCTCTCACCCTGGCTTTTCAATGTTTATCTGGCCCCTTTGGCCCACCTGATCTCTACCTACTCTCCTAACGTTCAGTGTTATGTAGAAGACACTCCACTATCTTTCAGGCTTCCCTGTGCCTCCGCTCCTCCCTCGCTCATTCCTGACTGTCTATCGGCAATTCGGGATTGGCGCGCCTCTAATGATCTTTGCCTTAATGCCAGTAAGATGGAGATCGTTCTCATTGGGACCCGTGCTCCTGCTTTACCTCTCTCACGCTGGCTGCCCTCCCTGGGCCCGCTTCCTTCGCCTTCCTTTGAGGCAAAAAGCCTTGGCGTCATCTTCGACTCCAATCTTTCCTTCTCTCCTCACATTGTAGACCTTGCCAAAAAGACCCACTACCAGCTACACCTCCTCAAAGGGACATTTCCCTTTCTCACTTTCCCCCAGCAGCTCACTGTCTCTAGAGCCCTTGTTCTCTCGAGGCTGGACTACTGCAACAGCTTCTTTCTCAATCTGCCTTCCTCTACTCTCCACCACCCATAGCAACCCATCTAGAACAGGACTGCACAACTTATCATTGGCCTCAAGCCCAGGGACTGTATCTCTCCAGCCTTGAAATCTCTCCACTGGCTCCCCTTGGCTGCAAGGATCAAGTTCAAGAGCCTCTGCTTCGTCCACAAGGCTTTCTGAGGCCGGGACCTGCACTATATCCAACTCTCCCTTCCGAAATACTTTCCTTCTCAAGCCCTTCGCTCGACTACCTCCAACTCTCTGAGGGTCAGACGCTTCTCCAGGCAGAGAGTGGTGGGTACATCTCTGTCCTCTGCCGGAGCCTCTCTCTGGCACAGCCTCCTTGCCCCTCTCGGACTTGAGCCTGACCACCTGAAGTTCCGGAAGCAGCTCAAGACCCTCATTTTCTCCTCTGCCTTCTTTCTCTTGCTCCCTTGCTAACTTTCCTATCTGCTGTGCCGACTGGTTTTGCTTGGTTCCCTCAGAGTCTCACTGGAGACTATGCTCCTCCATGACCAGTCTTTCTTTGCACTGCTTCCTGGCCTATGCACATAGGGGCTGTAACTATAACCCCTACAGCACCACTGCCTCCTTGCACTTACCCAGAGCTGCACAGTCCGGGCTGCACTTACTCAGAGCTATGCTGCCTTGAATGCACTTCCCCCTTTCCTCTCGCTTGTATTTCCCCCCTCCCGATCCCGCTGCACTTCTCATTCTTGCACTTGCAAGCTCTGAATAACACAAGGCCTAGTAAGGTAGTTTGTCTGGTCCTCCCTCTGTTTTCCCTCCCTTGTCTTGTGGCACCGAGAAACACTTGTCTACAGGCATATTATAAATTCCATATCATATCGTATCTTTAATTCCTTTGGTAAGATAAACAATCAAAATGGCGTTTTAGGACTCCAGCATTTTGATTGTTTTTGATAAGATTGTCTTACAGTGCCACCTTTTTGTGTGTGAGAGTTTTTCATGATTAGTAACTAACGGTAGACCGTCTGGTCCTGGTTTGGTCGATACGCCTTTTAGCTGTCAACCTTAGCTAGGCGGCCCACCATTAACTGAACAGGGTTAGTTTTGATTCAAGAGCGAGACTAGACTTTTTTCTCACACCACATTAAGCTACTGTAACCACAATCACGCGACTTCCTGTTTCTGCTAATGCCTAACCAGGGTGAGTCCGGCACACAAAATGACCTTATCAGAAAGTTGCTCAAACATGAAACAATTTAATAATAGAGTGATCCAACCAGGAAACTGCCCACAGTTCAAGAACCAAGGTGGAAAGCAGTGGTTACTTTAGAACCCTCTGTATTGGTGTTACACACATGCCTGTGATGTCGCATCCATTTCCCTGAATGAACAGAACCTACCATGTGCATTCTGTGCTTGGATGAGGCGGGTGCTTTGGCGCTTCCTGCAGTCTCATTGTCCACCCTCTAACTTTTAGGGTCCCTTCAGGGGTGCTCTTAGCTCATGAACCCTCGTCCTTATTCTCACTGTCATGTTCTGACAAGTAACTTCTCCATCCCTGTAGTCCTGCAGACGTGAGATGCCGTTGGAGCCTTCTTCACTCACTCCCCTTTCTTCCTCCTCTCTGTCTGTCTGTTTGTGGTGTGTATGTGTGTTTCTCTCTCCCTCCTCCTTGTTCTCTCTGTCTCCTCCCGGCTGCCCCATCTCTTCCACCAGTAGCAGCCGTATTACTACACGGATGTGCTGACCGTGGGTTGTGCTGTCGGAGTGGGCTGCTGTTTTGGAACTCCACTTGGAGGCAAGTGTCTAACTTCTAACTTCTCCTCAGAAACCTTCTGCGTCTGTTTAACCTCAGGGGTCTCAGGGACCATTTGTTTGTGGTGTGGAGGCTTTGGAGCCAAGGTTGTGGCCTAGCACCCTGCACGAGGTGAAAAGGATTAGTTCTGAGACACCACTGTTACTTTTTTAGTCACTAATGTTGTGGAGTATGTTAAAGGGTCTGTTAGCTAGCAGGGTCAGGTCTGCGATTACTTGATAAACAAGCCTGGGCAAGGACTACTGGCCACCTCCCTCAGATGGAACCATTTTACACAAACACCCTAGAGAACCCACCATCACATTCCCAGGACACCAGTGGAGAGGCTGCCATCACATATACTGTCCTACCCAGGCATGCGAAGAGGCCCATCTCACGCAGGGATCCACCAATGCAACCTGCCCTGGCCCTGGAAACACCTCTATCTCACGCAGGGATCCACCAATGCAACCCGCCCTGGCCCTGGAAACACCTCTATCTCACACAGGGATCCACCAATGCAACCCGCCCTGGCCCTGGAAACACCTCTATCTCATGCAGGGATCCACCAATGCAACCCGCCCTGGCCCTGCAAACACCTCTATCTCACGCAGGGATCCACCAATGCAACCCACCCTGGCCCTGGAAACACCTCTATCTTACACAGGGATCCACCAATGCAACCCGCCCTGGCCCTGGAAACACCTCTATCTCACGCAGGGATCCACCAATGCAACCCGCCCTGGACCTGGAAAGACCTCTATCTCACACAGGGATCCACCAATGCAACCGGCCCTGGCAACACCTCTATCTCACGCAGGGATCCACCAATGCAACCCACCCTGGCCCTGGAAAGACCTCTATCTCACACAGGGATCCACCAATGCAACGCGCCCTGGCCCTGGAAACACCTCTATCTCTCGCAGGGATCCACCAATGCAACCGGCCCTGGCAACACCTCTATCTCACGCAGGGATCCACCAATGCAACCCGCCCTGGCCCTGGAAACACCTCTATCTCACACATGGATCCACCAATGCAACCCGCCCTGGCCCTGGAAACACCTCTATCTCACACAGGGATCCACCAATGCAACCCGCCCAGGCCATGGAAAGACCACCATCTTACACATTGACGCACACATGCAACCCAACCTGGATATAGAAATACCTGCATCTCACACTCTGACACACACATGCAACCCAACCTGGACCTGGAAAGACCTGCATCTCACACACTGACAAACACATGCAAGAAATGCAACTTGGACCTAGAAGGACCGCCATCTCACACACTGACACACACATGTAATGCAACCCGCACACGCCCTGGAAAGACCTACATTTCATACACTGATCCACCAAGGCAATCCAACATGGTCACGGAAACACCTCTATCTCACACACTGATCCAGCAATGCAATCCACCCAGGCCCTGGAAAGACCTCCATTTTACACACTGACACACACATGCAACCCAACCTGGACCTAGAAAGACCTGCATCTCACACACTAACACACACATGCAACCCAACCTGGACCCAGAAAGGCCTGCATCTCACACACTGACACACACATGCAATGCAACCTGGACCTAGAAAGACCTGCATCTCACACACTGACACACACATGCAACCCTGGACCTAGAAAGACCTGCATCTCACACACTGACACACACATGCAACCCAACCTGGACCTAGAAAGACCTGCATCTCACACACTGACACACACATGCAACCCAACCTGGACCCAGAAAGGCCTGCATCTCACACACTGACACACACATGCAATGCAACCTGGACCTAGAAAGACCTGCATCTCACACACTGACACACACATGCAACCCTGGACCTAGAAAGACCTGCATCTCACACACTGACACACACACGCAACCCAACCTGGACCTAGAAAGACCTGCATCTCACACTCTGACACACACATGCAGCCCAACCTGGACCTAGAAAGACCTGCATCTCACACTCTGACACACACATGCAATCCAACCTGGACCTAGAAAGACCTGCATCTCACACACTGACACACACATGCAATGCAACCTGGACCTAGAAAGACCTGCATCTCACACACTGACACACACATGCAACCCAACCTGGACCTAGAAAGACCTGCATCTCACACTCTGACACACACATGCAACCCAACCTGGACCTAGAAAGACCTGCATCTCACACTCTGACACACACATGCAATCCAACCTGGACCTAGAAAGACCTGCATCTCACACACTGACACACACATGCAACCCAACCTGGACCTAGAAAGACCTGCATTTCAAACAATGACACACACATGCAACGCAACCTGGACCTAGAAAGACCTGCATCTCACACACTGACACACACATGCAACCCAACCTGGACCTAGAAAGACCTGCATCTCACACACTGACACACACATGCAACGCAACTTGGACCTAGAAAGACCTGCATCTCACACGCTGACACACACATGCAGCCCAACCTGGACCTAGAAAGACCTGCATCTCACACACTGACACACACATGCAACCCAACCTGGACCTAGAAAGACCTGCATCTCACACACTGACACACACATGCAATCCAACATTATCTCTAAAAGGCCTCCATCTCACACACTGATCCACCAATGCAACCCGCCCAGGCCATGGAAAGACCTCCATTTTACGCACTGACAAACACATGCAAGCAATGCAACTTTGACCTAGAAGGACTGCCATCTCACACACTTACAGACACATTTTAATGCAACCCGCACATGCACTGGAAACACCTCTATCTCACACACTGATCCAGCAATGCAATCCAACATGGTCACGGAAACACCTCTATCTCACACACTGATCCAGCAATGCAACCCAACCTGGACCCAGAGAGGCCTGCATCTCACTCACTGACACACACATGCAATGCAACCTGGACCTAGAAAGACCTGCATCTCATACACTGACACACACATGCAACCCTGGACCTAGAAAGACCTGCATCTCACACACTGACACACACACGCAACCCAACCTGGACCTAGAAAGACCTGCATCTCACACACTGACACACATATGCAACGCAACCTGGACCTAGAAAGACCTGCATCTCACACACTGACAAACACATGCAACCCAACCTGGACCGGGAAAGACCTGCATCTCACACGCTGACACACACATGCAATGCAACCTGGACCTAGAAAGACCTGCATCTCACACACCGACACACACATGCAACCCAACCTGGACCTAGAAAGACCTGCATCTCACACTCTGACACACACATGCAACCCAACCTGGACCTAGAAAGACCTGCATCTCACACTCTGACACACACATGCAACCCAACCTGGACCTAGAAAGACCTGCATCTCACACACTGACACACACATGCAACCCAACCTGGACCTAGAAAGACCTGCATTTCAAACAATGACACACACATGCAACGCAACCTGGACCTAGAAAGACATGCATCTCACACACTGACACACACATGCAACCCAACCTGGACTTGAAAGACCTGCATCTCACACACTGACACACACATGCAACGCAACTTGGACCTAGAAAGACCTGCATCTCACACGCTGACACACACATGCAGCCCAACCTGGACCTAGAAAGACCTGCATCTCACACACTGACACACACATGCAACCCAACCCGGACCTAGAAAGACCTGCATCTCACACACTGACACACACATGCAATGCAACCTGGACCTAGAAAGACCTGCATCTCACACACTGACACACACACGCAAATCATCCTGGACCTAGAAAGACCTGCATCTCACACACTGACACACACATGCAACGCAACCTGGACCTAGAAAGACCTGCATCTCACACGCTGACACACACATGCAATGCAACCTGGACCTAGAAAGAACTGCATCTCACACGCTGACACACACATGCAATGCAACCTGGACCTAGACAGACCTGCATCTCACACACTGACACACACATGCAACCCAACCTGGACCTAGAAAGACCTGCATCTCACACTCTGACACACACATGCAACCCAACCTGGACCTAGAAAGACCTGCATCTCACACTCTGACACACACATGCAATCCAACCTGGACCTAGAAAGACCTGCATCTCACACACTGACACACACATGCAACCCAACCTGGACCTAGAAAGACCTGCATTTCAAACAATGACACACACATGCAACGCAACCTGGACCTAGAAAGACCTGCATCTCACACACTGACACACACATGCAACCCAACCCGGACCTAGAAAGACCTGCATCTCACACACTGACACACACATGCAATGCAACCTGGACCTAGAAAGACCTGCATCTCACACACTGACACACACGCAAATCATCCTGGACCTAGAAAGACCTGCATCTCACACACTGACACACACATGCAACGCAATCTGGACCTAGAAAGACCTGCATCTCACACGCTGACACACACATGCAATGCAACCTGGACCTAGAAAGAACTGCATCTCACACGCTGACACACACATGCAATGCAACCTGGACCTAGACAGACCTGCATCTCACACACTGACACACACATGCAACCCAACCTGGACCTAGAAAGACCTGCATCTCACACTCTGACACACACATGCAATCCAACCTGGACCTAGAAAGACCTGCATCTCACACACTGACACACACATGCAACCCAACCTGGACCTAGAAAGACCTGCATTTCAAACAATGACACACACATGGAACGCAACCTGGACCTAGAAAGACCTGCATCTCACACACTGACACACACATGCAACCCAGCCTGGACCTAGAAAGACCTGCATCTCACACACTGACACACACATGCAACGCAACTTGGACCTAGAAAGACCTGCATCTCACACGCTGACACACACATGCAGCCCAACCTGGACCTAGAAAGACCTGCATCTCACACACTGACACACACATGCAACCCAACCTGGACCTAGAAAGACCTGCATCTCACACACGGACACACACATGCAATCCAACATTATCTCTAAAAGGCCTCCATCTCACACACTGATCCACCAATGCAACCCGCCCAGGCCATGGAAAGACCTCCATTTTACGCACTGACAAACACATGCAAGCAATGCAACTTTGACCTAGAAGGACTGCCATCTCACACACTTACAGACACATTTTAATGCAACCCGCACATGCCCTGGAAACACCTCTATCTCACACACTGATCCAGCAATGCAATCCAACATGGTCACGGAAACACCTCTATCTCACACACTGATACAGCAATGCAACCCAACCTGGACCCAGAGAGGCCTGCATCTCACTCACTGACACACACATGCAATGCAACCTGGACCTAGAAAGACCTGCATCTCACACACTGACACACACATGCAACCCTGGACCTAGAAAGACCTGCATCTCACACACTGACACACACACGCAACCCAACCTGGACCTAGAAAGACCTGCATCTCACACACTGACACACATATGCAATGCAACCTGGACCTAGAAAGACCTGCATCTCACACACTGACAAACACATGCAACCCAACCTGGACCGGGAAAGACCTGCATCTCACACGCTGACACACACATGCAATGCAACCTGGACCTAGAAAGACCTGCATCTCACACTCTGACACACACATGCAACCCAACCTGGACCTAGAAAGACCTGCATCTCACACTCTGACACACACATGCAACCCAACCTGGACCTAGAAAGACCTGCATCTCACACACTGACACACACATGCAACCCAACCTGGACCTAGAAAGACCTGCATTTCAAACAATGACACACACATGCAACGCAACCTGGACCTAAGAAGACCTGCTTCTCACACACTGACACACACATGCAACCCAACCTGGACCTAGAAAGACCTGCATCTCACACACTGACACACACATGCAACGCAACTTGGACCTAGAAAGACCTGCATCTCACACGCTGACACACACATGCAGCCCAACCTGGACCTAGAAAGACCTGCATCTCACACACTGACACACACATGCAACCCAACCTGGACCTAGAAAGACCTGCATCTCACACACTGACACACACATGCAATCCAACATTATCTCTAAAAGGCCTCCATCTCACACACTGTTCCACCAATGCAACCCGCCCAGGCCATGGAAAGACCTCCATTTTACGCACTGACAAACACATGTAAGCAATGCAACTTGGACCTAGAAGGACTGCCATCTCACACACTTACAGACACATTTTAATGCAACCCGCACATGCCCTGGAAACACCTCTATCTCACACACTGATCCAGCAATGCAATCCACCCAGGCCCTGGAAAGACCTCCATCTTACACACTGACACACACATGCAACCCGACCTGGACCTAGAAAGACCTGCATCTCACACACTGACTCACACATGCAACCCAACCTGGACCTAGAAAGACCTGCATCTCACACACTGACACACACATGCAACCCAACCCGGACCTAGAAAGACCTGCATCTCACACACTGACACACACATGCAATGCAACCTGGACCTAGAAAGACCTGCATCTCACACAATGACACACACACGCAAATCATCCTGGACCTAGAAAGACCTGCATCTCACACACTGACACACACATGCAACGCAACCTGGACCTAGAAAGACCTGTATCTCACACACTGACAAACACATGCAACCCAACCTGGACCTAGAAAGACCTGCATCTCACACACTGACACACACATGCAATGCAACCTGGAACTAGAAAGACCTGCATCTCACACACTGACACACACATGCAATGCAACCTGGACCTAGAAAGACCTGCATCTCACACACTGACACACACATGCAACCCAACCTGGACCTAGAAAGACCTGCATTTCAAACAATGACACACACATGCAACGCAACCTGGACCTAGAAAGACATGCATCTCACACACTGACACACACATGCAACCCAACCTGGACCTAGAAAGACCTGCATCTCACACACTGACACACACATGCAACGCAACTTGGACCTAGAAAGACCTGCATCTCACACGCTGACACACACATGCAGCCCAACCTGGACCTAGAAAGACCTGCATCTCACACACTGACACACACATGCAACCCAACCTGGACCTAGAAAGACCTGCATCTCACACACTGACACACACATGCAACGCAACCTGGACCTAGAAAGATCTGCATCTCATATGCTGACACACACATGCAACCCAACCTGGACCTAGAAAGACCTGCATTTCAAACACTGACACACACATGCAACCCAACCTGGACCTAGAAATACCTGCATCTGACACTCTGACACATACATGTAAACCAACCTGGACCTAGAAAGACCTGCATCTCACACACTGACACACACATGCAATCCAACATTACCTCTAAAAGGCCTCCATCTCACACACTGATCCACCAATGCAACCCGCCCAGGCCATGGAAAGACCTCCATGTTACGCACTGACAAACACATGCACGCAATGCAACTTGGACCTAGAAGGGCTGCCATCTCACACACTTACACACACATGCAATGCAACCTGGACCTAGAAAGACCTGCATCTCACACACTGACACACACATGCAACCCAACCTGGACCTAGAAAGACCTGCATCTCACACTCTGACACACACATGCAACCCAACCTGGACCTAGAAAGACCTGCATCTCACACTCTGACACACACATGCAATCCAACCTGGACCTAGAAAGACCTGCATCTCACACACTGACACACACATGCAACCCAACCTGGACCTAGAAAGACCTGCATTTCAAACAATGACACACACATGCAACGCAACCTGGACCTAGAAAGACCTGCATCTCACACACTGACACACACATGCAACCCAACCTGGACCTAGAAAGACCTGCATCTCACACACTGACACACACATGCAATGCAACTTGGACCTATAAAGACCTGCATCTCACACGCTGACACACACATGCAGCCCAACCTGGACCTAGAAAGACCTGCATCTCACACACTGACACACATATGCAACCCAACCTGGACCTAGAAAGACCTGCATCTCACACACTGACACACACATGCAATCCAACATTATCTCTAAAAGGCCTCCATCTCACACACTGATCCACCAATGCAACCCGCCCAGGCCATGGAAAGACCTCCATTTTACGAACTGACAAACACATGCAAGCAATGCAACTTTGACCTAGAAGGACTGCCATCTCATACACTTACAGACACATTTTAATGCAACCCGCACATGCCCTGGAAACACCTTTATCTCACACACTGATCCAGCAATGCAATCCAACATGGTCACGGAAACACCTCTATCTCACACACTGATCCAGCAATGCAATCCACCCAGGCCCTGGAAAGACCTCCATCTTACACACTGACACACACATGCAACCCAACCTGGACCTAGAAAGACCTGCATCTCACACACTGACACACACATGCAACCCAACCTGGACCCAGAAAGGCCTGCATCTCACTCACTGACACACACATGCAATGCAACCTGGTCCTAGAAAGACCTGCATCTCACACACTGACACACACATGCAACCCTGGACCTAGAAAGACCTGCATCTCACACACTGACACACACACGCAACCCAACCTGGACCTAGAAAGACCTGCATCTCACACACGGACACACATATGCAGCGCAACCTGGACCTAGAAAGACCTGCATTTCACACGCTGACAAACACATGCAACCCAACCTGGACCGAGAAAGACCTGCATCTCACACGCTGACACACACATGCAATGCAACCTGGACCTAGAAAGACCTGCATCTCACACACTGACACACACATGCAACCCAACCTGGACCTAGAAAGACCTGCATCTCACACTCTGACACACACATGCAACCCAACCTGGACCTAGAAAGACCTGCATCTCACACTCTGACACACACATGCAACCCAACCTGGACCTAGAAAGACCTGCATCTCACACACTGACACACACATGCAACCCAACCTGGACCTAGAAAGACCTGCATTTCAAACAATGACACACACATGCAACGCAACCTGGACCTAGAAAGACCTGCATCTCACACACTGACACACACATGCAACCCAACCTGGACCTAGAAAGACCTGCATCTCACACGCTGACACACACATGCAACGCAACTTGGACCTAGAAAGACCTGCATCTCACACGCTGACACACACATGCAGCCCAACCTGGACCTAGAAAGACCTGCATCTCACACACTGACACACACATGCAACCCAACCTGGACCTAGAAAGACCTGCATCTCACACACTGACACACACATGCAACCCAACCTGGACCTAGAAAGACCTGCATCTCACACACTGACACACACATGCAATCCAACATTATCTCTAGAAGGCCTCCATCTCACACACTGTTCCACCAATGCGACCCGCCCAGGCCATGGAAAGACCTCCATTTTACGCACTGACAAACACATGCAAGCAATGCAACTTGGACCTAGAAGGACTGCCATCTCACACACTTACAGACACATTTTAATGCAACCCGCACATGCCCTGGAAACACCTCTATCTCACACACTGATCCAGCAATGCAATCCACCTAGGCCCTGGAAAGACCTCCATCTTACACACTGACACACACATGCAACCCGACCTGGACCTAGAAAGACCTGCATCTCACACACTGACACACACATGCAACCCAACCCGGACCTAGAAAGACCTGTATCTCACACACTGACAAACACATGCAACCCAACCTGGACCTAGAAAGACCTGTATCTCACACACTGATACACACATGCAATGCAACCTGGACCTAGAAAGACCTGCATCTCACACACTGACACACACATGCAATGCAACCTGGACCTAGAAAGACCTGCATCTCACACACTGACACACACATGCAATGCAACCTGGACCTAGAAAGACCTGCATCTCACACACTGACACACAGATGCAACCCAACCTGGATCTAGAAAGACCTGCATCTCACACACTGACACACACATGCAACGCAACCTGGACCTAGAAAGACCTGCATCTCACACACTGACACACACATGCAACCCAACCTGGACCTAGAAAGACCTGCATCTCATATGCTGACACACACATGCAATGCAACCTGGACCTAGAAAGACCTGCATCTCACACACTGACACACACATGCAACCCAACCTGGACCTAGAAAGACCTGCATCTCACACACTGACACACACATGCAACGCAACCTGGACCTAGAAAGATCTGCATCTCATATGCTGACACACACATGCAACCCAACCTGGACCTAGAAAGACCTGCATCTCACACACTGACACACACATGCAACCCAACCTAGACCTAGAAATACCTGCATCTGACACTCTGACACATACATGTAAACCAACCTGGACCTAGAAAGACCTGCATCTCACACACTGACACACACATGCAATCCAACATTATCTCTAAAAGGCCTCCATCTCACACACTGATCCACCAATGCAACCCGCCCAGGCCATGGAAAGACCTCCATGTTACGCACTGACAAACACATGCACGCAATGCAACTTGGACCTAGAAGGGCTGCCATCTCACACACTTACACACACATGCAATGCAACCTGGACCTAGAAAGACCTGCATCTCACACACTGACACACACATGCAACCCAACCTGGACCTAGAAAGACCTGCATCTCACACTCTGACACACACATGCAACCCAACCTGGACCTAGAAAGACCTGCATCTCACACTCTGACACTCACATGCAATCCAACCTGGACCTAGAACGACCTGCATCTCACACACTGACACACACATGCAACCCAACCTGGACCTAGAAAGACCTGCATTTCAAACAATGACACACACATGCAACGCAACCTGGACCTAGAAAGACCTGCATCTCACACACTGACACACACATGCAACCCAACCTGGACCTAGAAAGACCTGCATCTCACACGCTGACACACACATGCAGCCCAACCTGGACCTAGAAAGACCTGCATCTCACACACTGACACACATATGCAACCCAACCTGGACCTAGAAAGACCTGCATCTCACACACTGACACACACATGCAATCCAACATTATCTCTAAAAGGCCTCCATCTCACACACTGATCCACCAATGCAACCCGCCCAGGCCATGGAAAGACCTCCATTTTACGAACTGACAAACACATGCAAGCAATGCAACTTTGACCTAGAAGGACTGCCATCTCATACACTTACAGACACATTTTAATGCAACCCGCACATGCCCTGGAAACACCTCTATCTCACACACTGATCCAGCAATGCAATCCAACATGGTCACGGAAACACCTCTATCTCACACACTGATCCAGCAATGCAATCCACCCAGGCCCTGGAAAGACCTCCATCTTACACTCTGACACACACATGCAACCCAACCTGGACCTAGAAAGACCTGCATCTCACACACTGACACACACATGCAACCCAACCTGGACCCAGAAAGGCCTGCATCTCACTCACTGACACACACATGCAATGCAACCTGGACCTAGAAAGACCTGCATCTCACACACTGACACACACATGCAACCCTGGACCTAGAAAGACCTGCATCTCACACACTGACACACACACGCAACCCAACCTGGACCTAGAAAGACCTGCATCTCACACACTGACACACATATGCAACGCAACCTGGACCTAGAAAGACCTGCATCTCACACGCTAACAAACACATGCAACCCAACCTGGACCGAGAAAGACCTGCATCTCACACGCTGACACACACATGCAATGCAACCTGGACCTAGAAAGACCTGCATCTCACACACTGACACACACATGCAACCCAACCTGGACCTAGAAAGACCTGCATCTCACACACTGACACACACATGCAATCCAACATTATCTCTAGAAGGCCTCCATCTCACACACTGTTCCACCAATGCGACCCGCCCAGGCCATGGAAAGACCTCCATTTTACACTCTGACACACACATGCAACCCAACCTGGACCTAGAAAGACCTGCATCTCACACACTGACACACACATGCAACCCAACCTGGACCCAGAAAGGCCTGCATCTCACTCACTGACACACACATGCAACCCAACCCGGACCCAGAAAGGCCTGCATCTCACTCACTGACACACACATGCAATGCAACCTGGACCTAGAAAGACCTGCATCTCACACACTGACACACACATGCAACCCTGGACCTAGAAAGACCTGCATCTCACACACTGACACACACACGCAACCCAACCTGGACCTAGAAAGACCTGCATCTCACACACTGACACACATATGCAACGCAACCTGGACCTAGAAAGACCTGCATCTCACACGCTAACAAACACATGCAACCCAACCTGGACCGAGAAAGACCTGCATCTCACACGCTGACACACACATGCAATGCAACCTGGACCTAGAAAGACCTGCATCTCACACACTGACACACACATGCAACCCAACCTGGACCTAGAAAGACCTGCATCTCACACTCTGACACACACATGCAACCCAGCCTGGACCTAGAAAGACCTGCATCTCACACTCTGAAACACACATGCAACCCAACCTGGACCTAGAAAGACCTGCATCTCACACACTGACACACACATGCAACCCAACCTGGACCTAGAAAGACCTGCATTTCAAACAATGACACACACATGCAACGCAACCTGGACCTAGAAAGACCTGCATCTCACACACTGACACACACATGCAACCCAACCTGGACCTAGAAAGACCTGCATCTCACACGCTGACACACACATGCAACGCAACTTGGACCTAGAAAGACCTGCATCTCACACGCTAACAGACACATGCAGCCCAACCTGGACCTAGAAAGACCTGCCTCTCACACACTGACACACACATGCAACCCAACCTGGACCTAGAAAGACCTGCATCTCACACACTGACACACACATGCAACCCAACCTGGACCTAGAAAGACCTGCATCTCACACACTGACACACACATGCAATCCAACATTATCTCTAGAAGGCCTCCATCTCACACACTGTTCCACCAATGCGACCCGCCCAGGCCATGGAAAGACCTCCATTTTACGCACTGACAAACACATGCAAGCAATGCAACTTGGACCTAGAAGGACTGCCATCTCACACACTTACAGACACATTTTATTGCAACCCGCACATGCCCTGGAAACACCTCTATCTCACACACTGATCCAGCAATGCAATCCACCCAGGCCCTGGAAAGACCTCCATCTTACACACTGACACACACATGCAACCCGACCTGGACCTAGAAAGACCTGCATCTCACACACTGACACACACATGCAACCCAACCCGGACCTAGAAAGACCTGCATCTCACACACTTACACACACATGCAATGCAACCTGGACCTAGAAAGACCTGCATCTCACACACTGACACACACACGCAAATCATCCTGGACGTAGAAAGACCTGCATCTCACACACTGACACACACATGCAACGCAACCTGGACCTAGAAAGACCTGTATCTCACACACTGACCAACACATGCAACCCAACCTGGACCTAGAAAGACCTACATCTCACAGATTGACACACACATGCAATGCAACCTGGACCTAGAAAGACCTGCATCTCACACACTGACACACACATGCAATGCAACCTGGACCTAGAAAGACCTGCATCTCACACACTGACACACACATGCAATGCAACCTGGACCTAGAAAGACCTGGATCTCACACACTGACACACAGATGCAACCAAACCTGGTTCTAGAAAGACCTGCATCTCACACACTGACACACACATGCAACCCAACCTGGACCTAGAAAGACCTGCATCTCACACACTGACACACACATGCAACCCAACCTGGACCTAGAAAGACCTGCATCTCACACACTGACACACACATGCAACGCAACCTGGACCTAGAAAGACCTGCATCTCACACACTGACACACACATGCAACCCAACCTGGACCTAGAAAGACCTGCATCTCACACACTGACACACACATGCAACGCAACCTGGACCTAGAAAGATCTGCATCTCATATGCTGACACACACATGCAACCCAACCTGGACCTAGAAAGACCTGCATCTCACACACTGACACACACATGCAACCCAACCTGGACCTAGAAATACCTGCATCTGACACTCTGACACATACATGTAAACCAACCTGGACCTAGAAAGACCTGCATCTCACACACTGACACACACATGCAATCCAACATTATCTCTAAAAGGCCTCCATCTCACACACTGATCCACCAATGCAACCCGCCCAGGCCATGGAAAGACCTCCATGTTACGCACTGACAAACACATGCATGCAATGCAACTTGGACCTAGAAGGGCTGCCATCTCACACACTTACAGACACATTTAATGCAACCTGCACATGCCCTGGAAACACCTCTATCTCACACACTGATCCAGCAATGGAATCCACCCAGGTCCTGGAAAGACCTCCACCTTACACACTGACACACACATGCAACCCGACCTGGACCGAGAAAGACCTGCATCTCACACACTGACACACACATGCAACCCAACCCGGACTTAGAAAGACCTGCATCTCACACACTGACACACACATGCAATGCAACCTGGACCTAGAAAGACCTGCATCTCACACACTGACACACACATGCAACCCAACCTGGACCTAGAAAGACCTGCATCTCACACACTGACACACATATGCAATGCAACCTGTACCTAGAAAGACCTGCACCTCACACACTGACACACACATGCAACCCGACCTGGACCTAGAAACACCTGCATCTCACACACTGACACACACATGTAATGCCACCTGGACCTAGAAAGACCTGCATCTCACACACTGACACACACATGCAATGCAACCTGGACCTAGAAAGACCTGCATCTCACACACTGACACACACATGCAATGCAACCTGGACCTAGAAAGGCCTGCATCTCACACACTGACAAACACATGCAACCCAACCTGGACCTAGAAAGACCTGCATCTCACACACTGACACACACAAATGCAATGCAAACTGGACCTAGATAGACTTGCATCTCACACACTGACACGCACATGCAATGCAACCTGGACCTAGAAAGACCTGCATCTCACACACTGACACACACATGCACTGCAACCTGGACCTAGAAAGACCTGCATCTCACACACGGACACACACATGCAACCCAACCTGGACCTAGAAAGACCTGCATCTCACACACTGACACACACATGCAACCCAACCTGGACCATGAAAGACCTGCATCTCACACTCTGACACACACATGCAACCCAACCTGGACCTAGAAAGACCTGCATCTCACACTATGGCACACACATGCAAATCAACCTGGACCTAGAAAGACCTGCATCTCACACACTAATATACACGTGGCATGTAACCAGGTACTGGAAACACTTCTATCAAAGCCTGTGATTCACTTCTGCAACCCAGCCTGGCCACAGGAAGACCTCTATCCAACACAGTGATCCACCAACCCAACCCAACCTGGTCTTGGAAAGACCTCCAGCCCTTACACTGATACACCAATGCAACCTAACCTGACCCTGAAAGAACTTCATCTCACAAACAGATCCACCAAGGCACTGACACACCTCTGCAACACATACTAATATCATAAAGACCTTGATTTTACACCCTGACACACCAGTAGAACCTAACCTGACCCAGGGAAAAAACATCTGACAGTGATCCACTAATGCAACCCAACCTGGCTCAGCAACACCTCCAGCCACCACCTCACACAATGACAACCCAGGCAATCCAACCTGAACTCTGAAATACCTCTGCCTCACACAATGACCATCCAATGCAACCCAACCTGGCCCTGGAAAGACCTCCATGTAACACAGTGATCCACCAACCCTACTTGACCTCCATTTCACACACTGATTCACCAATGCATCGTAGCCTGCCAACCCACACACTGACACGTTCATGCAACTCATCCTGAGTTCAGAAATACCTTGACTTTACCACTGATCCATCAATGCGTCCCAACCTTGTACCGGAAAGCTCTCCACTGACACACCAGTACAACCCAACCTGGCCCTGGAAAAATCTCCAACTAACACAGTGATACACCCATGCAATCCAACAAGACCTCTGAAAGGCCTCCATCTCACACACTGATCCACCATTGCAACCCAACCTGACCTTAAATGACCTCAATCCCTCTTACTGATCCACCAGTGCGACCCAACCTGACATGGAAAGACCTCCACCTCACACACTGAAAACACCCAGGCAATCCAACATTATCTCTGAAAGGCCTCCATGAAACACCTGTGTATTGGCGCGTTATAAATGCCATATCATATCATATCATATCATCCCACAAACTGATTCACCATTGCAACCTAACCTGGCCCTGGAAAGACCTCGATCTAAGACAGTGATCAACCAATGCCACCCAATCTGACGCTGAAAGACCTCCATATCGCACACTGACTATCCCATGTAGCTCATCCTGATGTCAAAAAGGCCTTGATTTTACACACAGATGCATCAATGCAACGCAACCTAACCCTGGAATGCTCTCCATCTTGCACATTGACACACCTATACAACCCAGCCCGGCACTGGAAAGAGCTTGATCTCACACACTGATCCACCAATGCAGCCCACACTGGCCCTGAAAAGACCTTGATCTTGTACACTTATCCACCCATGCAAACCAACATGACCCTCTGAAGACCTCTATCTCACACACTGATCCACCAGTGCAACCCAACCAGGCCCTGGAAAGACCTCCATCGCACACAATGACACGCCCATGCAACACAGCACTGGAAAGATCTTGATTTCACATGCTGAACCACCAATACAACCCAACCTATCCCTAGAAAGACCTCCATCTCACACACTGATCCACCAGCGCAACCCCACCTGGCCCTGGAAATACTCTATCTCACACTGACACACCTATGCAACCATTTCCAGTCCTGGGGAGATCTCAGTCTCAAGCACTGCTGCATCCATGGAGCCCATCCCCAGAGACACCACCCTCTAAACCACTGCTACACCCATGGCATAGACCTTGGCACAGCTCAGCCCCCCCCCGCTCCAGCTAATGTCCAGGAGAGATTGTAATCTCATGCACTGCTCCATCAATGCTACTCAGCCCAGAAATATTCTCTGTTTCAAACAATGCTACATAAATGAAACATAGCCAGGACCAAATGCCATCTAACACACTGCTCCACTCATGGCACACAGCCACGTCTATGCCAGTCGATGCCCAGGCTCAGCAGATACCTACAGCATCCAAAGGGCCCCTCCCCAGAGAGATATACAGCTCAAGCACTGTTCCATCAGTACTGCGCAGAAGGGCATCTAGCACACTACCCCATCAGCAGTGGTCACCCAGACCCACACAAGATGGAACTGCAATAAGCACACAATACCTGCTCAAATCATTGCAGTCGTTTTGATGAATTTTTCACAGCATTTCTTAAATTCGGGAAAATGTCTGCAATGAGTTGCCCACCGATGAGTTGTACCAGATCCTGCACACACTGCTGGCTGCATCCACTGTGCCCACCCCTTGAGAGACAGTGATCCCACTCAGCGGTCCATTGGGTCTCACACCTTCAGGTCACCTCTCTTTCCCTCACAGAGTTCCTTTCATGTATCCCAGCTCTTGGAGGACCGCCATACCACATAGGAGTCCATCACTGCGTCTCACCCCTTCAGGTCACCTCTCTTTCCCTCACAGAGTTCCTTTCATGTACCCCAGCTCTTGGAGGACCGCCATACCACATAGGAGTCCATCACTGCGTTTCAACCATTGAGGCTACCTCTCTTTCTCTCACAGAGTTCCTTTCATGGACCCCAGCTCTTAAAGGACCACCATACTCCACAGGAGTCCATCATTGGTTCTCACCCCTTGAAGTCCTCTCTGGCCCCCACAGAGTCGCTCTCACGGACCCCAGCTCTTGGAGGACCACCATACCACATAGGAGTCCATCACTGCATCTCACCCCTTCAGGTCACCTCTCTTTCCCTCACTGAGTTCCTTTCATTTACCCCAGCTCTTGCAGGACTACCATACCACATAGGAGTCCATCATTGGGTCCCTTGAAGTCATCTCTGCCCACACAGAACAGTGGACTGGCAACCTCACTGTATCCCCTGTAGAGGCCATCCCTAGTAGACCACCCTTTCAGGAGATGTTGAGCCCACTTTCAGAAGGAAGGGTGGTGTGTTAGGTACTGAGGGCTAGAGTCAGCCACAAGCTCTTTCACTGACCTTTCTCATATCCCTTCTCTGGCCAGGAGTCCTCTTCAGCATTGAGGTCACTTCCACATACTTTGCTGTGAGGAACTACTGGCGAGGGTTCTTTGCCGCCACCTTCAGCGCCTTCATCTTCCGTGTGCTGGCAGTCTGGACCAAGGATGCAGGTAAGTGGCCATGCTGCCATATGGTAGAAGGGATCTGGCGGGAGGTGGCAGCCCTGTCCTCTGAGTGACGGGCAGCACCGGACCATTGCAAGGGTATTTGGGGCACAGACAAATGTGGTCCGACCTAACCCCTAAAGCAAAGAAATGGAGGCATCCTAGACTATCTGTCCCCCACCGCCCCTTGTGATCCAGTCACGTTCTATAGTGTGATACGCTGCCCTGACAGCTGTCAAAATATGCATGGCTCCCTTACGCTCTTCATGCCAGCTGGAACTAGAATCATCAACTGGTCAAGTTTCCACTCTAGCGTAGGTACAGGACACATTTTACCAATAGCAGCCACAAGGAAGCAATGCTAGCGGCAGCATTGATGCACGACCCCTATCCGAAACTGTATGAAAACGGTACAGATACCCCGACATGGGCCCAGAACTCAGAATAAACACCACAAAGACGTTAGGGCCTAGAAATCCTGCAGAAGGAACATGCCACGTGACTAGAGGACCTGGAAAGGAATCAATGAGAATACAGGACAGGATTTGAAGCTCTAAGGAAAGCACACACAGAGCAGTCATAGACATAGAAGACAGACTAGCAGCCGTAATGTGCAGGCCTCGAGCTGGAACAGGGGATGCCATGCAAGCATGAGGCATAGGGCAGACCCAGGACACACATGAGAAGGCCCCCGTCCATGCCTGAGATTAGGAAAGGGCCAGGCTTTCCAAGCGGGGTTGCCTTAAGCGAGCCAACAAACAGATAGCCTTGTGGTGTACGTGTACTATTCATTTTCATTCCATTCGTCCCTAAGTGTGTCTCTGGTTTGCTTCTGTGCTCTTATTATTTTTCATAACGTGCCACTGACATAACTGGGCAAGCCACACTGTGAGCCTGTGTAGTTAGTGAGTTATCTACTCTTTGATGGCACTGTGAAAGGGTATTTCCCCATCACCAATCACTGCAATTCTCTACATAGCAGTATAAAAGGTGTAACAGGGGGCACGGGGTGAGAGACAGGTGTGCGTGAGAAGAGGAAACACTCTATATATTCTGCACACCCTTGCCCCAACCCTTACATGGCTTCAGCAGTCCCAGCTCTCCCTGCAGCTCGCTGACCACCCTGGGCCGTGCCTGTTGCGACGGAGTAGGAAGGTCAGAAAGAGGAAGGGTGGACATCAAGGGTAGGGCCCCAGCCCCTAAAGGATCCTACCCACTAGGTTATGACACAAGGATTCACCGAGAGCGAGGATGCTGCTGCATGTTTTCTTTAGTATTAGGATGTTTCTTAAACAGTCTCTAGCTCTGCCCCCGGGTTTAAGGGGAATAAGGCCACTCCAGGCTACCAGAAATGTTAATTCTTTTAAATAGAAAATGGGGTTAACACACTTAAATATATTAAAAACGAATTAGCCCTACTGTTAAATCTATCCCTAATTAAGCAGTTGCATTAACATTTATAAAAATAGTCCTTACAAATGTACAACGTCTTTACACAAGGTTCCTTACTAGATGTTGGCTGTCTGGCCAGGGCTGTCTGGATGAAGTTCCACGTAGATTTGGCTCCTCAAGAGTCTTTGTGAGCATGGCAGATGTGCACTGGGTGGCCCAGAGAACCAGAAGGAGCCATAGCAGAGTCTTGACCGGGCCGGGTATTCCAGGGACAGGTCGGGTGAAGTCTGAACTCGTGTTGTGGGGGCCCTCGAAGGAGTACTTAATGCCAGACCGCGTATGCCGGAGATGGCCCGAAGGATGTCCCTTTGATGTGAGGGCCCTCCTAGGAGTCCTTAATGCCAGACCGCCTATGTCGGAGATGGCCCAGAGGATGTCCCTTTCATGTAGGAGCCCTCCTAGGAGTCCTTAGTGCCGGACTGCGTATGTCAGAGATGGCCCGGAGAATGTCCCTTTGATTTGGGGCCCTCCTAGGAGTCTTTAATGCCAGACCACGTATGTTGGAGATGGCCCGAAGAATGTCCCTTTGATGTGGGGGCCCTTCTATGAGTACTTAATGTCTACTTAATACCAGACCTCGTATGCCAGCCATGGCCCCCGAGGATGTCCCTTTGATGTTGAAAGCTGGCATTCCCTACTCACATAATGAAATAACCACATAATGAGACACCAATGGACACACCCCAGTAGGGAATGAGACCAGGACCAATTGTGAGTGAGGTAAAAGACAAGCCTTTATATAAAGTTAAAATGAGGCACGCAGAGGACTTGGTACTCGGTGCTACTCGGAGAGCGCTCTGCCCAAGATACAGAAAATACACATTATATTACAAAAACACGTCATTGATGACGTGTGCTATAAGGGATACAGTAAATATTGCTCATTGGTCGAAGGGGACAAGTCAGTACATATAATTGGTCAGCGCTGAACTTGCAACTTCTTGAAGCACACGGGTCAGCTGGGCTCATCAGGGAGGGGTGCAGGGTCAGGCGATGTCCGTGCAGTAATATTTCTTGTTCTCTCTAATCTAGCACATCTCATCAATTCTAATCATCATACAAGATTTAGTAGATTATATAAAATGTAAGCATAGCATATATATATCACATAGGCCTTTGACCTGGGCCACAGGGAGAGTGAAGATACATGGGTCCAGGTGCCTTATCTAACACAGTATTCCAGAATGCATGGGTGAAGTGCCTCTTGGATCAAACACAAGTGTTTTACTTTTTGTTAGTACAAGAAAAATATATGGCCTCATGGGATTAGAACTATGGGGTGAACTGGGGTAGCACTTGGTCAGGGGTCTTACAACTGTTACATCAAAGAAATTTGGTGGGGTTTGTGGGCTTGAGGTCTATATTTCTCTAAGAGGAGTCTGTTGCTGCAGAGGCAGGTTTGTGGAGATGGATGGATTTTTCAAGGACCAGGCTCTGGCCCGGTCACACACAGGGCAGTGATTTAAGAGGAAGGAGATACAGTGCGAGCTTGCTACAGTTCACGCCCAAGATTCTGTGAGAACAGAGCAGCCGTAGAGCCGGCAGAGGGGAGGAGGTGGGGGAGACAGGCTGTCTGTGCGCAGAGAGGGAAGGGGAGAGGTGCAGGTTCGCGTTCAGTGTGTATGTGCGGCCTAGTAGAAAATGGAGTCTGGCGGCTAACACAAAATGGAGTCTCGCAGCTCATGGGTCATGCACAGTTATGTATCATTTAACTACCACCTCACACCTTGGCCAGGGGTACGCTGTTAATCGTGGAATGAGCATATTGTGTGCGTCATTGAGAATGAAGGGGGGCCTTGGAGACTCTTCCTCCCTTACAATGTTGGGGCCCTCCTAGGGGTCCTTAATGTCAGACCGCGTATGCCGTCTCGAGGCTGTCCCTTTCATGTGTGGGCTCTCCAAGGAGTCCTTAATAATTTACTTTAGTTTAGTTTAATATTTATGACGCGCTAAATACTCAAAGCCTTCAAAGAGCACATATAACAGGAACACGAAAACATAAAACATTATATCAAAGCAGTAAAAATTGTCAAAGAACAACGGCCTCAGCCAGTGTCTTTATTGAAAAAATATGTTTTGAATGTATTTTTGAAATGTCACTTATTGGTACTTTTCTTCTGTTGAATTGGGCTGGCATTCCACAGCGAAGGCACCCAGACTTCAAAGCAGGAGCCTCAATATTTATTCTCTGCAAATTGTGGTTGTGCAAGAAGTCATTGTTGGATCTTAAAGTGCGCCTCTGCTGGGCAACTTTAATGCATGTTGGGAGATACAGAGGAGCATCTCCAGAGCGACACTTGTACACAATAGATAATGCTTGTCCTATATTCCTTGCTGATCCGGTACCCAATGAAGTTTACGGCGGGCCTCAGTGCCATGGTCCTGCCTTCGTAGGCCACATACTGCTCGGAGTGCCCCGTTTTGAGTGGCCGGAAGCTTCTTGATATTGGCTTGTGGGGTACCAATCAGAAGGCTCTTACATTAGTCCAGTTTAGCCTCTATACTATCTGATGCTATAGGTGCTGTATCTTTCTCAAAAAAGTACGGGCGAATTTGCCAAAGAAGTCTTGTCGTGTAAGAAAGAGCACACTGAATGAAGACTTCATCGATGTTTATTATCTGATAGCTGGGAGTACAAATAGACCCCAAGAGTCTTTGCATGTTGGGCCACTTTCAGCAGGCCTCCTCCAATAGGGAAAGGACTATAGGCCGAGTCCAGCTTTTCCAATCTCTGTGCTGAACCTAGAATAAGTAGCTCTGTTCTTCTGTTACTCAGGGCAGGAGAATGTTCAGCCACCCAGCAGTGATTGGCTGCATAAATCCTGTTAATTTCCTTGGCGTCTTGACAATGGCTATCAGAACGCTGAAGCGAAAGCAGCGTATCATCAGCATAACGTGTACAGGACACGCCTCGCCATCCAATAAGTCACAAAGTGACTTCGTGTACCTGTCAAATAAGAGCCCCGTGGAACCCCACTTGTGAGAAGGATTGGCGCAGATCTAGAACCCGTTTTTGGCTACCCTCGAGCGTTGCGGACCTAGGAAGGATCTGATCCTTGCCACCGCTTCATCTGAGCATCTACCAAGATTTCTCAGCCTGTCGGCCAGCACGCCGTGCTCCACGAGATGAAATGCGGCGGACAGATCCCGGAGCATTAATACGGCAACCTGACCCTTATCAATGATATTTCCAATATTGGATTTCAAATCCAATAATGCAGACTCTGCTCCATGCTTCTTTCCAAACCCGGTCTGTCAGTACCCCAAGACAATGAGTTCCTCAATGAAATGATATAGTTGAGTGGATGCGACCCTATACAATATTTTCAATAGGAACAGGACACTCGTTATAGGTCTAAAATTAGCTGCTACACCAGCACTCAGAGTTTCTTTTTTAAGAAGAGGAGAAATTCATGATTCTTTGAGACAATCGGGTACTTTAGATTGCAAGAGAGAAGCATTAATGATCTTAGGAGTCCATGGTAGTAGCTGGTTCATAGAGCTTTTTCATAGTTTAGCAGGACAAGCGTCACCCTGACAAAAAGTGGGTTTCATATTTTCTAGTATATCAGCTACCTCTGACAGAGTCTCTTGCTTAGAAGAAAGGGACAACGATCCTAAGTCGGGCTCATCTTGCTCCGTATCCGGCACAACCCCCACCAGCAAAGACTTTCCAGCAACGTTTTCTATATTCCTTTTGCATTATGATGACGAGTTGTTTTCTGGGCAAATTCATCTTGCACAGATTGACCCCAATCTTGATTTATTTTGGCATCATGTAAGATGGCCGATATTTCCCTAGAGTTTGATCTTGCAGCCTGGATTCGCTCGGAGCCTTTTACTCGCTTGGCCTCTAGAATAACATTTGTCTAGTCCTTCACGGCCTCCCTGTAGGATGTCTTTGTCATAGTACAGGGATTTTCCCTCCATGAATGCTCAGAAGTGCGTTTCTGGCTTCTTGTTTTCAATGAATCAAGAGTTTGTTTTGCTGTTATTTTTAGGTAGGGTACTCCGTAACGGTGCCAAATGCTTAAAGGCATTTTTTACCATTAATTGAAATTGTTCAGTCAAAATATCCCAATCTATGTGTCAAGATCACGTCTTACCATGGTACCAGAGGACATGGTCTTCTGATTACTATGGCGTTCTGTCTCCTGGGCAGCCACTGTGACCCAGAGGGTGAGTATTGGTTCCCAACCCTGCCCAGGGAGCATAGAGCCAGAATGCGGGAAATCCATGGGGATAGAACCTATTTTCCGATGAACAGCCGCTGTCCTGGAGGTGGGTAACCAAGCTGGACAGCTGGAACAGTAGGCAGGGAACACCAGCAGACGAAAGGCCATTTCCAATGGCAGGGCAGTAGAAAGCAGGAAGGAACAGGCAGCAGGGGGAAGGAAAATGAGGATTACAGAAGGCGGGATCACGGGGGAAAGAAGACCTAGGAAGAATTTAGAAAAGGAAAGTGTAATGCAATGCGGGAACTAATGCAACGCGTTTACCTGCTGGGAGCACCGTGCAGATATAGTTGTGCTGTCTCTTCTGGGTTTCCAGGTGGATGCTATCATCATGCTGTGTAGAGTGATGAGGAGACGCAAAACTCTGCAAAGTGGGTGAAAGCATCGTCACATCTCCAAAGAGACCAGGCGGCAAGCCCCGGGCTGCGGCGTTGCATCGTAACACTATGTCTGAGAGGAGAGGTTCTCATTGATTCAGGAGTAGCTCTCCTGGTATTCTCGACCCATATAGGTTTCTAGCAGATAGATTCATACATTGAGAAAGAGCAAGAATTAAAATACAGAAAGACAATGAGTAATGATCAGACCAAGGACGCTCTTTCGAGGTTCCTAGACAGGACGCCGTCAGGGGTACGCCCCCACCCCCCCGCATGGCTAGGACCCTCAGTACGATGAGTAAAGTCAATGGCTTCAAGTGCATTCATAAGGGAGAGCAACTCCACGTCCCCACTACTGTTTGCCCAAAGGTTAAAATCCCCAAGTGGAAGCCCTTTAGAAGATGTTTTTAATTGATATGATATGATATTGTATTTATAGCGTGCCTATACACAAGTGTTTCAAGACACGACGAGGCAAGGGAGGGGAACAAGGGGGGACAAGACAACAATCTTACTAGGCTCAGTGACATTGGGATTGCGCAAGTGCAGGGGAGAGGGAAAGGGGAAACTGCCAGGGGAGGAGAAGCAAGTGCAGGACATAGGATCTAAACCTCTAAAAACAAGGACTGTGGCCAGCAGAGGGCAGTGCAAGGTTAAGTGCAGAACAGGAGGTGATCGCTAGGGCAGGTAGGGGGACTGTAGGGTTACAGATATAGCCCCAACTGCAGGGATGCCAGGAGGCAGTGCGAGTGTGTAACTTGGAGGGCAGGGACCTGGGAACGTGATTCAGAGGGTAGCCAGGTGACCAGTGCAGTATCAGACAGGAGATCAGCAGGGAAGAGGAAGAGAGAAGGCAGAACCAAAGAGGAAGGTCTTGAGGTGCTTCCGGAAGCAGATGTGGTTCTGCTCAAGTTTCAGAGAGCCAGGGTGGCTGTTCCAAAGGGAGGCACCAGCCAAAGAGAGAGATCTGCCCCCAGCTCGTTGCTTAGAAAAGAGACCTTCAAGTTGTTGGAGGTGTTGGAGGTGGAGGAGCGAAGAGCTTGAGTAGGAAGTTACTTCAGAAGAGAAAGCTAGAGATATTTTGGTCCCAGGCCCAAGAAGGCCTTATGGATAATACTCTATTGAGGTCATTACAGACATGTGAGGTCATTACAGACATGTGGGTTTCCTGATTAGCCCTCACGGTCTCTGTAGACTCTATTGAGGGCATCACAGACATGTGGGTTTCCTGATTAGCCCTCACGGTCTCTGTAGACTCTATTGAGGGCATCACAGACATGTGGGTTTCCTGATTAGCCCTCACGGTCTCTGTAGACTCTATTGAGGGCATTACAGACAAGTGGGTTTCCTGATTAGCCCTCACGGTCTCTGTAGACACTATTGAGGGCATTACAGACATGTGGGTTTCCTGATTAGCCCTCATGGTCTCTGTAGACTGAATTCTGGGCATTATTTGATTACAAGGATCCTTGTCATTTTATATGTCTACTTCCTTTCAATCTGCTGCGACAGCAACACTACATATGTCTTGTTCTCCACATGTATTAAAATTCATAGCCATATATTTAGCAATTCTATTGGATCGTTTGTTATCACTAGAGTTTATGATGTCAGTGTCCCTCTATTTACGATAAGGTTCTCCTCCATTGGACATTTATACATTTTAATTTTATTTATTGTATTTGTTGGTAGCGTCCAAACCCAGAGGTATCACAGCGCTAGAGGTAGTTACATTACAACAAGCGTGAATCATACAGAGATGCTAGTTACGTTACATCGAGATAGTGAGTCGGGACATAGTAGCAGAGCCGTGGGAAAGAAAACAGCAATTGATGTAAGTATAAAACAGACTAAAAGATATATTAAATAAGAGGACACCTACTTATCAGGTCACAAAACGCCAGAGTCTGTACCTCCCTGCCTGATCCTAGCATGAACCGGCGCAAACCGGCCACATGCGCCAGCGCTCACGCACATGGCTATGAGATGAAATGCACACGGGGCAGAAGGGAACTCTAGTTCCTTCTGGGCATGAATGTCCTATGAAAAATCAAACTTGCCACATTGTGTATGCCAGGCGTGGCCTGGCAATTTTGGCCAAAGCTGCATGTGTCTATAGTGTAGCCTGGGCTTGTTGTGCCGACTCGGGGCCTGCAGTGGAGGCGTTCTCCTGGGTCGCATGTCCAGAGTGGCCTGGGTATAGCTGTAGGGTCTAAAAGCATTTAAATATAAAAAAACTCAGGATGAGAGATCCTACAAGCAACTGTGTGGTTCTGAACATATACATTTATTTCAAGAACACAAATTTCTTTGAAGACGAATTCTTAATTATTTTACACAACTTTCGATAAGCACGAAAACGAATGACAGCGGACAGGTGTGTTTATATACAGTGGAAATACCAGGTGAGTATCAACCTCTATGATGTTGAAACGCTCCACATAGAAAATGGTCCAGGGCGTAGTTAACACAGGGTGAACACAACAGAATCTACAGAACATACACAAAGAGGGTTTTTTTCAGTTGTGTCATTGCTACATCACTAGGCTAGGACAGCATGATAGCTGAATATGCCTGGGGGAGGTCTAGTGTGCTCAGTGCTACATCACAAAACTATGACAGCAAGATGGCTGAATCTGCCTGGGTGAGGTTTAGTGTGCTCAATGCTACATCACACTGCTAGGACAGCATGATGGATTAATATTCCTGGGTGAGGTCTAGTGTGCCCAGTGCTACGTCACAAAGGTAAGACAGCATGATGGCTGAATATGCCTGGGTGAGGTCTAGTGTGCCAAGTGCTATATAAAAAGGCTAGGAAAGCATGATGGCTGAATATGCCTGGGTGAGGTCTTGTGTGCCTAATGCTACATCACAAGGCTAGGACAGCATGATGGCTGAATATGCCTGGGCGAGGTCTAGTGTGCTCAGTTCTACATCACAAGGCTAGGACAGCATGATGGCTGAATATGCCTGGGTGAGGTTTAGTGTGTCTAGTGCTACATCACAAGTCTAGGACAGCATGATGGCTGAATATGCCTGGGTGAGGTCTAGTGTGCCCAGTGCTATATCACAAGGCTAGGACAGTATGATGGCTGAATATGCCTGGGTGACGTCTAGTGTGCCCATTGCCACATCACTAGGCTAGGACAGCATGATGGCTGAATATGCCTGGGTGAGGTCTAGTGTGTGCAGTGCTACATCACAAGGCTAGGACAGCATGATGGCTGAATATGCCTGGGTGAGGTCTAAGTGTCAAGTGCTACATCTCAATGCCAGGACATCATGATGGCTGAATATGCCTGGGTGAGGTCTAATGTGTCCAGTGCTACATCACAAGGCTAGGTCAGCATGATGGCTGAATATGCCTTGGTGAGGTCTAGTGTATCCAGTGCTACATCACAAGGCTAGGCCAGCATGTTGGCTGACTATGCCTGGGTGAGGTTTAGTGTGTCCAGTGCTACATCACAAGGCCAGGACAGCATGATGGCTGAATATGCCTGGGTGAGGTCTAGTGTGCCAAGTGCTACATCACAAGCGTAGGACAGCATGATGGCTAAATATGGCTGGGTGAGGTCTAGTGTGCACAGTGCCACATCACAAGGCTAGGACAGCATGATGGCTGATATGCATGGGTGAGGTATAGTATGCCCAATGCTACATCACAAGGCTAGGACAGCATGATGGCTGAATGTACCTGGGTGAGGTCTAGTGTGTTCAGTGCTACATAACAAGGCTAGGACAGCATGATGGCTGAATATGCCTTGGTGAGGTCTATTGTATCCAGTGCTACATCTTAAGGCCAGGACAGCATGATGGCTGAATATGCCTGGGTGAGGTCTAGTTTGTCCAGTGCTACATCACAAGGCTAGGACAGCATGATGGCTGAATATGCCTGGGTGAGGTCTAGTGTGTCCAGTGCAACATCACAAGGCTAGGATAGCATGACTGTTGAATATGCCCGGGTGAGTTCTAGTGTGTCCAGTGCTACATCACAAGTCTTGGACAGCATGATGACTGAATATGCCTCGGTGAGGTCTAGTGTGCCCTGTTCTACATCATAAGGCTTGGACAGCATGATGGCTGAATATGCCTGGGTGATGTCGAGTGTGTCCAGTGCTACATCACAAGGCTTGGACAGCATGATGGCTGAATATGCCTGGGTGAGGGCTAGTGTGTCGAGTGCTACATCACAAGGCTAGGACAGCATGATGGCTGAATATGCCTGGGTGAGGTCTATTGTGCCCAGTGCTACATTAAAAGGGTAGGACAGCATGATGGCTGAATATGCCTGGGCGTGGTCTAGTGTGCCCAGTGCTACATCACAAGGCTAGGACAGCATGATGGCTGAATATGCCTGGGTGAGGTCTAATGTGCCTAATGCTACAGCACAAGGCTAGGACAGCATGACGGCTGAATATGCCTGGGGGAGGTCTAGTGTACCCAGTGCTACATCACAAGACTAGGACAGCTTGATGGCTGAATATGTATGGTTGCAGTCTAGTGCGTCCAGTGTTTCAGCTCAAGGCCAGGACAGCATGATGGCTGAATATGCCTGGGTGAGGTCTTGTGTGCCTAATGCTACATCACAAGGCTAGGACAGCATGATGGCTGAATATGCCTGGGCGAGGTCTAGTGTGCTCAGTTCTACATCACAAGGCTAGGACAGCATGATGGCTGAATATGCCTGGGAGACGTCTAGTGTGCCCAGTGCTATATCACAAGGCTAGGACAGTATGATGGCTGAATATGCCTGGGTGACGTCTAGTGTGCCCATTGCTACATCACTAGGCTAGGACAGCATGATGGCTGAATATGCCTGGGCGAGGTCTAGTGTGTCCAGTGCTACATCACAAGGCTAGGACAGCATGACTGCTGAATATGCCCGGGTGAGGTCTAGTGTGTCCTGTGCTACATCACAAGTCTTGGATAGCATGATGGCTGAATATGCCTCGGTGAGGGCTAGTGTGCCCAGTTGTACATCATAAGGCTAGGACAGCATGATGGCTGAATATGCCTGGGTGATGTTGAGTGTGTCCAGTGCTACATCACAAGGCTTGGACAGCATGATGGCTGAATATGCCTGGGTGAGGGCTAGTGTGTCAAGTGCTACATCACAAGGCTAGGACAGAATGATGGCTGAATATGCCTGGGTGAGGTCTATTGTGCCCAGTGCTACATTACAAGGCTAGGACAGCATGATGGCTGAATATGCCTGGGTGAGGTCTAGTGTGCCTAATGCTACATCAGAAGGCTAGGACAGCATAATGGTTGAATATGCCTGGTGGAGGTCTAGTGTACCCAGTGCTACATCACAAGACTAGTACAGCTTGATGGCTGAATATGTATGGCTGCAGTCTCGTGTGTCCAGTGTTTCAGGTCAAGGCCAGGACCGCATGATGGCTGAATATGCCTGGGGGAGGTCTAGTGTGCCCATTGCTACATCACAAGACTAGGCCAGCATGTTGGCTGAATATGCCCGGGTGAGGTCTAGTGTGTCCAGTGCTACATCACAAGTCTTGGACAGCATGATGACTGAATATGCCGCGGTGAGGTCGAGTGTGTCCAGTGCTACATCACAAGGCTTGGACAGCATGATGGCTGAATATGCCTGGGTGAGGGCTAGTGTGTCGAGTGCTACATCACAAGGCTAGGACAGCATGATGGCTGAATATGCCTGGGTGAGGTCTATTGTGCCCAATGCTACATTACAAGGCTAGGACAGCATGATGGCTGAATATGCCTGGGCGAGGTCTAGTGTGCCCAGTGCTACATCACAAGGCTAGGACAGCATGATGGATGAATATGCCTGGGTGAGGTCTAATGTGCCTAATGCTACAGCACAAGGCTAGGACAGCATGACGGCTGAATATGCCTGGGGGAGGTCTAGTGTACCCAGTGCTACATCACAAGACTAGGACAGCTTGATGGCTGAATATGTATGGTTGCAGTCTAGTGCGTCCAGTGTTTCAGCTCAAGGCCAGGACAGCATGATGGCTGAATATGCCTGGGGGAGGTCTAGTGTGCCCATTGCTACATCACAAGGCTAGGCCAGCATGTTGGCTGAATATGCCTGGGTGAGGTTTAGTGTGTCCAGTGCTACATCACAAGGCCAGGACAGCATGATGGCTGAATATGCCTGGGTGGGGTCTAGTGTGCCCAGTGCTACATCACAAGCGTAGGACAGCATGATGGCTAAATATGCCTGGTTCAGGTCTAGTGTGCCCAGTGCTATATCACAACGCTAAGATAGCATGATTGCTGAATATGCCTGGGTGAGGTCTACTGTGCACAGTGCTACATCTCAATGCCAGGACATCATGATGGCTGAATATGCCTGGGTGAGGTCTAATGTGTCCAGTGCTACATCACAAGGCTAGGACAGCATGATGGCTGAATATGCCTTGGTGAGGTCTAGTGTATCCAGTGCTACATCTTAAGGCCAGGACAGCATGATGGCTGAATATGCCTGGGTGACGTCTAGTGTGTCCAGTGCTACATCGCAAGGCTAGGACAGCATGATGGCTGAATATGCCTGGGCGAGGTCTAGTGTGTCCAGTGCTACATCACAAGGCTAGGACAGCATGACTGCTGAATATGCCAGGGTGAGGTCTAGTGTGTCCATTGCTACATCACAAGTCTTGGACAGAATGATGACTGAATATGCCTCGGTGAGGTCTAGTGTGCCCAGTTCTACATCATAAGGCTAGGACAGCATGATGGCTGAATATGCCTGGGTGATGTCGAGTGTGTCCAGTGCTACATCACAAGGCTTGGACAGCATGATGGCTGAATATGCCTGGGTGAGGGCTAGTGTGTCGAGTGCTACATCACAAGGCTAGGACAGCATGATGGCTGAATATGCCTGGGTTAGGTGTATTGTGCCCAGTGCTACATTACAAGGCTAGGACAGCATGATGGCTGAATATGCCTTGGCGAGGTCTAGTGTGCCCAGTGCTACATCACAAGGCTAGGACAGCATGATGGCTGAATATGCCTGGGTGAGGTCTAGTGTGCCTAATGCTACATCACAAGGCTAGGACAGCATGATGGCTGAATATGCCTGGGGGAGGTCTAGTGTACCCAGTGCTACATCACAAGACTAGGACAGCTTGATGGCTGAATATGTATGGCTGCAGTCTAGTGTGTCCAGTGTTTCAGATCAAGGCCAGGACAACATGATGGCTGAATATGCCTGGGGGAGGTCTAGTGTGCCCATTGCTACATCACAAGGCTAGGCCAGCATGTTTGCTGAATATGCCTGGGTGAGGTTTAGTTTGTCCAGTGCTACATCACAAGGCCAGGACAGCATGATGGCTGAATATGCCTGGGTGAGGTCTAGTGTGCCCAGTGCTACATCACAAGCGTAGGACAGCATGATGGCTAAATATGACTGGTTGAGGTCTAGTGTGCCCAGTGCTACATCACAAGGCTAGGACAGCATGATGGCTGAATATGCCTGGGTGAGGTCTATTTTGCACAGTGCTACATCACAAGGCCAGGACAGCATGATGGCTGACATGCCTGGGCGAGGTATAGTATGCCCAATGCTACATCACAAGGCTAGGACAGCATGATGGCTGAATGTACCTGGGTGAGGTCTAGTGTTTTCAGTGCTACAAAACAAGGCTAGGACAGCATGATGGCTGAATATGCCTGGGTGAGGTCTAGTGTGCCCAGTGCTACATCATAAGGCTAGGACAGCATGTTGGCTGAATATACCTGGGTGAGGTCTAGAATGCCCAATGCTACACCACAAGCTTAGGACAGCATGATGGCTGAATATGCCTGGGTGAGGTCTAGTGTGTCTAGTGCAACATCACAAGGCTAGGACAGCATGATGAATGAATATTCCTGGGTGATGTCTAGTGTGCCCAGTGCTACGTCACAATGCTAGGACAACATGATGGTTGAATATGCCCCGGTGAGGTCTAGTGTGTCCAGTGCTACATCACAAGTCTTGGGCAGCATGATGGCTGAATATGCCTCGGAGAGGTCTAGTGTGCCCAGTTCTACATCATAAGGCTAGGACAGCATGATGGCTAAATATGCCTGGGTGAGGTCTAGTGTGCCCAGTGCTACATCACAAGGCTAGGACAGCATGTTGGCTGAATATGCCTGGGTGAGGTCTAGCATGCCCAATGCTACACCACAAGCTTGGGAAAGCATGATGGCTGAATATGCCTGGGTGAGGTCTAGTGTGTCTAGTGAAACATCACAAGGCTAGGACAGCATGATGAATGAATATTCCTGGGTGACGTCTAGTGTGCCCAGTGCTACATCACAAAACTATGACAGCAAGATGGATTAATATTCCTGGGTGAGGTCTAGTGTGCCCAGTGCTATGTCACAAAGCTAAGACAGCATGATGGCTGAATATGCCTGGGTGAGGTCTAGTGTGCCAAGTGCTATATAAAAAGGCTAGGAAAGCATGATGGCTGAATATGCCTGGGTGAGGTCTTGTGTGCCTAATGCTACATCACAAGGCTAGGACAGCATGATGGCTGAATATGCCTGGGCGAGGTCTAGTGTGCTCAGTTCTACATCACAAGGCTAGGACAGCATGATGGCTGAATATGCCTGGGTGAGGTCTAGTGTGCCCAGTGCTATATCACAAGGCTAGGACAGTATGATGGCTGAATATACCTGGGTGACGTCTAGTGTGCCCATTGCTACATCACTAGGCTAGGACAGCATGATGGCTGAATATGCCTGGGCGAGGTCTAGTGTGTCCAGTGCTACATCACAAGGCTAGGACAGCATGACTGCTGAATATGCCCGGGTGAGGTCTAGTGTGTCCTGTGCTACATCACAAGTCTTGGATAGCATGATGGCTGAATATGCCTCGGTGAGGGCTAGTGTGCCCAGTTGTACATCATAAGGCTAGGACAGCATGATGGCTGAATATGCCTGGGTGATGTCGAGTGTGTCCAGTGCTACATCACAAGGCTTGGACAGCATGATGGCTGAATATGCCTGGGTGAGGGCTAGTGTGTCGAGTGCTACATCACAAGGCTAGGACAGAATGATGGCTGAATATGCCTGGGTGAGGTCTAGTGTGCCTAATGCTACATCACAAGTCTTGGATAGCATGATGGCTGAATATGCCTGGGTGATGTCGAGTGTGCCCAGTTGTACATCATAAGGCTAGGACAGCATGATGGCTGAATATGCCTGGGTGAGGTCTATTGTGCCCAGTGCTACATTACAAGGCTAGGACAGCATGATGGCTGAATATGCCTGGGTGAGGTCTAGTGTGCCTAATGCTACATCAGAAGGCTAGGACAGCATAATGGTTGAATATGCCTGGTGGAGGTCTAGTGTACCCAGTGCTACATCACAAGACTAGTACAGCTTGATGGCTGAATATGTATGGCTGCAGTCTCGTGTGCCTAATGCTACATCAGAAGGCTAGGACAGCATAATGGTTGAATATGCCTGGTGGAGGTCTAGTGTACCCAGTGCTACATCACAAGACTAGTACAGCTTGATGGCTGAATATGTATGGCTGCAGTCTCGTGTGTCCAGTGTTTCAGCTCAAGGCCAGGACCGCATGATGGCTGAATATGCCTGGGGGAGGTCTAGTGTGCCCATTGCTACATCACAAGACTAGGCCAGCATGTTGGCTGAATATGCCTGGGTGAGGTTTAGTTTGTCTAGTGCTACATCACAAGGCCAGGACAGCATGATGGCTGAATATGCCTGGGTGAGGTCTAGTGTGCCCAGTGCTACATCACAAGCGTAGGACAGCATGATGGCTAAATATGCCTGGGTGAGGTCTAGTGTGCCCAGTGCTATATCACAAGTCTAGGACAACATGTTGGCTGAATATGCCTGGGTGAGGTCTAGTGTGCACAGTGCTACAACACAAGGCCAGGACAGCATGATGGCTGATATGCCTGGTTGAGGTATAGCATGCCCAATGCTACATCACAAGGCTAGGACAGCATGATGGCTGAATGTACCTGGGTGAGGTCTAGTGTGTTCAGTGCTACATAACAAGGCTAGGACAGCATGATGGCTGAATATGCCTGGGTGAGGTGTAGTGTGCCCAGTGCTACATCATAAGGCTAGGACAGCATGTTGGCTGAATATGCCTGGGTAAGGTCTAGCATGCCCAATGCTACACCACAAGCTTAGGACAGCATGATGGCTGAATATGCCTTGGTGAGGTCTAGTGTGTCTAGTGCAACATCACAAGGCTAGGATAGCATGATGAATGAATATTCCTGGGTGACGTCTAGTGTGCCCAGGGCTACATCACAAAACTATGACAGCAAGATGGCTGAATCTGCCTGGGTTTAGTCTGCTCAATACTACATCACAATGCTAGGGCAGCATGATGGTTGAATAAGCCTGGGCGAGGTCTAGTGTGTCCAGTGCTACATCACAAGGCTAGGACAGCATGACTGCTGAATATGCCCGGGTGAGGTCTAGTGTGTCCAGTGCTACATCACAAGTCTTGGACAGCATGATGGCTGAATATGCCTCGGAGAGGTCTAGTGTGCCCAGTTCTACATCATAAGGCTAGGACAGCATGATGGCTGAATATGCCTGGGTGATGTCGAGTGTGTCCAGTGCTACATCACAAGGCTTGGACAGCATGATGGCTGAATATGCCTGGGTGAGGACTAGTGTACCCAGTGCTATATCACAAGGCTAGGACAGTATGATGGCTGAATATGACTGTGTGACGTTTAGTGTGTCCAGTGCTACATCACAAGGCCAGGACAGCATGATGGCTGAATATGCCTGGGTGAGATATAGCATGCCCAATGCTACATCACAAGGCTAGGACAGCATGATGGCTGAATGTCCCTGGGTGAGGTCTAGTGTGTTCAGTGCTACATAACAAGGCTAGGACAGCATGATGGCTGAATATGCCTAGGTGTGGTCTAGTGTACCCAGTGCTACATCACAAGGCTAGGACAGAATGTTGGCTGAATATGCCTGGGTGAGGTCTAGCATGCCCAATGCTACACCACAAGCTTGGGAAAGCATGATGGCTGAATATGCCTGGTTGAGGTCTATTGTGTCTAGTGCAACATCACAAGGCTAGGACAGCATGATGAATGAATATTCCTGGGTGACGTCTATTGTGCCCAGTGCTACATCACAAAACATTGACAGCAAGATGGCTGAATCTGCCTGGGTGAGGTCTTGTGTGCCTAATGCTACATCACAAGGCTAGGACAGCATGATGGCTGAATATGCCTGGGCGAGGTCTAGTGTGCTCAGTTCTACATCACAAGGCTAGGACAGCATGATGGCTGAATATGCCTGGGTGAGGTTTAGTGTGCCCATTGCTACATCACAGGGCTAGGACAGCATGATGTCTTAATATGCCTGGGTGAGGTTTAGTGTGTCCAGTGCTACATCACAAATCTAGGACAGCATGATGGATGAATACGCCTGGGTGAGGTCTAGTGTGCCCAGTGCTATATCACAAGGTTAGGACAGCATGATGGCTGAATATGCCTGTGTGACGCCTAGTGTGCCCATTTCTACATCACTAGGCTAGGACAGCATGATGGCTGAATATGCCTGGGTGAGGTCTAAGTGTCAAGTGCTACATCTCAATGCCAGGACATCATGATGGCTGAATATGCCTGGGTAAGGTCTAATGTGTCCAGTGCTACATCACAAGGCTAAGACAGCATGATGGCTGAATATGCCTGAGCGAGGTCTAGTGTGTCCAGTGCTACATCACAAGGCCAGGACAGCATGATTGCTGAATATGCCTGGGTGAGGTCTATTGTGTCCAGTGCTAAATCACAAGTCTTGGACAGCATGATGGCGGAATATGCCTCGGTGAGGTCTAGTGTGCCCAGTTCTACATCATAAGGCTAGGACAGCATGATGGCTGAATATGCCTGGGTGATGTCGAGTGTGTCCAGTGCTACATCACAAGGCTTGGACAGCATGATGGCTGAATATGCCTGGGTGAGGGCTAGTTGTCGAGTGCTACATCACAAGGCTAGGACAGCATGATGGCTGAATATGCCTGGGTGAGGTCTATTGTGCCCAGTGCTACATTACAAGGCTAGGACAGCATAATGGCTGAATATGCCTGGGCGAGGTCTAGTGTGCCCAGTGCTACATCACAAGGATAGGACAGCATGATGGCTGAATATGCCTGGGTGAGGTCTAGTGTGCCTAATGCTACATCACAAGGCTAGGACAGCATGATGGCTGAATATGCATGGGGTAGGTCTAGTGTACCCAGTGCTATATCACAAGACTAGGACAGCTTCATGGCTGAATATGTCTGGCTGCAATATAGTGTGTCCAGTGTTTCAGCTCAAGGCCAGGACAGCATGATGGCTGAATATGCCTGGGGGAGGTCTAGTGTGCCCATTGCTACATCACAAGGCTAGGCCAGCATGTTGGCTGAATATGCCTGGGTGAGGTTTAGTGTGTCCAGTGCTACATCACAAGGCCAGGACAGCATGATGGCTGAATATGCCTGGGTGAGGTCTAGTGTGCCCAGTGCTACATCACAAGGATAGGACAGCATGAAGGCGAAATATGCCTGGGTGAGGTCTAGTGTACCCAGTGCTACATCACAAGGCTAGGACAGCATGATGGCTGAATATGCCTGGGTGAGGTCTAGTGTGCACAGTGCTACATCACAAGGCTAGGACAGCATGATGGCTGATATGCCTGGGTGAGGTATAGTATGCCCAATGCTACATAACAAGACTAGGACAGCATGATGTCTGAATATGCCTGGGTGAGGTCTAGTGTGCCCAGTGCTACATCATAATGCTAGTACAGCATGTTGGCTGAATATGCCTGGGTGAGGTCTAGCATGCCCAATGCTACACTACAAGCTTAGGACAGCATGATGGCTGAATATGCCTGGGTGAGGTCTAGTGTGTCTAGTGCAACATCACAAGGCTAGGACAGCATGATGAATGAATATTCCTGGGTGACGACTAGTGTGCCCAGTGCTACATCACAAAACTATGACAGCAAGATGGCTGAATCTGCCTGGTTGAGGTTTAGTGTGCTCAATGCTACATCACAATGCTAGGACAGCATGATGGCTGAATATGCCTGGGCGAGGTCTAGTGTGTCCAGTACTACATCACAAGGCTAGGACAGCATGACTGCTGAATATGCCCGGGTGAGGTCTAGTGTGTCCAGTGCTACATCACAAGTCTTGGACAGCATGATGGCTGAATATGCCTTGGTGAGGTCTAGTGTGCCCAGTTCTACATCATAAGGCTAGGACAGCATGATGGCTGAATATGCCTGGGTGATGTTGAGTGTGTCCAGTGCTACATCACAAGGCTTGGACAGCATGATGGCTGAATATGCCTGGGTGAGGGCAAGTGTTCCCAGTGCTATATAAAAAGGCTAGGACAGCATGATGGCTGAATATGCCTGGGTGAGGTCTTGTGTGCCTACTGCTACATCACATGGCTAGGACAGCATGATGGCTGAATATGCCTGGGCGAGGTCTCGTGTGCCCAGTTCTACATCACAAGGCTAGGACAGCATGATGGCTGAATATGCCTGTGTGAGGTCTAGTGTGCCCAGTTCTACATCACAAGGCTAGGACAGCATGATGGCTGAATATGCCTGGGGGAGGTCTAGTGTGCCTAATGCTACCTCACACGGCTAGGACAGCATGATGGCTGAATATGCCTGGGGGAGGTCTAGTGTACAAAGTGCCACATCACAAGACTAGGACAGCTCGATGGCTGAATATGTCTGGCTGCAGTCTAGTGTGCCCAGTGCTATGTCACAAGGCTAGGACAGCATGATGGCTGAATATGCCTGGGTGACGTCTAGTGTGCCCATTGCTACATCACAAGGCTAGGACAGCATGATGGCTGAATATGCCTCGGTGAGGTCTAGTGTGCCCAGTTCTACATCACAAGGCTAGGACAGCATGATGGCTGAACATGCCTGGGTGATGTCGAGTGTGTCCAGTGCTACATCACAAGGCTTGGACAGCATGATGGCTGAATATGCCTGGGTGAGGGCTAGTGTGCCAAGTGCTATATAAAAAGGCTAGGACAGCATGATGGCTGAATATGCCTGGGTGAGGTCTAGTGTACACAGTGCTACATCACAAGACTAGGACAGCTTGATGGCTGAATATGTCTGGCTGCAGTCTAGTGTGTCCAGTGTGTCAGCTCAAGGCCAGGACAGCATGATGGCTGAATATGCCTGGGGGAGGTCTAGTGTGCCCATTGCTACATCACAAGGCTAGGCCAGCATGTTCGCTGAATATGCCTGGGTGAGGTTTAGTGTGTCCAGTGCTACATCACAAGGCCAGGACAGCATGATGGTTGAATATGCCAGGGTGAGGTCTAGTGTGCCCAGTGCTACATCACAAGGGTAGGACAGCATGATGGCTAAATATGCCTGGGTGAGGTTTAGTGTGCCCAGTACATCACAAGGCTAAGACAGCATGATGGCTGAATATGCCTGGGTGAGGTCTAGTGTGCACAGTGCTACATCACAAGGCTAGGACAGCATGGTGGCTGATATGCCTGGGTGAGGTATAGTATGCCCAATGCTACATCACAAGGCTAGGACAGCATGATGGCTGAATGTACCTAGGTGAGGTCTAGTGTGTTTAGTGCTACATAACAAGGCTAGGACAGCATGATGGCTGAAAATGCCTGGGTGAGGTCTAGTGTGCCCAGTGCTACATCACAAGGCTAGGACAGCATGTTGGCTGAATATGCCTGGGTGAGGTCTAGCATGCCTAATGCTACACCAAAAGCTTAGGACAGCATGATGGCTGAATATACCTGGGTGAGGTCTATTGTGTCTAGTGCAACATCGCAAGGCTAGGACAGCATGATGAATGAATATTCCTTGGTAACGTCTAGTGTGCCCAGTGCTACATCACAAAACTATGACAGCAAGATCGCTGAATCTGCCTGGGTGAGGTTTAGTGTGCTCAATGCTACATCACAATGCTAGGACAGCATGATGGATTAATAATCCTGGGTGAGGTCTAGTGTGCCCAGTGCTACGCCACAAAGCTATGACAGCATGATAGCTGAATATGCCTGGGTGAGGTCTAGTGTGCCAAGTGCTATAAAAAAAAGGCTAGGACAGCATGATGGCTGAATATGCCTGGGTAAGGTCTTGTGAGCCTAATGCTACATCACAAGGCTAGGACAGCATGATGGCTGAATATGCCTGGGCGAGGTCTAGTGTGCCCAGTTCTACATCACAAGGCTAGGACAGCATGATGGCTGAATATGCCTGGGTGAGGTTTAGAGTGCCCATTGCTACATCACAGGGCTAGGACAGCATGATGGCTGAATATGCCTGGGTGAGGTTTAGTGTGTCCAGTGCTACATCACAAGTCTAGGACAGCATGATGGCTGAATATGCCTGGGTGAAGTCTAGTGTGCCCAGTGCTATATCACAAGGATAAGACAGTATGATGGCTGAATATGCCTGGGTGACGTCTAGTGTGCCCATTGCTACATCACTAGGCTAGGACAGCATGATGGCTGAATATGCCTGGGTGAGGTCTAGTGTGCCCAGTGCTATATCACAAGGCTAGGACAGCATGATGGCTGAATATGCCTGGGTGAGGGCTAGTGTGTCGAGTGCTACATCACAAGGCTAGGACAGAATGATGGCTGAATATGCCTGGGTGAGGTCTAGTGTGCCTAATGCTACATCACAAGTCTTGGATAGCATGATGGCTGAATATGCCTGGGTGATGTCGAGTGTGCCCAGTTGTACATCATAAGGCTAGGACAGCATGATGGCTGAATATGCCTGGGTGAGGTCTATTGTGCCCAGTGCTACATTACAAGGCTAGGACAGCATGATGGCTGAATATGCCTGGGTGAGGTCTAGTGTGCCTAATGCTACATCAGAAGGCTAGGACAGCATAATGGTTGAATATGCCTGGTGGAGGTCTAGTGTACCCAGTGCTACATCACAAGACTAGTACAGCTTGATGGCTGAATATGTATGGCTGCAGTCTCGTGTGCCTAATGCTACATCAGAAGGCTAGGACAGCATAATGGTTGAATATGCCTGGTGGAGGTCTAGTGTACCCAGTGCTACATCACAAGACTAGTACAGCTTGATGGCTGAATATGTATGGCTGCAGTCTCGTGTGTCCAGTGTTTCAGCTCAAGGCCAGGACCGCATGATGGCTGAATATGCCTGGGGGAGGTCTAGTGTGCCCATTGCTACATCACAAGACTAGGCCAGCATGTTGGCTGAATATGCCTGGGTGAGGTTTAGTTTGTCTAGTGCTACATCACAAGGCCAGGACAGCATGATGGCTGAATATGCCTGGGTGAGGTCTAGTGTGCCCAGTGCTACATCACAAGCGTAGGACAGCATGATGGCTAAATATGCCTGGGTGAGGTCTAGTGTGCCCAGTGCTATATCACAAGTCTAGGACAACATGTTGGCTGAATATGCCTGGGTGAGGTCTAGTGTGCACAGTGCTACAACACAAGGCCAGGACAGCATGATGGCTGATATGCCTGGTTGAGGTATAGCATGCCCAATGCTACATCACAAGGCTAGGACAGCATGATGGCTGAATGTACCTGGGTGAGGTCTAGTGTGTTCAGTGCTACATAACAAGGCTAGGACAGCATGATGGCTGAATATGCCTGGGTGAGGTGTAGTGTGCCCAGTGCTACATCATAAGGCTAGGACAGCATGTTGGCTGAATATGCCTGGGTAAGGTCTAGCATGCCCAATGCTACACCACAAGCTTAGGACAGCATGATGGCTGAATATGCCTTGGTGAGGTCTAGTGTGTCTAGTGCAACATCACAAGGCTAGGATAGCATGATGAATGAATATTCCTGGGTGACGTCTAGTGTGCCCAGGGCTACATCACAAAACTATGACAGCAAGATGGCTGAATCTGCCTGGGTTTAGTCTGCTCAATACTACATCACAATGCTAGGGCAGCATGATGGTTGAATAAGCCTGGGCGAGGTCTAGTGTGTCCAGTGCTACATCACAAGGCTAGGACAGCATGACTGCTGAATATGCCCGGGTGAGGTCTAGTGTGTCCAGTGCTACATCACAAGTCTTGGACAGCATGATGGCTGAATATGCCTCGGAGAGGTCTAGTGTGCCCAGTTCTACATCATAAGGCTAGGACAGCATGATGGCTGAATATGCCTGGGTGATGTCGAGTGTGTCCAGTGCTACATCACAAGGCTTGGACAGCATGATGGCTGAATATGCCTGGGTGAGGACTAGTGTACCCAGTGCTATATCACAAGGCTAGGACAGTATGATGGCTGAATATGACTGTGTGACGTCTAGTGTGTCCAGTGCTACATCACAAGGCCAGGACAGCATGATGGCTGAATATGCCTGGGTGAGATATAGCATGCCCAATGCTACATCACAAGGCTAGGACAGCATGATGGCTGAATGTCCCTGGGTGAGGTCTAGTGTGTTCAGTGCTACATAACAAGGCTAGGACAGCATGATGGCTGAATATGCCTAGGTGTGGTCTAGTGTACCCAGTGCTACATCACAAGGCTAGGACAGAATGTTGGCTGAATATGCCTGGGTGAGGTCTAGCATGCCCAATGCTACACCACAAGCTTGGGAAAGCATGATGGCTGAATATGCCTGGTTGAGGTCTATTGTGTCTAGTGCAACATCACAAGGCTAGGACAGCATGATGAATGAATATTCCTGGGTGACGTCTATTGTGCCCAGTGCTACATCACAAAACATTGACAGCAAGATGGCTGAATCTGCCTGGGTGAGGTCTTGTGTGCCTAATGCTACATCACAAGGCTAGGACAGCATGATGGCTGAATATGCCTGGGCGAGGTCTAGTGTGCTCAGTTCTACATCACAAGGCTAGGACAGCATGATGGCTGAATATGCCTGGGTGAGGTTTAGTGTGCCCATTGCTACATCACAGGGCTAGGACAGCATGATGTCTTAATATGCCTGGGTGAGGTTTAGTGTGTCCAGTGCTACATCACAAATCTAGGACAGCATGATGGATGAATACGCCTGGGTGAGGTCTAGTGTGCCCAGTGCTATATCACAAGGTTAGGACAGCATGATGGCTGAATATGCCTGTGTGACGCCTAGTGTGCCCATTTCTACATCACTAGGCTAGGACAGCATGATGGCTGAATATGCCTGGGTGAGGTCTAAGTGTCAAGTGCTACATCTCAATGCCAGGACATCATGATGGCTGAATATGCCTGGGTAAGGTCTAATGTGTCCAGTGCTACATCACAAGGCTAAGACAGCATGATGGCTGAATATGCCTGAGCGAGGTCTAGTGTGTCCAGTGCTACATCACAAGGCCAGGACAGCATGATTGCTGAATATGCCTGGGTGAGGTCTATTGTGTCCAGTGCTAAATCACAAGTCTTGGACAGCATGATGGCGGAATATGCCTCGGTGAGGTCTAGTGTGCCCAGTTCTACATCATAAGGCTAGGACAGCATGATGGCTGAATATGCCTGGGTGATGTCGAGTGTGTCCAGTGCTACATCACAAGGCTTGGACAGCATGATGGCTGAATATGCCTGGGTGAGGGCTAGTTGTCGAGTGCTACATCACAAGGCTAGGACAGCATGATGGCTGAATATGCCTGGGTGAGGTCTATTGTGCCCAGTGCTACATTACAAGGCTAGGACAGCATAATGGCTGAATATGCCTGGGCGAGGTCTAGTGTGCCCAGTGCTACATCACAAGGATAGGACAGCATGATGGCTGAATATGCCTGGGTGAGGTCTAGTGTGCCTAATGCTACATCACAAGGCTAGGACAGCATGATGGCTGAATATGCATGGGGTAGGTCTAGTGTACCCAGTGCTATATCACAAGACTAGGACAGCTTCATGGCTGAATATGTCTGGCTGCAGTATAGTGTGTCCAGTGTTTCAGCTCAAGGCCAGGACAGCATGATGGCTGAATATGCCTGGGGGAGGTCTAGTGTGCCCATTGCTACATCACAAGGCTAGGCCAGCATGTTGGCTGAATATGCCTGGGTGAGGTTTAGTGTGTCCAGTGCTACATCACAAGGCCAGGACAGCATGATGGCTGAATATGCCTGGGTGAGGTCTAGTGTGCCCAGTGCTACATCACAAGGATAGGACAGCATGAAGGCGAAATATGCCTGGGTGAGGTCTAGTGTACCCAGTGCTACATCACAAGGCTAGGACAGCATGATGGCTGAATATGCCTGGGTGAGGTCTAGTGTGCACAGTGCTACATCACAAGGCTAGGACAGCATGATGGCTGATATGCCTGGGTGAGGTATAGTATGCCCAATGCTACATAACAAGACTAGGACAGCATGATGTCTGAATATGCCTGGGTGAGGTCTAGTGTGCCCAGTGCTACATCATAATGCTAGTACAGCATGTTGGCTGAATATGCCTGGGTGAGGTCTAGCATGCCCAATGCTACACTACAAGCTTAGGACAGCATGATGGCTGAATATGCCTGGGTGAGGTCTAGTGTGTCTAGTGCAACATCACAAGGCTAGGACAGCATGATGAATGAATATTCCTGGGTGACGACTAGTGTGCCCAGTGCTACATCACAAAACTATGACAGCAAGATGGCTGAATCTGCCTGGTTGAGGTTTAGTGTGCTCAATGCTACATCACAATGCTAGGACAGCATGATGGCTGAATATGCCTGGGCGAGGTCTAGTGTGTCCAGTACTACATCACAAGGCTAGGACAGCATGACTGCTGAATATGCCCGGGTGAGGTCTAGTGTGTCCAGTGCTACATCACAAGTCTTGGACAGCATGATGGCTGAATATGCCTTGGTGAGGTCTAGTGTGCCCAGTTCTACATCATAAGGCTAGGACAGCATGATGGCTGAATATGCCTGGGTGATGTTGAGTGTGTCCAGTGCTACATCACAAGGCTTGGACAGCATGATGGCTGAATATGCCTGGGTGAGGGCAAGTGTTCCCAGTGCTATATAAAAAGGCTAGGACAGCATGATGGCTGAATATGCCTGGGTGAGGTCTTGTGTGCCTACTGCTACATCACATGGCTAGGACAGCATGATGGCTGAATATGCCTGGGCGAGGTCTCGTGTGCCCAGTTCTACATCACAAGGCTAGGACAGCATGATGGCTGAATATGCCTGTGTGAGGTCTAGTGTGCCCAGTTCTACATCACAAGGCTAGGACAGCATGATGGCTGAATATGCCTGGGGGAGGTCTAGTGTGCCTAATGCTACCTCACACGGCTAGGACAGCATGATGGCTGAATATGCCTGGGGGAGGTCTAGTGTACAAAGTGCCACATCACAAGACTAGGACAGCTCGATGGCTGAATATGTCTGGCTGCAGTCTAGTGTGCCCAGTGCTATGTCACAAGGCTAGGACAGCATGATGGCTGAATATGCCTGGGTGACGTCTAGTGTGCCCATTGCTACATCACAAGGCTAGGACAGCATGATGGCTGAATATGCCTCGGTGAGGTCTAGTGTGCCCAGTTCTACATCACAAGGCTAGGACAGCATGATGGCTGAACATGCCTGGGTGATGTCGAGTGTGTCCAGTGCTACATCACAAGGCTTGGACAGCATGATGGCTGAATATGCCTGGGTGAGGGCTAGTGTGCCAAGTGCTATATAAAAAGGCTAGGACAGCATGATGGCTGAATATGCCTGGGTGAGGTCTAGTGTACACAGTGCTACATCACAAGACTAGGACAGCTTGATGGCTGAATATGTCTGGCTGCAGTCTAGTGTGTCCAGTGTGTCAGCTCAAGGCCAGGACAGCATGATGGCTGAATATGCCTGGGGGAGGTCTAGTGTGCCCATTGCTACATCACAAGGCTAGGCCAGCATGTTCGCTGAATATGCCTGGGTGAGGTTTAGTGTGTCCAGTGCTACATCACAAGGCCAGGACAGCATGATGGTTGAATATGCCAGGGTGAGGTCTAGTGTGCCCAGTGCTACATCACAAGGGTAGGACAGCATGATGGCTAAATATGCCTGGGTGAGGTTTAGTGTGCCCAGTACATCACAAGGCTAAGACAGCATGATGGCTGAATATGCCTGGGTGAGGTCTAGTGTGCACAGTGCTACATCACAAGGCTAGGACAGCATGGTGGCTGATATGCCTGGGTGAGGTATAGTATGCCCAATGCTACATCACAAGGCTAGGACAGCATGATGGCTGAATGTACCTAGGTGAGGTCTAGTGTGTTTAGTGCTACATAACAAGGCTAGGACAGCATGATGGCTGAAAATGCCTGGGTGAGGTCTAGTGTGCCCAGTGCTACATCACAAGGCTAGGACAGCATGTTGGCTGAATATGCCTGGGTGAGGTCTAGCATGCCTAATGCTACACCAAAAGCTTAGGACAGCATGATGGCTGAATATACCTGGGTGAGGTCTATTGTGTCTAGTGCAACATCGCAAGGCTAGGACAGCATGATGAATGAATATTCCTTGGTAACGTCTAGTGTGCCCAGTGCTACATCACAAAACTATGACAGCAAGATCGCTGAATCTGCCTGGGTGAGGTTTAGTGTGCTCAATGCTACATCACAATGCTAGGACAGCATGATGGATTAATAATCCTGGGTGAGGTCTAGTGTGCCCAGTGCTACGCCACAAAGCTATGACAGCATGATAGCTGAATATGCCTGGGTGAGGTCTAGTGTGCCAAGTGCTATAAAAAAAAGGCTAGGACAGCATGATGGCTGAATATGCCTGGGTAAGGTCTTGTGAGCCTAATGCTACATCACAAGGCTAGGACAGCATGATGGCTGAATATGCCTGGGCGAGGTCTAGTGTGCCCAGTTCTACATCACAAGGCTAGGACAGCATGATGGCTGAATATGCCTGGGTGAGGTTTAGAGTGCCCATTGCTACATCACAGGGCTAGGACAGCATGATGGCTGAATATGCCTGGGTGAGGTTTAGTGTGTCCAGTGCTACATCACAAGTCTAGGACAGCATGATGGCTGAATATGCCTGGGTGAAGTCTAGTGTGCCCAGTGCTATATCACAAGGATAAGACAGTATGATGGCTGAATATGCCTGGGTGACGTCTAGTGTGCCCATTGCTACATCACTAGGCTAGGACAGCATGATGGCTGAATATGCCTGGGTGAGGTCTAGTGTGCCCAGTGCTATATCACAAGGCTAGGACAGCATGATGGCTGAATATGCCTGGGTGACGTCTAGTGTGCCCATTGCTACATCACAAGGCTGGGACAGCATGATGGCTGAATATGTCTGGGTGAGGTCTAAGTTTCAAGTGCTACATCTCAATGCCAGGACATCATGATGGCTGAATATGCCTGGGTGAGGTCTAATGTGTCCAGTGCTACATCACAGGTCTTGGACAGCATGATGGCTGAATATGCCTCCGTGAGGTCTAGTTTGCCCAGTTCTACATCATAGGCTAGGACAGCATGATGGCTGAATATGCCTTGCTGAGGTCTAGTGTTTCCAGTGCTACATCTTAAGGCTAGGACAGCATGACTGCTGAATATGCCAGGGTGAGGTCTAGTGTGTCCAGTGCTTCATCGCAAGGCTAGGACAGCATGATGGCTGAATGTGCCTGGGTGAGGTCTAGTGTGTCCAGTGCTACATCACAAGGCTAGGACAGCATGACTGCTGAATATGGCCGGGTGAGGTCTAGTGTGTCCAGTGCTACATCACAAGGCTAGGACAGCATGATGGCTGAATATGCCTGGGTAATGTTGAGTGTTTCCAGTGCTACATCACAAGGCTTGGACAGCATGATGGCTGAATATGCCTGGGTGAGGTGTATTGTGCCCAGTGCTTCATCACAAGGCTAGAACAGCATGATGGCTGAATATGCCTGGGTGAGGTCTAGTGTGCCTAATGCTAAATCACAAGGCCAGGACAGCACGATGGCTGAATATGCCCGGGGGAGGTCTAGTGTGTCCAGTGCTACATCACAAGGCTAGTGAGCATGATGGCTGAATATGCCTCGGTGAGTTCTAGTGTTCCCAGTGGTATATCAGAGAGTTAAGACCGCATGATGGCTGAATGAGCCTGAGTGAGGTCTAGTGTGTCCAGTGCTACATCACATGGCTTGGACAGCATGATGGCTGAATGTGCCTGGGTGAGGTCTACTGTGCCCAGTTCTACATCACAAGGCTAGGACAGCATGATGGCTGAATATGCCTGGGTGAGGTCTAGCCTGCCCAGTGCTACATCACAAGGCTAGGACAGCATGATGGCTGAATATGCCTCGGTGAGGTCTAGTGTGCTCAGTGCTCTGTCACAAGGCTAGGACAACATGATGGCTGAATGTGCCTGGGTGAGGTCTAGTGTGTCCAGTGCTACAACACAATGCTAGTACAGCATATGCCTGGACGAGGTCTAGTGTGCCCAGTGCTACATCACAAGGCTAGGACAGCATGATGGCTGAATATGCCTGGACGAGGTCTAGTGTGTCCAGTGCTACATCACAAGCCTAGGACAGCATGATGGCTGAATATTCCTGGGTGAGGTCTAATGTGTCCAGTGCTACATCACAAGTTTTGGACAGCATGATGGCTGAATATGCCTCGGTGAGGTCTAGTTTGCCCAGTTCTACATAATAAGGCTAGGACAGCATGATGGCTGAATATGCCTCGGTGAGGTCTAGTGAGCCCAGTTCTACATCATAAGGCTAGGACAGCATGATGGCTGAGTATGCCTGGGTGAGGTCTAGTGTGTCCTGTGCTTCATCGCAAGGCTAGGACAGCATGATGGCTGAATATGTCTGGGCGAGGTCTAGTGTGTCCTGTGCTACATCACAAGGCTAGGACAGCATGACTGCTGAATATGCCCGGTTGAGGTCTAGTGTGTCCAGTGCTACATCACAAGTCTTGGACAGCATGATGGCTGAATATGCCTCGGTGAGGTCTAGTGTGTCCAGTGCTACATCACAAGGCTAGGACAGCATGACTGCTGAATATGCCAGGGTGAGGTCTAGTGTGTCCATTGCTACATCACAAGTCTTGGACAGAATGATGACTGAATATGCCTCGGTGAGGTCTAGTGTGCCCAGTTCTACATCATAAGGCTAGGACAGCATGATGGCTGAATATGCCTGGGTGATGTCGAGTGTGTCCAGTGCTACATCACAAGGCTTGGACAGCATGATGGCTGAATATGCCTGGGTGAGGGCTAGTGTGTCGAGTGCTACATCACAAGGCTAGGACAGCATGATGGCTGAATATGCCTGGGTTAGGTGTATTGTGCCCAGTGCTACATTACAAGGCTAAGACAGCATGATGGCTGAATATGCCTTGGCGAGGTCTAGTGTGCCCAGTGCTACATCACAAGGCTAGGACAGCATGATGGCTGAATATGCCTGGGTGAGGTCTAGTGTGCCTAATGCTACATCACAAGGCTAGGACAGCATGATGGCTGAATATGCCTGGGGGAGGTCTAGTGTACCCAGTGCTACATCACAAGACTAGGACAGCTTGATGGCTGAATATGTATGGCTGCAGTCTAGTGTGTCCAGTGTTTCAGATCAAGGCCAGGACAACATGATGGCTGAATATGCCTGGGGGAGGTCTAGTGTGCCCATTGCTACATCACAAGGCTAGGCCAGCATGTTGGCTGAATATGCCTGGGTGAGGTTTAGTTTGTCCAGTGCTACATCACAAGGCCAGGACAGCATGATGGCTGAATATGCCTGGGTGAGGTCTAGTGTGCCCAGTGCTACATCACAAGCGTAGGACAGCATGATGGCTAAATATGACTGGTTGAGGTCTAGTGTGCCCAGTGCTACATCACAAGGCTAGGACTGCATGATGGCTGAATATGCCTGGGTGAGGTCTATTTTGCACAGTGCTACATCACAAGGCCAGGACAGCATGATGGCTGACATGCCTGGGCGAGGTATAGTATGCCCAATGCTACATCACAAGGCTAGGACAGCATGATGGCTGAATGTACCTGGGTGAGGTCTAGTGTGTTCAGTGCTACAAAACAAGGCTAGGACAGCATGATGGCTGAATATGCCTGGGTGAGGTCTAGTGTGCCCAGTGCTACATCATAAGGCTAGGACAGCATGTTGGCTGAATATACCTGGGTGAGGTCTAGAATGCCCAATGCTACACCACAAGCTTAGGACAGCATGATGGCTGAATATGCCTGGGTGAGGTCTAGTGTGTCTAGTGCAACATCACAAGGCTAGGACAGCATGATGAATGAATATTCCTGGGTGATGTCTAGTGTGCCCAGTGCTACATCACAATGCTAGGACAACATGATGGTTGAATATGCCCCGGTGAGGTCTAGTGTGTCCAGTGCTACATCACAAGTCTTGGGCAGCATGATGGCTGAATATGCCTCGGAGAGGTCTAGTGTGCCCAGTTCTACATCATAAGGCTAGGACAGCATGATGGCTAAATATGCCTGGGTGAGGTCTAGTGTGCCCAGTGCTACATCACAAGGCTAGGACAGCATGTTGGCTGAATATGCCTGGGTGAGGTCTAGCATGCCCAATGCTACACCACAAGCTTGGGAAAGCATGATGGCTGAATATGCCTGGGTGAGGTCTAGTGTGTCTAGTGAAACATCACAAGGCTAGGACAGCATGATGAATGAATATTCCTGGGTGACGTCTAGTGTGCCCAGTGCTACATCACAAAACTATGACAGCAAGATGGATTAATATTCCTGGGTGAGGTCTAGTGTGCCCAGTGCTATGTCACAAAGCTAAGACAGCATGATGGCTGAATATGCCTGGGTGAGGTCTAGTGTGCCAAGTGCTATATAAAAAGGCTAGGAAAGCATGATGGCTGAATATGCCTGGGTGAGGTCTTGTGTGCCTAATGCTACATCACAAGGCTAGGACAGCATGATGGCTGAATATGCCTGGGCGAGGTCTAGTGTGCTCAGTTCTACATCACAAGGCTAGGACAGCATGATGGCTGAATATGCCTGGGTGAGGTCTAGTGTGCCCAGTGCTATATCACAAGGCTAGGACAGTATGATGGCTGAATATACCTGGGTGACGTCTAGTGTGCCCATTGCTACATCACTAGGCTAGGACAGCATGATGGCTGAATATGCCTGGGCGAGGTCTAGTGTGTCCAGTGCTACATCACAAGGCTAGGACAGCATGACTGCTGAATATGCCCGGGTGAGGTCTAGTGTGTCCTGTGCTACATCACAAGTCTTGGATAGCATGATGGCTGAATATGCCTCGGTGAGGGCTAGTGTGCCCAGTTGTACATCATAAGGCTAGGACAGCATGATGGCTGAATATGCCTGGGTGATGTCTAGTGTGTCCAGTGCTACATCACAAGGCTTGGACAGCATGATGGCTGAATATGCCTGGGTGAGGGCTAGTGTGTCGAGTGCTACATCACAAGGCTAGGACAGAATGATGGCTGAATATGCCTGGGTGAGGTCTAGTGTGCCTAATGCTACATCACAAGTCTTGGATAGCATGATGGCTGAATATGCCTGGGTGATGTCGAGTGTGCCCAGTTGTACATCATAAGGCTAGGACAGCATGATGGCTGAATATGCCTGGGTGAGGTCTATTGTGCCCAGTGCTACATTACAAGGCTAGGACAGCATGATGGCTGAATATGCCTGGGTGAGGTCTAGTGTGCCTAATGCTACATCAGAAGGCTAGGACAGCATAATGGTTGAATATGCCTGGTGGAGGTCTAGTGTACCCAGTGCTACATCACAAGACTAGTACAGCTTGATGGCTGAATATGTATGGCTGCAGTCTCGTGTGTCCAGTGTTTCAGCTCAAGGCCAGGACCGCATGATGGCTGAATATGCCTGGGGGAGGTCTAGTGTGCCCATTGCTACATCACAAGACTAGGCCAGCATGTTGGCTGAATATGCCTGGGTGAGGTTTAGTTTGTCTAGTGCTACATCACAAGGCCAGGACAGCATGATGGCTGAATATGCCTGGGTGAGGTCTAGTGTGCCCAGTGCTACATCACAAGCGTAGGACAGCATGATGGCTAAATATGCCTGGGTGAGGTCTAGTGTGCCCAGTGCTATATCACAAGTCTAGGACAACATGATGGCTGAATATGCCTGGGTGAGGTCTAGTGTGCACAGTGCTACAACACAAGGCCAGGACAGCATGATGGCTGATATGCCTGGTTGAGGTATAGCATGCCCAATGCTACATCACAAGGCTAGGACAGCATGATGGCTGAATGTACCTGGGTGAGGTCTAGTGTGTTCAGTGCTACATAACAAGGCTAGGACAGCATGATGGCTGAATATGCCTGGGTGAGGTGTAGTGTGCCCAGTGCTACATCATAAGGCTAGGACAGCATGTTGGCTGAATATGCCTGGGTAAGGTCTAGCATGCCCAATGCTACACCACAAGCTTAGGACAGCATGATGGCTGAATATGCTTTGGTGAGGTCTAGTGTGTCTAGTGCAACATCACAAGGCTAGGATAGCATGATGAATGAATATTCCTGGGTGACGTCTAGTGTGCCCAGGGCTACATCACAAAACTATGACAGCAAGATGGCTGAATCTGCCTGGGTTTAGTCTGCTCAATACTACATCACAATGCTAGGGCAGCATGATGGTTGAATAAGCCTGGGCGAGGTCTAGTGTGTCCAGTGCTACATCACAAGGCTAGGACAGCATGACTGCTGAATATGCCCGGGTGAGGTCTAGTGTGTCCAGTGCTACATCACAAGTCTTGGACAGCATGATGGCTGAATATGCCTCGGAGAGGTCTAGTGTGCCCAGTTCTACATCATAAGGCTAGGACAGCATGATGGCTGAATATGCCTGGGTGATGTCGAGTGTGTCCAGTGCTACATCACAAGGCTTGGGAAGGCATGATGGCTGAATATGCCTGGGTGAGGACTAGTGTACCCAGTGCTATATCACAAGGCTAGGACAGTATGATGGCTGAATATGACTGTGTGACGTCTAGTGTGTCCAGTGCTACATCACAAGGCCAGGACAGCATGATGGCTGAATATGCCTGGGTGAGATATAGCATGCCCAATGCTACATCACAAGGCTAGGACAGCATGATGGCTGAATGTCCCTGGGTGAGGTCTAGTGTGTTCAGTGCTACATAACAAGGCTAGGACAGCATGATGGCTGAATATGCCTGGGTGTGGTCTAGTGTACCCAGTGCTACATCACAAGGCTAGGACAGAATGTTGGCTGAATATGCCTGGGTGAGGTCTAGCATGCCCAATGCTACACCACAAGCTTGGGAAAGCATGATGGCTGAATATGCCTGGTTGAGGTCTATTGTGTCTAGTGCAACATCACAAGGCTAGGACAGCATGATGAATGAATATTCCTGGGTGACGTCTATTGTGCCCAGTGCTACATCACAAAACATTGACAGCAAGATGGCTGAATCTGCCTGGGTGAGGTCTTGTGTGCCTAATGCTACATCACAAGGCTAGGACAGCATGATGGCTGAATATGCCTGGGCGAGGTCTAGTGTGCTCAGTTCTACATCACAAGGCTAGGACAGCATGATGGCTGAATATGCCTGGGTGAGGTTTAGTGTGCCCATTGCTACATCACAGGGCTAGGACAGCATGATGTCTTAATATGCCTGGGTGAGGTTTAGTGTGTCCAGTGCTACATCACAAATCTAGGACAGCATGATGGATGAATACGCCTGGGTGAGGTCTAGTGTGCCCAGTGCTATATCACAAGGTTAGGACAGCATGATGGCTGAATATGCCTGTGTGACGCCTAGTGTGCCCATTTCTACATCACTAGGCTAGGACAGCATGATGGCTGAATATGCCTGGGTGAGGTCTAAGTGTCAAGTGCTACATCTCAATGCCAGGACATCATGATGGCTGAATATGTCTGGGTAAGGTCTAATGTGTCCAGTGCTACATCACAAGGCTAGGACAGCATGATGGCTGAATATGCCTGAGCGAGGTCTAGTGTGTCCAGTGCTACATCACAAGGCCAGGACAGCATGACTGCTGAATATGCCTGGGTGAGGTCTATTGTGTCCAGTGCTAAATCACAAGTCTTGGACAGCATGATGGCGGAATATGCCTCGGTGAGGTCTAGTGTTCCCAGTTCTACATCATAAGGCTAGGACAGCATGATGGCTGAATATGCCTGGGTGATGTCGAGTGTGTCCAGTGCTACATCACAAGGCTTGGACAGCATGATGGCTGAATATGCCTGGGTGAGGGCTAGTTGTCGAGTGCTACATCACAAGGCTAGGACAGCATGATGGCTGAATATGCCTGGGTGAGGTCTATTGTGCCCAGTGCTACATTACAAGGCTAGGACAGCATAATGGCTGAATATGCCTGGGCGAGGTCTAGTGTGCCCAGTGCTACATCACAAGGATAGGACAGCATGATGGCTGAATATGCCTGGGTGAGGTCTAGTGTGCCTAATGCTACATCACAAGGCTAGGACAGCATGATGGCTGAATATGCATGGGGTAGGTCTAGTGTACCCAGTGCTATATCACAAGACTAGGACAGCTTCATGGCTGAATATGTCTGGCTGCAGTCTAGTGTGTCCAGTGTTTCAGCTCAAGGCCAGGACAGCATGATGGCTGAATATGCCTGGGGGAGGTCTAGTGTGCCCATTGCTACTTCACAAGGCTAGGCCAGCATGTTGGCTGAATATGCCTGGGTGAGGTTTAGTGTGTCCAGTGCTACATCACAAGGCCAGGACAGCATGATGGCTGAATATGCCTGGGTGAGGTCTAGTGTGCCCAGTGCTACATCACAAGGATAGGACAGCATGAAGGCGAAATATGCCTGGGTGAGGTCTAGTGTACCCAGTGCTACATCACAAGGCTAGGACAGCATGATGGCTGAATATGCCTGGGTGAGGTCTAGTGTGCACAGTGCTACATCACAAGGCTAGGACAGCATGATGGCTGATATGCCTGGGTGAGGTATAGTATGCCCAATGCTACATAACAAGACTAGGACAGCATGATGTCTGAATATGCCTGGGTGAGGTCTAGTGTGCCCAGTGCTACATCATAATGCTAGTACAGCATGTTGGCTGAATATGCCTGGGTGAGGTCTAGCATGCCCAATGCTACACTACAAGCTTAGGACAGCATGATGGCTGAATATGCCTGGGTGAGGTCTAGTGTGTCTAGTGCAACATCACAAGGCTAGGACAGCATGATGAATGAATATTCCTGGGTGACGACTAGTGTGCCCAGTGCTACATCACAAAACTATGACAGCAAGATGGCTGAATCTGCCTGGTTGAGGTTTAGTGTGCTCAATGCTACATCACAATGCTAGGACAGCATGATGGCTGAATATGCCTGGACGAGGTCTAGTGTGTCCAGTACTACATCACAAGGCTAGGACAGCATGACTGCTGAATATGCCCGGGTGAGGTCTAGTGTGTCCAGTGCTACATCACAAGTCTTGGACAGCATGATGGCTGAATATGCCTTGGTGAGGTCTAGTGTGCCCAGTTCTACACCATAAGGCTAGGACAGCATGATGGCTGAATATGCCTGGGTGATGTTGAGTGTGTCCAGTGCTACATCACAAGGCTTGGACAGCATGATGGCTGAATATGCCTGGGTGAGGGCAAGTGTTCCCAGTGCTATATAAAAAGGCTAGGACAGCATGATGGCTGAATATGCCTGGGTGAGGTCTTGTGTGCCTAATGCTACATCACATGGCTAGGACAGCATGATGGCTGAATATGCCTGGGCGAGGTCTCGTGTGCCCAGTTCTACATCACAAGGCTAGGACAGCATGATGGCTGAATATGCCTGTGTGAGGTCTAGTGTGCCCAGTTCTACATCACAAGGCTAGGACAGCATGATGGCTGAATATGCCTGGGGGAGGTCTAGTGTGCCTAATGCTACCTCACACGGCTAGGACAGCATGATGGCTGAATATGCCTGGGGGAGGTCTAGTGTACAAAGTGCTACATCACAAGACTAGGACAGCTCGATGGCTGAATATGTCTGGCTGCAGTCTAGTGTGCCCAGTGCTATGTCACAAGGCTAGGACAGCATGATGGCTGAATATGCCTGGGTGACGTCTAGTGTGCCCATTGCTACATCACAAGGCTAGGATAGCATGATGGCTGAATATGCCTCGGTGAGGTCTAGTGTGCCCAGTTCTACATCATAAGGCTAGGACAGCATGATGGCTGAACATGCCTGGGTGATGTCGAGTGTGTCCAGTGCTACATCACAAGGCTTGGACAGCATGATGGCTGAATATGCCTGGGTGAGGGCTAGTGTGCCAAGTGCTATATAAAAAGGCTAGGACAGCATGATGGCTGAATATGCCTGGGTGAGGTCTAGTGTACACAGTGCTACATCACAAGACTAGGACAGCTTGATGGCTGAATATGTCTGGCTGCAGTCTAGTGTGTCCAGTGTGTCAGCTCAAGGCCAGGACAGCATGATGGCTGAATATGCCTGGGGGAGGTCTAGTGTGCCCATTGCTACATCACAAGGCTAGGCCAGCATGTTCGCTGAATATGCCTGGGTGAGGTTTAGTGTGTCCAGTGCTACATCACAAGGCCAGGACAGCATGATGGTTGAATATGCCAGGGTGAGGTCTAGTGTGCCCAGTGCTACATCACAAGGGTAGGACAGCATGATGGCTAAATATGCCTGGGTGAGGTTTAGTGTGCCCAGTACATCACAAGGCTAAGACAGCATGATGGCTGAATATGCCTGGGTGAGGTCTAGTGTGCACAGTGCTACATCACAAGGCTAGGACAGCATGGTGGCTGATATGCCTGGGTGAGGTATAGTATGCCCAATGCTACATCACAAGGCTAGGACAGCATGATGGCTGAATGTACCTAGGTGAGGTCTAGTGTGTTTAGTGCTACATAACAAGGCTAGGACAGCATGATGGCTGAAAATGCCTGGGTGAGGTCTAGTGTGCCCAGTGCTACATCACAAGGCTAGGACAGCATGTTGGCTGAATATGCCTGGGTGAGGTCTAGCATGCCTAATGCTACACCAAAAGCTTAGGACAGCATGATGGCTGAATATACCTGGGTGAGGTCTATTGTGTCTAGTGCAACATCGCAAGGCTAGGACAGCATGATGAATGAATATTCCTTGGTAACGTCTAGTGTGCCCAGTGCTACATCACAAAACTATGACAGCAAGATCGCTGAATCTGCCTGGGTGAGGTTTAGTGTGCTCAATGCTACATCACAATGCTAGGACAGCATGATGGATTAATAATCCTGGGTGAGGTCTAGTGTGCCCAGTGCTACGCCACAAAGCTATGACAGCATGATAGCTGAATATGCCTGGGTGAGGTCTAGTGTGCCAAGTGCTATAAAAAAAGGCTAGGACAGCATGATGGCTGAATATGCCTGGGTAAGGTCTTGTGAGCCTAATGCTACATCACAAGGCTAGGACAGCATGATGGCTGAATATGCCTGGGCGAGGTCTAGTGTGCCCAGTTCTACATCACAAGGCTAGGACAGCATGATGGCTGAATATGCCTGGGTGAGGTTTAGAGTGCCCATTGCTACATCACAGGGCTAGGACAGCATGATGGCTGAATATGCCTGGGTGAGGTTTAGTGTGTCCAGTGCTACATCACAAGTCTAGGACAGCATGATGGCTGAATATGCCTGGGTGAAGTCTAGTGTGCCCAGTGCTATATCACAAGGATAAGACAGTATGATGGCTGAATATGCCTGGGTGACGTCTAGTGTGCCCATTGCTACATCACTAGGCTAGGACAGCATGATGGCTGAATATGCCTGGGTGAGGTCTAGTGTGCCCAGTGCTATATCACAAGGCTAGGACAGCATGATGGCTGAATATGCCTGGGTGACGTCTAGTGTGCCCATTGCTACATCACAAGGCTGGGACAGCATGATGGCTGAATATGTCTGGGTGAGGTCTAAGTTTCAAGTGCTACATCTCAATGCCAGGACATCATGATGGCTGAATATGCCTGGGTGAGGTCTAATGTGTCCAGTGCTACATCACAGGTCTTGGACAGCATGATGGCTGAATATGCCTCCGTGAGGTCTAGTTTGCCCAGTTCTACATCATAGGCTAGGACAGCATGATGGCTGAATATGCCTTGCTGAGGTCTAGTGTTTCCAGTGCTACATCTTAAGGCTAGGACAGCATGACTGCTGAATATGCCAGGGTGAGGTCTAGTGTGTCCAGTGCTTCATCGCAAGGCTAGGACAGCATGATGGCTGAATGTGCCTGGATGAGGTCTAGTGTGTCCAGTGCTACATCACAAGGCTAGGACAGCATGACTGCTGAATATGGCCGGGTGAGGTCTAGTGTGTCCAGTGCTACATCACAAGGCTAGGACAGCATGATGGCTGAATATGCCTGGGTAATGTTGAGTGTTTCCAGTGCTACATCACAAGGCTTGGACAGCATGATGGCTGAATATGCCTGGGTGAGGTGTATTGTGCCCAGTGCTTCATCACAAGGCTAGAACAGCATGATGGCTGAATATGCCTGGGTGAGGTCTAGTGTGCCTAATGCTAAATCACAAGGCCAGGACAGCACGATGGCTGAATATGCCCGGGGGAGGTCTAGTGTGTCCAGTGCTACATCACAAGGCTAGTGAGCATGATGGCTGAATATGCCTCGGTGAGTTCTAGTGTTCCCAGTGGTATATCAGAGAGTTAAGACCGCATGATGGCTGAATGAGCCTGAGTGAGGTCTAGTGTGTCCAGTGCTACATCACATGGCTTGGACAGCATGATGGCTGAATGTGCCTGGGTGAGGTCTACTGTGCCCAGTTCTACATCACAAGGCTAGGACAGCATGATGGCTGAATATGCCTGGGTGAGGTCTAGCCTGCCCAGTGCTACATCACAAGGCTAGGACAGCATGATGGCTGAATATGCCTCGGTGAGGTCTAGTGTGCTCAGTGCTCTGTCACAAGGCTAGGACAACATGATGGCTGAATGTGCCTGGGTGAGGTCTAGTGTGTCCAGTGCTACAACACAATGCTAGTACAGCATATGCCTGGACGAGGTCTAGTGTGCCCAGTGCTACATCACAAGGCTAGGACAGCATGATGGCTGAATATGCCTGGACGAGGTCTAGTGTGTCCAGTGCTACATCACAAGGCTAGGACAGCATGATGGCTGAATATTCCTGGGTGAGGTCTAATGTGTCCAGTGCTACATCACAAGTTTTGGACAGCATGATGGCTGAATATGCCTCGGTGAGGTCTAGTTTGCCCAGTTCTACATAATAAGGCTAGGACAGCATGATGGCTGAATATGCCTCGGTGAGGTCTAGTGTGCCCAGTTCTACATCATAAGGCTAGGACAGCATGATGGCTGAGTATGCCTGGGTGAGGTCTAGTGTGTCCTGTGCTTCATCGCAAGGCTAGGACAGCATGATGGCTGAATATGTCTGGGCGAGGTCTAGTGTGTCCTGTGCTACATCACAAGGCTAGGACAGCATGACTGCTGAATATGCCCGGTTGAGGTCTAGTGTGTCCAGTGCTACATCACAAGTCTTGGACAGCATGATGGCTGAATATGCCTCGGTGAGGTCTAGTGTGCCCAGTTCTACATCATAAGGCTAGGACAGCATGATGGCTGAGTATGCCTGGGTGATGTCGAGTGTGTCCAGTGCTACATTACAAGGCTTGGACAGCATGATGGCTGAATCTGCCTGGGTGAGGTTTAGTGTGCTCAAAGCTACATCACAATGCTAGGACAGCATGATGGCTGAATATGCCTGGGCGAGGTCTAGTGTGTCCAGTGCTACATCACAAGGCTAGGACAGCATGACTGCTGAATATGCCCGGGTGAGGTCTAGTGTGTCCAGTGCTACACCACAAGTCTTGGACAGCATGATGGCTGAATATGCATCGGTGAGGTCTAGTGTGCCCAGTTCTACATCATAAGGCTAGGACAGCATGATGGCTGAATATGCCTGGGTGATGTCGAGTGTGTCCAGTGCTACATCACAAGGCTTGGACAGCATGATGGCTGAATATGCCTGGGTGAGGGCTAGTGTGCCAAGTGCTATATAAAAAGGCTAGGACAGCATGATGGCTGAATATGCCTGGGTGAGGTCTTTTGTGCCTAATGCTACATCACAAGGCTAGGACAGCATGATGGCTGAATATGCCTGGGCGAGGTCTAGTGTACACAGTGCTACATCACAAGACTAGGACAGCTTGATGGCTGAATATGTCTGGCTGCAGTCTAGTGTGTCCAGTGTGTCAGCTCAAGGCCAGGACAGCATGATGGCTGAATATTCCTGGGGGAGGTCTAGTGTGCCCATTGCTACATCACAAGGCTAGGCCAGCATGTTCGCTGAATATGCCTGGGTGAGGTTTAGTGTGTCCAGTGCTACATCACAAGGCCAGGACAGCATGATGGCTCTATATGCCAGGGTGAGGTCTAGTGTGCCCAGTGCTACATCACAAGGGTAGGACAGCATGATGGCTAAATATGCCTGGGTGAGGTTTAGTGTGCCCAGTGCTACATCACAAGGCCAGGACAGCATGATGGCTGAATATGCCTGGGTGAGGGCTAGTGTGCCAAGTGCTATATAAAAAGGCTAGGACAGCATGATGGCTGAATATGCCTGGGTGAGGTTTAGTGTGCCCAGTGCTACATCACAAGGCCAGGACAGCATGATGGCTGAATATGCCTGGGTGAGGTCTAGTGTGCCCAGTGCTATATCACAAGGCTAGGACAGCATGATGGCTGAATATGCCTGGGTGACGTCTAGTGTGCCCATTGCTACATCACAAGGCTAGGCCAGCATGTTCACTGAATATGCCTGGGTGAGGTTTAGTGTGTCCAGTGCTACATCACAAGGCCAGGACAGCATGATGGCTGAATATGCCTGGGTGAGGTTTAGTGTGCCCAGTGCTACATCACAAGGCTAGGACAGCATGATGGCTGAATGTGCCTGGGTGAGGTCTAGTGTGCACAGTGCTACATCACAAGGCTAGGACAGCATGGTGGCTGATATGCCTGGGTGAGGTATAGTATGCCCAATGCTACATCACAAGGCTAGGACAGCATGATGGCTGAATGTACCTAGGTGAGGTCTAGTGTGTTTAGTGCTACATAACAAGGCTAGGACAGCATGATGGCTGAATATGCCTGGGTGAGGTCTAGTGTGCCCAGTGCTACATCACAAGGCTAGGACAGCATGTTGGCTGAATATGCCTGGGTGAGGTCTAGCATGCCTAATGCTACACCACAAGCTTAGGACAGCATGATGGCTGAATATACCTGGGTGAGGTCTATTGTGTCTAGTGCAACATCACAAGGCTAGGACAGCATGATGAATGAATATTCCTGGGTGACGTCTAGTGTGCCCAGTGCTACATCACAAAACTATGACAGCAAGATCGCTGAATCTGCCTGGGTGAGGTTTAGTGTGCTCAATGCTACATCACAATGCTAGGACAGCATGATGGATTAATAATCCTGGGTGAGGTCTAGTGTGCCCAGTGCTACGCCACAAAGCTATGACAGCATGATAGCTGAATATGCCTGGGTGAGGTCTGGTGTGCCAAGTGCTATATAAAAAGGCTAGGACAGCATGATGGCTGAATATGCCTGGGTAAGGTCTTGTGAGCCTAATGCTACATCACAAGGCTAGGACAGCATGATGGCTGAATATGCCTGGGTGAGGTTTAGAGTGCCCATTGCTACATCACAGGGCTAGGACAGCATGATGGCTGAATATGCCTGGGTGAGGTTTAGTGTGTCCAGTGCTACATCACAAGTCTAGGACAGCATGATGGCTGAATATGCCTGGGTGAAGTCTAGTGTGCCCAGTGCTATATCACAAGGATAAGACAGTATGATGGCTGAATATGCCTGGGTGACGTCTAGTGTGCCCATTGCTACATCACTAGGCTAGGACAGCATGATGGCTGAATATGCCTGGGTGAGGTCTAGTGTGCCCAGTGCTATATCACAAGGCTAGGACAGCATGATGGCTGAATATGCCTGGGTGACGTCTAGTGTGCCCATTGCTACATCACATGGCTGGGACAGCATGATGGCTGAATATGTCTGAGTGAGGTCTAAGTTTCAAGTGCTACATCTCAATGCCAGGACATCATGATGGCTGAATATGCCTGGGTGAGGTCTAATGTGTCCAGTGCTACATCACAAGTCTTGGACAGCATGATGGCTGAATATGCCTCCGTGAGGTCTAGTGTGCCCAGTTCTACATCATAGGCTAGGACAGCATGATGGCTGAATATGCCTTGCTGAGGTCTAGTGTTTCCAGTGCTACATCTTAAGGCTAGGACAGCATGACTGCTGAATATGCCAGGGTGAGGTCTAGTGTGTCCAGTGCTTCATCGCAAGGCTAGGACAGCATGATGGCTGAATGTGCCTGGGTGAGGTCTAGTGTGTCCAGTGCTACATCACAAGGCTAGGACAGCATGACTGCTGAATATGGCCGGGTGAGGTCTAGTGTGTCCAGTGCTACATCACAAGGCTAGGACAGCATGATGGCTGAATATGCCTGGGTAATGTTGAGTGTTTCCAGTGCTACATCACAAGGCTTGGACAGCATGATGGCTGAATATGCCTGGGTGAGGTGTATTGTGCCCAGTGCAACATTACAAGGGTAGGACAGCATGATGGCTGAATATGCCTGGGCGAGGTCTAGTGTGCCCAGTGCTTCATCACAAGGCTAGGACAGCATGATGGCTGAATATGCCTGGGTGAGGTCTAGTGTGCCTAATGCTAAATCACAAGGCCAGGACAGCACGATGGCTGAATATGCCCGGGGGAGGTCTAGTGTGTCCAGTGCTACATCACAAGGCTAGTGAGCATGATGGCTGAATATGCCTCGGTGAGTTCTAGTGTTCCCAGTGGTATATCAGAGAGTTAAGACAGCATGATGGCTGAATGAGCCTGAGTGAGGTCTAGTGTGTCCAGTGCTACATCACATGGCTTGGACAGCATGATGGCTGAATGTGCCTGGGTGAGGTCTACTGTGCCCAGTTCTACATCACAAGGCTAGGACAGCATGATGGCTGAATATGCCTGGGTGAGGTCTAGCCTGCCCAGTGCTACATCACAAGGCTAGGACAGCATGATGGCTGAATATGCCTCGGTGAGGTCTAGTGTGCCCAGTGCTCTGTCACAAGGCTAGGACAACATGATGGTTGAATGTGCCTGGGTAAGGTCTAGTGTGTCCAGTGCTACAACACAATGCTAGTACAGCATATGCCTGGGTGAGGTCTAGTGTGCCCAGTGCTACATCACAAGGCTAGGACAGCATGATGGCTGAATATGCCTAGACGAGGTCTAGTGTGTCCAGTTCTACATCACAAGGCTAGGACAGCATGATGGCTGAATATGCCTGGGTGAGGTCTAGCCTGCCCAGTGCTACATCACAAGGCTAGGACAGCATGATGGCTGAATATGCCTCGGTGAGGTCTAGTTTGCCCAGTTCTACATAATAAGGCTAGGACAGCATGATGGCTGAATATGCCTCGGTGAGGTCTAGTGTGCCCAGTTCTACATCATAAGGCTAGGACAGCATGATGGCTGAGTATGCCTGGGTGAGGTCTAGTGTGTCCTGTGCTTCATCGCAAGGCTAGGACAGCATGATGGCTGAATATGTCTGGGCGAGGTCTAGTGTGTCCTGTGCTACATCACAAGGCTAGGACAGCATGACTGCTGAATATGCCCGGTTGAGGTCTAGTGTGTCCAGTGCTACATCACAAGTCTTGGACAGCATGATGGCTGAATATGCCTCGGTGAGGTCTAGTGTGCCCAGTTCTACATCATAAGGCTAGGACAGCATGATGGCTGAGTATGCCTGGGTGATGTCGAGTGTGTCCAGTGCTACAACACAAGGCTTGGACAGCATGATGGCTGAATCTGCCTGGGTGAGGTTTAGTGTGCTCAAAGCTACATCACAATGCTAGGACAGCATGATGGCTGAATATGCCTGGGCGAGGTCTAGTGTGTCCAGTGCTACATCACAAGGCTAGGACAGCATGACTGCTGAATATGCCCGGGTGAGGTCTAGTGTGTCCAGTGCTACACCACAAGTCTTGGACAGCATGATGGCTGAATAGCCAAGTGCTATATAAAAAGGCTAGGACAGCATGATGGCTGAATATGCCTGGGCGAGGTCTTTTGTGCCTAATGCTACATCACAAGGCTAGGACAGCATGATGGCTGAATATGCCTGTGCGAGGTCTAGTTTGCCCAGTTCTACATCACAAGGCTAGGACAGCATGATGAATATATATTCCTGGGTGACGTCTAGTGTGCCCAGTGCTACATCACAAAACTATGACAGCAAGATGGCTGAATCTGCCCGGGTGAGGTTTGGTGTGCTCAATGCTACATCACTAGGCTAGGACAGCATGATGGCTGAATATGCCTGGGTGAGGTCTAGTGTGCCCAGTGCTATGTCACAAGGCTAGGACAGCATGATGGCTGAATATGCCTGGGTGACGTCTAGTGTGCCCATTGCTACATCACAAGGCTAGGACAGCATGATGGCTGAATATGCCTCGGTGAGGTCTAGTGTGCCCAGTTCTACATCATAAGGCTAGGACAGCATGATGGCTGAACATGCCTGGGTGATGTCGAGTGTGTCCAGTGCTACATCACAAGGCTTGGACAGCATGATGGCTGAATATGCCTGGGTGAGGGCTAGTGTGCCAAGTGCTATATAAAAAGGCTAGGACAGCATGATGGCTGAATATGCCTGGGTGAGGTCTAGTGTACACAGTGCTACATCACAAGACTAGGACAGCTTGATGGCTGAATATGTCTGGCTGCAGTCTAGTGTGTCCAGTGTGTCAGCTCAAGGCCAGGACAGCATGATGGCTGAATATTCCTGGGGGAGGTCTAGTGTGCCCATTGCTACATCACAAGTCTAGGCCAGCATGTTCGCTGAATATGCCTGGGTGAGGTTTAGTGTGTCCAGTGCTACATCACAAGGCCAGGACAGCATGATGGCTGAATATGCCAGGGTGATGTCTAGTGTGCCCAGTGCTACATCACAAGGGTAGGACAGCATGATATCTAAATATGCCTGGGTGAGGTTTAGTGTGCCCAGTGCTACATCACAAGGACAGGACAGCATGATGGCTGAATATGCCAGGGTGAGGTCTAGTGTGCCCAGTGCTACATCACAAGGGTAGGACAGCATGATGGCTAAATATGCCTGGGTGAGGTTTAGTTTGCCCAGTACATCACAAGGCTAGGACAGCATGATGGCTGAATATGCCTGGGTGAGGTCTAGTGTGTTTAGTGCTACATAACAAGGCTAGGACAGCATGTTGGCTGAATATGCCTGGGTGAGGTCTAGCATGCCTAATGCTACACCACAAGCTTAGGACAGCATGATGGCTGAATATACCTGGGTGAGGTCTATTGTCTAGTGCAACATCACAAGGCTAGGACAGCATGATGAATGAATATTCCTGGGTGGCGTCTAGTGTGCCCAGTGCTACATCACAAAACTATGACAGCAAGATCGCTGAATCTGCCTGGGTGAGGTTTAGTGTGGTCAATGCTACATCACAATGCTAGGACACCATGATGGATTAATAATCCTGGGTGAGGTCTAGTGTGCCCAGTCCTACGTCACAAATCTATGACAGCATGATAGCTGAATATGCCTGGGTGAGGTCTAGTGTGCCAAGTGCTATATAAAAAGGCTAGGACAGCATGATGGCTGAATATGCCTGGGTAAGGTCTTGTGAGCCTAATGCTACATCACAAGGCTAGGACAGCATGATGGCTGAATATGCCTGGGCGAGGTCTAGTGTGCCCAGTTCTACATCACAAGGCTAGGACAGCATGATGGCTGAATATGCCTGGGTGAGGTTTAGTGTGCCCATTGCTACATCACAGGGCTAGGACAGCATGATGGCTTAATATGCCTGGGTGAGGTTTAGTGTGTCCAGTGCTACATCACAAGTCTAGGACAGCATGATGGCTGAATATGCCTGGGTGAAGTCTAGTGTGCCCAGTGCTATATCACAAGGATAAGACAGTATGATGGCTGAATATGCCTGGGTGACGTCTAGTGTGCCCATTGCTACATCACTAGGCTAGGACAGCATGATGGCTGAATATGCCTGGGTGAGGTCTAGTGTGCCCAGTGCTATATCACAAGGCTAGGACAGCATGATGGCTGAATATGCCTGGGTGACGTCTAGTGTGCCCATTGCGACATCACAAGGCTGGGACAGCATGATGGCTGAATATGCCTGGGTGAGGTCTAAGTTTCAAGTGCTACATCTCAATGCCAGGACATCATGATGGCTGAATATGCCTGGGTGAGGTCTAATGTGTCCAGTGCTACATCACAAGTCTTGGACAGCATGATGGATGAATATGCCTTGCTGAGGTCTAGTGTTTCCAGTGCTACATCTTAAGGCTAGGACAGCATGACTGCTGAATATGCCCGGGTGAGGTCTAGTGTGTCCAGTGCTTCATCGCAAGGCTAGGACAGCATGATGGCTGAATGTGCCTGGGTGAGGTCTAGTGTGTCTAGTGCTACATCACAAGGCTAGGACAGCTTGACTGCTGAATATGGCCGGGTGAGGTCTAGTGTGTCCAGTGCTACATCACAAGGCTAGGACAGCATGATGGTTGAATATGCCTGGGTAATGTTGAGTGTTTCCAGTGCTACATCACAAGGCTTGGACAGCATGATGGCTGAATATGCCTGGGTGAGGGCTAGTGCGTCGAGTGCTACATCACAAGGCTAGGACAGCATGATGGCTGAATATGCCTGGGTGAGGTGTATTGTGCCCAGTGCTACATTACAAGGCTAGGACAGCATGATGGCTGAATATGCCTGGGCGAGGTCTAGTGTGCCCAGTGCTTCATCACAAGGCTAGGACAGCATGATGGCTGAATATGCCTGGGTGAGGTCTAGTGTGCCTAATGCTAAATCACAAGGCCAGGACAGCACGATGGCTGAATATGCCCGGGGGAGGTCTAGTGTGTCCAGTGCTACATCACAAGGCTAGTGAGCATGATGGCTGAATATGCCTCGGTGAGTTCTAGTGTTCCCAGTGGTATATCAGAGAGTTAAGACAGCATGATGGCTGAATGAGCCTGAGTGAGGTCTAGTGTGTCCAGTGCTACATCACATGGCTTGGACAGAATTATGGCTGAATGTGCCTGGGTGAGGTCTACTGTGCCCAGTGCTACATCACAAGGCTAGGACAGCATGATGGCTGAATATGCCTGGGTGAGGTCTAGCCTGCCCAGTGCTACATCACAAGGCTAGGACAGCATGATGGCTGAATATGCCTCGGTGAGGTCTAGTGTGCCCAGTGCTCTGTCACAAGGCTAGGACAACATGATGGCTGAATGTGCCTGGGTGAGGTCTAGTGTGTCCAGTGCTACAACGCAATGCTAGGACAGCATATGCCTGGGTGAGGTCTAGTGTGCCCAGTGCTACATCACAAGGCTAGGACAGCATGATGGCTGAATATGCCTGGACGAGGTCTAGCAAGCCCATTGCTACATCACAAGTCTCGGAAAGCATGATGGCTGATATGCCTGGGTGACGACTAGTGTGCCAAGTGGTACATCACAATGCTAGGACAGCATGATCGCTGAATATGCCTGGCTGAGGTCTAGTGTGTCCAGTGCTACATCACAAGGCTAGGACAGTAGGATGGCTGAATATGCCTCGGTGAGGTCTAGTGTGCCCAGTGCTCTGTCACAAGGCTAGGACAACATGATGCCTGAATGTGCCTGGGTGAGGTCTATTGTGTCCAGTGCTACAACACAATGCTAGGACAGCATATGCCTGGGTGAGGTCTAGTGTGCCCAGTGCTACATCACAAGGCTAGGACAGCATGATGGCTGAATATGCCTGGACGAGGTCTAGCAAGCCCATTGCTACATCACAAGTCTCGGAAAGCATGATGGCTGATATGCCTGGGTGACGACTAGTGTGCCCAGTGGTACACCACAATGCTAGGACAGCATGATCGCTGAATATGCCTGGCTGAGGTCTAGTGTGTCCAATGCTACATCACAAGGCTAGGACAGCAGGATGGCTGAATATGCCTGGGTGAGGTCTAGTGTGTCCAGTGCTACATCTCAAGGCCAGGACAGCATGATGGCTGAATGTGCCTGAGTGAAGTATAGCCTGCCCAGTGCTACATCACAAGGGAGGACAGCATGATGGCTGAATATGCCTGGGCGAGGTCTAGTGTGCCCTGTTCTACATCACAAGGCTAGTACAGCATGATGGCTGAATATGCCTGAGTGAGGTTTAGTGTGCCCATTGCTACATCACAGGGCTAGGACAGCATGATGGCTGAATATGCCTGGGTGAGGTTTAGTGTGCCCAGTGCTACATAACAAGTCTAGGACAGCATGATGGCTGAATATGCCTGGGTGAGGTCTAGTGTGCCCAGTGCAATATTACAAGGCTAGGACAGTATGATGGCTGCATATGTCTGGGTGACGTCTAGTGTGCCCATTCAAACATCACTAGGCTAGGACAGCATGATGGCTGAATATGCCTGGGTGAGGTCTAGTGTGTGCAGTGCTACATCACAAGGCTAGGACAGCATGATGCCTGAATATGCCTGGGTGAGGTTTAAGTGTCAAGTGCTACATCTCAATGCCAGGACAGCAGGATGGCTGAATATGCCTTGGTGAGGTGTAGTGTGCCCAGTTCTACATCATAAGGCTAGGACAGCATGATGGCTGAATATGCCTTGGTGAGGTCTAGTGTATCCAGTGCTACATTTTAAGGCTAGGACTGCATGACTGCTGAAAATGCCCAGGTGAGGTCTAGTGTGTCCAGTGCTTCATCGCAAGGCTAGGACAGCATGATGGCTGAATATGCCTGGGCGAGGTCTAGTGTGTCCAGTGCTACATCACAAGGCTAGGACAGCATGACTGCTGAATATGCCCGGGTGAGGTCTAGTGTGTCCAGTGCTACATCTCAAGTCTTGGAGAGCATGATGGCTGAATATGCCTCGGTGAGGTCTAGTGTGCCCATTTCTAAATCATAAGGCTAGTACAGCATGATGGCTGAATATGCCTGGGTGATGTCGAGTGTGTCCAGTGCTACATCACAAGGCTTGGACAGCATGATGGCTGAATATGCCTGGGTGAGGGCTAGTGAGCCCAGTGCTACATCACAAGGCTAGGACAGCATGATGGCTGAATATGCCTGGGTGAGGTCTATTGTGCCCAGTGCTAAATTCCAATGCTAAGACAGCATGATGGCTGAATATGCCTGGGCGAGGTCTAGTGTGCCCAGTGCTACATCACAAGTCTAGGACAGCATGATGGCTGAATATGCCTGGGTGAGGTCTAGTGTGCCTAATACTAAATCACAAGGCTAGGACAGCATGATGGCTGAATATGCCTGGGGGAGGTCTAGTGTTCCAAGTGCTACATCATAAGACTAGGACAGCTTAATGGCTGAATATGTCTGGCTGCAGTCTAGTGTGTCCAGTGCTACATCACAAGGCTAGGACAGCATGATGGCTGAATATGCCTGGGCAAGGTTTAGTGTGCCCAGTGCTACATCACAAGGCTAGTACAGCATGATGGCTGAACATGCCTGGGTGAGGTCTAGTGTGTCCAGTGCTACATCACACGGCTACGACAGCATGATGGCTGAATATGCCTGGGTGAGGTCTAGTGTGTCCAGTGCTACATCACAAGGCTAGGACAGCATGATGGCTGAATATGCCTGGGCGAGGTTTAGTGTGCCCAGTGCTACATCACAAGGCTAGTACAGCATAATGGCTGAATATGTCTGGGCGAGGTCTAGTGTGTCCAGTGCTACATCACAAGGCGAGGACAGCATGATGGCTGAATATGCCTGGGCGAGGTCTAGTGTGTCCAGTGCTACATCACAAGGCTAGGACAGCATGATGGCTGAATATGCCTGGGTGAGGTCTAGTGTGCCCAGTGCTGCATCACAAGGCTAGGACAGCATGATGGCTGAATATGCCTGGGTGAGGTCTAGTGTGTCCAATGCTGCGTCACAAGGCTAGGATAGCATGATGGGTGAGGTCTAGTGGGTCCAGTGCTACATCACAAGGCTAGGAGAGCATGATGGCTGAATATGCCTGGGTGAGGTCTAGTGTGTCCAATGCTGCGTCACAAGGCTAGGACAGCATGATGGCTGAATATGCCTGGGTGAGGTCTAGTGTGCCCAGTGCTACATCACAAGGCTAGGACAGCATGATGGCTGAATATGCCTGGGTGAGGTCTAGACAGCATGATGCCCAGTGCTACATCACAAGCCCTAGGGTGCGACATGACTGAATATGGCAGCGTGAGCACCATTGAGTTCAGCACTGCCTCAGAAGTCCTAGGACAGTTTGATGGCTGTAGGAAACCCAGTGTGTCCTAAGCTCTCCATAGGTGCTGTTCAACTGGTGGGCAGGACATGCAGCCCGGGGACACCCTTACGTGTGCCAGAGGGACTGCACTGATCCCAATGGAGGGCAAGAGGCGAAAGCTGGAGAGAACTCGGGTCTCCACTGATGCCATTCAATAGAAGACTACCTGTTGATGGCTGGTCTCATAATGCTGGGTCCCAGGGCTTGGCACCTCTTGTGCTAGTGGCATAGGGTGAGGTGGATGATGAACATGTTACAGTTCTACCACCTCCATCCCCAGTATCTGCCCCCGGCCAACTCGTTATACACCCTCACAACGTCCACCACTTTTATCTCTGCATGTCACTCTTCTCTGCATACCTTTCCCTCTCTTCAGGATTCTATTTTTCCTCTCACGCTCTGTTCCACCTCGAGGCATCCATGTCCCTCTTCTCCACAACTCTGTACCTCTAGATCAGCTGTACCCCACCTCTCTAACTCTTACTCTATTCCTTCTTCCCCCCTCTACATGTCTCTCTCTCTCTCTTTGCATGTCTACCCCACCGCTCCCTCTATCTCTACCTTTTGCTTTTTATTCTTCCCATATCCAACCCCTCCTCTTCTAGTCTTTCTTCATCCTCTCTCTCGCTCTCTCTCTCTCTCTCTGTTTCTCTCGCTCCCTCTTCCCATATATGTCCCTACTCTTCTAGTCTCTCTTCATCCTCTCTCTGCTTGCTCTCTCTCTTCTCTCTCTCTCTCTCTCATCCCTCCCCTCCCCGCTCACCAT